>NC_133755.1:124803953-125412078 GCF_036562045.2 Rhinolophus sinicus | reverse complement strand
TTTAATTTCTTGATAAAATGTTTCTTGGTTTTATGTCCTTCAAATTCAATCCAAAGGCTGGTTGGGAATAAAGGACTAATTATGAGAGTTATGTATGATCCTAGAGACTATTGTCCTCCTCAAGACTATGGGATATGGGAGGCCTGTTGGCTCAGTTAGTTCGAGTGCAGTAGTCATAACTCCAAGGTTGCTGGTTCAATTCCCACATGGGCCAGTGAGCTGCACTCTCCATAACCAGATTGAAACACTTGACTTGGAACTGATGGGTCTTGGAAAAACACATTTTCCCCCAATAAAATTAAAAACAAAAAACAAAAAGCAAACAAACAAACAAAAAAACTGCAGCTTTCAAAAATAATTCTATTGAGAAAGGAGAAAGAAGCCAACTGTTATATATGTATAACATAAGGTTGCCATTTAGATAAAAAGTATGAGTTACATATGTGTAACAGTTGGCTCCTTTATCACTATTAAAATTATTAATATATTTGTCTACATATAGTTTCCCTTAGTTCTGTTTCATATCCTAAGAATTATTATCATGGGTGTCAAAATAAAATAGAAATGTGAGGAACTCATTCCAATAGCATATACACATAGTGGATCTGTCTAGAGCAACCAGCTACTGGTAGTGGTTTGCATTATTTAGGCTTGAGATGTCTCACCTTAGTACTGGCTAATGTGTTGGGGAGAAGTCACCAGGACTGCTGGATTAACTACTAAAGGTAATGTGCTGAGTACTTGGTATTGTCCCTGGAGTACTGGTTCCATGTACAAGAAAAGAAATCTGTCAAAAAATGGGACATGGAAACTTACACAAGTGTTAGTTAATGTAAAAAGAGAAATGTAACAGGAAAGTAGAAATATATTTTGAACTTTCAAACAAATGAATAAGGTCATATTAAAGTTATATATTGTCAGGGGTATAAATATTTGTATATATCTATGTATCTACATATATGTAAATATAGATAGATACATATATAGACATATTTTATATGTAATTATAAATACTATACATACATTTTGATTATAATTTAAGTCCATTTTCCATTTCACTATATTGCTTGTCTTTTGGATAAAAAAATATGTGTTAGGGGAATGAGAAAGGAGCAATTTCAAAACAAGTGTTTATACAAAGATATTTTAGTTAATGAGCCAAAACATTTTTTTTAAAAATCAGCTAGCACACTGGAAACAAATAGGATATTGTATGTCAGTTATGCATCAGTAAAACAATCAGCATTTTAATGACCAACAACACTCACTATGCTAATCAATTCCAATAACATAAAATCCATTGTGAGATACAGAAGTATGCAATCTACAATCTTTGGTGTGGGTGTTCTCTATGTATTTTAAATTTCTTCAATAAACAAATATTGTACAAGTAATTTTCAAAGAAATACACCATGTACAACCTAATTTACAAATAACGAGGACAGAACAATCCATCTCAAAAATTATTTCACTCCTCAACAGCTGTTTCATGGCCTAAGTGGAGAGTCTTATTGGGGCAGTCATTATTGGGTGTTTGTTTGCTTGTTTTATTTTTTAAAATTCTAAGGTGGAATGGTACTTCATTTTTGTTCCAGTTCAAGAAGATAAGTAATTATGTGGCACTGGACAATTTTGCCCATGATCTCATCAACTTTATGTCAGTCTTTAAGCCAGAAGTAAACAAATTTAAACACATTCACATCACCTTTAAAAAATAAAATCCTCCAGAGGGGAGGAGATGGGGGGAGAGATAGAAATGAGAAGCGGATTAAGAAGTACAAACCTCCAGTTATAAAATAAGTTATGGGGATGGAACATACAGCATAGGGAATAAAGTCAATAACATCATATTAACTATGTATGGTGACAGATGGTTGCTAGACTTCTTGTGGTGATCACTTTGTAAAGTACATAAATGTTGAATCACTATGTTGTACAGCTGAAATTATACTCCTGTATATCAATTATAATTAAAGATTAATTAATAAAAAGTAATAATTAAAAAAATTAAGTTAAACATAAATTGTTGTAGGTACTACGGTTCATAAGACAAAAACAAAAATATATCACACTCAGCCCTACAAGAGCAAAATATGTATAAACACAACATCAGAATAAGTATATAGGGAAATGTATAAAATATATTGAAAATATTTATTAGTATATCAATTATTCACAGTTGAGTCACTTTTTTTCCTCTCTTTGTCCTACCGATTACAGTATAGCTTGTGTCAGACTAACAGTGGGGTTGATTACATAGATAGATAGATAGATAGATAGATAGATAGATAGATAGATGATATAGATATAAATTATATAGATATAGATGTAGATATAGCTATAGGTACATCTATAGCTATGTATATTTTTCTATATAGATACAGATACAGATACAGATACAGATACAGATACAGATACAGATACAGATATGGCATTGGAGAACATCCTATTCAGGAAGGACTAGAGAAGTTATACATTTTTAGAGAACAACAGTACATGCTTTGAGTTCTGCCTTCACTACAGCTTTCATTCTGAGGGCATTTTCAAAGCCACAGATCAAGAAAATAAACCCCAAGTGAAGCAGAGTCTCCGTAGAGAGAGGACAGTGTTCAGGGCGGGTAAATGGGCTTGGACTTGATAGGCAATATCTCAAATAGGAGAGACCAGTAGAGAAGGAGCCCACAAATCTGCCCAAAATGTTCCCAAAATCGTTGGTGAGATCCCAAATCATACTCATGGCACATGACTCCAAGGACCTAAAAGAAAGCATTTGTGTGATTAATGAGTTGAGCAGTGATTTCAGCAGCTATGCATGTTGAGCAGCAATTCTGGAATTTGAACGCCAAGAAGGTAGAATTACCTTGGTGAATACCTTATGCTTTCTGTTAAAATCTCAGGCCTAAGCATTAGAAATAAGACTGCACCTAGGTGTAAGACTGTAATTCAGAGTAAGGGGTATACCTTAGAGTAAGGACAAAACTGAATTAGACCAACTCTGACAAAACCTAAAACTGACCTTTAATAATATCAAGTTGTTCTACCAGTATTCTATCTGCCAGCCAAAAGAAAAAAATAACCGCTATGAAGAATCTCTTCAATTTTTACCCACAGTGTCCAACCAATAGAAATTTGAGAGAATTGCTAAATATCAAAACAGCCCACAACTTAAGTGAAATACAACAGACATTGGAAATAGATATTGGAGTTAACAGATTGGGACTTGATTAATATGCTAGGGAAAATGGAGGGGGGAAATCAAGCAGATGAAAAGATAGAAAAATTCAATGGCAAATTTAACTCATAAGAAAAGAATCAAATGGACATTCTTGCACTGAAAAAAAGAAAAAAACATATCTAAAATTAATTCATTGGATGGGTTTAACAATAAACTGAACATGTAAAGAAGAGGATTAGTGAACAGGAGACAAATTTAAAAGAAAATACCAAATTAAAGAACAGAGAGATAAGAGAATGAAAATAACAGAAGAAATATATGGAGCACATATTTTTAATATAATTAGAGCACATAGTCCTAATATAATTAAACGTAAGCCCCATGGAAAGAATGGAAAGAAGCAATATGTGAAAAGATAATAGCTGAGAATTTCCCTACCTTAATGAGATGCATCAACCCACTGGTTTAAGAAACACTCTGAACTCTAATCAAGAAATACACAAAGATAACTGTATCTTACCATATCACATGAAACTTCTGAAAAAAATAAGACACTGAAGATCATCCAGATGATTAAAAAAAACAAAAAACATTACTTTCAAAGGAATAAGAGTAAAGTGATCATTGACCTTTCAATGAAAGTAATACAAATCTGTATTACATCATCTATATATCACATTGTGTCTTTGCCACCCAGAGTCAGTTCTCCTTCCATCACCATATATTTTATCCCATTTACCCTCATCTCCCATCTCCTCCCCACTTACCCTCTGGTAGCCACTAAACTATTATCTGTTTCTATGAGTTGTACACTTCTAACCTATGTAACTTTGCTAACCCTGTCACACCAATAAACTTTCATTTTTAAAAAAGGACAAAAATAAATAATAATAAAAATCAAAAGTCAAGAAATGACATCTTTAAAATGTTTAAAAAAATAAAAATAAAAACAACTCTTCCTTTCATATAGAATTCTATACCTAGCAAATATCCTTCCAAAATGAAGGAAATAGAAGGAAATTTTATATTTCCTTCATTTTGGAGAAATATTTGGATACACGCAATCTGCAGTAACTCATTGGCAACAGACCTGCAATTCAAGAAATATCAAAGCTAGTTTTTTTAGGTTGAAGGAAAACAATACTAAATAGAAACTAGTATCACTGGAAAGAATTAGCAGCATTAGAAGGGTAACGATGCAGCTAAAATAAAATAAAATAATTTAATATTTAAAACAATAATGCTCTGAGGAGTTTATAATATATATGAAATAAAATATATGACAAAAGCACAAAGAAGCAAAAGGTAAAATGTACTTAAATTCTTCTAAGGTGCTTGCATTTTGTGAAAATAGTTAAAGAACCAATTTAAGGTACACTGTAATAAGTCAAGGATGCATGTTGTAATCTCTAGGGTAACCATTAAAAGAATAATAAAAATGATACCTAAAAAGCTGATAGAGTAGAAAAATGGAATAATTATTCATACTTGATAGTTTTTCAATTTAAATAGATTAAATGGAAATACTTCATTAGTATAATTGAGTAATGTATAAAAGTTTGTTCCTTTCTCTAATTAAAAAAAGTTAAACTTTTTCCCCCTTTCTTCCACACATTAAACTTTATAGTAAAATTTTACACCAAAATTTTAACCAAAGCTATATAAACCTGCTCAACAAATTCATTTAAAATACTTTATTTTCTATTATAGCAAAGAGCTCATCCTAATAGGTTCACATACTTTTATAATTAAATAGTACATTAAACTTGCTTATTAAATTATATATATACGCCTGAAAAAATATCAAATACAACTGAAAGATCTGGTGTCCTCTTTGT
This sequence comes from Rhinolophus sinicus, assembly GCF_036562045.2. Taxonomy (NCBI): domain Eukaryota; kingdom Metazoa; phylum Chordata; class Mammalia; order Chiroptera; family Rhinolophidae; genus Rhinolophus; species Rhinolophus sinicus. The sequence goes on along the minus strand of NC_133755.1, from coordinate 125,407,065 downwards.
TTACACTCTTCTGTGAGTAGGAGTTCGTCTTTAAGAGGTATTGGCTCTCATTTTTTTTGGTGGACTGATGATGTACCTGCAAAAATAGAAGGGAGATGACAAGTTAATGATGTTTATCAGGATTGCGGGGAGCAAGGATGAATCTAATAACTATAAATGGTGATTTTAACCCCAATGCTTAGTACTAATATGGAACCATCATCAATCAAGTTTGGAATAACTAAGGAAAACATAAAATATTAAAAAAGAAATAGCACGATTCTGTGAAAAGTAAAAGAAAATTAATTGCAAGGTTTATTTCAGTGAATTGTGCTCATTAATTTAATACTTCACAACTTGATGTTTTAACATCAAAGTTTACCAATCATTATAGTTTAAATGTTGACCCAAAAACATCCCTCTGAAATAAGTATTTTCATCCCAACGCTAACAGTAGGAAAAAAATCTCACTTGTCAGGTCTAAATATGAGTCAGGACTTGGGACTTCAAGTCCAAGTAACTCTGTCTAACTTTCTTAATTTTTTAAAAGATTCTACAAATAGTCTCTCCAATATCAAAGGCATTATAGTCTTTCAATTCTGAACACAGTAGAAAATTAGAGCTAATTAATCAAGCAGGGAAAAGTCCATTTAAAAGTAGCCAAATTAATTTCTTTTTGGGATTGGGATAGAGAAATAAGCAGAGTATTAAATTCATATCATGAAAATGAATGCTAATAAGTTATAAGTCCCAAAAGCAGGATGTAGGATGATGAAATGCCCACTTATCATTTAAAGAAGTTGGGCATGCAATGTACAATTGAGATAAACTACAGAGAGATGTTTAAGGCACATGCTAGTAATGGTACTAAGCACATTTCATAATTCTCACAACATTGTCAGCTATAGGTATTTATACTACCCTATTTTCTAACTGGAGAAATTGAGCATTAAAGATATTTAATCATTTATTCCAGTTTCCACAGCAGGTAAAAACACATCTGGGACCAGCCCAGGCCTTCTAAGTTCTTTCTATTATGCATCCATACCTGACATTGGTCATCTTCATTTGGCAGGAGTCATCTTTTTTTTTTCTTTTTTCTTTTTCCCCCCCCAAATACTTCATAAAACAAGAAAAAAAAAAGTCTTATGCTAAGTGAAGTGAGAAGAAAATTACTAAACAGTTGTACTCTTGCATCTGTAAAAATATCACTTACATTCTTGGCTCCGCCAATTCTCTTTCATGTCTGTGAGCAATACATTCAGTCTTTCTTATTTAATAGTAATAACCTTGTTTTCTTGTTTGTTTACTGAGTGAGTGGTGACTATTGCCTACTTTCTTTACCCAGGTTTCCAGGTGGCCATTGAGGGCAGTAATTACGACATCATGAAGGCTAGTGTACTTCACCTTCCTTATCATATCACCTGCCTTCTTTTCTCCACTGTTAATTTGTCAGAACCATTTACTGTTTTCTAATTATAAACACTTTGGTGTACTTATTTTGATTTTCATAGGGTAATGTTTGATTTTATTAGAAGCAATGCCTTTCACTTACCAGGAAGCAGTAGCCTATCAGAATGAAAAGCATTTATTTTATATTTGGTTGTGCTTCCAATCTTCTGAATGTTTTCTGATAAACCTTCAGGCTGAGATTCTTGTAGTAGCACTACACCATTCCTCTGAACCAATTTTCCCCCTATGTCAGTGTAATTTATAAACTCAGGCTACTTCTAGTGTCTTTTCAGGTAATAAATGTTTTATGAAAAGCATGGTAAATCTAGGATAGTGTCTAATTCTGCATAAATATTCTCTCGTGAACTTCTGTGCCATTTACAATTGTCATGTTTGACATTCTTCATCTCATGGCCAAGAAAATGAGATTGCTATTAGTCTGATTCACAATTACATCATATAGCGAGAGGCATACTTTCCACTTTTTACATAATTTATTTACTTTTTAACTGATTTCCTGATGCTATCACCTTCCTAGTTTATATTTATTCACATTGGCAATGCAGCAGATGTTAGAACAGGAGAAGCCAGTCTCCCTAGCCTCTCACTCAGAATCCCATTATATATATTGGGAGGCACTATGAGCCAAAATGTGATCAAACCTTTGGGTTTAGTAAATTGTAAGAGCAAAATTATGAAGGCACTTACTTTTAGTAAAGTATAATAGAAAATATTTGGTTAACTAGTAATTAGATAGTAATGAATGTTTTATTAAGTCATTTCTAAAGATTATCATAAAGTAAATGATATTTAAGTATAGATTTCATTTATTTTATTTTATTGACAACAACCCTGACTGAAAAGTTAATATTAATAGCGTTTAAAACTTTGAGATAATGGACTGAACATATAAAATGTCTGCCCTCCCATAGGAGCTGTACAGATGATATTAGAAATATATTAAAATTAATAAATATTTGGCCATATCAAAAACTCTACATAAGAAATTAAGAGCAATGCCTAAGATTACAGGTATAAGCCAGAAGGCAAAAATTGCTAAGGAAAGTTCAGGAGAATCATTTCATAGAAGATAAATACACCATCGAAAATGTTTAAGAAAACAAAATTATATAAAAGAGTGATCTCAAATTCTACAATAGGAAAATTTAACTGCCATTAAAAAGGTTATTAGAAAATTATAAAAAAGGCATTGAAGTAATTATTACAAAGATCAGGAAGATAAAAGAGGACACATGTTAATGAAACAAAAATAATCACAAAAATAAATCTATTAGAGATTTTGAGAAAAACACTCAAATAGTTGGCATGGAAAGCAAAGTAGACACTGTTGAAGAACTAATTATGAAATTGGACATGTTTATGAGAAGGTTGAACAAATAAACAGAGAATAAGAGAAATGAAAGATAGATGCTAAGTTTCTGAATCCACCTAAGAGGAGATATAAAAGTTGAAGATACAGAGAAGAACATAGAAGAGACAAAATCTGAAGTAATAATCGGCTAGAATTTCCTACAACTTACCATTCAGATGAAACATTTAAAGATTCTGGGTATAGAATCATAATGAAACATGCTTAAAAATAAAGGAACAAAAAATACCAGTCAAGTACTAACCAAAAGAAAGTTCATGTGATAACACTAATCTTAGAAAAAATATAAATAAATGAAAAGTCTTTAAAAGCAATAAGAAGGATATCAAATATTGATCAAAGAATATGAGCAATTAATTAGATTATGTATAATCCATATGACGTTAAAGCATAACAAAAAAGTTGATAGTAATATAAGAACAAATTGATAAATCTACCCTCATAGTGGAAGATTTTAGACATGCTCTCTGAATCCAGGTGAACTAGTGGAAGGTGCTCCTTTTAAAATTGGGATATAGAAGGGTTGAACAACACAACAATGGCAACATAGAATTCTGCACTCAACAAAGAGAAAATACATGCTATTTTTAAGTACATTTAGAGCATACAGAAAATGGATCATAGTTTTGCCTTATGGGATGTCTCAACAAATGCAAAAACAAAAACCAACAAGAACTAACATGTCAAATTCTCTGACCATAATGGAAGACACTTGGAAATTGACAACAAAAATTTAGCCAAGAAAATAAACAAGTGACACTTCTCTAATTTGGTAATTTTGAAGAAGAAATCACAATAGATATTATTTAACATTTATAAAACAGAAAAATAAAGACAAACATTGCTAAATATAAAAAACCTGTCCATTCCAACTCAAACAAGTCACAAAGAAAAATATGTAGTCTTCCTTCATTTCCTCAACCTCTCCATTTACTATAGGCCATTATCTGTCCAAGCCTCAAGGAGCTCATCACAAAATTGTATCAGGGCTGCCTCTGTGTGCACTTGACTGCATGTTAAACCTTCAGTTATGAGAGAGTGCATTTTGGATAGACTATATACGTTTAAACAATACTGTGTTCCACAGAAGATCGTCAGTTGTGCATGTCTGTATGTGCTGTGCAGCCTCCCTCAATCAGCCATTCTGGAGCTTCAGAGAAGAGAAATTGTAGCCACCATATCACCCTGTCTTCTTTTCCTAGGGTTGCTGTCACAAATGGCCACAAAATGTTTTAAAGAACAGAAATTTATTCACCCATCATTTTGATGCCAGAAGTCTGAAATCAAGGTCTCAGCAGGGCTGCTTTCCCACTGAAGACTGTAGGGGAATAATTCCCCCTTGCCTTCCAGCTTCTGTTATCTCTAGGTCCCCCATGGCTTGTGGCTGCGTCACTCCAGTCTGCCTCCATCTTTATAGGGCCTTGTCTTATCTCTGTGTCTCTCGTAAGGACATTCGTCATTGAATTTAAGGCCCACCCAAACAGTCCAGGATGATCTCTTCTCCAGATCCTTAATTACATATGCAAGAATCTTTTTTCCATATAAGGTAAGGTCCATAGGTTCCCGGGGTTAGGACATGGGCACATCTTTTTGAGGGTTACCATTCAACCCACTGCACATCTCTATATGACTCTCATTATTAACGTCCTTCTCTATTCTTTCATTTTCAAGGTCCATCCACACTCGAATTGGTTGAATTTCACACACACACACACACACACACACACACACACACACACACACACACTGAATAAACCCCAGAATACAAAGTGAAATCGAGACAATATGTCACTCCTCACATCCAGCCAAATGCCCTAATAGAATGCCAGTCTGATTCATTGGTTCATATGGTACATGCCACACGGTACACAGGCCCTTAATTATTGTAAAAATCTCTGGCCCATCTGATTCAGAAACATTGTCTCTCTCTAATTTCCTACAAAAGAACCAAAGTGGTAAGTTTAGTCCATGAACCGTGAACCAAATGAGAGTTTCCGTTTAGTGGAGTCATTAGAAGGTGCTGCATCATATCTTTTCACCAGATTACCCAAATAGAATTTTCAGGGAATGCTTGCATATTAGCTCTAACCCAATTCTCATTTTTAGAAGAGAAGTATTTCTAGTCATTTCTCCCAGCACTGCCCATCACTCATGCAAAAATCAGGGAGGATTAGCTAGTAGTGTTATTCTGTTCTTCTAAGATGCCCTTGAAAAAAAATCCAAAAAACAGTGTTTATATCCTTTTTTGGTATAGTCACCTACTTCCTGCTTTCTTTCCTTTTGGCAACATTTTTCTTTCTTCCTTCTTTTTCCTTTCTTTGGCTTATCCCTATTTAAACCATTTTTTTTTTCTGTGGTGAGATTTAAAGTGGTGTGTGGGAAAGGTAATAGGGTGACGCAGAGGGTGCCCACTGTGAAGCACCTAACTTGCACACTAGGGTAACTGTAAGATTAAAGATACATACAAATACTATGTTGTGTTGCAATATCCCCTTCAGCCAGTATCTGCAAATATAACCCGGACTCCAACACCATGGGATTTGATAACACAAAAGAAACATTCTGAGAAATGGAAAGGTTAGAGAGTTATGCTATAGCATCAACCTCACCCCTAGGAAACTCTCCAAAGAAGACCCCTTCCCACTTCCTTTCGTTCTCACCCATTCACCAGATTGTGCAGGTCAACCCCTCATCTTTTTTCCCCCTTATTTTTGGCATTAGAGGTTTTACTTTCACATTTAAAGTTTCTATAAAACAAAAATTTGAGGGTGATCCTCAATGTCATATATACAAGCAACGTTGCCTTCTCTCAGCCCATCACTGTATAATCATCACTGCAAAGTGCATATCTTGATCCAAGTAAACAGAGGTGTGTGTTCCAAAATGAAATACCTTATGCTGTTCCAATCCAATCCTTTAATAATATCCAATCTCCAACAATAATCTATTTCTCTACTTTTCTGGCCACTTAAAATGTGAACTTTTTCTCTTTGTAGCAATAGAGATATCACACTGAATTACATTGAGGAGCTTATTTATTCTGGAAACATCTCTATTGCCTCTTTTCAGTTCTGTAGGTATAAAACAATTTCACTGGGACATTCTGAAGGATAGAACATATCAAGATGCTCTTTGCCTTGAAAAAAGCATAGGATTGACAGTGGGTAATGGATAAAATAAGACAGACCCCTTTTATTCTGCTTTTACTAGTATATGCATATTTAGGGTGCCTTTCTAAGAGTATGATCAAAACCTGTTCTTGCTGAGGTTTAGTACTTTAGAACAGTTCTAAGGGAAGATGATGAAAAAGGACCACAGCTCTGCCCCACTCCCTGAGGAAACTTACCATAAAGGAAAGGTGAGTCTGCCTGGTCCTCCTAATGCGGTTCTAGGGTAGGGGCTTTTATAAATGAGAGCTCGGTTTTATAAAGACTGAATCATTTTGGAACTTTCCCCAATGAAGCCATTCACTATGAGCCTGAAGGTAAATGACTACATATGTGTAAGTGTGGTGTATATGGCAGGGGAGCCCAGGTCCACCTAGTGTGACATGACTGAGTGTCACATTGAGAAGAGAGGTAATGTCCCCCAGTGAACCAGGAGAACAAAGCTCACACCATTTTCCAGACAGGCTTTCTCCTACACCATCACATTTATCTTTTTTCGTCTTTGTGGGTATATGTACATGTGTTGATATGTACTGTGAGTCTAGAGAATTATATATCGCACACTTTGTGTGTTATAATTAATAAACTAGCAAAAGTAGAGGAGACTCATCTGCAGAGTGCAGGCTGGAGAGTTGTTTTTTTAAAAAAAAAAAAAAAATGAATATATGGAAGGAAGCCGAATTATGGAGGATCTAAAAAGAGGAAAGGAAGGTTCAGATTGATGACCTGGGCATCTGAAGGCAGCAGAGATTGTTAAGGTGTATAAGGTACAGTTAAAGTGTGTGTAGAGAAGATTCGTTTGGTGGTGCTATTAAGAGTCTGTAGAAGGAAGATCAGTTACTTAATTTTGTACACATTAATATCCTCCTCTGAAAAACGGTCAGTAATACCTTCTTTTTCATAAGGTTTTGATGAAGATTAAGTGAATTAATATATTTAGAGCACATATATGTAAAGTGCTTAAATAACATTGTCATCATCGGTGGCAACCAATATCGCCACCATCCTCACCATCATCATTTTCTTCTCTTTTCAAAAAAGCACATACAAAAATGAAAGATGCCTGACAATGAAAAACATAATCCAGGTTTATGCTTTTTAAAAAGTTTCACAGGCAATGATAACAATTCCCATATCAGGAGGAGTTGACTAGGACAACATGCAAGCTATAATTTTGTTTGAAGCCCGTGACTTTCACATAGAGCCATATGCAAATATAAGCATTAAAATACAATCTGAAGTTAAATCATTTTTGAATATTATTATAAGGCATGCTATTAATACCCCCTTCCTCTGACCACATCCTGCTGTGGAAACTTTATTTTTCTTTTAAATTGTATAGTTTTTTGAAAATATCTATTTTAATCACTGTTTATTAATATATCCTTTTAATACCTACCTCCTCCTGTGCTTTTTGCATTCAAATTAAAAACTTATCCCTTAACTGAGAATACAAAGAAAACACTTGAGAATTAGTCTTAAAAGAAAATCTGAAGGGACATGAAATTTTAGTTGTGTAAAATCAAAATAATATTCAGATACTCAGATGGGACACCTCATGAGAGAGTGTGTGTGTGTGTGTGTGTGTGTGTGTGTGTGTGTGTGTGTACTATACTAATTCTTGATTTCCTAAGTTATAATACAAATGTTATTTTGACATAAAATAGTTCAAATGTTTAAAAAATTGTTTAAGAAAAATTTTATTAAATATTACTTGTCTTTGGAGCAGGAGTTTTAGAGATTATTCCCTCTTCTTCTAAATATCCATTTACCTGCAGTAATAAAATGATTCTCCCTCAATGGTATCTAAATTCTTTACACAAAATAAATTAATAATGTCGCTTTTATAACTCCTTAGTGTAAATTAGCTGAAATCCAAATAAATTAGCACATTTCCAGATTATTCTGTATTATTAATTGCATAGCATAAATATAACAGAATAATGCATTACCAGAGGAACAGAAATTAGCCCCATCAGCCAATACCATTCTTCAGTCAAGCTCAACAGACCTTATTACCCAGATTTGGCTGTGTACCCTCAGGCATATGATGAACTACATGAGCAGATGATTGAATGAGATAAAAACATATCTCCATTAAGAAAAAAAAAATTGAGATTTTGAATTTGACTGCTTGTCCATTAGTGACATAAAGTGCTGACAAGCAGAACAAACAGTGAACAATGTAATGTCAAGGCCTCTAGTGAAATGAAGTTTCCTAACTTCACTAGAGTTGATGGATGGGTAATAATGACATTTTCAAGTGTAGGAATATGCTCTATTAGGAACATCATAGAATTTTTCTGCACAAGGTTGTTATTACAGCTTGGTTACTCAGACAAGATGACTCTATAGAGTAAGAAAACAGTCATGGGCTTATAAATGTTTAATCAGGTTAATATTTTATTGCTCTTTACCATGCCAGAAAGCGTCACTTATTTGTAGTGTAATAGTTTAGAGTAGAATTCTCTTAGACAGTGAAAAGACAGTGGAGAATTCTACAACATCAAATACTCAAATATTTGACATTAACAACGTTGTAAATCTGACACGAACAATTTATCAATTTACAGGGAAACTTTGCAAAAATGCATTGCTGAGGGTGTTATCTGAATAGTAAATAATCCTTTAGGTCTTTGCAAAATGCAACCTACCATATTCTTTATAGATTAAATCACAAACACAACTATTATCTTTCAAACAGTCACCTGGAAAGGAACTGTGTGTCACTAATTTATGTCTTATCCTCAAAAAAACTGTTTTGAGCAACATAAGGAATAAAATTGAATGATTTTTGTAGCAACATGTTCACATTTATACCATTTAATCTTCAAGAATAAACCAGGGAATCTTTCAGAAAAAGGAAGTATTGCTGGCATCATAACTCACTTAAGGGTACAGAGAATCATAACTTTAAAAAATATGTGTGTGTTTTTCAGAAAGCATAGGATGCCTATATTTGAATGTTACTTGGCTATTCAGAACTTCCTCGAATTTCCAGAACCATAACAATACTTGAACTACATATGAATGATAAAAATAATTTAATAGAGAATTTTCATTACAGTTCTAAATTTAAAAAGTTGTGATTACTGTGCTCTAAAATTTTCAGCAGATGTTATACAAATTACTATATATTATAGAAACTAATCCAGTAAAGTTTTATTGTCATATAATAACATTTTCTAGTATATGAGCTTGCATTTTTAAATTTATTTAAAAAATAGATTTATTTAACTTTAAAATAATTTTATTTCAGGTGTTCACCTAAAGTGAGAGTGTTCAACCATTTAGTTTATTCTTAAGGTATAGAAGAGTAAAGATCATTCAAGAACTTTAAAATTCTTTTTTTCCTTCTATTTCTTTTTCTTCCTTTCTGTCTGCTTTTCTTCATCCATGAATATCTTCCTGCATTTTTCCCTACCTGCTTTCCTCACGTGCTCCCTCACTCTTTTCTTTCCTTCCTTCTTCCCTTCCTTCATTTCTTTTATCTTTCATTCTCCCTTTCTATTATAAGTACAAAATTCATTAGATAATGTCCCTAATGATCCCACTACATTTATAATGAGAGGGGGGAAAAACTACCAATGGCACCTTTCAGTTTTACTTGCATTACTCTTTTCCGTGTTTATGAAAAGCAGCTTTGTATTGTTGCTTCATATTAAAGTGTGGGATCATCTGCAATTTAAATTTATATTATATCTTGGTCAAATGATTCTGTATGACTCTGGTATTTATTTTTCTATATTACTAAACGTGCCAAATAAGCAACATTTCTCAGCATGAACTATATTCTCAGGAGGAATTCAGGGCTGGAATTGCCTGGAGTATTGCAGGCAAAGTGTTCATTGAGAGGGAAATGGAGCAAAAACAGCTCCATTGCCTACATAAATTAATTGACTAAAGATACGAGAATTAAAAAAAAAGAGGAAATTTTCTTTACTGCCCACTATTTAACTCTATCTTGAAGAGAAGTTTTAGGGGGTAAGTGTCTGAGTTTCCATCATAGGTGTCCTTGTTATTACCTCTACCCAGAGCTCTTAGTGGTAACTGCTCTGAGGTACACAGCTGGTTTCTCCCCACTCAGGAAAACCACATGTTTTACAACATTTATTGCTGAAACTTCAAACTCTTATTTCTTTAGCAGGATCCCTGAACTAACTTTGTAGTGATAGTTGTAGATGTACTTTTATAGAAAGAGCAATTTGGACCTGGAGTTAGTGTTTGATATGACGTGAAAATCACATGGTATACCTCAGGGAAATCTATCTTCTAAAAATCTACTGGTATTGACCACATGTCTGCTGATGTCTCTAACACTGTCAGTTCCTTTTATATGTCAACTATGAAATACCTTCAAGCATGTCAAGCTACTCAGAGCAGGTATAGGTTGAAATTGCAGGGAATTGCATGGTATTTGTGAAAATCTATCCCTTGTGAAAAGCTGGATGCAAAATGCAATGTTCCAGAACACACACACACACACACATATATATATATGTAGTACTTCAATATTCCTCATTCAAACATTTAACTCATTAGGAAAATAAACTATCTTTTTAATTATTTCTTTTTTTTTTCATTTATAGCTGACATTCAGTATGATTTTATATTAGTTTCAAGTGTACAGCATAGTGGTTAGACATTTGTATAATTTAAGAAGTGATATCCCTGACTAGTCTAGTACCCACCTAGCACTATACATAATTGTTGCAACATTATTGACTATATTCTCTATGCTGTACTATACATCCCTGTGACTATTTTGCAACTATTGATTTTTATTTTTATTTTGATAATCACTTTTTTCTACATGCAAACAGGATGCATGAAAATTAGAGGGATAGATATGATTCCACATTCACCAAAATAAAACCCTCATAAAGCAAATTCGAACTTGCTCAGTGTGCCAAATGAAAAATAACAGCTCACATAATTAAAATGTCTGGGAATGGATATCTGGCTTCAGGATCAACTGGGTCAAGGTATTTATTTGTTATCTCTCATTCCCTCCGTTTTTGGAATTTCTCCCAAGATTCACATAGTTTTATTTATTCAATATTTTAGACTCAGTTATAATTGTTTAGTACTTCAGATGCTAAGATTTTCATGTTTTCTCATGTGAAACATTCCTCTAGTTCAAAAGTAGATAGTATATAAAATTTACTCAGATAACTGACACTTGCATCAGGTATTCTTTACCCACTTCCAACGCGCCATCCCTTTTTATCATCATCTTAGTATTACTCATTTTCTGTAGGTTTTAAAATGTATTTGCCTAAATCTGCGTAAAGTTGCCTCTGGTGTTTTTAGTTGCTCTATTTCAAACATCATTCTCTTTAATTATCATTTTTTTATATTTGTTCTATTTTGTTGATTAAGTAGTTTGTCTTATTTTGCTTATTTTTTCAAAGAATCAGCTTGTTAATTTATATATTAGTTATGTTGCTTCTGTTTTCAACTTCCTTGACTTCAGATTTTAAATTCTTATTGCTGCTTACTTTGCTTTTTTCCTATCTTTTTGAATTATATGTTTAATCTCTGTATTTTCAGTCTTTCGTCTTTATTAATATAATTTCTTAAGCCTATACATTTCTTATGAGCACTGCTTTAGTGGTCCCACAAATTTTTATATATAAATAAGGAGTGCATGATAAATATTTTATAAAAATTTTGTGTTTAGTTTGTGTTTGCTCTTGATCCAAGAAATATTTAATAGACATTAGTTTTTTTAATTGTCAGATGAAAGTATATTTTTTCTATTTTTTATTAATTTCTGGTTTTTATTGCATTGCCATCAGAATGTTTGTGTTATTTTTATATCACAGACTTTATTGAAGTTTTCTTTGTGTCCTGACATAGACATAGGTACATAGGAAATAAAATAGACTGATTTTCATTCATATATATATATATATATATATATATGAGCACTTGTAATTTGAAAGAAGTATATTCATGTATATTTTTTGCCCTATAGTAGTAGTATAGGTAGTTGTATATATATGTTTATAAAAATCGTCCTCACTGATTATGCTTCACTGATTAGACTTATGAGTTAGGTCTTCTGCATACTCACTTTTATTTTTTATGAAATTTATTAGGGTGACATTGATTAATAAAATTACATAGGTCTTAAGTGTACAATTCTATAATACATCATGTATATATTGCATTGTGTGTTTACCACCCAAAGTCAAATCTTCTGTCATCATGTATTTGACCACCTTTATCATCTTCTACCTCCAGTTACTTTTATACGCTTGTTTTAACTTAGATTAAGAGAGGTAAATCAAAGTCCTCTCTTATTTAATTTCTATTTTCCCTTGCCTACCCTCTAGTTTTATTTATCAAGGTGGTCTTTGTGTTATTTCGTACATAGATTTATACATTTTGTAACTTTATTGTGAAATGTAGCCTTTTTTGCATTATAATGAATCCTTTATCTTGTTTATGTTTCTTTGACCTGAACTCTGCCATGTCAGATGTCAAGATCAAGCTCTGGTTTTATTTTCTTTCATTGCCAGGTGACTCTGACTCATTTCTTCGTTTTTAGGCTTTTGAAATCACTTTTAGATGTATTTATTGTATAAGGCATACAGCTGGGTATAGTTTTTTTGTTGTAATCTGAAATCCTCCTCTTAGGTGTGTTACACCAATTATATTTATTTATATGCTGACTTCAAGTTTTTTTGTTTGCTTGTTTTTTGTTTTTGCTTTTGTTTTTGTTTTTTTGTAAATGTGTTTGGTTCTGTTTGAACTTCATCGGGTAGTTAGGAAGCTTAATATTTTTGTTGTAGTTGTTACCTTTATGCCAATGTTTTTGTACCATGCTTGTAAACCTCCTTATTTAGGCTTCTACTTGCTTTCCAAGCTTCAAATTATTTCCAGTATTTCCATCTTTTATCTCTGAGATAATTAAACATAGCTAATCCTGCTTTTCCCTTCTCTCCCTTCTATTTTCTTTTGTGCTGCAATATTTCTATGATGGCAGATTATTCAACAAAGCATGTTCCTCTCACATCTTTCTACCCATGTGTATTTTAGTCTTAGATCCTCAATCATGCATTGTTTAATGTTTACTACCAGCTTTTTTTACTGTAGTTATCTCCATCATCTCTTGGATGAAGCTCATCCTCTAATGTCCTGCTAGCCCTTCACATTTTGACATTTTGTTTCAAGTTTGCATGTGTTTGGAGGGGGTGAGGAGGCTAGATAGATAGATATAGATGATATAGATATAGATACAGATATAGATATATAGCCACTGCCACACACACACACACACACACACACACACATATGGCAGTATATACTCCCACTAGTGACTGCTCTATTTCACTGATTCTCAAATTTGTTCCTGATTTGACATTCAGAATCAGGTATTTCCACCAGGGTAAATCTAAATAAATATTTTTCTGTGTTCTACCATCACTCAGATTCTGCTACAAACTCCTGTGTTCTTTTTTATTCTCCTAAGTTTCAGGCTGCTCTAACATATGAAACTCCCAACTTCAATATGAAAGTAACCTGTTATATACAAAGACTTTCTTTAACCATAGAATAATTTGACAAAAATTTTAATTAATACAAGAAGAAAATGGAAAGCACACTGCAATCATTTAAATCCAAATTGTATAAGTATGGTTATTTTACAATACAAAATGTTATACTTTCAACAATAATTTATATCCAAAGTATTTTCAGTGTTCCTGGAACCATCTGTTTACCTCAGGGAAGAAAAATCCATATTGTCTTGGGTTTAAATACATAGTACACTGATTTAAGATGTGTGTCATAAAGACAACACTATAACATCCCAATTTATATTTACAGGTGCTTTAACCCCAAGTGTTTCTGAAATAAGTGTTAAGGGAGAAAACCCAAATCTTAACAAAAATAATCTCAGTGCTTTTCAATATAGACATAAGTCAGAATGATTTCAGTTCCTTCAGTTTTCAAGTTGTAGCTGAATTTTCTGTGACACTTTTATTATTATTATTATTATTATTTAGTTAAAAATTCTCATATCTACTAGTAAATCTCCAGATTAAAAAGGAGACAACAAAATATTCCTGAAATCAATGACATTTGATGAAATGCATTGTGATTCTTTTGAAGTGAAGAAAACTCATTTTTGTCAATGTAGGCAGCTAGAAATCACCCCTTCCCTGTTAAAATTTACACTTCATTTTCTAACGTGGATAATAAGGTGAAATAAATGTGTAGGGAGTGGGTTTTCTTTTTGTTTGGAACCATAAAGTGAGGAGAAAGCAATCTTCTGTGACCTGATGATGTACGTCAACATGCCTGAGATTATTTTGGAATTGGAAAAGGAAAATGAATAAAGTGTGCATTATGTAGTTAAGTACAAAGATGTCTATGTATATATTGTGTATTAATAAATAATGAGACACAGTATCGCTAGAAAAGAAATGGTTTCAGGAGAAAATCTTTATATTTTCTTTGAAAACTGATATTATAAGCCAAATTAATCACATAAAAATTTTCCTTTTACTATACTTCTTCTTAAAGTCCTAGTAATTGTTTAGAAAATAGAGTAGTGTTTTTAACTAGCATAGATATTTGGAGAAACTATACCAAGGGGACACAAAATAAGATTACTTTAGCTGTAGCAAATGACAATGACTATTACGTGAAATATGTCATTTTCATTTCAAATGCAGGGACAATTTTTCAGGCTCAGAAAACTATATAACCAAAATATTTCCAAAGACTTTCTCAATGCCATTTATTTTTCTTGAGCTCCTCCTCTAAACCTAATAAATAAAACAAACAAAATATAAATATGGTTAAGATGATTAAATATATAGATGTCTAATTTTTATTTTAACTTTGTAAAAGTAATTGTCAGGAGATTGAATGCTGATAATCGAATTAATGACTCAAGATAGAATAAGTAATATCATTCGTAGAAGATGGTAACACCAACAACAAAAATTTTGGGCTGTGGTAAAGAATAAATAGTATTTATTTGAGCAAAGGACACATTGCAATCCAGAGAACAGATTCAGGTAGCAATCTAAATTGTTCTCCAAAGGGAACAAAGAAAGGCAGTTTACAAAGGGAAAAACCAGAAGAGCTGTTCTCATGAAGGTCTTCCATTTAGATGAAGGGTGTCCATTAGACTAGGTCCTCTGGGATTGGTTAAGTCCATTACATAAAGGGAGGATGCTGGCTGCCCAATTGGACTGGTTCCTTTCAAAGTGAAGGATGCAAATAATCTGGTCATTATGATGAGGCGGAAGTAAAGTCCATATATATCCATGTAGCAATCATGGATCCAGGACATTTGTTTTTCAGCCTTGAGATGTGTTTAACAACAGGTCAGTAATTTAACAATAATTCCCAAAACTGAGACATGAGAATTGCCTAGGCTCTACTTCTGCAGTGGCCTCCCTGCTCAGCTTCAAGTGACTCTCTTAGCAATGCTTATTCCATTTTATTTTTCTATTGTCAGGGAGGAAAAAATTTCCCTCTACCATTTTGAGTTCATAGCTGAGACCCCTGTAATAAAAGGCAGAGTAACAAGAGAAAACAAACAGAAGTTTATTAACATGTATATCTTGTATGTACATGGGATATAGGGAAAAATGAGCAGCTCCTTAAGGTTGTTTAGAATTCAAGATTAAAAGCCATTTTGATAGGGAAAAGGGAGGGGGAAAGTAGACCCCTTAAGGGAGAATAAATGATTTTTAAGAAAGATGAATAAGAAGAACAGATGACAGATTGTGATAAAGTTTGTCTGGGTGTGTTGTTGACCTCTAGTGTCCTTTCCTGTGATAAGAGTGAATCTTCCTGGTTGAAAACACTGTTGAGGAAGAGATTTATGACAATTGAGTTAATTTTGTAGGCTCTGTCTTTAAGCAGATAAGTAAAGTTCAGAGAAAGCCTCTTTCTGCATTTATTGTTCTCAAGTACCTAGAACTCAAAATAATCAGTATGTCAAAGTGGCATATTTTAGGGTGGCATATTCTGCCACCCTTGGCATTCTATGAACACATTGTATGTAACAGTATGATACATAAACCAAAACACTTGAACCCGACCCCAGATCAGCCCTTGCCGTGACGTGTGACCACAGGCAAGACACCAACCCCTCTATGTCTCAGTTTCATCATCTCTATTTTAGGATAATAATAAGTTCTCGGCATTTTCCACATGTCATGGTAAAATTCAAATGGAATGGCAGTTCTGAAAGCAATTTAACAATCTAAAACCCTACACAGATGTTCAGTCACATTTGTGGTGTCCTTGATTTTCTTTTGCAGTAGGAACTAATAGATAACACTATCCAGCTCCAGGTCTTCTATATGTATTCTGTTCCCTCAGTTTGTATATACAGAAAGATGTTTGGAACAATGTTCACACAAAGTTACTTATCTCTGCATGGTAGGATTGGATACTTTTTGTTGTTGTTGTTCTTTATATTTCCCTGTATAGTTGAATAATTTTATATGCAGCATAAATTATTTTTACAAATAAAGATTTTTCTTAGGCAAAACTTAATCACAATTACAACACAAATAGAGAATTTTTAACATATTGTTACATCTATGACAAATGTTAATCACCATAAAATATTCCTATGTATCAAAAACTTAAATGCCCCAATACACAATTCACTTAAAGAATAAACATTATAAAGTACGTCATTTTCTAGCAATCAGATAATGCAAATCTAAAAAAATTTAGGTTTGTCATTGTAAACTGTTGAAAACCAAAGTCAAAATGAAGACCTGATAGTGGGGGGTGGGGGTAGAGGGGCACATTAACTGCAGATTAGCAACAATAGGAGTAACAGCTGGCTTCTAAACATAAACAGGGAAAGCCATAAATTAAAAAGCTGCTTCTGAAATACAAATGGAAATGCACAGAGGCAACACTTCCCAAGGCAATCTTAAAGAAAAAGAACAAAATTTAAAGATGTATGCTCCCAGGTATTAAGACTAATTTCAAAGGTATAGTAAAACAGTGCTATTCTAGTGCAAGGAGAAAAAATAGGCTGATGAAAGGGAACAGAAAAAGGTTCACGTGTACAAGCACACCTCAGTTTCTTTGTTTTTGTTTGATTGTTTGATTTTTACTAAGGGAGGCTGTAATGCAATAAGGAAAGGATAAAATTTTCTATAAATGATACTGGACCAATTTTAAAATTTTAATCACCATAATATCCCTCTATGTATTAAAAAAAAAAAGTTTTAATCTATCCCACACAGCACACAAAAATAAATTCTACATGGATTAAATCTGATGCGAACAATACAGCGATAAAAGTTTTAGAAGAACACAAAAAATGGACCAGAAGGAAGTTAAGATCTCTTAGAAGAACAACATGGTGCCAACAACAAAACGTAAAATAAAAATGATAATTTGGACTTCTCTAAAATTAAGGATATCTGTTTATCAAAGGACAATGAGAATAAAAATCAAACCAAAAAATGGGACAGATATTTGCAATGGAT
Organism: Rhinolophus sinicus; assembly: GCF_036562045.2. Classification (NCBI taxonomy): domain Eukaryota; kingdom Metazoa; phylum Chordata; class Mammalia; order Chiroptera; family Rhinolophidae; genus Rhinolophus; species Rhinolophus sinicus. The sequence goes on along the minus strand of NC_133755.1, from coordinate 125,389,591 downwards.
ATATTTGACACAAGACTCATATTTAGAATATAAAAAAACAAAAAAACAAACAAACAAACAAAAACACACCTATAAATCAAATTCAAAAGGCAGGCAGTCCAATAAGAGAAATGGTTTTAAACAAATGCTTCATAAAAAATATCCAAATATCCAATAAACACGTTGAAAATAAGTTCAACTTCATTTGTTATAAGGATGTCCACATTAAAACCACATCACACCTACTAGAATGTCTATAATGAAATCAACAGACAATATTAAGTGTTAAAAAGGATGTGGGGCAATGTGGAATTTTCATAGACTGATTGGAGGACTTTGGGAAATTGTTAGGCATTGTCTGCTTTATAGTAACATTCATGTATCCAATCATCCAGCAATTCTACTCCAAGGTATATACTTGAAATGTATACATGTGCTCACCAAATGACATACATGAGAAAATTTATAACACCACAGTTCTCTAAAGACCAAAATCTAGAAACAATACAAATGTCCGGTAACAGTAGAGAAGATAAATAAATTAGATTATTTTCATGCAATAAAATTCTCTAGAGTACCAAGAATGAACGCATTATTATGACATGTAACAACAGGAATCAATCTCAAAAATATAATGTTGAGTGAAATAAGCCAGGCACAAACCAGAACACACTACATGATTTAATTTCATATGACTTTAGGTTCCATAGCAATTGAAACTAATGGACTTAGAAGTCAGACTAGCCCATGGTTTGAGGGGAACTGAATATGAGATGTCACAAATAGACATTTGGGATGCTAGTGCTGTTCTATTTCTTGATCTGGATGATGGTTACATAGGTGTATTCATTTTGTAAAACTCATAGAGCCGTAAGCATATGATTTGGCATATTTCAATTTAAAAATAAGGAAAAACATTCAATGGGATACAATTTTTCAACTGTCAATTATATATATATTTTTTTCAGGACGATATCTGTAGTTAGCAATGAAGCAGGAAATATTTTATAAGTCACTTAATATAATGGAAATTGATGTCGATTTTCTGGAAACAATTGGATGATATCTAGCAAAAGCTTAAAAAGTAGATACCCTTTTATCAAATAATACAATTCCCAGGACTTTCTTCTGGAGAAAAAGATAAATGAAAATAGGTTTATGTCAAAGAATATTTTATCCAGTGTTATTTCTATATCTAGATATTAAAAACTAATTATTTAGGGATTAAATAAATATATTGTGGTATGGATTTTGATGGAGTGCTCCAAGCCATCTAAATTAATATATTCAGATGGCATTTTCTGACTACTACATCTTAATATTAGGATATTAAATGATAAAACTGGTTATAAAGAAGTATATAAAGTGATTCAATTACACCATATAAGAATGTATTTATTATATAAAAGATAAACACTTTTTTCTGAGTAAGGAATTTATTTCCTGTAACATTTTTCCTATATTCTTATATTTTCTTGTTCTAAAATAAAGATATAGTAGTTTTACAATGGAATAATCAGCATATTTCAAAAGAAGCATTCTAATAACACCAAAAGAGTTTTTAAAACAGGCGTATATAAACACACTTAAACACATCACTTTTTGCATCACTTCTTATGTTTTTCCACTTTAAAAGAATGCATGCCTTCAGCTTTTTAATCCATACTGCTGTAACATAAATGACTAAGCTTTTCTTTGTTATTTGCTATTCAAATTGTATCTAGTTTATCTTATACTTTCATATAATACTACAACAAACATCTTCTATAGTTTTCGTGTGTGTGTGTGTGTGTGTGTGTGTGTGTGTGTGTTTGTTACTGTTAAATCAGTTCCTTATTATAAATTCCCAGAAGTGAGAATCCCAGGTCAAAAAGTATAAATGGAATATCCAGCAAGACTTAATTTTTTGAATAATATTTATTCACTACTTAGATAGTGTTCAAGTCTGGTTTAGGCATACTGGCGATATGAAGATCTAGGTATTGTAATAGTTCAGAGGACAACAGTGAGGGCTATGATGAAATCTGACCATAAGTAGGTTAAATACAGTTGGTAGAGGAAAAATCCCATGGGAAAAAAAAGCATTCCTTGTGTGCCATCAGATTAAAGCCTGTCACCACAGCCACTTGGCTTATTGCTAGACCAAGCCTTAAGTAACTATTGCTCTACCTCCGTGGATTCCACACATTTATTAGAAATTTGTCTCTGGTTGTTGGCTGAGACTTAATTCAGGCCAACACTCCAGATACTGTGTAAAGAAAGCTATTATCTTTAAATCTTGGTAGGATGTGTCTGCCTTTTGTAGCACCAAATGGCACTGACTTTACTGTCACCATGTATCAAGTTTGTATCAAATTTGATAATTGCTATTTTCACTGCCTCATTTCTATCATCATATATATCCCAGCTTCAAACCCCAGGTTGAGCTCGCTCTTTTAGATTAGTTTTCCCCAAGTGTATTATTACCTTGTGTTGTCTGGGCTGTGGCTAATTTGGTTATATTCTTTTATATCTCATACTAGCTTGTTTCTCAATAAGGTTAACATAATTGTTTGAAATCTGATGCTATATTTTGTTTTGGAATAGTTCCCTGAACTCTAAATACCTGAGCATGAAAATAATTAAGGTGAAGTATTGAACACAATTGATTTTCTTATACAAAATATTCAATATGCTCTTTAGATTTAGGACACTGAAAAGGCTTCCTCTGGATATTAAAACCAATTTTATTGCTTATGGACATTCTATAAATCCTACTGCATACACATTTATCTTCATTGACAATAGCATAAATTCATTCTACTCATGTTATCCAGAACTCTTTGAAGTTAGAACTAAGTTGGAATTGTCTTACAAAGTGAATTTTGATGAACCAGACATAAGGAATTAAAGATAGAATAATATTTAATCAGTTTATATCACTGCAGAGGAAATCAGAGTTTTCTGGGCCCAGTTATGTAGCTTTGTCAAGGAGATAAATGTAACTCAACCAATTTGATGGACTTATGATTCCAGGCCGATTTATCTAATATCTGTAGCCAGAATATGTAGGTCCATTGCTGTCTCTCATTTTCCCCACCAAAGAAACCTCTGACCAGAGAAAGGAAAAGACAATTGTTAGGAAAAGAGATCTTGACCATAAAGAGAATTTTCGTGGAGACACTGACCCTCTGCTCAAATTACTAAGCTGCATCTGTGTAAAGTATTTAACTTCAAGTTACAAATGAGATTGATAACTGAGCAACTCATATAGTTTGCTTTCCCTTCTGTTCTTATATACAGATTAGAGATATATTTGTATATATATTTAAATTAAAATATTTCAATAGTTTTTATTTCAATAACACTCTAGATTGTTACAAGATTGATATGTTTCTATACAAAGGGTTTTAATTACTGAAATGGAAAGACAAATTTATAAGATGGTTTCACTCACAGTGTTATTACATAGCAAGGAATTTTAGGAAATAAAAAATGTCAGTATTCACTTTTAACAGAATGAATTTCAAGAAGTGTTGCTATAATTCTCTTATTTGAGTTAAAAAATCAAATCATTATCAGATTCAAGGTGACTGGGTTTTCTGTTTGAGTATCTGATGCCACAGTAAATAGATGGCATATTGAACAGAGAAGTTCTTCTGCTAAGGGAGACAATATATTCACAGTCGCTGCCTCCCTTTTCATACATGCATAAGAAAACCTGGAATTGAAAATGGACAAAATTAATTTGGAAAAAGTCACTTGATCTAAATAAAAAGTCATGCTTCACAGAGTAAAACAGATCACACTTTCTACAGCTGCACATATTTGATTGTCATTCTGGAGCACAACCCAAAAATAACTACCAACTTTTAACTTTTAGAGTAATGTTGCTGCTACTTTATCAAATTTGTGTTTCCTTCGTATCCTGTTTGCAATGATAGCAATATGCTCTTGCTGAAAGTCCGCCCACCTTCTACTTCACACACCTCTGACCAGTGATTTACAAATGACCCTGCTTGCAAGCTTCGTGCATCTGCCCAGCACCGCATGGGTCATGGCACTATTTGGGATACCGAGTGATTGGCAGGGACAGCAATGTCTAAAACGTCTCCCATTATCACCTGAGATCAAAATCGACTCTCTTTAGACACTTGTGTTCAAGGGCCTTTTCATTATTAGTGAACACCTGACCATGTTGTCCTTGAAGGGGCAAGTTATATAAATTGCATCTGGAAAATATTGGAGAGAGACAAGTAATGCTGGTTGTCTTTCAGATTTAATCGTGTGTTAAAGTAAGCACACTGTTCTTCGCATGTGTTACACATACTAAAAAAAGAGATGATGGCAGAGACTGAAAATATAAACTATCACAGCAATTTTGATATCCTTCTATAAAACTATTAATATATGTTTTAATGAAAACTCAAGACAGAAGCTAAAAAGGATGGGACACCTTGATGCTAAGCATAAATTGGGATTGCCCAGGAAAAATGAAACCTATGTTCACTTTATCAATGCCCATGAAACCTCTAGTTTAAGTAATTACTGGTTTTCCTCTAAGATATGTTATAGCTAATCCCATTTTGCTTTCCATTCTGCTTTCCCGTTCACCCAGTATCCCTGGTCCCTGAACCCTCTTCCCATATTGTATTTGCATGTATACCCCTGAAAATGATTCAGTCTTCCACACTTCTCCATTCTCCAAAACTATTACCTGGTTCTCTTTGAAATTTAGTCAATCCTTAAACTCTGTTTATTTCTCATTGTTGCCATGACATAAACCTGGCTGTCTCCCAGTGATACTATTTCTCTTGAAGTCTTCTGAAGTAATGCTTTTTTTTTTTTTTTTTTTTTTTTTTTTTACCCTCACCTCCCATGTGAAGAATCCCAGGCCCTGCAGCTACACGTAGGTGTGCTTTGCTTCTTTCAAACCATGTTTTCCAGCAACTTTCCTCAAAAACTCTAAATTTTCAAAGTTCATGCCATCAAACTATACCACTTACTTTTCTTTCTTGCGGTGCTGGGTGTACCTCATTTCCTGATGACATGGTATTGTGTCAACATAACACCAGTAGCCCTAAAGGGGCCATGCACATTCCTGTTAAGGATAACTTGTACTCAGGTTTTCCAAACTATTTGATGTAAAAATAGGGGATACAACATTGGGGTAAAGAATTCGGGGCTTTAATTTCTTTGGACTTTATAAGGACAAGAGTATTATGATTTCAGACTTTAATTCCTTTGATTTTAATGTTTTTGCATTCTAACTCAAAAGAGAATTTCATTTCAAACTTTATTTTCTTCCTGGAATTTCTTTCAGGAAATTATATTTGAATTCAAAGTAATCTACATTGTTGGCATTTTATTACTGGAGAGTCTTTAGGCATTTGGAGTTTCCTAATGTTGTCACTTAATTTCATTTTAATATCTCTGTGAGGCTCTACTGGATCACAAGGCTGGATACAATTTGTGTTGAAACACGTAATAGGAAATGGATTTTCAGCCTTAGCTAATTTATTTAACACTGTGTTACTCTGAAAATAAGACCTAGCCGGACAATCGGCTCTAATGCGTCTTTTGGAGCAAAAATTAATATAAGACTCAGCCTTATTTTACTATAAGACTGGGTCTTACATAATATAAGACTGGGTCTCACATTAATTTTTGCTCCAAAAGACACATTAGAGCTGATTGTCCGGCTAGGTCTTATTTTTGGGGAAACGGCACTATATTTTGGACCCACATCAGAGCATTTTGGGGCCAAAATCTATATTGCCTCAATATTATCGAACAAGAAATAGTCAGTGTTAGGAAGGCACTTTATGAAGGTGGGAGAAGGACTCTCTCCATACTTTGTTGGTTTTCTCCTTTTTAGGAGGAGGAGACATACCTGTTATTTTTCTCAGACTTAATGGTAAAGTCCAAGCTGATAACACAATACAAAGCTGAAAACGTCGGAGAATCTTTATTTCTCTCTCCTAATGATTCCTTCTATAAACAGGGCTGCCCATTGTCACAATAGCACTGAACTCTCCCTACACTTTTGCTTCACTAACATTTAGTGAGTGCTATGTGCTAGGGACTCTTCTAAGTGCTCCATATGAACCCTGTGAGGGACACTGGATGGCAACAACTTACTGTGTCGATAACATGGAATGTTATTACTTCCATACTATAACGAGACAGTGAGATGCAGGGAGGTTACATAGTTTGTCCAAGACCACTAGTGACAGTTATGTTACCAAATCGCATATCCAGCTCTCAATCTTCACTGTACTCAACAAGAACTTTCATAAACAATTGAACACTTCCTTCTTAAAACATATTTTTCTTTTGGTTTCTATTATTCCACCAACTTCTGATTGTCCTATTTTCCCGGTTGCCAGTCCCTCTCAATCCCCTTTGGTGGGTTCTATCACACTATTTGATCTGTTAATATTGGAATTCAATGGGGACTTGTCAGGAACTTGACTCTTACGTATATCTACATTCCTTCTCTAAGCAATCTCATCTGAGACCAGGTCTTTATATGCTATCCAAATGCTGATAACATAAATATTTATATCACTGGCCCTCATCTCTGCCTTGAAAGCCAGAAGTCCATATTCAAATATTTTATTGCAATTTCAACATAGATTTCCAAAAAGCTTTTCAAACATAAAATGTTCAAATAGAACTACTGAATCCCTACCGCATAATCCCATCATGCTCATATCAAAACAATCTAAGGGTCATCTGTGACTCCAACCTTTCCCTCATGTGAATGCATGTAAAAGCACAGAATAGATACATACCAAAATAGCAAATGTTATTGCCTCTAGGATGTGTGTTGATGGGGAAAAAAGGGAAGGTTATATGTGTGTATGTGTATTTTGCACATAAGAGAAAGGGGTAAAAATGGGTTTTTTTACCTTTTTTCTCAATATGCCTCTTTACTATTTGAATTTTTAAAAAATAAAATATATTCATATATTACTTTATAATTCAGAGTATGTTTAAAATCCAAGAACCCAATTTCTATGCCAACTATGAAATTACTAGTTTACATTTTTCTGCAATCCTTCTGTTTCACCCAAATGAGACCAAATGATGATCTAAATTCTGTTGTGACTTCATTATTGTCATTATAGACTTAAAGTTTGTGTGGTTGAGCTCTGCAGCTTTGTATGTAACTACCAAAAACTAAATGACATTTTAAATATTGGATTGAAATAATTTTATATTTTAACATATTTTATAACTCAGACACCAAAACTACTAAAAATTTACTCACAATTTGAAATTGAATTTTTTTCTAGACTATAAGATAAACGTTTTTCTAATGTAATTTCTTTTTCAAATTTAGTGATCTATAATTTTACCACACTCTGCAATATAAACAAGTTAAATTAATCAATTTGGGCCCCAGAATGACTGACATAAAGTAAAATAATTAAAAGAAAAGATTTCATTATTCAGCTATCATAGGAAATCATACATTCAACATTTTAAAATGCACTTATTGTGCTTTTTGGGGAGGCTGTCATCACATTGTAATGTAATGTAAATTGAAAAAGTCAGTGAGTGGACAATACTTATTCCGGAAAACAAAATTGTGTATTAGCCATTAAATTCAATGAGACTTATGTTTCATACAAAATTATTAGATTGAGCTTTGATCTGGATTTTTGAATAAAAGAAATTTTCATCTGCTAATTTTGTGTGAAAGAGGTGACAAAAAGAAAATCAAATGTACCTAAACATGATATAATTTTTTTTTCTTATAAGGTCCATCATACATTGCAGTGTTCATTTTCTGGTGTATGGTATTAATTTTCTGCTTTTTGAAAGGTTTGAAAAAGATGTCGTATTTGATTAATTATAGATAGGTTGGCATCCTAATAAGAAACTGGGTAGACTTTTAAAATTTTGGTTCCCTTTTTTAGGCCTATGTAAAATCTAAAAGAAAAAAGCAAATGTTGACTGCTAAAAGAAACACTGAAGGAAATATTACTTCACACTTTTTTTTTTAACCTGAGAGAAAATTGGAAACAGTTTGCTAAAACAATTATGTATGTTATCAAGAAAACCCTAGGCAATATATTGCTGTTTAAGATAATTGTTAAGAAAAGTATCGGGATCTTTAGCTTAACATACGATATGCTTTATTAAAATTTAAAATTCTGCTAAATATACATTCTACCTCCCCTATTTTGTCAAAATTCTAAGAAATTGAATCTCAGAAATACCTTTTTCATTTTTTACTACCAATTATACCGTAATTCCCTTATTTTCACTGCAAAAGTTTTCTATGGAATGATACATATTACTAACCCTAGTTTCTCCATGTTCGCTTTTACTTCTGGTTTACATTTAGGAAGTCAGTGCTCTGATCAATAGTTAAAGTGCGTGTTACCAGCCTTCTGCTCCTAGATCGTGGTATAACTTTCGACCTCACCATCACTGCCTTATGAATGCTCTCATTCCATTTCTTTGTGATTCTCTGCTCATTAGCGCCCTCTCATAATTTTCTATCCATACTTTATCTGTTTTGTAGACCACCTCTCGGCATTGTTGGAATTATTCTCTAAGGTTGCCTTCTTGGTTTTCATATTAACCACTTGAAACTCCAAAATGTGAAAACCATGTAATATATTTAAAAGTGTTTATGAAACTGCCAATGAGAGATGTCAGTTTGAGCACACATGTGTATTCCTCCTCCACACAAAACATCATCATAATATGATCGTAGGATTAACTTCTAACAGGAAAGATAACAGGCAATGGCAATGAGAGATTTCAATAGATTTTTCTTTTTTTGAAGATGCAGTATAGATGAATGGGTGATGACACATGATAGAGAATGGAAGAAATAGAAATTAAGAATATGTAACCCAGCACCTGAAATGGAGGCAGGACATTTTTCTGGAATGAATCCTGGAATTACTCAGACTCAGACACAGCAAGTGGGAGTGGTCTGTCACAGAGAAGATCTGTGGAAGACAGGGCTTCACCAGGCAGCCAGGCCTCATTCCCATGCCTTACCCAGGTATGCGGTGAGATCAATCTCCAAGCATTTCTTCCCTGGTAAAAGCCCTAAGGGCTCTTCTCTAAAATACTTATCAAAATGATGAGAGAAAAGTAGGGCTTTCAGGAGCGTTTCATTCAGTCAACAAATATATTTATAGCATATCTACTCTTTACCAGTCCGATCTGGTTGCCAGAAAAATACTGTTAAACAACACAAAGTTTCTTTCCTCATAAACTCACAGTCTAGTAGGAATAACCAAAAGAAAACAAAAATAAAAACATGTACAAACTAATGTCAACTAATTATAAATGCTGTAAATAAAAATTAAACAGATTAAGGTGATGTGTGTGTGTGTGTGTGTGTGTGTGTGTGTGTGTGTGCGATTTAAGTAGTGTGTCAGGGTAAGCATGAAATAGAAAGGTGAAGATAAACAAATTCTTCCCAGAGATAAAAGAGATAATTAGGGGCACAAAAATCCAATATAAATAAAATAAAATAAGATGAGATAAGATAGATAAGATAGATAAGATAAGATAAGATAAAATTAAAATGTGATACCAGAAAAAAAAATCAACAAAAATACACTTAAAAATTAAAAATAAAATATTTAGAAAATAAGGTAGAGTGATATCCAAGAAAAGAGAGCTAATGCATAAGGACTCACACAATATGAGATATGGAGGCTCATTTCAAGGTTGAATTGCAGTTTGAACTTATTCCAGAGCCTAGGCTCTTTGCTTCTTCTATATACCAATTCAAAATCGACATTTGTTTGCCCTTCCTTAAAATGGGTATGCTGATAATTTGGAGTGTTCTTCTGAGTTGAGAAATAATGCACATAAAGGATCTCAGATAGCAACTGAAACATATTAGTGGTTTCATAAATGCTAGAAATTACTAATATATTGCTATGCTCAGTCTTTAGAGCTACAGTTTATTTTTGTGTTGTCAACTTTCACCTCCTGTGAGTCATCTCAAAATCTTTACTTTCATTACTAATGTCTCCTAAATTCTGGTTCAAATTTTCCATCTGTCTCCTTCATAGTTGCACTTTAATGTTTTGCTTTTAAACTCTTCTCACCATTGGAAAATGTAGTGTAATGAAATTAACCTTAAAATCAGAATCAAAAGATTGTGTTAAAAAAAAAAAAAAAAAAGGATCAGGTTCAAATCTACTTTAGCATAAGTTGTGTGACCCTGGCATGCTATTCAGTTTCTTCCTTTTTAGTTATCTGAAAGGGGAAGTTAGAGATTTTTAACTTGGTGAAGTCTAGTGTGCTTTCTAATCTAATTCTACAAGCATATTGCAGATTTATGAATCATCTATACTCCTTTGCAACCCTTTTGTCTTCTGACAAAAAAGACAATTGAGCTTCAATTCTCACAATTATTTTTTTTTTTTCTAATTAATTTCCTTCTATTCTTTCTTACCACTATTTAACTCTGTCTGTTATTGCTTAATATCTGGGCAATCATGGTGTCTCTCAGGCTGGCCTCTCTGTCTAAAGCCTCCAATTAATACTACATATTGCTACCTTTTTCGTTGTCCTAAAGCATCACTTTGATTATTTTACTCCCCTCCTCAAAAACTTTTGTGACTCACTATGACTTTCAGGAGAACTCCTGTATTTGACACTCGAGGACTGATATGCCAGGTCTAATTTTTAGCCCTTTTTCCTCACAGTTCACCACTCCAAACAAGTTATTTGCCAACCTCAAACATGGCTTGTGTTGTTTTTTTCCTTTTTTTTTTTTTTTTTTTTTTACCCAATGACTTTCCTCACATTTGTGTTTTTTGTTTGTATTAAACTTCACACCCCACACAATACTCTGAATTCCACCCATCTTTCAAAGTCCAGCCAAAATGTCTCCCCATTTAAAGACTTCAGATTGTTTTCTTTGAACTACTTTAGAACTTATTTCAGTACAACTAATATATCATTTTTAACATATCACTCTACTTTAGAATTATTTGCATATATATCTTAAGACGTCTATTTGATTTCAAGTTTTTGGATAAAATAAATCATCACTACAGCACCTAGCATGATGTCTGGCATGCTGAATGTCCTGTAAATAAATATATGACATGAATTAATGCATTTTTCCTTGGACAAAACAAATAGGGATTCCTTTCTTCATTTTAAACATTATCAGAAAAGTATGTGATGAGACCATTGACATTTTGTAGCATAGATTTACCAATAAAATATTTTTTTATTGAAAAACAGCAATAATGTTGAAATGTGTTCACATTTATAAATCTCAATGTGCATGACAGAATGAAAACAATGCTGTTCAAAGATTCTTCCTCAGAAAATAAAAACTAAATAAAAAGTCATTAGTCAACTATATCTGATGGGAATTTTTTTTTAAATAATCAGCAATGAAATAATTACATAAATCTTGAATTTGTCTGCCAGTTTGAATAGCACAAGGAAAGACAACTGCATTCCCTTCAGTATTGTCAGATAATAAAAATTCTAGAGCACAATGTAGTAAATCCTCTGGAATAATCATATTAGGATAAACCTTTGCCTGGAACTCTAGCACTGCATAGAATGCTACTATTGCCCATAAAATGGTATATAAATAGGATAGCCTTCATCTATAAAGATAAAATTACTCCTCTACTATCAGTGAAATATATATGATTTTTATATATATTCTGCTTGTGAAGAACTATATTCACTACTGAAATAATTGTTTGGCTTCAGATGACACACGTAAGTCAAACGTATTTCTTGGTAGAGATACCTGGGCACTAACAAGTACTAATTGTCATTTAAATATATTTTTTCTTCACCATGGCTGAAATAAAACCAGCACATTTAATTATGCTTATTTTTTAAGCAACTGACCTTGAGGTTGAAGATTGCTATCCTTTTTGCCGTGTTCCCCTTTCTCAATCACAATTCCTCCTACATATTCATGAAAATTGCTAGTTAATATATTCTTATGCCATGGGATTCCCAAGCTATTAGAACATAGTTGTTACTTACTGATGAAACTGGTTTCCTTACGGATGACCATCCCAGAAATATTTGAAAAGGCTTTTCAGAAATAAGTAAGATAAAATAAAACAATTAGGGCTAAAAGTATTTTTGAATATTGTCAAGATGTATTGGAAGATCATATGTGTGACATGTATATCTAAAATAATAAAATATATATAAAATTGAGAATACTTCATGTAAACAGTAGAGAAGGAAATGACATTGGCTCCTAATTAAATAAAAAATGCGATATTTCAAATTCTTAGACATTGCTGTAATGTTCTTGGCATGCAGGGCCACAAATAATGAACGTTTTCTTGACAAATGAGTTTCCTGAGTATTCAAAAGTGATTTTTCCTATTGGCCAAGCTGACCTTGTTTTATGTCTCCCATGCCACCTATACACTGATCTACATATATTGTTCTAAAAGTGACACATCTAGTAAATTTTGGAATCCAACAAAAGCATAGCTTAAAAACATAGATCATCATGGAATTCTAATGGAAACAGACACTTAGAAGATATTTACTATTTTCACATGAAAGTCAGTTTTTCACATAAAAGCTATATATAGCTTTAAACTCAGAGCCAAAACCTTCAGAAAACTGCATCATATACATATATGTGTGTGTACATACATGAGTGTGTGTGTGTAGTCTGACAATTAAGTTCATGAACTTGTTGCAACAATGTTGATAATATTTTTTGATATCAGAGGGATTATTCATTATGAATTTGTACCAACTCAACAGTTAACCAAGTTTACTATTTGGAAAGTGTTGAAAAGGCTGCATGAAAAAGTTAGACGACCTGAACTTTTTGCCAACATTTCATGGCTCTTGCATCACGACAATGCACCAGCTCAAACGGCACTGTCTGAGAGGGACTTTTTAGCCTGTAAACAAATAACTGTACAGAAACACCCTCCCTACTTACCTGATCTGGCCCCCAGTGACTTCTTTTTTTTTTTTTCCGTCAAAGTAATATGACGAAAGCCCTGATGGCCATTTCAGAAAAAGAATTCCAAAATTTCTTTGAAAGGTGGACTAGGTGCTGGTGTCAGTGCATAGCTTCCCAAGGGGAGTACTTCGAATGTGACCATTGCTGATATTCAGCAATGAGGTATATAGGTATGTAGCACTTTTTCTATTTTTCTAGGATGAGTTTGCAAACTTAATTGTCCAACCTCATATATATATATATATATATATATATATATATATATATATATATATATATATCCTTATGTCATGGTTACTTAAGAAAATGTTTCTTATTTTTTTATCCATATTTATTTTATTAAGAATCCATTCTTACCTGAACCCACAGGTTAAAACAACATAATTTTAAACATGGTTGGGGTCTGAAGATTAGATTGGACTAAAAAAGAGCAAGAAAATCCTTGAGATTAATTTAAATCATTTATTCTAGAAAACTGTAAATATTGTATCATTGTACAAGCTTCCATCCCACCCTTCATAGTGACATGAGCCAAGGTGGTAGTTTATATGCTATGGAGAAAAGAGTTAATCTTCCCCCAACATAGGCACTTTGGATAGCATAAGGATGCCATAAAAAGCAGACTTGCTCATTCTCTCACACACAGTACCTGTGAGATAAAAGGGACAGAAGATGCTCATACCTCAGTGGGAGGAGAGGATCATTCCCCATCATGTCTACTAATAACAACCAAAGTTTGTACATTCATCATGTGTGAATTCCAGTCAATCCTAAAACTGCTCATTGACAGTTGGAGAACTGAGCCACAGGTAAATCTGAGTATCTTCAAAGTTTCATATTATTTGACTACGAGAACAATGAGGTTAGAGGTTTTTTTGTTTGTTTGGTTTTTTTTTGTTTTGTTTTTCTGGTCATTGACAGTATAAAACTATCATTATATGTGGAATAGGGTAGAGAAAAATTTGCAACACAATTAAAATTTTTTAAAACTAAAGAATGTGTCAAAAATATGCTCATATCATAAAGCCCCGACTTTCAGTTCATCGACCCATAGCAAGTATCTATACATGAATCTATCCTCTATGCATCCATCCATCCATTAAAGAGATTACACAAAGGTAACATTATGTAGATATATGTGACATTCAGAATTCCATTACTGACTGTACCTGTCGTCCTAAAGAAACCATGTTCTCCTTGCAATGGGTAAAAAGTGATGACTAGAATTACGCTCAGATAGGTTTTCTTTGACATTCACCTCCAAGCTTTCTATCTACTTCTCCAATCTGTATTAATATTAGTATAATAACCTTACCTGACCCAAAGCTGCAGGCATTCTAACTGAATCTGCATTTTTTTTGCACAATAATACCAATTTTAGAGATATGAAATTAGCAGCAGTTACATGGAAATGGAGATCTGCGGTTCCTCATTACACTCTCTGAGCTCCTCTAACTGAAACAAGAAAAAGATTTAAGAGAATGGGATAATCCTGGGTCCTTCCTGAGAACCAAGGCCAAAAAATGTGGACATAAAAGGAAAGGAAAGAACTACGTAGTTCACAGCATTAAGCTAAGATACCCTGAGATAGAATCTGAAGTTATGCAAGGGGTTATATATAATAAGTTCTGCACATTAATTTTTAAATTTTTAATATATAACTACAAGGGAGTATGATTATCCATGAAGAACAGGAAATATTAGTTAGGAAATAATGAGAGAGAGAGAGAGAGAGAGAGAGAGAGAGAGAGAGAGAGAGAGAGAGAAATACATATATAGTGTCTGTGTCTCTGGGTCCACTACATTTCTTTTTTCATTTTTTTTCTTTGTCCCTCTAGGTTTCTCAATACCAAGAAAAGATATGTGCAAAACACTAACATATATCCATTTAGTCTATACAAAATTTCAAGAACAACTACCTTTCTGCTAGTGAGTACAGCTGTGATAAATCTCATGGGAGAATCTCTCCCTTACATTGTAGAAATAACATCTGTGCTTGCTACACACAAATAAGGTCGTAGGAAAAGTAAACATATTAAAATCTAACTTACTGCCAGAATACTCATAACAGTTTTAAAACCAAGAAAATCATAGGAAAGGTATAAGCATTCACACAGCTATACAAAACTTTAAAAAGAAAAAAAACAAAAGCATATTTTTTCATAAATACAGCCTTGGGTTATACAGCAAACATAGATAACTGAACAAAAAATGTGAGATGTATACAAGTATTCAGATTTTGGAGATTGTTAGAGTGTGGATATTTTGGAAATAAATTTCTATTCCTAGTCCCCTCTATGCATACGAGATAAAACCACCAACATTGTAAGAAATTTTAAATTGGAAGCAAAGACAGAGTCTCTGTCCTTATAGCCAACATACTTTCCCCATTATGTTACATAATGCTGTCTTGGCTTTATCTGCCAACCCTTCAGTAGTCTACCACAGGCAAGATTTCCTCTCACTGTGTTCCATTCAGTAGAGCATTTGGACTGCAAACTATCTTGGCTGAAGATCTCTAGGCCGCCCGTTTTTTGTTTTGTTTTGTTTTTATATATAAATTTTATTGGGGAATATTGGGGAACAATGTATTTCTCCAGGGCCCGTCAGCTCCAAGTTGTTGTCCTTCAATCTAGTTGTGCAGCTCAGCTCCAAGTCCAGTCATCATTTTTAATGTTTAGTTGCAGAGGGTGCAGCCCACCATCCCATGCAGGAATTGAACTGGCACCTTTGTTGTTGAAAGCTCACGCTCTAACAAACTGAGCCATCTGGCTGCCCCTATGGTAGCTCAGCAGCAGCTCATTGTCTTCAATCTAGTTGTGGAGGGCACAGCTCACTGGCCCATGTGGGAATTGAACCGGCAACCCTGTTATTTAGAGCTCACACTCTAACCAACTGAGCCATCCACCTGCCCTGACCATTTTTGTCTTGAACCATATATACCCTATCTTGCATGTTTGATTTCTAAAAGATTCCAGAGATCTCTATTTACAGTAGACTCATATTTGCATGTGTAATTCCTTATTTGTCAAATAAGGAAGAAAATAGATATACTGTTAGATAAAATTTTCTAAAGGAGGAAGCAAAAACTCCTGAGTAAGGAGAATATATAGGTAGAGCTGACATTCCAACTGACATTTAATAATTAAAAATAAATAAATAGATGATTCTCTTCACTCCATCTCTTTATACTTCAAATGTGATTTTCTTCACGTCGCCTCCCAAAAGTATCAAAACATATAATGTCATTCCATGAAATCCAGAAGAAAATTCTCTAGTTTCCTGAATTGGTTATAGAGGGAGTCTCAGTAGCCTTTAGCAGAATTTCAACTATATTCCATATATCTGGGGACTATAATATATTTCATTTGTATACTTATAGTAGTATGTGCCCTCCGATACAATGGTTAAGGCTGAATAACCATATTGTTTACTATATACTGTGTTTTCCTGAAAATAATACCTACCTGGAAAATAAGCCCTAGCATGATTTTTCAGGATGACATCCCCTGAACATAAGCCCTAATATGTCTTTTGAAGCAAAAATTGATATAAGACCCGGTCTTATTTTCGGGGAAACACAGTAGTTCAGTTCTTAACCCTGGTGGCACATGTGAATCACTTGAGAAGCTAAACTCCATCACTCCTCAAATTCTATTTTAACTTGCCTGAGATATTTTAATACCTATAATTGATCTGATATAGTTTACTCATAAACGAATAAACTAGAGAGTTCATTCATTAGTAGTACTAAAACTTAAAAAAAAAAAAAGAAACAAAAACAGAAACAAAACAAAACAAAACCACTATGGAACTAAATATCTCTATAAAAAATAAAAATAAAAAATCCCACAAGGTTGCTCTCTCATGAGTCGCTAAATACACAGGCTTCTCCCTGACTCCCAGTACTCCTCACATGAGGGTATTTTAGTTAGTCATTACAAGTAGGCAGAATAAGGGCTCCTTAAAATGGTCATGTTTTCATCCTCAGAACTTGTAAATAGGTTACATGGCAAAGGGGAGTTAAGGTTGCAAGTGGTATTAAGGTTGCTAATCAGCTGACCTAAAAAAATAAAGAGATTATCCTAGATTATCCAGACGGTCCAGTATAACCACAAGGGCCCTGAAAAGTGGAAGACTAATGGTCATAGAAAATATGTGATGGGTCAGAGAGAGTCAGTTGTTCCTTGTTTTGAACATGGAGGAACGATGCTATGAGTCAAGTAATGTAGACAGCATCTAAAAAGTAGAAAAGGAAACAGATTTATTCTTATAGTTTCCAGAAAGGAAGGCATACCTACTGACAAATGATTTTAGCCCAGTAAATGTTGGATTTTTAACAAAGCTGTGAAATAACACATTTGTGTTCTTAAGCCACTAAATTGTGGTAATTTGTTACTGCAATGTTAGAAAACTAATACAACTATTTTATCACAGACCTTTAAAATTTTCTTGCTGACATTAAAATAACAGTGTAATATAATTATGGTGAACAATTTAGAGCAATTAGTCATAAACCAGAGATTAATATATTCATGCCAGTTGGTAATCTAATCAGTAAATTTAATTTCACATAAAAAATCAATACCTTCATATACGTTGATTACTTGATAAACACAAAATTTTGGAATTATAAATGATGCAAAAAAAATTTATTAATTTAGTATTTCACTTTAAAAAAATAGAGGCTAAAAACTGAAGCAGATGGCATGTAAATCATAACCTAGATTGCCACATGATACAAATTAATGCAGTAGGCTTGCCAGTTAAGTGAAAAAGATCTACATACTAGTTTTGCTAAAACAAAGAAGAGATATAATTTTCTACCTGTATTGGAAGCATTAAGTGCTCAGCAGGGAGTAAAATGATTTATGATAGTAGAGGTAGAATAATGTTCTGGAGAAGAAATTAAGATTAAATAAGGCTGGATATCAGACAATGTCTGAATATAATGCAGTAATCTACCAAATAAATTAGTGGGATCTTTACCACCTGAGAACTTTATATAATAATGACTTTAAAAACAAAATACTCCTTAAAGTATTACCAAGGACTTGGGGAAAAAAAAAGAAAAAAAGCATTGCTTAGGTTTCTGTCCTGAAACCATGCATATCTCATATTTAGGATGAAAGTGCCTCCTAATATTTACATCAGAACATATAAGCATTTAAACACAATCTATTTATCTTTAAACTACTAAAATTGCAATTTCTAGAAACCAAAAGTTAGGGCATCCCTCAATGCACATGTCCCTATAAATATAATCTGTTCTACTTATATAAACTCAACTTCAAAGAAAGAAAATCTACCCTTATGTTGATATAGTAAATCAATATTTTCCACCACAGAATAACATTCATGTCCCTATAGGACAATGAATGTCATATAAATTTAAATCACCAAACATGTTCTCAAAAGTATACAGATAAACAAAGACAGGACATAGTACCTGTCAGTAGCTATGACTGGGTAGAATACACTAAAGGGTTTTGCCTCAGGGATGGGAATAATTAGCTGAAGATTAGACATGGCTCTTGTTCTATTAAGACCAACCCAAAATGATCATTTATTTCCAAGCAACTTAAATAAATCCTATAAAAAGTCTCAAGAATATTAATGGGAACACAAAAATACTCAGCACTCATGCAGGAAAACTCACAGTGTCTGGTGTCAAATGAAAATTACCAGGCATTCCAACGAACAGGAATATATAACCCATAATGAGGGGAAAAAAGTAACCAATTGAAACTGAAAAAAATTGATACATATGTTGAAAATAGACAAAGCTTTGCTAACAATTGTTATGTCAATTATACTTCAATACAGCTACTAATCACAGAATAAATATAAAAGAGTGAAGCTATAAATGTTGGAAAAATATGAAATATTTTAATTAGTCCATATATAAATTGTTTTTATAACAAGTCAGGGAAAATATATGATAATGATTTATAAATATCAGTTAAATGAAAATATCAGTATCAATTATAAACAATAATAATAGAAAACTTGTGTGTCTCCTGATGTAGGTGCATACCCATAAATCAAACCTGAATCTGGTCAAACTACCAATATATAGAAAATACAGATAAGGAATACCAAGGGCTTCTCTAAGCAGTCACATTCAGTCTATGAGAATTTCTATACTAAAATTTATAGATATAACAAAATAATGCAAGGGGAAGTCATGAATGGAAATTTTAGTTTAAGAGATATATTAATGGATCCCAATATATGAACCTAATTTTGTCTTGAGTTAAAATAAATAAATATATATATGTATATATGTGTGTGTGTGTATATATATATATATATATATATATATATATATATATATATATATATATATATATACCACAATTGGGGAAATGTCAACACTGTCCGTTTGACAATGTTAAGGAATTATGTTCAGGTGTGATAATAGTACTATAGTTATGCTTTAAGAAAAACAAAACAAAAATAATCCCCATCACTGAGGGATCCAAACCAAAAATATTTACAGGGCAATGATTAATGATGTATATTTTGAATTTGTTCAAAATAATCCTGAAAGGTTGCACAGGAAAGTACATGTGAAACAAACCTGGGCAAAGGTGATAAGTGTTATGGCACATAGTAGCACATTACATCATTAATAAATACAATGTTTTACATTTTTCTATAATAAAAGTTTTATTTAAAAATAAAGATTCTGAATGAAAAAGATGATGTAACCAAGTTTAGAAAGTGATTACAAGAAAATGCATATCTGACAGAGGGTGCTTTTGGCTGTTTGTCTTTATAAAACAGTTTTTTCAAAAGATTAAGAAATTACAAACAAAGCTCACTATAAAGCTGGGCAAAGAAAATGATGAGGAGTAATTACTAGTATATAACAAGTGTGTGAAGATTATTATTCTTACTTAAAACTAGGAAATATAAAACAGAATTGAGGTGACCCTTGTCACAGTTTTGGAAGCTAGAAGTCTGAGATCATGATGCCAGCTTCGGTGAGAGTCTTCTTATGGGTTGCAGATGGATGACTTCTTGTAGTCTCACATGACAAGAAGAGAAAGAAAAGAGTTAAGCTCTCTCAAGAGTCTTAGATAGGCACTAATTCTACTCATGAGGGCTCCATCCTTCTGACCTCATAAAATCCTTACTATCTACACAATCATGTTGGGGAATAGAGTTTCAACATAAGAATTTGGGGAAAGGGTAACACAAACTTTCAGTCCATAAAATCACTTCTCATCCATCAAATTGGGCAAGATTGGAAAAATTTATAGTATTATTGACAAGTAGAATTGCTGTCTGTTGAGTAGTAAATGCAGATTTTTAACTTTATGAATCTAACAAATTGTTTTCTGAAGTCACTGTTCCAATTTACATTTCCACCAGTACTGTGAAAGATCCTCTCTTCCCAAATAATCGCCAGAAGTTGGTATTGTCATATGTTTATATACACTTTACAAGTCTTATACGTGAAAGTACTGCCTTAATTTAATTCACATTTTTTGTATAACCTGTGGGTTTAAGTAACTTTTCACATGATGTCTCTTTCTGTGTAAACCTGAACTTTTAAACACTAACTACTTTATTGTAACCTAATTTGTTAACTGCAGATGCATGAATCTTGTACTGATAAATTCATATGGGTATTTTTCCAGTCAATAAGTTATTAACAATGGAACAAGTATTAACATGAAAATTAACACAAAAGCATGTACTAATCATCAGGTAAATATGTACAGATGCAATAATTTGTAACTTTTTTATTAAGATGAACTCATCATAGAACTTAAAAATATTTGGAAATCACATTCAACATATTTGTTGAACATTTTAATAAGATGTATTATTTTCAGGCTAATAATAAAATGCCATTCTTTTAATTTACAATATTTAAATTGATATCCTTACATTTTAAGAAATATAGCTTAAGCTAATAGTACATAGTAGATAAACACCTATCAAAAGACACCTTGGGACCTCTTACCTGTAGGATTTCTGGTATCAAGTTTTTACATGTTATCATCACTCTAACACTCAGGGAAAGAAAATAATTTGTACTGGGAACTCTTGAAAATACAAATATAATTTTAAAAAGCCAAAATATGGCATAAAAAATACCAATGAAAATCTTGTTTTTATGGAGTAGGTTTTTATATTAGAAGTACTCTATTTACATCAGGTTGGTCATTTAACATTGCTTACTTTCATTTGACACTTTCTTGTGTGACTAATGAGAAAAGCGAGGAAATGAGCAGAAGAATTTTAAAGTCAGCTATACTCCTTTCCAATTTTCTTTTCTACAGTTGTACAGACCACTGGTATTCAGTGTGATTCATACATGTATTAAAAATTCCCGAGAGCACAGCATTCCCTTGTTTATCTCTAGGAGCTCTGATGATCCCTTTGATTAATTCCAAATTCAGTTTACAGATGATGTAAATTAGAGATGCAAAGGTATGGTTTCAATTTCTCCAGATTTTATTTGTGGAAAACTTTGCATAATTTCTGCTGAAATATCAAGTCTCACCTTTGATAGGTAATTCGTGACCAAGGTCAAAGAGAGAGCAGTACTCCCTGAGGGATCACCCACCTGAGGCTGACTGGAGGAATACTTGTGAAAAATGATTTGAATTATGCATGCAGCAGTATAAGCATGGCACTGTCATTTAGTTCTAAAAAAAGATTTGGTGCACAGTAAATACAACTGATTTTTATGTATCTTGGAAGATGACACTTTATTATAAAGTATGTCACAGTCATCCTCTGGCTGTTAAGACATCTAAAGTCATGTTGATTTTACAACCTTCCCTCCAGATTACAATTCTGAAGGGCGGTTAGTGACAAATGTGCAGTGTTTTGTCAAGCTATTCAGTTTATACAGACAGAATGCTGTTCCACTCACCAAATCCATTATAAGTGCAAATATGTGGCTAAATGGACCAGAGTTTGTTTTCTACATGAGTGCATCCAGTAACCAGAATGTTTTAAAGGACATCTCCTAAAACTTTATTAAACACAACTCAACATTCCACTTTTCTTTCCAATGATCATTTGCTTCTATTAACCCCATTTTATCTTACATCATTTTTGTGTAGCACAGAAACAACTCGCTCTCAGAGGAACTCTTCTAGGTCTACAAACCCATTTGGTTACATCTACTGAATGCTAGAATGTGTCTAGCATTTTAGTATAGGGCTAGCCTTGTTTTTCCTTCTGATTTCAAAGGCTCCTTTAGAGATTATCAAAGATCTAGTTTATAAGTGAAGATAAGAAGACATGTTCTTAAAAATCCTAGGGAAGAGAAATTGTTTTACTCCTTTCAAGTGAAAATATTGTGTTTTACGGGACATGAGTCATGAAGGAAGAATGGTAGTCACATCAGCTATTTAAAAATCCTGTTTTCATTATGCTGCCAACTAAATCAAGAAGCAGAGAGTAATGCAAAAGGGAAAACAAACGGTTTGCCCCTTAATACAGAAAAATGCACAGCAAGCACCATGCTGGCGGGTTCTAGTCATTAATCTTTTCCTACAGTGCAAACTGTCATCATCAGGACTCCAGCAACACACATGTTCCCAGGTCCACATTAAGGATGAAGAACCACTTTGCAATGTTTTGAAATCTGTCTAGTTTCATGGGTAAGACTGTCTTTTCTCTCCTAGATAAAAATCAAAACAAATCCATGATAATGGGTAATGGATTGGAATAGAAAAATATTTCTTGATTAAAATTGATGTAGCCTAATTTATGTCTTTCTGAGGTAGAGCTAAGATCCCTCTGTCTTAAAGGAAACTTACATTAAAGCTTGGCAAGGTTTCAAGTAATGATATTCAAGAAAACTAGAAAATGATCTTGCAGATGTTTTATCTTTAGACCAAGTAAATGGAATACACTCTATCTCCCAAATCCATGCATAACCTGGTTAATTTTTCTTTAAATAATGGTAAGGCCCAAGATTTCCCAAAATGCTGAAAGTGTTTTCCAATGGAGACCACATTTAAAAGATCTTTCTATTACTAAAATATTCTTAATTGAATGATAATAAATATGAAAGTGTCATAATCATAAGGCTTTTGTACAGAGTTCCATAATTTGTCATTTTTTTCTAGTTATCTGTTTCTCCATTCTGACATTCTATATCATCAGAAAACCATCAGGGTGATGGAGACCATACTAAGTCATCAGAGTGATGAATCATAAAAGCCTCAGAAACCCCTGCCAAAGAATACGCCATTCCTCAGGATAGCGAGTGAGTGCAGTCATAGCCAAAATGGCCAGTCTTGCTCCAAAGTACAATTGCATAAACCCAGCACATTTATCTGTCCAGGAAATTAACTGCGGAAAAGTAATGTGACAGTAAACTGGTAGGAAAGCAGAACAGTTGAGGACAGAAGTTGAATAGAAAAACAATGAAGATAGCAGAACATTTATTATAACAATATGAAGCCCATTTTGGGCTATTACCTCAGGAATGGGTCTAAAACCTGAGACCCAGATTTCTTTATGGAATTCACAAGACTTTCAGGTCTGTATCGTGAACACTAGTTAGAAATTGTTCACTGAAGAATAAAACTGATTGTAAGCTAAACAAATGTAGGAAACAGTTAATTTAATGAGATCAAATTCTCCAAAAGATGTCTGTTTATCTATGTATTCTAAATATAAACTAGCCATCAAACCCAAGAAGAATGTTTTCTGTTTTCCTCTTGTCATGGATTGGCTAGGATGAAATTTGCCTAGATTTGAGTTCTTGGACACTTTAAGAGCATAAAAATGAAAAAAAAAAAAAAAAGAAAAGGTTTTAATCGCCAAGAAAAGTGAAATACAGTAAGCTTAATCTCCAGTAAAAAATAAGATAATAAAATGAAGATCTAAGTATATGGGGAAAAGAAGCAAGGAATAGTAGAGCAAAAGAAAAATGACTTCGATATCTTAGGGTTGAGCTTAAATAGCTTGCAAGGTGCTTTCACATTGACTTGCAGAATTACTGTCAGATGTAACAATGAAAAGGGCAAAGGAAATATTGCCTTTAGTGGAGTTGAGTAGGGTCCCAACCTTTAGAGTTGTGAGTTCAAAGGGGAAAAAAATGAAAGTATCAGGTACACAGAAGAGATATTCTAGTTACAAGAGGGAAGAGTCATTAAGAGAAGAATATTGTAATAGACTCGGGCAGAAAGGACTTCACAGTAATAACAAAGGGCAAACAAACTACATTTACTTGACTGAGTTTTGGTTATAAAGACAGTCAGGTAGAGAATAAATGCAGCACATTGTCTGTTCATGCATATCAACAAGCACAGAATATAAACAAAACCGTTCTTCTGGACCTGAATTAATAAGTCTGAAAAACAAAGAGAGAAAAATTGTTATTTTCCTCAAATCCAACAAGTTACATGTTACTAATAAATGTGAGCAGGTGCCCTGCAGCACCTGGCTCCACAAAAATTATTTTTTTTGTTAGTAAAACCACACAGACATCGCTCCCAACTCTGTATCTGCCCATCACATATGGTGTATCTATTTTTGACAAAGATGGTGCAAAACAGATTACCCAGGAGAGAGGTAGTCTTAGACAAGTGCCAAATCCTCCTTTGTTCCTTCCTTCTCTGTTCCAATTTCCTTCTTAAACTGCTCTTCCTGGGCCCCTCTACCTTAAACAGTTTGTTTCAACAACATGCAGAACTGCACCAGACAAGAAAACGGACTTTGCCAAGTTGTAAGAACATTCAAAATGCATAGAATTTTCTTCCTGAACCTGATGATCTTTAGAAGGCAGCAATCACAGGAGACCTAACTCTTAGGTGCTTACCATATTCTCAAGCATGCTGATTTTGTTGACCTCAATTATCCCCTAATAGTGCCCACATTTGACTAATGTTACTATTAACATATGCCTTTTGCCTTTTCCTTGTTGCTAATGCATAACAGCATCTTTAGTCTTTTGTCTTTATATACCTCTTTGGCAAATGCTGCTTTTAGCTTTCAAACAGTTTTAAACAGTAATGCTTTTATCTGTAGATTGGCATAGGAATAAGAAAGATGATATATGTGACATTAAACCAACCCTCTAACTGAAGTCCAAGTTTTTTGGAATAGCTAACATAAACATTTCAGTTTTCCCAAATGTCCTGCCAAAGCAAAGACAAAAAAATAATTTTAAAACAGTGATGTTTTTAAATATATACACATCAACACATAATAACTTACAGAGTCTGACTTGACTGTATCAGAAATATTATGTCTATAGTTATATACAAGCCAATGGGTTGTGTTTCTTGAACTCTAATAAAGTCACATTAAACTACAGTAATTACCATTAGCGGCATTTCACTTGCTCAATGCTCAATATCAAAATGTTTTCTAATTTAACCATCTTCCTGAGCATCTGCCTCCTAATTCCAAACACCTGTGGATATCTCTAACAGGATTTCCTGCCAGAATCTCAGTTTTGACATAAAAAAGGAAAAGCAGCCATCATCTTCGGTAGTTAAACCTGCTCATCCTTCTGTAATCTGTCTTTATTATAGGCTGAGCTGCTGTCCTTTACAAGAGACTATAAATGAGTGTAATCTCTGACTCTTCTTTATCAGGTAATCCTTGTTGAATCTTCTGAGTGTTATCTTGGTGACTTCTCTGAAGTTTCTCTCATTTTATTTCCCAGTGTTATTTTCTATCTTAAGTAGATGAAACAATACTCAGCAAATGTCTAAAGCAAACATCTTTCTCCTCTAAGTTTTCTTTCATTAAATACAATAGTCATTAAATATTCAAATATCCCCTGAACCCTTACTGTGTGATGGTACTGAACTCAGTGTTGCCTGCCTTTATTCAGCTCAGCGTCCAGTGCAAGGGACAGAAAAGAAATGGATATCTCAGTCAGCTAATTAAGCAAGAGAGTGAACACTTACAATGAAAACAAATGGTGGTAAATGCCATAAAAGTGATCAGAGATGGCCTTTCTAGGACAGTAAACGTTAAGCTGAACAATAAAAATTAAACAAAAATAGAGACAGCCAAAGAAACAAGCGCATGAGGTATACGCAAAGAAAGAAAATACATGAAGCTCTTACATTTGAGGAAATGACTAAGAGGGTCGGTATGGTTATAGTACAGAGAAAGGAGAGAGCTGCCAGTAGAAAGGAGAGGCTGGGAAGGGCTGAAACATGTAGGGTCTTATTGTCTACAGCAAGGAGTGGGGTATTCAGTCCGTAAAAATCACCTGACAATAAACTGTAATCAGCATTTATGTTCATATTTCAATTATAGCCTCTATTGCCTTCTACTTAAATGTCATCATATATGTTAAGCTGCATATAAGGCTTTCCCTCCATCCCTCCTCCCTCTCCTCTGCTCCCTGTCTCTCTGCCTCTTACCTGCCTCCTTTCCTTTCTTCCACAATTCCCTTTCATCCATCCCTCCCTCAATCATTTATTGATCTTTGCTATGGTATGGTCACTGTTCTGGTGAAAGATCCTTCTATCTTATTAGTAACCCCTACATCACCTGGTTTGCACATTGTAGGTTAAAGTAACTTATTTTTAATAGCCCAGTGAAAATTATTAAAGTGACTTGCTTATACCTGCTATTTTAAAAAAAATTACACTGTATTGTTCACTAGAAAATATTACAAGCAATACAAGTCATGCTATAAAATTAACATTTTGAAGTCAATTTTTCCACATAATTCTATTTTAAAACTGCATGTAATTTTCTGATAAGTGATCCTTGACTATGTTTGGAAAAGTAGACAAGAAAAGAGTATTTAAAAAAAAAAATAATTCTATAATAAAAAAGTGTACTATTTTCTTCTGGCTTTATACACATAAATACATATAAATAAATAAATATATTATATACATATATATATATACACATATATATATATATATACACACATATATACACACATGTATATATCAATGGTTTTTTCAAAATTGGGAATGTAAGGATACAGTTGTTAATTGCTGTTTTATTAACATTTTGCCTTGAAAATTTTTCGGGAAATAATTATAATAACTATGTAATTGACATCAATAAATGAATCATAATTTACTTAATACTCTTTTTTTATTGAATTTTTAATTTATATCCAGATTTCTTTTGGGCAATAATTCTACAGGGCGATATCCTGATACACAAATCTTTTCACTGTATCCCTCACTTTCCCTAAAATTCAAAAGTGTGATAGAGGTGGGCACATGTTTTCAAAATTCTTGCTAAAAAGATTGATTTAACGTATATTTTCACCAGAGTTTAGGAGTGTTTTTGTCTCTACATTTTCAGCAACATTCAATCTTTGCCAATTTTTAAGTGAAAATTTTAGATTCTTGCTTTAATTTTCTGTTAAATTACTGCCTCTGCTTGAATCCCAGCTCCACCATTTAATAACTTCTGGACTTGGGCAAGTTACTTGATGCTTTCTTGCCTCAGTTTTTCCATCTGGAAAATGAGGACAACAATACTTAGCTCATAATGTTGCTTTTAATAGATTAAATGTAATAGATGTAAAATTTTTAATGCAATGTTTTGCACATAGTAAGCTATAACTGAGTGTTTGCTGTTTTTATTTATATAATTTAAATTTTTCTAATATCAAATAGGTCTATCATTTCCACTGTGAATTCTTTTATGAGATATGCTTAAAAAATTACTTTAATATTAGTTTATACTCTTATAGCTTCCTCCTCTTACCATCTCAGAATTTATTTTTAGAGGATTTGTGTTTCTTCTTTTAATTTTTATTTATTTGCTTCTCATTATTTATCCTTGAAAGGAAGGCTATTCAGATATACAGGTCAGGCATTTGCTAGGAAGTTCAAAATAGAGAACACTCAGTATTAGCTTGCATTTCTCTGCTCACATCCAAAGCTAGAGATGATAAGCTAACCTTCACATTGGAGCTCAGTGGTCGGCATGCTGACATCACCCAAAAAATCGTCAATGGATTCTGAGAGCCTTGGCAACAGGACCCAAGTCTGCCCCTTCACCTTCTAGCCCCTGGGTTGTAATACCTTGGACACACAGGACACTCAGTTTGAATGAATGAAAGAAGGATAAATAAATGTTTATCTATTCAAATGTTCTGAGTCTTTCTGAAAGTAAGCAGTAGAATAATGTGAATGTGTTCTATAGATCATGACAGTACAGTCTATAAAATGCAAATCCTTCTCTCTAGTTTCCCAACTAATCCACTACTACCTGTGTTCTTTTTATTTCAGCCTCTTAAATAATGTTTATTTTCTGGAAAAAAGTATCCCA
The DNA here is from genome assembly GCF_036562045.2 of Rhinolophus sinicus. Taxonomy (NCBI): domain Eukaryota; kingdom Metazoa; phylum Chordata; class Mammalia; order Chiroptera; family Rhinolophidae; genus Rhinolophus; species Rhinolophus sinicus. The sequence goes on along the minus strand of NC_133755.1, from coordinate 125,361,411 downwards.
GTGCATGCTGATTGCTCTAGTCCTTGGGAGACAGTGTCACACAATGGCCTTGAAGTTAGATTGTTAGGTCTCCAAATCCAGACTTTTCCTCTTTTCTAGTTGTGTCACCTTGCTTGAGTGACTGATTCTCCCTAAGTCTGTTTTCTTATCTATGAATGCAGATGACATCCACCTCTAAGGGTTGCCTTTAAGGATCTGTAGAAAAAGCTTTTGTGATATACCTGGCTCATCAGAATATCTTAATAAATAGCTATATCATCGTCATCATCATCATCATCATCATCATCATCACCACCATCATCATCAATGAATATAGAAGATGTTCTAGGAAAGAAGGAAGGCATAGGACTATTTTCATCAAATTGCCTAAGTTATGTGTCAGAGGTAAAAAAATCACTGTGAATTTTAAAACACAATCTTTAATTTCATGTAACATGTATCTTGTAAAGACAGATTAGTGCACATCTATGAAAAATTTCCTTCTTCTGGTATTTATTTTCAAGTCTATCTTTTTAAAGTTCCCTAAGAAAGAGTTTTAAATGAGGTAAGAAAGAGATAACTTATATCTCAGTACAGGTTTTTATACCAAAATGGGCTAGTTCTCATGGGGATAAAAGAGCTACACTATATGGATTTAAATTAAAACTCTAAGTAATAAAACACTATAAATGTAAACCAGAAAAAGAAAATATGTTTTAATTTTCATTATATGATATCTGATAGATACTAAAAAAAAACACAAACAAACCTGTGTTCGTAAAAGGATAAGGTGAAAATCTTATCCGTCATTAGCTTGCCCTAATTTTTTCATTTTCTCGCCTCAAGGGCGGAAGAACATTATTAGCATGGTTCTCATCCACCACAACAATATTTTCCATTGTCAAAGAAATGAAGTCTCCCCGCCTGATAAACCTTCAAAAAGCTCAGCAGCATCTTACCTTTTCTTTGGAAAGAAGGGAAACCTAAGCTTTTCATTTTTTTTTTTTTCATTAAAACAAAACAGAATTTAGATTTAGACAGTTAATTTCATATATAATAATTTTTTGACACATGAGCGCTCTACTCTTTCTGCTTTGTAATATATCCACTCTTAACAAGGGAGAGGTGGATTAGGCTAATTAATTGCAACTTGAATAATAAAGACAATTACAAAGGAAAGCAGTTATCAATTTTTTTGCACTCTAAAGTAGAACTGAAGAGCAGTGTTTTCTATTCTTCAATTAAATTAATTTTGACAGAAGACAAACCATATTTAATTTTTCTAGGAAAAAAAAAAAGCACCAGTATTTCCTCATGTCTTGATAGAAAAACTCATTTTCTCGGTTATGTGTTTGATGAGTCATTTACTTACAGTCATTTACTGAGCGTGCACTCATACAAATAACCACTTCTTCTCTGCCCTGCCCTGGGACTGCAGGAGCTTCCCTGTCAATCCAGTAGAGTAACAATGAAACTAACAAACAAAAACAGCAAAACCCTGAGCAAATCTGTATTTTCAGGGAAATGGCAAGGGAAGAGGTACATGCCTGTAAACTGCAAAAGTGAAAAATAATTTACACAAACTTAACCCAATACAAAACACCAAGTTGAGCCAGTATGTCTACATGGTAATACCACTATACACCAAGTACCTTGACTCTCGGCTTATCTGTGTGTCTTTCATATGCTGCTATATTTTTAAAGCTTGAGGATTCATTTTGTGTAATAAATTTCTCTGTTGCAAATAAAAATATGTCTGGAAGGAGTATAGATTTTTTTTAGCCATTCACACTTGTATTTGAATTTGCCCAATCAGGTTGCACTCCTTATACTTAGCTGAGATAGATGCACAGAAAAAAAAAAAGGAAAAAAAAAAAAAAAAGAAAATGGGAAAGATTTAACATACAGCAGGATGTCAGGTAAATTTAGATATTATAAATAAATAATGAATAAAAGGAGGACAGTATGACAGAAATTGAGTTTCACACAATGTGTTCTGGACAACTACAAGATATAGAGTACCGAAATCAAGTATAAAATAAGTTTAATTAAACAAGGTGGACATTAGACTGAGGTGGCTCTAATGCTGTGGTGCCAACCAAAATATATGCATGTAAATGCACCAATCACAAACAGCCAGCTAGTTTTTAAGCTATAGCCAATCAATGATTTACTTACTTTGATTTTCTCTATAAAACTTTTCCCCCAGCTTCCATCAGCAGAGTACCTTTAACCACTTCCAGTTTGGCACAGCCCAATTTGAATTAATTTTTGCACAAATAAATTCTTAAAATGTTAATAGGATTTAGTTTATCTTTTAACAGTGATAGAGGGACTCAGAAATAAAAACAGCAGTCTATCAATGATAAACTTCTATTTGTCACACTTTAAGTTTCAGTCCTATGCCCAGGAAGAAGAGGGAGGTGTTCTTTCCTTATCACCTAGCCACTCCAGCATTTGTCTGTGCTGTTACGAACCAGAAGTTGGGTTACTAATGTAATTCATTCAAGCTATACATTAGATCATCTTTGGGTTGGCTTGGGAATCCAATCAACTGGTTATGTTTTTATGTTTAAGTGAAAAACCTGCCCAAATGTCCCAAACAATTTATTGATTGTGTGAGTATTGTTTTTTTTTATGAAGTAATGTTATAGTGAAATTATCTGTAGTCTGTTTTTTTGGTATTTTCACAAATATATATTTTACCTTTTATTTATTTTAATTTGTTCATTAAGAATTTGAAAGGGCAAATACAAATTAAAAATAAGAGGCTTAATTCTCCCTGTTAAAAATAATGGACAATATTTACTTCCCTTCCTTTTCTTGGAGCATTTACCTTGGAAAACTCATCAGTTCGTTGATATGTATGTACCTTTTGAGGATCAGATGGGCTGTTTGTCATCTTTATGACTCAGGAATGTCTTTCTCAAGGACCTAGGAGCCATCTCTTTGAAATAAAAACAGCAAGGGACATAGTGCCCCCACCTCCCAGTCTCTGTGGGAGGTTAGGGCTTCTGGCTCCAAGTTGCAAAATACCTCTTGTCACACACATATGAGAAGTTTGTTTTTCCTCTGTATTAAATCAACTAGTTAACATAGATGTCACTCCACTTACCAGATGAAGTTAGGAAGAGCTATGGGTGACAAATGGTTTTGTCAAGTCCTCTTACAAGAAGACTAGTTTTGGTTTATCTTGAAAATATGTATGTGATAGATTGTATCTGCTTGGTTATATAGGGAGTGTCTATAATCATTCTGTTTAACAGTTGCCTATTGGATTGTCTGTGATGCACATCACATTCTGGTTTAATGTTTATTAAAATAAAAGTCTGTTGTTCTTTTCTATGCTACCTTTGTGAAGCGGCTTTCTGGGTTGAGAGAAGATATTGAATTTAATTATAATTCCCTAACAAACTCAAGTTTCTGATGTTATATGATAGCACCATATTAATTTATTTACAATTACTCTATTTTATGCAGTATTTAAAATTAATCATAAGTATAAATATTTAAAAATATATTAACATTAATAATAAATTAATAAGTAAAACATGCATTTATAATATAAGAGATATTTTTGTGATGCATAAATGCTTGTCTAAGACCTAAAAAAATTAAGTAAGTTACACTTCCTATGGGCAAACAATAAGGAAAACACGACCGCTTATAAGATTCATAGTGTCCATGAGAAAACAACAACCCAATAGCTCAGCAAAAGTGAAGATTTTCCTGGCACAGGGTTCTGAGATGCATTTCTCTTGAATATTCATAAAAGGCATAAAAAGGAAAATAACTTCAACATCCTTCCTATAATACAAAAAAAATAAAGAATTCTATACAGTTGTTTTTACAGTGTACATCTATGCAATTGAAGAGCATGATATCAAAATCAAATGTAGTGAAAGCTAAAACAATGAGTTTCAAATGTACTCCCTAATGGTCTAACTTGAATTGTGATTATATTTTTGAATTTTGAGAACTTTGGATTACTTTGCATGCATTCATCCTTAAATGTTGTTTCTTCCAAGCAGGCAAAAGTAATTCAAGGTTATATTCTCTTGCAAGATCTTAGATTGCAGACATTCTGTGCTGATACTCAAAGGCAGATCAACATACTTTTAAAGTAAATAAGTAAATTAGAGCTTAGGTCCTTAGGAAAATGATGTGACCAAACCAGTAGTTTATGTATTCAAATGAATGACTGAGGAAATTGTGGCTAAAAGGCCATATGTTCTGGCAACATAGCAAAAAGATAACCTATACATCTTTGTGATACAACAATAAAATAAAAAGAAGACAGAAATAAAATAATCTAGAAAAGCTGGGTAAAATATAGCAAACATCTTTAACATGCATAGATGAGCTTTCAGGAAGCAAAGTCCCAGAGACCCCAAATTAGAGGAAACTACAAAACAGAGAGCAATCAATAGGTGCTGAGGCAACACTCAGAGGTCTGCCTTTCCAGGAATCATGGAGGCATTACTTTAAATGCCATATGGAAATTGGAGATGAGGCCATGGAATTGAGGTGGGAATTTGGTACCAATATCATCATATAACTCTGGGACACATGAAAGGTTTTCCCAGCACTGATGGAATGAACTAGAAAAAGTTGCGTGATTTTCAATGTTTCTTTTACTTCAAGTTGTACACATATTCACCAGATAAATCCCTATCCAAAAAACAACAGGAAAGTTGAAAAAAATCATGTATCAAATGACTTTGAAGGCCATTGTCTATCTACCATACTAGTAGGTAGACAATCATTTTCTAATCCCTTCTTCTGACAAGCATTTGTAATTGCCTCATTTCTTTCATTAGTATCATTGTTCTTCACACTGCTAAACTGAAAATGTAAGAATAATCCTTTTAATCTGCATACATCCAAACCCATACCATAAACAACTACTCTTTCTACATATACTTAATTTCCTCAGACCTATGGATTCGACACCTAGGAGATCTCTCTCTCTCTCTCTCTCTCTCTCTCTCTCTCTCTCTCTCTATATATATATATATATATATATATATATATATATATACACACATATATATATACACATATACATATATATATGTATATATATATATATGAAAGAGCAAATACAAATTAAAAATAAGAGGCATATATATATATGTCTTCTGACATATATATTTATATGTACACACACACTATCCATATAGTGAAAATGATATGTTACAATTTCAATATTCTAAGGACTATTGAAGTTTTTAAAACCATTGCTATTGTTAAGAAATAAAACAAACTTCACACACTTATAATTGACTTGAAAGTATAATGCTAAGTAAGAAACATATGGAAGGGGAAGAGGTATACATTTATGTAATTCATTGAGAACAGAATTCTCATTAATATATAATGTCAGAAGATTGTATCCGAGAACTTACATTTCCTTAAAGGAAATGTAATAAAACCAATTTTAACTTGTAATTAGCAAAGTTCCTTCTGATCATTTTTCTGTTTCTGAATATATAGTTCAATGTTTCTTCATGTAAGGTTTATGTAGAGACAGATTCACTGGAGTTTTCTATGGTTCTAGCCCAAATCCTACATGCCAGAACTTACACTTGAATTTAATAACCAAAGAATCTAATAGCATTAGCCATATTCTGCCAAGGGGATAATGTGAAATTGAAAGTCATGGTGAAGTGTCAGATTTGTAAAAGAAATTTGGAACAAATACAAAGGCGTCTGTGAAATTAGTGAGTTCAAGTGTTTTATTACCATTAAAATTTAGGAAATAATTAATTTGCTGAATTTTAATTACTTAAGAAAACATTCCATACTTTCTATTTTCCAAACTTCATGAGAGTCGGTAATCAAATTCATAGGTGTTTTTCATAACAAGTGCTCAACATATAATTCTTAATTATTTTTGAGAATTCTTGCAAAACAAAAAAAGAGAGAGAGAAAGAAAAAAGAACAAGTAACATATTGAACACAAAACTAGTATCAGACCAATTATCAGAGGTCAAGTATGTCTCATTGACTATTTGGAGAGAAAAAAGACAGACCCTCGAACCTTAAAAACAAGAAAAATACTAAAAGCAAATTTATGTGATTCTATATTTATTCTCAGGTCTATGGGAGACCTTTTTAAAGTATAATATTAAAATTCTACAAATTGACTAAAAATAAATCTATAACATTTATTTCTACATGAATAAAAAGTCAAAAATAAGACTTGAAAATATACATTGGGCTAACGTCCTTAATTTTTGATAAGCTTAACACCACACATTGTAATAAATCTTAATTACAACACAAGCAAACAATGAGTAAAGCCACAAACACACCAATCATAGATGAAGACATGCAAATATCTAGTAAACATGAAACATATACAACCTCCACCACTAGTCGTCAGGAAAATGTTTTTGTTTTGTTTTGGTTTTATTTTTATGGTTTTTTGCCCTTCAAATAGAAGCAGACAAACAGAAAAAAAATTTTAAAAAACAAACAAATGAAAAAAACAACTACCATGTTTCCCTGAAAATGAGACCTAACCAGAAAATAAGCCCTAACATGATTTTTCAGGATGACATCCCCTGAACATAAGCCCTAATGCTCTTTTGGAGCAAAAATTAATATATGACCCGGTCTTATTTTCGGGGAAACACGGTATAATAAATAATTCTTACAAGAGTTCAATGCGATAACCTCTCACATATTATTGGTAGGGGAAGGTAAGAAATTTTTGCAAACAATTTTGGCAAAGCAGGCATATTCTGTTTAACGTTAGACTTCACAATGTGAATTTGTAAACTTGTTTCTGAATTATTTTTCTCAGAAAAAAGAAAGATAGGTGTAATTTTATATAGTTGTAGATATACCTTTTTAGCATAATATTTATGTATATTTATTTTCATGGTTTGGGTGATACCTTATTCTCTGAGCTGATGAGAATCATCAACACAGACACCACCATATACTTTGTCCAATGAGTATTAGAACATCGCAAACACTCTTGTCCACAAGTTCTCTGCATTAATTGATCCTGAGTTGCATGTGACCTGAAATCTGTGATGTTTACTTCACTGTGGCCTTTCACTCTGATATGTACTTTATTTTCTCCCATATTGACTGATAAAACTGTAAAAGTTGGTAGTACAAATGATGAAAGAAAGTATATAAACCTATAAATTTTCGTGTTAATTAAGATGAAACTGACTGACAGCTACCAGGAAATGGGGGAGGAAGCAGAAGACATGGATGAGAAAGTAATTAGAGTTGGTGAGGATTCTTTGACATTTTAAAGCACACCATATTTGAATCAGCCTGGGAGGACTGACCAACGATTATATAAATAGAAGTTGTGAAACTATGACCCGAGGTGTGTAGAATGGAAGATGAGTTGCCAGCACAGAAGATCAAGAAAGGGTCTCTATGGCTATATGCTATAAGATTCAGTTCAAGCCCCATATCCAATAACACATCCCATGAGCTACATTTGGAGCATTAAGGTATATTTCAAAGTACTTAAAAATATATCCAGCTCAGGACAGCTTTTGTCACTCATAGAAATCTGTAAGAAAACAGTCAAGAGCTATATGTAAGAATGCTTATCACACATTATTCATAACAGTGATTATTTATAAAACAAATATTTAACAATATATGTAAAGTTGAATAAGATCGATGTGCATATGATCAATTGTTTTAGCTTGTGACGTGATACATTGGGAAATAAATACAGGAGATGGTACATACAATATATTACTGAGTAAAAATCAAAGCAGGATATAGGCAGTATAATATTATTTGAAATTTGTCAATATCTTATATACTTGTAAAATTACATTTTCTGAGATACATTAGAATAAAACCACCAAATATTAAGCAATCATTGGCAGCAGATGAAATTAATAATTTTTGTATTCATTATTTTTTTCTGAAATTTCCCATACGCTGTCATGATTATCTATCACTTCTCTATTTAGAATAAAACAATAAAATCATTAGAAATGTTTGGACAATTATCCAGGTGATGAATTTAATAATAGATTTTCTTTTGGTTATTATGAATTTCATTCTAACCAAGTATAATGACAATCTAGAATATGTGAATTCAATATATTTAAAGACATATGTCAGTACAGTGGTTGCTCAGTATCCAGACTTCAGTTCCTTCAGTTTCTACATTTGACCCACATTTAACTTTAAATGTATTTTTTACATATCCTATGTCATGTGGGACGGCCTGCGGGGCCTCTGGTCCCGCTCCCCACATAAGAACACAGGATATGGCTAGGCCAAAAAGGAACACCCACGGAGCCATAGATAGGGGAGTCATACCACTGTATGGTCTCCGGTGGCCAGGGGAAACACACGCAGTAATAGCCACACGATCTGCAGTCCACCATTAACTTCTCTGCCTGCCAACCAACCAATCAATGCAGCCCAGCAGTTACATCAGTAACCAATTAGCTAATGGGTTACAGCTGATGGCCAACCAATCACAGTTGATGGTCATTCACTACCCCAGCCAGCACCTCACCATGTGAGGCCGAGAGCCTGGAAACTGCTCTCTGGGACTCTGTCCCCACACCCTATGTGCTACATGCTGAGCCACCACCACCACTAGTGAATTTACTATCTTTTTGAAAAGATGAAATGTTAAATTTACAGAACAATCAGAAGCAAAACAAATATAATGCCAAACTGTACAGTATTGTTATCATCTTGGGAGAATCCCTGAGACATTCTCTTAGAAAGAATGGACCTTGAGAAATGTACAGGTTTTTAAATAACTAACAACTTACAGTATTGTTGACCTTCCAATACTACAGAGTATAATTCCTACTACACTATAGTTTCGAGGAGTATTCAAAATTTTGAAGATAATTGTAGGCAATGATTTCTTCCCTTTGTCTCTCAGACACATTATGAAGCTATCAGACCACCTAAAAACAGCTGTCCCTGCTAGCTGAAATTCTCATAAGACAAGTGACATTATGCTTCTCTTCCTTCCTATTGTCCTGTAAATTTAATGTTTCATCTATTTAGTAAATTCACCAATGGTAGTGATGGTAGTTGTGGTGTGGTGGTGGTGCTGGCTGTGTATTTATAACAACATTTTAAAATAACAAAAAAAAATTAAAACTTTTTAAAAACATCAATGTTTTAAAATAGGGAATTATACTTAGTGATTTTCTCCTAAATTCATGTGAGGTTAGAAAACACCTAAATTATTTATCCTGTTATATTTGACTATTGCTGAACAATCAATGCTTTATTTGTGCCTTTCCCCCCCAATAAACATCATTGTCAGTCAACTCTGTTTTATCACAGGTATCTCCAGTAAAGTTTTCTGCCAATCAATTTACTTCCTCTTACTGTTCAGTGAAACTTTCTTCATCCTGTCTTTAACTACGTCCCACCATCCCTACCTCAGGACAGAAAATGACATTTAAACAATTTATGTCATTTCCCAAGATGGAACTTCTTCCTTAAATTGCCCTAACCAATAGTAATAACAACAATAACAACCCCCTAAATAATTGCAAATTATATACTAGCTGTAGTAAGTGCAATTAAACACTATTCACTGTAACCATTGGGTCACTCTCTTTTCAGTCAGTAATGTGAAGACCAAAGTGATGATGGAATTCAGTTTAACATAATCAATGAGTGCTAACATAATTAAAATTTAGAAAATGCACTTGGATAGATTCTCAGTTGGGGTTAGACCAGGCAAATGCCCTTATACTGAATACTTGCACAGAGAGAAAGAACTCAAAATGCTTTCCCTGGGAATTTGGCTCTTACTGTGTATTTTCCATTATTCTGGAATAATTCACTAGCAAACATTGCTAGTTGGCAGTATCACAGATACGCATTAGAATAAAATTATTTTTCTCCTAGTTCATAAATAAAATACCTTTAGTCAGTAACTCCTGCTAAAGGAAACTGCCACTTTCAAAAACTGTGTTATTCACTAAGTTTAATGAAATTTAGTCGGAAGTAAATTAACTGAATGTCTTCCAAAACCAGGTAAATAAAAAAGGTATCGGGACTTTTACCTGTAAAGAACAACTAATGTTTATTATGCTTGTTATTTGTTAGGTACTATTCGAAGTATGTTAAATATATTAATTCATTTAGTACTCCCAAAGAGGTAAATGCTATTTTTATTCCTAGTTTATATATTTAAAAAACTGAGATGAAAAAGTTAAGCAATCCAAGGTCACATAGCCTGAAAAGTAGCATAAGACGAGTTTTGGTGTAAAAAAATACCAGAGAAAACTATCAAAATCCAGGATACAATAGATTTTTGTCCAATAACATACATTTATATTGTAAATTCAATCATGGAAGTTAGTAAGAATGATGAGTTGAAGTACTAAATTATTTTTGCCAAATAATAATTATTAAAATACCAACCTTGTATAATATTTACTATAACCCTAGGCACTCAGTACTTTTTATGATTATCTCAAGTCTCACAAACACCCTATGTTATGAGAGCTATTATTATTCCTACAGATAAGGCAGGAAAGATTCAGGGATGTAAAAAACCTCTTGCCCATTCCTACTAAGTGACTTATGACGTTCAAACACTCACATTAGTTTTTTTTTGTTTGTTTTTTTTAATTAAAGATAAATGTGAAATTTAATAGAGCACATTTAGAAAGAAGAAGTGATGGTGCCCAGAACTGGAGGTGGAATCTAAATTCCATGCAACACCACCTATCTGTGTTAGTCAGCTCAGGCAACCATAACAAAATACCATAACAAAATTCCAGTTTGTGCTTACACAACAGAAGTTTATTTTCTTACAGTTCTGGAGGCCAGAAATCCCAGATCAATGTGATTACTAATTTGATTCCTAGTGAAACTGCTCTTCCTGGCTTGTAGACAGCTGCCTTCTCTCTGTGTCTTCACATGGCCATTCTTGGTGTGTGCTTGTGGAAACAAAAGAGGAGAGAGTAAGTGTGAAAAGGAGGGAGTGAGGGAGTGATGGATGGAGGGAGAGAGAGAGAGAGAGAGAGAGAGAGAGATCTTTTGTGTCTTCTTATAAGGACACCAGCTTTATTGGATTTGGGCCCCCCCTCTTATGATCTTACTTTACCTCCTAAAGGCTCAGTCTCCAAATATAAAGGATTATGGAGTTAGGACTTCAACGTGTAAATTTTAGTGACATAATTTAGTCCATGGTACTACCTGCTTACCTGAGGTATAGGGATAATGGGAGGAGATATATGTGATCTTTGGCTGGCAAAGAAAACATGTAAGCTCCTCTAGAAAAATAAATACTTTCATAAGTGTTTAAGGGATAGTCCATGCAGAAGTTCCCTGAGTGACACAATGGATTATTTCCTTGACTATAGATTTGTTGAAGATATGAAATTATGCCTCACAGGATCATTTCGTATACTGTCCATCAGAAGTTACCATTTCAGGGAGCTAAGCAATTATGATTCAGATTTGGGAAGATCTATGACTTTTATATTTTGAGCGTTATGAGAAACACATTTTTTACTGTATCTTGAGAGTTATGAGAAACACATTTTTTACTCATACTGCAAGTAGGGTGTAATGTAGCCAAATTCCATGAAGTATATTTATGGATAAATGAGTATGTTACGTTGTAGCACTAGAGGAAAATTAAGAACATTCATTGAAAATATTAATGCTATACCATTAGCTCTACTTTTAAAATATTTTCATTTCTTTTCATTCTTTAAAGCTCATATCACACTTCTGAGAAAACCAAAATCAGAATATTATTATAATTATATCGTTTATCACTGAGAATCTGAAGGCAGAAGTTAATATTACCAGCCTAATAATGCAACAGTCATTATTTCCTGGAAGATAATTATTCTTTCTATATTATTTTTTAAAAAAAAATTAGTACCTGTGATATGCCAAACATTGCCTGGAATATTGATTTAGACCTTGTCTAATTGATTCAGCAAATGTTAACCAACTATTATATAGTAGGCCTATACACTTATACACATATTCTCTCGTATAGTGTACATGGCTTTTGTTGAATAAACTGATGTTTTTTGGTTTCCCATTTTTGCATCTTGGAAAAAAATGTAAAAACAACAAAAAAAAAAAGTGATCACTTACATTTATTAAGCATGTATTTTGTGTGAGGTGCAAGAGTTTTTTTATATATTTGTATAGAATCGCAATTCAGCATGATGAAAAGAAAAAATGCTATAAGTTGGATATGTTATTTTATAGATGCAAAAGTTGTGCCTTTGAGAAATTAAATAACTTGCCTTGAAAACATTATTAGTAAGGGTTTGAACAAGAGCATTTTTATTCAGGGGTACAAGTTCTTAACCACTATACATTACAATACCTGAAGTTTTAAAATTATACTGAGCTGAGCCATTTGCATAGTTATTTTCTTCTGAGCTGTTATTCTCATTTGGGTTTTATCTCTTTGTTGGGAAGAAACCTTTATTTCAATTGTTATTTGTCATCAGAAAAATGAGAAAAACATTTAAGGTTTTTTTTTATTGTTTGTTTGTTTTTTCTCCCTCCCTTGCACAGATAACTATTGTAATTTTACATGTGTGCATATCAATTTTATTGAATTTGGGGACAAATCTAAATGGATAGTGGGGAAAATGTATATGAACTCAATATTATTAGTTTAATTTTTTATTGGTGTATAGACTCTTTATATGGAGTTCGGACGAAGCATTTATATAGGCTATATAGTATGTGGTGAGAGAACCACTTAATTTACACTTATATCAGAAAGTGTTGCCACAATGCCTTCCTCACAATACATTCAAGGTCTGACAATTGGGTGGCAAACTTGCCACTATGTGTTTACATTGGCAGCACTGTACAAATAGCTCGGTAAGGTTTCATAACCTTGGTATATCAATGTGTCACAGCTGTGTTCATGTCGACATGTGGCGCTGTCTTGCTGAGTGGTGTTCATTATTGTTGTGTGTTTTTGTGTGCCATTGTGAGAATGTCTGAGCTTGAATTAGAGCAATGAACAAAAATTAAATTTCTTGTTAAACTTGGCAAGAGAGGAAGTAAAATCAGGGACATGTTAGTCCAAGTTTATGGGGATAATGTCATAAAGAAAATGGCAGTGTACAAATGGATTAAACATTTTTCTGAGGGGAGAGAACGTGCCACTGATGAAGAGAGGTCAAGGCGGCCAGTAATGAGCAGAACTGACAAAAACATTGCAAAAATTCATTGAATTGTGCATCAAATTCATCAACTGACCGTTAGAAGTATAGCAGATCAAATAAACATCAATAGAGAAACAGGAAAATCTTAACTGAAAACATTGGCATGAGAAAGGTGTGTGCAGAAATGGTCCCAAAAGCACTCACCGATGAACAAAAGCAAAGGAGAGTCGAAGTTTGCCTCCTTTGGAGAGGCAAGACGATGTTTTGGGCCATGTTATCACTGGCCACGAAACATAGGTGTACCAATATAACCCTGAAACAAAGCATTAAAGTGCACAATGGAAGTCAGCCAATTCTCCACGACCAAAAATGTTCCATCAGTCTAAATCAAGAGTCAAAACGATGTTGCTAACATTTATTGATACCAGAGGGATTATTCGTCATGAATTTGTACCAAGTGGATAGTTAACCAAATTTACTATTTGTAAGTGCTGAAAAGGCTGCATGCAAAAGTGAGATGAAAATGACCTGAACTTTTTGCCAACAATTCATGGCTCTTGATCATGACTATACACCAGCTCACAGTGTCTGTGAGGGAGTTTTTACCCAGTAAATAGATAACTGTATTGGAACACCCTCCCTACTCACCTGACCTGGCCCCCAATGACATCCTTCTTTACCCAAAGATAAAGGAAATATTGAAAGGAAGATATTTTGATGACAGTCAGGATATCAAGGGTAGTACGACGACAGCGCTGATGGCAATTCCAGAAAAAGAGTTCCAAAATTGCTTAGAAGGGTGGACTAGGCACTGGCATCGGTGCATAGCTTCCCAAGGGGAGTACTTCGAAGGTGACCATAGTGATATTCAGCAATGAGGTATGTCGCACTTTTTCAGGTTTATTGTGCAAGTCTTAGGAATTTTAGTTTATTCTTCCCAATGTTAATTAGGAAATCAAAATGAATAATATCAATTACAAAAAAAAAAAAAAAGAATACTTTACAATGAATCGAATTGTTGTGTATTCATTTATCTGATATAATTCTTCGTTGATACCATAGCAAATATTTATCGAGCTCTTACTCTATCTCAGGTATCCTTCTTGATGTTGGGGATGCAGGACTGAAAAACATATAAAAGGCCTCTGCTTCTTATATTCTGTTGAGGGGAAAAGACATTAAACATGTAACAAGCAATCTCGAATAGTGATAAAGGCTATGAACAAAACAAAACAGGTCATGGTTGAGAGACTGACTGTAGGGGAGCTTCTTTTGATAGAGTGGTCACCCAGTGCAGCTCCAAAGTAAAGACATTTGATATGAGGTGTGGAAATATGAGGTGCACATTGCAGGCAGGAGAAAGCCCCTAGATGGAAGTGATCCTAGTGGTTTGAGGAATAGATAAAATCCAGAGTGGCTGGGAAAAGGAAGAGGAAGAGTGGGATGAGATGAGTTTAAAGGCATAAGCAATGCTAGAATTTTAAGTGAAATGTGAAGCCATTATAGCATTTAAATGACTGATGTAACTTAATGACTAAAAAACGTGTTTGACTACTATGATAAAAACAATGGACCGGTGGAGATTCATGGATGCCAACAATGGGATCTACGCTTGCTCTGTCCAAACATATAGCTATTTCAATTTAAATTATCGTGCATTCAAATGTACATTTACATTAAAATGAAAAATTCAGAATCTCAGTCACACTGACTACATTTGAAGTTCTCAGTGAGCACATGGCAACTGGCTAGTGGGACAACAATGTCACAGAACATTTCCATCATCATTGCTGTTCTATCTAGGTAACAGATAATAATGCTGATCTTGAGTGAAAATGAAGAGAATGTATTTAAGATATGTCTTGAACATAGAGTTCAAATATATCTATATATACAACCAGTGTTAAAGCTAAATGCAGAAAAAAACTCATCTTACCTAGTAAGATTTGGTAATGTCCACTAATCTTTAACGAAAAATAAAAATATAAGTATATCCATGAGTCCATAATAAATGCTGTTCACGTTATCAGGACTAGAAAGATGTCAATGTAAAATGACAAAGAATTTGAGATCTAAAGAGACCTTGTATTTTACTTAGTCCAATCTAGAAATAGAGGCCAATAGACTTTGAATGACTTGCCCTCATAGTACATTGTCAAGCACTTGAATTGAGAGTAGAAAATAGTCAGGGATTTAGGAAAATAGCCCTAAATCCAATTCAATGCTATTATAATAATATGCTTCCAGCTCTTTTAGTTATGTGATTTGGCTACTTCTCAACAGTCTGCCCTCCTTGGACACAGACAATGCATACGTGTATCCCCAGCAACTATCACAATATCTGGCACTTAATAAATGCCAACAAAATTTAGTTGTATAAATATCTGAATTCCAGTGATGGAAGAAAGAGAGAAGGAGCAATTAAAAGGCTTTTTAAAATCGTGTCTGTCTGGAACATATAATATGTGGTGCTATAGACTGACTATTTGTATACCCCCAAAATTCATATGCTGACAACCTAATACTCAAGGTTAGACATTAGGAGGTGGGGCTTCTAGGGAATGATTAGGCCATGAGGGCAATCCTTCCTGAATGGGTTTATTGTCCATATAAAAGAGGCCCAAGAGAGGTCATGTGCCACTTCCACCATGCAAGGATACAAGGAGAAGTCTGCCACCCTGAAGGGAGCCCTCATATGACCATATTTACATCTTTATGTTGGACTTCCAGCCTCCAGAAATAGGAGAAATAAATTTCTGTTGTTTATAAGCCACTTGGTCTGTAATATTTTGTTGCAGAATGGACTAAGAGGCAAGAAATTGGTGGTGATTACAATAAAATCAGTTTACATATATAAATCTCATTTATTCATTTATTTCTTCATATTTCACTGAAAATATGGGTTTATAACATATGTATAAGTAAAATATATGACAACAATATCACAAGGTCAGGAAGAGAAAAAAGGAAGTATGCTATTGTAAGGTTCTTATACTACATGTAAAGTGGTATAATATCTCTTTTTTATGGAATAGTTTTATTCAGATATGATTCACATGCCATGTAAATCTCCTATTTAAAGTGTACCATTCAATAGTTTTAGTATGTTTATAGAATTGTGCAACTATCACCACAAAAAGAAATCCCAAACTCATTACTGGTCACTCTCCATTCCCTTTTATCCCCTGTCTTTGAAAAACACTAAGCTACCTTCCGTCTGTTTGGATTTGCATTCTTCCGTCTGTTTGGATTTGCATTTTATAGACATTTCACATAAAGGGAATCACACAATGTATGGTCTTTTGTGACTGGCTTCTTTCACTTAGCATAATATTTTCCAAAGTTTCTCAATGGCATGCCTTATATCAGTACTGCATTCCTTTTTATTGCTAAATAATAGTCCATCATATGGATATATAATATTTTATTTATACATTCCTTAGTTGATGAACATTTGGATTGGTTCAATTTTTGACCATTATTGAACCAATCCATATGATGCTTTTATGTTTATGTTCAAGTTTTTGTGGCCATGTGTCCACATTTCTCTTGGGTATATACGTATGAGCAGAATTGCTGAGGATCATGTAGCAATTCTGTTTAACCTTTTGAGAAACTGCCAGACTGTTTCCCAAAGCAGCTGCACCATTTTATATTCCCTCTAGCAGTGTATGTGTTTCAATTTTGCACATCCTCGTCTTCTTATTATAGCCATCAAGTTATGGGTGGGAAATTTGATTTCTTGATGGCTAATGATGCTGAGGATCTTTCTATGTATTGATGACTCTATTTTGCTACAAAATTAATTGAAATTCATTCCCTTGGTTACAAAGGAAAGGAAGAAGAAAACAGATGTTGACAGCACTGTTTGATTGACCAAAACTAGAACTACATTCTTGTCAGTTATATATATTGCTTTCTTTTTTTTTTTTCATGTCAGGTGGGTAATGTGCTGATGTCATAAGAAGTTTTGAGGGAGGCACATCTCACACAAGAGCATGAACACCCAAATCATCACACTTCATTGCACCTTTCTTGACTGTGAGTAGTCAGTAAAGTTTTGTAAAGGTAACAGTGAGAGACAATGCATGCAATTATCCATTGTTAGTTTTGTTCGGAGGCATTCTTGTTCATAATGATACTCTGTACCTGAAACCTATTTCTTTGAGCCTAAAAGACAGAAGCAAGTGCTGCGAGGCACATAGGCTAGTCATGGATGCCACATACCTATGCACTGCAAACGTCAGTTATTCTGGAAAATGAAGTCATAAGTAAGGCTTTTACTATTATTCATTGAACAAAATCTAGACTGCATAATACAGGCAGTGTATCCAGAGAAGGAAGTACAACCTCTGAGATTACTGATTTCATGATGACATGGTGATGAGATTCTGAAGAGGACCACATGCTTTACACCTTATTGAGGTCTAGTAGGGGAAGTGCAGACTTGAAAACCAGTCAAAGCAAAGCAAGCAGGGAACACAAGGGAAAAACTCAGCACTAAAGAGTGTAGCACAGAAACATACAGAAGCCGAGGGAAGGCAGAGTATGGACAGGAAATGCAAATATTAACAGTAAGGCTGGTGCTTATTTTGTGGTCAGGGTAGCAATCAGACACAGAGAATGCAGAAGAGGTCAGACTTATCAGTGGTAAACCGGGAAGGCTCAGAGTATTTTCCAGGCAACAGATAACTTAGGGCTAAGACACATGAAAACATACAGTAATTAAAAAAAAAAAAAAAAAATCAGGGAGAATGCTTTGTCTCTAATTATTCTTAGTTAAAACCTATGCTAATAAGAGGAGAGTCTGATGATTAAAGAGGGCCACAACAATGATACACAAATTCTAATTGTTAAATAAACACATCTATTCCCTTCTCAGTACTGGGGTTTTGTATACAATTTTAAAATCATATTTAAGATATTGACATTGGTCATACCTAAACATAATACCATCTTGGTGCCTACAATGTGACTAGTCTTCAAAAATGTGACTAGAAATGAGTCACAGACATGTTTATATAAGTAACTACTCTGAATTTGAATGTCAATCAGTAAAATCCATGAGTGCAGGACTGCATCCATATTGCTAACTGCTAGGCCCATAATTTCACCCAGGCCTAGCAGAGTAGCTCTTATTAAAAAATCTATATATTAAATGGCCAGCACTGAGAAAGCGTCGATCACATGTTCTGAGTTAGACCTACACATTCACAAATACCTGTGCATTTTAAACATAAATCCACAGTAATGCAGCATAAATGTAAAGATGCATACTGCTATAGACATCGTAAGAACATTGTTCAATTAATCATATAGATTTTCTGAATATGTCAAACATGTCACCTGGTTTAGAAGATAATCTATAACTTATCATATTGTGAGGGTTTATTTTATGTTTCAACTTGACTCAACTATGGTGCCCAGTTGTTCAGTCAAACACTGAAAAAAATATACATTTATTTATTCCTAGAAAACCTAGATGTTTCTATAAAGATATTTTTAGATGTGATTAATATTTATATCAGTAGACTTTGATTAGATTACAATCCATAATATGAACGTGCCTCATCAATCAGTTGAAAGTCTTAAGAGCAAAGACTCAGGTTTCCCAAAGAATAAGGAATTCTTCTCAAAACTGCAACATAGAATCCTAGCCTGAGATCCCAGCCCGCTGCCATGCAGAATGCAAGTTCAAGAATGCAACAACTCTTACCTAAATTTCCAGACTGTCAGCCTGCCCTACAGATTTTAGACGTGCAACTTCCCGTAATCATGTGAGCCAATTTATTAAAATAATCTGTCATCTATCTATCATCTATCTATCTATCTATGCATATATCTATCTCCAGTTGGTTGTATTTCTCTGGGGAACTCTGACTAATACATATGTTTTACATTCTCAGTTAATTATCATCACCAAAATGCCTCAGTTTCAAGCCTCCACCTATCTATGTAGAGTTAGTCATTTTGTTTCTGTATATAAATTAATAATAATAAGTACTATATTTCCTAATCAGTAAAGATAATAAAAATTAGTCCCTACCATCAGTTGATGTTGTAAGGATAAATGTGAAAATATTAGAAATTTGTTCCACAGTATCCACAGGGACATGATTGCATACAAATAGAAAATAATAACACATTATGCAAATGCATATAAATGATATAATACTTCATATCAAATAAAAATTAAGCATTGTTACAGTATCCGTACATTAAAAAATGCACTCAGAAAAAGTAGGCTTAGAACCTAAATATCCTGATTTTTCCATGTGTGATATTTATATGACTTGAGTATCTAAAGGAATGTGACTTGGGATCTTTGTTTTCCATATCTTAAGAAAAACATTAAAATTAATACAAATAAAAATGTAAAGGGAAGATGAAGGCTTTAAATGTTCATTAAGGCACTTTAGAACTGGGATAAGTTACTAACTTAATAATTATAAGCAATAATTGTTCTCCATGTACTTTGAAGACATAATTATAATTCTACCATATTGATTAACTTGCTTCAAAATCAGGACACTTTTTTTTTTCCCTCTGTAAATTCACATTAGTCACCCAATATGTTATGTTCTCATCCATCTGGACTTCTTTTATTGTGGTCATGGAACTGAACCACTCAAAATTCTTCAAACTTATAAACCCATGATTGCATGTTGCAAATAAATAGCACCCATACTCCTAACTTAGTGAATGGATGTAAGAGACTTTTCTTATGTAGAAATAAGTACATTGTAATGAAAAAATTAATATAAAATTACCCATTTCTCCTGACAATTGTAGGATACACAAAATGGTAGAGACATTCCCCACATCTCTATTATTCTATTAGTTGAAATGGCAAATATGTAATAGTGTAATGTCTACCAATAAAATATTTTCACTAATGGCTAAGGTACGAAAAAGAACAGGCAAACTTAAAGTACGTAATTACATAAATGACCATAGTGCCAGAAATGACTTCAGGTTTTTTTTTCCCAACACAAAAGTATTGAGAAATACTGGATCTCTGACAGAATGCAAAATGGGAATTATTGACAAATTAGTGTTGGACGTCATGAAAAACCAACAATTATTTTGAACTGAAATATCAGTAGGACAGATGAATTATTTTGAAATTAAATGAATGTCAAATAGTTGATGCTAAAGAAATAAACCTATATGAAATTGCAAGGATAAATAAAATGTCTAAAACTATGGGAGTGTGTTGAGTACTGGGTAGGGTCTTACGTACAAACAGCACTCAGTGAATGTGAGTTGGTGGTGATGTTGGAAATGGTCTGTCTTTTCCATGATGGAGTCATTTGAGAGATGGGCCACGTGAAGCCAAACGTATTAAAAAGGAAAATAACATTTACACCAACCCCATCTTCAGTGTTGTCAATATGGATACTAAAATCACGTAAGATAAATAGGGTACCTGATTCCAAAGAGAGTTGAGAAAGAAAATCTATAAATTCATTTAAAAAACTTGTGGTTCTCAAAGAGGTCTGTAAATTAAAATTGTCACTAAAGTTGTATGCTGAGAGCAGATAGATACATAAAGAGAGACAAAATTGAAATGTTTTGGTTTTGTAGCAGAATATATTTTAAAAACATTTACCGCTAACCTTCACAGTCTAAAAGAAATCTTCACTATGTAAGTTAGGAATATAATAGATTTATGAAGCCCAAAACAAGATTTTAATTGCATGGTAGTCTTATTATCCAAGTTAATCCAAGCCATTTTTAGAATGTGGAAATTACCACTGATTCTGCAGTCTTGATAGTAATTATTCAGTAGCTATAAGATGTCATTATAATGTATTACAAAGAACATAATCTATAATATACAATTCAATATACAATTTTTTGTATTTATAGATTTATACTCTATTATACAAATACACATAAAATTATCATATAAAAGTAATTATGCATTTTAGGAAATGGATTATCTTTCCTTTTTTCTATTAATACATTTTAAAATGTCATCTCCATATCTCTAATTTCCTTTAGCTAATGTGTTGGAACATTCTGGCTAGAAGTGACATAAGAAATGGGCAATTCTAAACACATTATCTTACAATTAAAGAAACTAAGGTTCAAGTATATAAAATACAAATTATCATGGATTTTTAGTTCATAACCAGGATTAGATCACAGATCCACTGAATTTTATTAGTGTAATTTCTTTAGTTTTAAAAATGCTGTCACTTCCATAAAGTGAGAATTCTGCTTGTCTTAAAATCTAGCCCATGTGTTGACTAGCTGTGTGACAATGAGTGAAGTGCTTTACTTCTCCAAGGCTCAATTATTTAACTGTAAAATCAAATGATCCTAGAACTGAATCCAGTGGCTGTTCTAAGTATTTCAGCGAAGCTCTGAGCCCCGTGCCTCGTACATGCTAAGTGCTCATTGCCCACTAGGCATTGTCAACATCACAACTCATTATTATCATCAATGCCTCCTGGCAAATATTTGTCAACTACAGTGTGAAAATAAAAGAAGCAATTTTAAGATATACAAAAAAATGTGCTTTTCAAAAAGAATCCATCCATAATTCAACAATATGTGAAGAATCCCTAGCTACTTTGCTGTCATAAATAATTATTTATCCACTTTCAATGTTTTCTCAAAAAGCTTCTTTTTATTCCTTTAAATCTGTGAAATTAAAATATCTGCAGGTTATGTTTATATTAATTTATTTCCCCACTGGATCTCATATGCAATGTTTCAACCTAGCAAGTGGGATAAACCTTTCAGAAATATACTTCAGAGTAAGGCTCCCTGGATACGCCCTGGTCCATGATGCAAGGTAATCTGTACTCTAAGCACTGCTAGGTCTTCCTCCAACACCGGGCAAACACTTTTTGCATGTCATTTTAACAGAAAAAAGCTCAAGTAATTCTGTATTTATTTTTATAATCACTTTCATCCATTTGTGTGTATATATGGAAAACTTTAAATAGACGTTTCATTGGCAATCAAGAAACTCTTCCTTTGGTTAGGATTTCATGGGAGTACCAAATTTCATGGGGTTAAAAGACAGCACATTACCTCAAGACCCAATTGTATTTAGTTAATATAGACATAAAATAAACATTAGGTTTTTGACATTCCTTAATTATGTTTTAAATTATATATTTTAAGAACTTTAAATAGTGAATCCCTTAGAGGAATAGTAAACACGTTTTTAACCTCAACAAACTATCTCAGACCTTAAAATCTAGTAAGATGTAATGATATACATTTGTTTATTATTCATTTAGAAATAAATTTGCTGGTTTCATTTGATTTTCTTCTAAAAAAGTTTACACCACTACGTCTGCTTAGGTAAATTGCTTGTATACTCACATTTAGTAATAAACTATCTTTTCTTGCAATCTGGGAAATATCAAAAACATAAATGAATAATATATGATTCTTCTAATAACATTCCCATTATTATTAGGAGTTGCTAATAGGTTATTTAATTCATAGTTTAACATTTACTTATCAAAATAAGTTTAGCCTGACTAATATAGAGGACTATAAGAAGATCTTGCCATCTGATTTGAAACATAAACAAAAAAATTTTGCCACTAGTCTCAAAACAGAAAGATCTTACACATTAACAATTGAAGCCCAGTTCCTCAATAATCATCTAGACTTAGAGAAACATGAGCAGAACTGATACTATTAGGGGAAATGACTCAATTTGTAGAATGCTGAGTGGATAACACTCTAAGATCTGCTTTATAGATATAAATTAAATGAGAGTAAAATGTGAAATAGTGTGTCATGCACTGCCCTCAAGTTCTCTTGTCCACTTCTGATTATCACAGCTAATCTGAATTCATCCCACTTAGCAAAATATCTCAGCATCAAGATGACAAGTGATGGGAGTAGAAACAGAGACAATGATAAATGGAGATGAATGCATTGAGAGGAGCTGAGTGGGCTCTAATATTTCATAAGAGAGTGATCAAGAGGGCCAAAGAAAGAACTGACAGACCTCCAAGCAGTCCTGTTATTTTTACAAAGCGGGCAAATTGTTAAGTGGTGGAATTAGCAGGCCCCTCTTCTGTTGAAGAACCAGTGAATATAGAAAATGTGAAGGATTTACACAGATTTCTTGAGAGAGGCCATAGTAAGTTAAAGAGGCAACAGGAGAGAGAGACATCACCAATCTGTATCACTCCAATAAATGTTCCAAGTTATGGCTGGGATGAATTTCAGTCTCTGAAGTCAATACTCCAATTATCTCCTCCAAACCATCATCTCCTTAAGGAGTCACTGTCCTTGCAAACAATTACAAGAGAGAGAAATCATCTTTCATTCAGAAAAGATTTTTTATTTTTTTGTTTTGTTTTCAGAGTAGCAATTCTAATATAGTTCCTTGTCCATAAAGAGATCAGAGAAAAGGAAGACCTAGAATAGACAGAACATTAGTCCAAAATTTCAAAACCACACATACGAACTATCAGTTCACTCCTTTTTCCATTTCTCTGTGACTAGAAATAGTGTTTAGAATTATTATTTTTAAATTCATATTTGATCTTTTTATCCATATTATCTTTATTTTTTTCACCCTGAAAGCAATTCCAATTTTTTTCAGCTAGAAAAGTTACATAGCTTAGATAAAATACTTGTGTCAACTTATTAATAGTTAAATAAAATATATTTCTTTTAAATAGTAATGAGCTGAAAAAACTGGTAAGATAGGAAAATGATGCCAGGATGCAGATGTGATCATCCCCAAACAACACTTACCTCTAAGATAAGTATTTGCTTTAGACAGAAAATCCCATTCATGTTTATGAGTGCAACACAAAAACTCTTTGAAAAAAATCTAGAAGAGGCTGAAATTTTCTCTCTTCCTGATAGATATAGCAAAAATAAACAAAGGAGCCAATTGACCTACGAATATCTTAGGGGCATTTCTCAAGTACAACATAAAATGATAAACCTTATAAAATTGCAAGAAGATTTAATGCCTTAAATATGAACTTGGGAAATGGTCCACACATATAAAAAATACACATATTAAATTGTAGTAGATAAAATTATTACATATATAAATTATAAATAAGTTTATAAAGTACAGCCTTACTGGAGAATTTTTTGTGGCCTTAAATACAGATTTATTTATTTTTTGTACATAACACAAAACCATTTGAATAAAAAGTCAAAGTTTACAAATACAATAATACACTTTCTGATGGGGAACTCTTTTACAAACAAAGGAGCACAGAAGAAAGAAAATAAAATTAGTTAGATGGGAATTTTCCATTTAAAAATCCAAAGCACTATGTAACTGTACCTTCAGGTAAAACTATATTTGTCTTATTTAAATTTACCTATCAGTTATATTATACTATTTTGTCATTTCTAAAAGGTTTCTTCAATTCACTATGGGTACCACTGCTAAATTAGGTACTGATCTAGAGGATAGTTCAAGAGTATTTGGCTTAACTTTAGCTTATGTTCTTTTAAATTTATACTCACATTCAAATTCAGATCAAGCTAATAGAAATGTCATCTGATGGGAGGAAGCTTGGAAAGTACTATAAACAGGGAGTATACATGATATGCAGTATGTGGAAACTCTTGATAGTTTTGTTTTTTTCCCATTTTCATGTGCAATAACAATACCTGACAAGATTTAGAATAGCACAAGTATATTGTCTGTCAAAGGTGCTTCAAGATTTATTTGGCTTTTAGTCGACTCACATTATTACAAGCTCTTTGATATACAGAGCACAAAGCAGCTTAACACTGTTGCTATTAGTGTTCAAGCCACACTGAAAACACTTCATTAAACAGCCTACTGCAGTGTAATTGTTTAATAATATTTTGATTAGGTTGTTTAGTAGACAATTCATGCTATAAAACATTCTCTTGCTGTCAACTGAATCACTGGTAAAAAGGCTACTGCAAAATACATAAGTGGGTCTCTTAGAAAAGAAATCAAAGTGAAAAAAAAAAAATCCTAAATCACTCTGCTCCTATTACCCACTGTATTAGTTTCCTATAGTTCCTGTAACAAATTACCACATACTTAGTGGTTTTAAGCTACATGAATTTATTGTTTTATAGAGCCGAAGGTCAGAAGTAAGACATGGATATCCCTGGGCTAAAATCAGTGTCAGCTGGGCTGTGTTCCTTTCTGCAGGTTCTAAAGGAGGGTCCATGTCCTTGGGTTTTTTCCAGCTTCTAAAAGCTCCCCACCTTCCTTGGTTCATGGATCTCTCCCTTCAGTTTCAAAGCCATCAATGGTCAATTAAGTATTTCTCACATCATATCACTCAGACCCTAAATCTTCTACCTTTCTCTTTCACTTGTAAAGAACTTTGAGTTCATCCAAAAAAAATCAAGAATAATCTCTTTAAGGCTATCTGTTTGACAAACTTAATTCCCGCTTGCCATGTACATAGCATGCATAATCCCGGGTTCCAGGGATTAGGATACAGATATCTTTTTTTTTTTTTTTTTTTCCCTTTTGGAAGGGGGGATTATTCTGCCTACAACACACAATGCCTGCTTCTAGTTAGCCTGCCTCCAGCTTCCACATGCCAATGTCCTCCAACCAGAGTACATATGTAGCCTTTTATTTTTCCTCCTCACTGTAAAGCTTTTCCATTTTCCTGCCTGCCTTAGAGTTTCTGCCAAATGCAAATCACAGTGACTGACACCCTTGCTATATAGCAAGCTCTGAATAGCTTCTGTTTTTCTCATTTGGGTGGTCTTTATTTCCACGCTCTTAAATAATTTTTTTTTTTACTTTCATTTAAGCATAACTGAAATCCCTTGCAAGTGATGGCAACTTCATTTGTATTTACCTCATTTAGAGAAAGTTTGAATTACTGAAGTTAACAATGTTTATATGTTGCCAATGTTATGTGCTGGCTGTTAGGCCACTGCTTTCCATCTCTTGATCACACTGTATGTAGAGCAGTCATTATTATGGGTGCAACTGTATTTGCAGGCTGTAAGTATTATATAGAGAAGGATTATTAACCCTGAATGTAGCGCTTTTCATTAGGAAGAATGACAGCTGTACGGATCACCTCCAGCAAGTGTAACAACATCATCTCATTATCGGTCCTTGTCTTTAAAGGTTTCCGGAATTTTTCAGGTGCCAAGGTTGGAAACACACACTTTTTCTTTCTAAATGTTCAATTCTCAAATCACAGAACTACTTCAGGCCTAGGGAAAGATGCAATCAATACCCTTTTCAATCTGTACTTTCAGAGAACACAATTTAGCAAGGGTACACAAATAAAGCATTTTCTGATCTGAAAACAATAGGAACATAGGGCTATAATGCTGTATCTATGTCTCTGCTGATATCCTGATAGAGCAATTTAATTTTGCAGCCAGCCATGTCTAATTCGCGGGTGACACATTAAGGAATGGATGGCTGGTCCGTCTTCCTGGCTTCCTCTCAGGATCTGGCTCTCTTGATGCCTTTGGGCATGTCAGAGGGAGATTCAGCCCATTCAGAGCCTCATCTGAAGGAATTAGGGGACATAAATGAGGACTGATGAGGACAGGGCTGTGAGGCAGGAAAATTAATAGTCTCATAGAAAACAATATACAATGTAGTAGCAAATCAAGGGGAAATTGACATTTTACTTACTTCCTTAGAACTACTTTAAATATAACAGTGAATTTAACATAAACATCACCGAGTTTATTGAAGCTATTTAACATCTGCCAGAATTTAAAAGTAAATCAAATGGAATGTTAAACTATGGTTGGATTTCTATTGTATATGTTCTGTATCACATTGGTTTGCCCTGGGAATATTAGACCTGATGTAATTAACCTGAGCTTATTCTAAATGCCTTCCAGAAAGAAGCTGAAAAAAGAGTGGAAAGAATGTATCAGTAGGATTGATTAGGATATACATTGGAATACAAGCTCTCCTCAAAGGAAATCCATTTTAACCAGGATCCCAAGCAAGGCACAACTCTTTCACAAACTCAGTCTTCACAGCTCTCTCCCACCCTCACCCCACCCACTTGTAAAAAACAATAACTCAGCAGGGGTTTCTTGTGTTGAAAACAGAGATGAGGATCCAGACTGCAGCAGAATTTACCATTGGTTATGCTGGTCAAGGGTTATCACTAGCGTCTCAGTGTTAAAGGGTCATTTATTGGTGTTAGAATCATCTGTTTCTCATTTATTGTGTATTTATAATGTGCACCGTAAACCGAATGTAATTCTTTTATAAATTGCGGGCTTGTCGTTTCTAACAATTAAAAATATATTTTTTTACACATTTTAGGAAGAGTCCTTCAGATATTGCTAAATATGAATATTAAAACCAGCTACAACTTAACCTCACTTATTATTTGCAAGATTTGCTGACTAGAATTAGCTGAAACCAAAGTCATTACAGAGTTGTGTTTTGGAGAAATTTCTTTCCGTTTGAGTATGCTACAAATAGCAACTGGATCATGCATTAAATTCTATTGCCAGCACCCTGTTTTAGTCATCAGTGACTTTTTGGTTCATGGGGTAGTTTCTGATATATTGCAGACCCTCACCAAATATTTGGTTAATGAAATTCACAAAAAGGAATCCAAAATAACTGAATATATAAAATTTAGTAAAAATCTTATAAGGCTACATCTGAAAGGGTCTAACAAACAGTAGTTACTTAAAACAGTTGGTAAGTGAATATATAGATGGATTACATTTCATCATATATGTATAATTATGAACATTTGCACAAAGGGTGGAAGAAGATTCAGGTTTGAAATTATCTGATGATATAAAATGATCATATATTTATTATTACTCCTTGAGGCTCTCAGAATGAACAATTTTCTAAGAACCTCAAATAAATTAGTCCTCTGAGAATTAAACTAAACTATTGATTTTAGTTTGAAAAGCTGGCCTACACTAAACACACCAGCCTCGAACAGTTAGTTTCTAATTATGTAATCAGAATAGAGACCCGGGCCTCTACTTTAGTTGGATAAAAAATTCAGCTGGATAAATAAATATCATTTGAGGAGTTTTAAAAGTGCAGATTCCTAGGTATCTTTCCAGGTGATTCTGCTTTAGTAGATCTGGGTGGGGCCAGGAAGCTGAATTATTTAACATTTCTGGTGATTTTTATGCGGGTACCTATAACTTCACTTTAAGAAGCACTGATCTAAGCAAACTTAAGTTACAGTTATTGAGATAAACCTATAGCCTAGACAACTGTATTACCTTATCTACAGAGGAAGTAAAATAAGGCATCAACAAAAAATAGCACAGCCTGATGATAAATGGAAAAAAGATATAAAAATTGTTTATAAGATACACAGATCCAAAGGAGATGCTAGAGTTAGCCAAAATTGGTCTTAAGTGTCTCTGGCCCCAATGTCAAACGCTATCCAAACAAAGGATCTTCCTTCAACTACTCAATTGTCATGTTGTCTATTTTCCTTTTTGAGGGGATCTGGTATTTACAAACCTTTTTCAAAATGATTGGTTGGTTTCATGTTCAACTGGACTGACCTTGTCTATGTGAAGATAATGGTTTTATTTCTCATTGTAAAAGAACAAATAAATTGGTATTCTGGAGTCTACGTTGATCTTATGTGTGTTTGGATTACTCAAAGCTTGAACATTTGTAGATATTAAAGATCCCCTACTAGGTGATCTTTAATAAAATCAAGCCTAAATGTATTTTGTTTTAATAATAGACAGAACCTCCATGTGAAAAAAAATAGACAAACTTCAGAGCTTCAGTTTTGTTTTCAGAGACTCATTGTGCTCTTCAATGACCCCTATTATTTACCGCTACTTCACTTCCACGGCTTTACCGAGTTGCTCTTTCTGAACAGGGACCTTTTTGTTTTTTCATTGTCTGTAAAAGATTTGAGATGATGCTATGAAATTAAAATCAGATTTTTTTTTAAAGTCTCAAGAGGTTTTTTTTTTTGGTTTTTTTTTTTAAGAAGTGGATCCATAGAATAACACAGTAGTTAATTTCACAATAAGATATAACCAACTTGTCTTCCTCTTGTGATGCTCCTCAAATTGTAAATGTCATATGCAGATTCTAAATCATTAGCACTTAGGGCCCGAAATTCTGCATTGATAAGAGGATGGTGTTATTACATCATGAACCACAATTCTGTGTAGGAAGGGTCCAGGATAACTTCTCTCTGTCTCTTTCTCTTCTTCATTTGTAATCTCAGTCTCTGTCTCTCGGTCTTTCTGTGTCTGCTTTCTTCCCTTTTCCATATTAAAAAGCAGGGCCCAGAGAGAGCCAGAAGTTCTCTCTCCTGCTTATCTAAGCACTGGCTTCTAAGTTTTCTGGCCTCAGTACATTATTTTATCCTGTTAATTTGCAGCATCTGGAGATACAGCCTTAACCATGCAACAATCCAATGATATTATAATGAAATATAATAAGCTTAGTATTCAAGCAGGAAGGATGGATACACAACAACAGTGGCAGTGTTTTCTTTTACAGGCATCGAGAAGCATGGGTTTTAGGATATCTAGCTATGTGCTGCTAGAAATTTATAGAAAATCTTGAAAAAAGATTCTGTGATTAAAATGTCAAAACTTCTTAATTCACATAAGTTGCCAAAGAAGCCCATTCCAATTTTTGATTTGGTCAAAAAGTCAAGAACTCTCCTTTACTTTCATCATTTCCTAACCTCAGACATCAGGTCAAAGATCAGCCCCCAGGAAATGGAGACAGACCGAGAGATGAGCTCATTCAAGACAGGCTCTTCCAGAAATGAAAAAGTGAAAGCCTGAATCTAGTCCACATTTCAACAAATTAATTTTTTTTGTTTCCCCTTCAAGAGGTTTCAGTGCTTAAAACAATGAAATGATGAAACCTATTCTTGAGCCTTGATAAAAATCTGGATTAGGGTGTATTGAAGATCATTAATATTTAATTGAATTTTCTCCATTATGTAATCTGAAGCCTTGAAAGAGCTTTAAAAAGGGAGAATTTAGAGAAAACTGCCAGAACATTCCTCTGGAAAACTGCCAGCACAACTGTCCCCTCCTGTGGCTCCCTAATACGTGTTTCTAATGGAAGAGACACCAGGTCTGAGGGCACTCAGGCAGACAGCCCATCCAAGGGTCTTCCACAGGAGTATACATTTTAGTTCTTGTTTAATTGTCCCTGACAGGTAAAGTAGGGAGCAGGAAAGCCACACTGACTCATTGTGCTATTGAAAACCCTGTCTGGGCCAGGACCTCAGGCAGAGATTACCAGACTTACCTGGAAAAAGAGGACGCAGAATGCTACACATGCTTGGTTTTATATATATATATATATGGTCATTTTATAGGAACGACTTTGGCCTTGTGTCAGAAAACTGTAAGGTTATGTTTACATATCTTGGAGGAGGGGGCTGAAACTATAAAAGCAGGTGTTTTTTTTGTTTGTTTGTTTTTGTTTTTCTAATGCGTGAAATGCACCAGCACATGATTTTAGTAATTACTCCTGTCTCCTGGGAGTGTTGTGAAAGAATGAGTGAAGAGTAGGGGCTCTGACACTTCCTGTGAAATAAGCAAGGTCAGGTCAACTGGCCTGCAGAAAGAATCAACTTTTTATTTTTGCATTTTTATGAAAACATTTAAAAGATACTCCTCATCAGTTCATATTTTTTCACAAGCTTATGAAGTGCTGGACTTTTTAATAGATTCTTGAAAGAAAGAACAAAACAGTACATTCACTTTGATCAGAATCAATGAAAAGGGAGAAGCAAATAAGTAGAAAAGCAGACTTTATTTTTAAAAGATTCAGCTGGAGAGTAGGAAGGATTTAGGGCAGAATCCGAAAAAATGGAATTGTGGGGATGTTTTTTTTTTTTTTTTTTAAGTTTTAAAAATGAATCCCCTAGTTTAAAGTAGATGGCCATCCCATGTTGAGTATCTCAAGAAAATTTGGGGACAGCTGAACCAAATAAACTAAGCTTTCAATAGTTCTCAGGATATAGTTTTCTTAAGAGAGAAGATTCAGAGATCCTTAGTAATGATGATTATGATGATGAGGAGGAATTCAGTTTTTTAAAGTGCTCAATATCTATAACATACTCTCAAAATACTTTTTTAGGAATACGAGTATGTAATTTAATTAATGAGAACAATGCAAAAACTGATTATCCTCATTGTATAAATAAGGAAACAGATGAGAAACATTCAAAAATGATGTTGAGTAGGCTGCTCCATTAACTCCAATACTGGTAGTTGATAGAATCATATAATTATTTCACCGTTATTCTTGCTTTCTTTCTCTCCTTTTCCCTCACCCAATACTACTAGTCATGTTCTGTGTTCTTTCTTTTTTACCAAGTGTTTCCCCATCTTCCCTTTTTCCAATTCCACCTGGGCTCCCTGCATCGTTATACACAATGGATCTGTTACCATTAACAACAGGGATTCTATTTGCTGAGACTGTAATACGCTCTTATAATATTTAAATGTTTAAAATAACATACTGATATGGGCTAGGTAAATGAGAAAATCAATGAACAACAAAACGGCAGATTCAAATCCCTTGATTTTATAATACCTCTCATGTTAAATCTTATAAATGTTTTTAGAATTTCTATATTTGTTGGGACCTACGAACAGATGTAGTCTATAAAACACCCTATCTGTAGTTCTACTGTATTATGTGTAGGGTCCAGATTGTAGATCATCACTAGGGATTCAATCATACTAGACAATTAACTCTGTGAGGATTTTCAAGAGAGAAATTCAAACATCTGGCAATTAGATACTATTTAATATACCTTTCGACTCTGAGTTACTCTCATTAGACAAATTCACTGTTTAGAAGTCATCTTACTTCCATTATTTTATTTTATTTTTCATTTTTATTTACTAAGAACTTGGTCTCAGTTCAATTTTATAAAGCATATGGCACATGTTATTTTAAAGATCAAGGAAATCTTTAATACGTTGCATCAAAAAATTGAGTTTTTGTTTGTTTGTTTGTTTGTTTGTTTTTCTCTTTTCTTCTAGGATTCAGTCCACAGCTAGTTATTTATCATTTAAATTCATTCAACTGGAAAAGAACATTTTCCTGCCGAATATAGGAACCATCAGAGATAAAGATGGACTGATGTTTTTAGTGCCTGCTAGCATTGGATCTAGATTTATCTACCTTGAAAGACACACAATTTGTCAAAGACTTGTTTAGCATGGAAAATCCTTTATGGACAGGATTAGTCAAGTTCAGTCATTCTTGTTCCATGTATTGGACGTGTGGCAGAGGAAGGGAGAGAATCTTTAATAATCCAGTCACACACCTCTTTTATTTGAATGACAGCTTTATAACTTCTCACAAAACATGTGATTTTAATAGACATTTATACGTTCATTTGGATTACAAGTGTTTTCCGTGCTTAAGACATTGTGTGTATGTGTGTGGGTGTGTGTGCGCGCGCGTGTTTGTGGAGGGAAGATTCTTCAAATCTCTCTCACATTATTTAAATAGACTGTGAAACTTTATCCTTTCCATTCAGCTACTCCAATTAATAAGACCATTTCCCACTGCCATACTGAGTCAGAGTTTACATTGCTCTGGCTTTTTCCCTGAAATCTACTGAGTGTATGTTCTCGGTCTGCTTCCACCTCCTTCCCTGCCCCCCCACCCCACCCCAAATGCAGTTACTGTTTATTTTTATTTTTTTTCTCACTTGTCTATTTTCTTCATTTGTTTGTGTATTTTTTTCATATCATGACAATACATGATATACACTTGGTAAAACATATTTAGACTGCCTGTAACCATGAATGCACCAGAATCTCCGTCCTGCCCCCAAACCTAGTCTCATTGATACCACAGAAAAATATTTTTGCATACATTGATTTACAAATGTGTAAATTTGCATGTGCATATTTTCAAGAATAATTTCAATAACCTTAAATGCATATCGGAAGTTTGACTGTTACAGATATTGCCAAATAACTCTCCAGAGGATTTGGATTGTTATTTTTTTTTTTTTTTTTTACCACCTAGGGCGTATCCATATTCTTTATTAACAGTCTCATTAGGCATTGTAATCTTTGTCAATCAAACAAGTAAAATTTCCTAGGCATTGTGATTTTCATTTGCACTTTAAAATTATGATTACAATTAGCTTATTTTTATGTTTACAAGCAATTCCTATTTTTCTGCTCATAAACTGCTTGCTCCTATTATTTCTTCAATGTTTAATTTGTGTGTTCATTTTCCTCGCTGCTTAAAAAGATCTTTATATAATAAAAAAGCCAATCATTAGTGTGTCATATTATTTTCCTCTAGTTTGTCTTTTGTGTTTTGACTTCATTCATGTATGTATTTATTTTTATATTTCCATGTAAAAACTTTTAGTTTCCATGTAGCCATTTCTTTTCTTCTTACTTTTCTGGATTTTGGTTCTTACTTTAAGAGGGCTTCTCTAAAACAAACCACAAAAAAGAAAAAAAAAAGAAAAAGAACACACAAAAAATCTTTGAATAATAATGTGTCTAATATAGTTTTATACATATCAAAAGTTTGGTTTTGATATCCTTTTAAATTACTTTCATCCTAAGTTGTATGTTTTATCTTGTTTGTTTGTTTTGTATTTCTGTTATTCATTTTGTTTCATTGTACTTTTATCAGAAAATAGTGTCTCTGCATTGGAGGTTGATTTGGTAGTTTTTTTGTGGCCTAATATATGGTTGTATTATTATATTCCAAAGCCACTTGAAAAGAAGAGTTTTTCTTGATTT
Organism: Rhinolophus sinicus; assembly: GCF_036562045.2. NCBI lineage: Eukaryota > Metazoa > Chordata > Mammalia > Chiroptera > Rhinolophidae > Rhinolophus > Rhinolophus sinicus. Next base: position 125,327,584 of record NC_133755.1, on the reverse strand, counting down.
TAGGATAAGAAACATATCTCTAGTAAGAAGGTATATTACTTTCAAGATTTTGGTTACTTTTCCTTCAATGTGATTCTGTGATTCAGTTGTTTAAATTATTAACTTTGAGTCTAAGTTACTTGTTTTCTAAATGTCTTTCTTCTTTTGAGCATAAGCAGAGATGGGATGGGGAAGGGCTTGTAATCAAGCTCAGTAGGTCACAGTCATGTGTAAGTGCATGTGTGTGTGTGTTGATTCAGCATTCACTTCTCTTCAGCTTACTGGGGTCACCAGCTGCAAACCTGATTGCCATTAACTATTTCTTCATTCCTTTGCCACACGGATCCTCTGTTTCCTGAAAAGCTGTCATCTCAAGCAGTCCATCCTTCAAACCCAATGTCACCAAGTCTTTGTCATGCAAAAGGGCCAGTGTGCCCCTGAAAACCACCCACACTTGTGCTCACACTCATTTTCTGATTCAAGCCATGGGAAGTGGACTGGTATTTATTGTTTTCAGGGCCCCCAGCTTTGGAAAAGTCTTCAAGCAGTAAAACTATATGGCCCAGCCAGTTTCAAAATCCCCTCTTGATCTAGTCCAAATTTCACTAAGACAGTTGTGCTTCACAGTTTGTGACTTAGTCACTGAGCAATTTTCCAGTTTCCCTAAAGATAAAGTTGTCTGTATTTGTTTCATTCTTTTATTGTTTCCTGGTATCACAGTAGAGAAAGAGAAATGGTTTTCTTTTCACTGCCATCTCTAACTGGAAGTATCAAATGCCCTTGTTCTTCCTCTGAGCTTAAGGTTTCCTATACCTTCATGTAATACATTATACTTATTTATTTCTAGCCTATTTTCACTCAGTTACATGTACATGTTTTAATTTTTTCTGGTTGGGGACTTCTAGAAGAGTAAAGATAGTGTTCACATTCTATATTTATGCCAAGATTAAGCAATATGTTCACAACACCAATTTTGATAGAATGGTACATGTTGTCCCTTTAGAAAGAAGAATATTAGTTAATCAAACTATAAGACTTTCAGTTTCTTTTTTTCAAATCTCAAATAGGAGATGAATATATGGAGGCTGAGAAGAGAGGGTGATTTGTTTTGATGCAAAGGACGGGAAGTTCAAGGACCTTACATGTATAGTTTGTAGCAGCAAAGAGAAGAGTGGTAACTGCCATTAAAACATGTTCTAAGAAAGGGAGTGAAGTCAGTGTTCTGAGATTGTTCAGTGAGAAACCCTCAGGTAATTGTAAATTGAGGATATCTTTATGGATATTTGTTATTTTTGTGTACCCTGGTCATTTAATGAGATAAGTATGGTTTAAGGAGACCTATTCAGAGTCTACAGACCTCTATAGAAAGTGAGATTTTGTTAAACTAGGTTATTTTCTTAGATTGCCAAGAAATAGAATAAAATCATCATTAATAAATACCCTTCTTAATTTTGTCAAAACATTAGGGCAATTTTTCATGGCTGCCTTTGTCATTGTTAATCACTGAATATGTTCCATATGGGAAACTGATAACTTTGTTGCCAGGGAATAAAGACAGAGGATTCTAAATAGAAATTCAAAAATCCTATCACCTTCATAACACTTGATAAATGGAAGCTAAGCCTTTCATTATTGTATATTTTTTCATAGGTCTTTTGTACCACTATAGACTCTAAGGGAAATGAAGCTGAAAAAACAATTTCTAGCCTCTCCAAAGGCACAAATCTACGAATCCCTGGGGGTGTTGATCAAACTTAGGGTATGCCAATATACTAAAACATCCTTACCTGTTTTACTTCAAGAAAATAAAATCATTCCTCAATTACAAGAAGTTCTTGCATATACTGAGTTGTCAAGTCACTTGTCATGGGCATGAACTGGGAGGAATATCAACTCTATCTCTGTAAGGTTGTTTTTGCTAGGCAGTTTTCAAAATATTTGTGGATTACCCCCATTCATTTATTGTTGCTTTTACTTCCCTTGCCTTTGAAGTCAAATTCATAAAATCCTTTCTAAACCCAAGGACCATAAATTTAGTACCTCAACTTTCTTCTATGCAATTTACTGTTTCTGGCCTTATATTTAGGTCTTTGATCCATTTTAAGTTAATTTTGGTATATGGTGACAGATAGCAGTCTAGTTTCATTCTTTTGCATGTAGCTTTCCAGTTTTCCCAGAACCAGGTATTGGAGAGTATTTATTTTCTTCATTGGGAAACTATAACGCTTCTGCACAGCAAATGAAACTATCAACAAAACAAAAGGCAACCCACCGAATCAGAGAAGATATTTACAACACCTCCAATAAGGGGCTAATATCCAAATTATATAAATAAGTCATACAACTCAACAACAACAAAAACACAATCCATTTTAAAAATTGGCAAAGGACCTGAACGGACACTCTCAAGAAGACATACAAATAGCCAACAGAGATATGAAAAGATGCTCAACTTTACTAGCTATTAGGGAAATGAAAATCAAAACCACAATGACATACAACCTCATGTCTGTTAGAATGGCTATTATCAATGAGACAAGTAATAACAAGTGTTTGAGAGGCAGTGGAGAAAAAGAACCCTCATACACTACTGGTGGGAATGCAAATTAATACAGCCGTTATGGAAAACAGTATGGAGTTTCATCAAAAAAATGAGAATAAAATTAACATATGACCCAGTAATCCCTCTTCTGTGTATCTACCCTGAAAACCTAAAAACATGTATCCATAAAGATATATGTACCCCAATATTCACTGCAGCATTATTCACAGTGGCCAAGACATGGAAACAACATAAGTGTCCTTCAATTTATAATTGGATAAAAAAGATGTGGTACATATATACAATGCAATACTACTCATCCATAAGAAAATATGAAATACTGACGTTTGAGACTACATGGATAGCTCTTTAGATTATTCTAAGTGAAATAAGTCAGAAAAAAAAAGAACCATTTGATTTCACTTATATGCATATGTGGCATATAAAACTGAAAGCAGCAAATGAACAAAACAAACAAACAACCAAAAACTCAGACACAGACAACAGTTTAATGGTTACCAGAAGGTAAGGAGGGAGAGAGGGTTGTACAAGAGAGGAAAGGGGTGAAATATATGGTGATGAAAAGAGACCTGACTCTGGGAGGTAAACACACAGTATGATATATAGATGATGTATTATGGAATTGTATGCTTGAAAAGTATGTAATTTGACTAACCAATATCACTTCAATAAGTTTAATAAAAATTTAAAAACTGTATATATTTGTAGATCAGAACCTTTTTAACAAGACTTGAAAAGGAAGACTGAAGTATGAAAAGCTAAGAGACAGATGAGATGTGTTTGACATGGGCATGAAGGCAGGTTGGGATCTCAGCTACTGGGCTCTTTATTATCTCTCCATCCCCAGGTCAGCCCTGGGACAATCTCAGTAAAGTCCTAGAACCTCATCAAAGTGGTATTTTAAGCCTACTGTCTATTTACCTGAAGCACAGTTTTACTATTCTTGATATTAGGGGGGTGTAATATAGTAGTATAATGTGTTGAATGATGGCTCCTCAAAATATGTCCACATCCTAACCCATGGAACTTGTGAATATGAACTTATTTGGAAGGAGGGTCTGTGCAGAAGTTATTAAATTAAGGATCTCAAAATGAGATCATTCTGGATAATCCAAATACCTTAAATCTAATGATAAGTGTCCTTATAGGAGACATACACAGGAAAAACATACAAAGAGAAGAGGAGAAGGCCATGTGGAGAGGGAGGCAGGCATCGGAGTTAAGCAGCCTTAGCCAAGCAACCTGTGCATCCATCCACCAGAAGCTAGAAGAGGCAAGAAACAATCCTACCTAGAACTTTTACAGGGAGGGATTACAGCCCAATTGACATCCTGATTTCAGAGCTCTGATCTCCAGACCTATGAGAGAATAAATGTCTGTTGTGAGACAGTTGGTTACACCATCCAAAAAACAACTAATACAGGTAGGTAAATTTATTTTTGTAAGTGAATTTAGCAGAAGTTACCAGAATAGTGTCTTAACTAACTGTTACAGTGACCCGTGAATACAAGACCAGAACAGAATCAATCTTTCATGATCATTACTAGAGAGAGCATTTAACATATAATGGAACATCAAATCCAGAAAGACTCATATTCATATCTATTCATTCAATAATTTTTGAAAATGCACTAAGGCACTCTTCAAGGCACATAATGGGAAAGAAACATATAAGGTCTCCGATCTTGTGGACTTTATATTTCAGGGGGGTATCACTAAGTAGAAGTTTTTTGTAATAGTGTATTTGAATTTTAAAAACATATTCTTAAAAAAAAAAATCTTTGACAGGTATCATTACTATGTAGAAAAGAAAATCCTTTGTAAGCTAATGTAATAATACCATGTGACCCCTTTCTTAGCTATAAAGGACTTTTGAAGGTCTAATCAACCTATTGTGTGCCTCTGCTTCTCATAATGCTCCATGTGTGAGAGGTTGTTCTATTTACTCCATTGTTTTCTAATAAATTTCCATGTCTTCAGAAAACCAAATGAGAAAAAAAGAATAAAAAGAAGCAGCTGACAATTAAATGCTGGAATAGATGAAAATAAATATTTAATGGTGTGACTAAGTGTAAGGGTATGGGGTTATTAGAAAAATGTTGAGTTGAGAGTTTTTCTGGGGGTATTTTAAGCTTTTCTTTCCTTTTTGTTCATGCCAAGCAACCTCAGGCGATTGAGACTCAAGAGGTTTCATGGTATGAACTGTTAGGCCATAACTTAGTGAACTAAAACACAGCATATGGCAATTAGTGGCGTGCGGTTTCCTTTAAGCTATTCATTTGGCCAGTGTAACAGGAGCACCTAAATTCCTTCATCATATCATAGTTTGGTACAATGGAAGGGGTCCAAGGGAAAGAGGGTCATTGTCGGAGAGAAATGTTCCAAAATGCACCGGTACTCAGATAATGAAGAATGAGCAGCAAGAGCTAGGTGCACAGAATCTTTACCACACAATGCAAATTAGACACAAAAGAGCAAGAGCCAGCAAAGGTACATGATCCAAAGGAGAAAAAAAAAAAAAAGTCTTCAGGCATCACAAACTCTTCAAATGTTATTTCAACCGATTATTTTTACCATTTCACATTTTCACTTTATAAAATAATTTTAAAAAAATGTTACTTGGTTTGCGTTCTTTTGGAGGAATTGAGTAGCTGCAAATTGTTCTTCTATATTTAAATTCTAGAGAATTCCTGCTTCTGTTTTTTCTGCTTTTTTTATTTTTGTTTTTAATTGGATCATATGAAAAATACTATAAATTAAAAACCAGAAAGACATCCTCAAGGCATTGGGACAAACTCCCCAGTAGAATAATTATCTAAGAGAGATCATCCTGCCATAGTTAGCTAAAGTGTTATTATCTTTTCATAAAATATATCATAGTATCACATTTTCTTCTAATGCTTATGCAAAGGTTGGGATGTATACCCCTTGGTCAGTTATCAAGCTAATCCTGAACTAGGTTTCTACTTCAATATTAATCATCATAAAACTTTAATCATAATAAAGTATAAATCTGCAGCAAATACCATGTATGTTCTGTAAATATCATTGCTTCTATAACCAAAACTATAGTAGTTACAAAGAAATGGAAGTCTTGATCTCCAAATATTTTTACTCTTTCTTATTATGAATGCATGGAAATGATAATAATCAGAAGAGGGAGAAGGAGAAGGAGAAAGTTATTTGTTGAACCCATAAGTGCTAGGCACTGAGCTAGGTGATTCACATGCTAATTTATTTTTACACAGTGACCTTGCTAGGAAGGTATTATTGCCTCCATTTTATAGGGAAAATCTCTCTTTCAACATCTAAAGCTGAGAACTGGAGTGATGGACTTTGTGCTCAGCATTTCCAGATCTAGTTATTCAAAGGAATTATGAAGTCTGCATTTCTGTAAAGTAAAGTGTTCTGATTTTAAAGTGTTTTCATGGAATTTGTTTTTGTTTTTTTTAAAATCATGTATACCAAAAAAAGCTCTTTAGATTTGCCTTAACCTTTCAAGTTTTTGAAATCATAATCATCCTTCATGAAGAACCTTCTATCATTAAAAATCTTCTATCACATACTATCCACTTCAAACTAAGGTATTCTATGTAGGAGAGAATCCTAAAATCATCTGTTCAAATGGATGAATCTTACGAATGAAGAAACTGAATTCCAAAGACGGAAAGTGACTATCTCAAGGTCATACAGTAAGGAGCAAACATTAAATTAGGAGATAACCTTCCTCTGAATTCATTTGCATTTTTTTTACACTCTACTAGGCTGCCTCAAAACCAAACCAGGTATGGAAGATGTAACACGTCACTAGCAGGTCATTTATTTACTAATTTTCCTCAGCTAACCATCATTGCATAAAACCATGTCTTAAAACTGAAATCTATGCAATTCTATACATGTATAAAATCTGTTCCTTTTGCTGCTGTTGAATTTAATAATGGGGAATATGATGCCAACATAATATGTAAAATGTAATGACAACAATAGCTTGATAAAACACTATATACATGTGTATTGTTTGTAACTAGCTAATGGTCTTATTTCATAACTTTAGTCAGGGAAACAAAATTACTTAACATACCTCAAATGAAATATACACAGAAAAATTATTTATATTTTCTAGCACTCATGAAGACTTTGCCTATGATTTTTATTTTATTCCATTCCTTACCTGAGAAAGCTGACTTGCATACTAATGATACTGTGAATGCAATCCTCCAGTGCCTTTTGTTTCTCATCATTCATTATTGATGCAATATTTTTGCTATTTTTCTTTCATTCTCAGTGTTTATGTTCCATAAAGAGTTGTGCTTTAGAGGCCCATCAATGTAATTGTAAGATTATATTTATCCACTCTAAAATGCCTTGTACGGTCATTTATCTTTTAAAGGTTTAGGGTTTTATGATATGTGCTTAATTCTTCCTCATTATTTATTGCATATTTATAATCTATTCCTTTGAATTCAATTATCAATTAAAATATTGTAGTGTGGAAATTAACACGATTTATAATCTCTAGGGAAGACAGATCCCATTTTTAACTGTATTTTAGTGAAAAAGTGTATTGAATTTTGGGGTGAGACGTATTCATTATTTTGAAAAGTAAAAATAGTAATAAAAACGATTAAAAGCAAAAATCATAAATGGAATTGTATAATTAAATATTGATACATGATATATATTCTATAATGTGTGTCATATTTCTGTTATTATGTATGTCTACATACAACAAATACTTAATTTTATTTCTTTGGGAAATTGGAAGTCACCTACCTTCAGTCTTGAAATTTTTGACTCTAGAGGATAGAAAAAATAATCGCAATTAAAATTCAGCTAATTAGATCTCTTTATAAAAGTCAAGAAATTGAAAACAAATAAACTATTATGCACTCAGTAAAGTACTGTGATGGTAAAATATAAGACAGACCTCAGACAACAAATTGGCGGAGAAACAAGCCTACCACTCCTGAAATCCTTTTAGCACTAAGGAAAGATAAAAGCTAGCCTTAATTGAATGCTTCCTCTGTGACAAGCTCATTGCTAAGCAGGTTCCTTTTATTATCTCATAGAACTTTCATAGCATGAAAATGCCATAAGAACTTAGGGGACAAAGAAGAGACTACTTACTAAGGCATAGGGGAAGAGCATGGATCAGAGAGGAAAATGGGGGCAGATGAAGGCCAGGTTAGAGAATTGGATCTCATGCATGGGATAGATTCCACTTAGCTTTGTGTCCAGGGAAATGAGAATGGTGCTTTAGAGGATGAGCCCATCCGTTTGAGATCCACTGGAAAGCCTAAAGATTGAAAGCCATAAAATTATTTTTATAACAAAAGGGAACTATGGCAGGTTAATGCAAAATGGTGATGGAAGAGACAGAAGAATACACATACTGAAAAATCAAGTTAAATAATAACTTTGTTTAACTTGATTCTTCTTAGGAAAGAAAGACAAGAAAATGTTTGAAATTTTTCTAATAAGTACAATTATTTTAAAAACACTCAACAGATGTTTCTAATGACATATTTGTTGTAGGTAGTTGATTATGGGTAGCTGGGGTGGGCAGGTAAGAAAAACAAAAAAGTGCACTAAATTGTGGGAATGTGGAGATTATTTTGATGGTAAAAGCCTCAAATGGAGATCTCCGATGGCTATTTAGAACAGTAGGTGCACGTGTGTGTGTGTGTCTATTTGTGTGTATTTATGATTATAATGGTGGAAGCCATAAAGATATGAACAAAATATAATCTATAGAGGGCAGAGAAGGAAAAACCACAGAAGCTTAAAGAATGCCCAAAGAAGTTAGGGATGGTGTGGGGACAGAGTCCCGCAGAGCAGTTTCCAGGCTCTCGGCCTCACATGGAAAGGTGCTGGATCGCTTGTTGGATGGCCATCAGCTGTAATCAGATGACCATCCGTCGTTGTTGCCATCAGCTGTTACCAGTTAGCCATTAGCCACTAATATAACTGCTGTGGCTATGCTAGGGACTTGATTGGTTGGCAGAGAAGCAGATGGCAGATTGCGCCTCCTGCTTCCTGTGTCTCCAAGTTGCTGCCAGCGAGAATATAATGGTATGATTCCCCTATCTATGGCTCCGTGGGTGTTTCTTTTTGGCTTCTCCTTATCCTGTGTTCTTGTGTGGGGTGCAGGACCAGAGACCCTGCATGACAAAAAGAGTGTATGTGGGGGGAGTCAGTAATGTAATCAAATTCACAGCCCAAGAAGATGTAACAAAATGCGTATTCCTTTACCTGTGTTTTTCTGATTTCTTCATAGATTTAAATACACGTTGATTCATTTAACGTTTTCTTAGAGTGTTTTCTTTTCTTTTTTGAGTAAGTCTTTATGTATTAATCATTTGTAAACACTTAATAAAGTAAGTAATTTTATTAGGTAAGTGGTACTGGTTTTCATACACTGGGAATAAGATTTGTCTGATATACAGTTCAAAATAGGCAACTCCAAGTTTTGTGAGTACACTCCTTTTATTTCTTTCTCTGTAAGTAGTATTTGCAAACTTATTCACAAAGCAGTTCTGCCAAATTCTGCCCTGGTTACAAATAGAAAACACCTTCTTATTTCCCTTGGGAACTTTCTATAAATGTTGAATGTTAGAATTGGCCTAAATTGGATGTCCCATAAATAAGACGATAATCTAACTTAGAATGTTGGTTCAAAAATTCTTCTCCAACAGATTTAAAGAATGCATTTCTTCTGCCCAGATTTATGAGTTGTAATGTACTGTCCTTCCCCAAAATTCTTTGGGTTTCTCTGATGACATGTCCCTTGGATAAAGGCTCAATCATTCTGGTGTCTAGGGTAGCTCTTAAACAGTGAATCTATAGAACTTGAGCATTTACACTAATTTTTATGATATTATTTTTCTTCCTAGTTAAATAATCTGTTCCTTTTCTTTCTGCCTGAGTGCTTATGAGATTTTTATTACCTGAAAATTTAAAACTGTTAACATATAGGTATATGTCATATGTCTTAATAAATATATATCTTTATTTATATTGAGTTTGCCTCGTGTGTGATGAGTCCTTGTGATTTATATATTTAGATATGTCAGCTTAACCTTTTTTCTATTATATCTGAATATTGTTCTATGCTATGTCACTATAATAAAAATTATTAGAATATCAAATCTCAATTATATCTTTCCAAAGCTATCATTTTTTCCTCTAAACATTATCATCTATTTTCCATCTTTCTATATCTTCTAAAAGAGTCTTTTAAAGTTCTCCTCAGACTGATTTTATATGCTGCCCTGTATGATTTTAATATTTTAAACTCTGTGTTATTTCTTTGTATACACTTCTTTTTAATCTCTGTCAGCTTTGGTTTTTGACTCGCAGTAAGATCTTTGTGTTTTTATCTTTGAACTCTGTGATAGCTAATTTTATGTCAACTTGATTGGCTAAAGGACACCTGGATAGTTGGTAGAACATTATTTCTGGGTTTGTCTGTGAGGGTGTTTGGGGAAGAGGTTAGCATTTGAATCAGTAGACTGCATAAAGAGATCTGCCCTTACCAATGTGTGTGGGCACCATCCAATCTGTTGTGGACTTAAACAGAACAAAAAGGCAGGTAAAGAGCAAAGTATCTCTTGTCTTTCTGAGCTGGGACATCGATCTTCTGCCCTTGCTTGGTCAGACTTCAGGTCATCAGAGTTACTGGGTCTCAGGCTTTCTGACTCAGAGATTTTCACCAGAAGTCTTTTTGTTCTCAGGCCTTCAGCTGTGGACTGCATTATACTACTGGTTTTCTTGGGGCTCCAACTTGCAGAAGGCAGATCGTGGGACTTCTCAGTCTTCGTAACCACGTGAATTAATTTCTATAATAAATCTCTTGGTTCTGTTTCTCTGGAGAGCCCTGAATAATTCTTATTTTATTGAGCTCATGTTTTTCATTCATTGTCCTCTCATTCCACTACCAAATGCCTTTTATAATTAACTATAGTCTATAGCCTTAACACACACACACACACACACACACACACACACACACACACACTCACACACTGTGTTTCTTTACTTTGCTGGTATACCCTTTGAACCTTCCTTAAAGTGGCATCTCGTGATGCTGGTAGAGAGTATGGACGCAGGCCAAATCACTGGAGTCAACATTTTAATCCACCATTTATTACCTGTGCAGCTATAGAAGTTTACTGTATTGTTCTCTGCCTCAGTTTCCCCATTTGTCAAATAAGAGTAATAATACTCTGTCATAATGTTGTCATGAGGAAGAATATAGATAAGGCACTTCAAACAGAGCCAGGTGCAAAGTACTCAATAAATGTGAATTATTATTGTTCTCAGTTATTAATCTGAATGTTTGGTTGATATAGATTTGCATACATCATCTCTGTAATCCATTATTCTGAAGGATCTGGAAAGGCAGCTGCTAGTTAGACAATCCCAATAGGAGAATTTCATTTCCTCACAGTTCTTCCCTGTGTTTGCTGAAACTCATGCAAAAAGCCTACTTTACTTGGCAGATTCACTGTCCAATCTTATCACAACTCTATTCACGTGATGTGCTACTGTGTACGCTGTGTGCTATGCCTGCATACAGAACACTCATGCATTGGGGGAGGGGAAGAGGGGTGAGAAGAAAGGTTGTCCCCTACTTTTGAAAAATTCCTAAAGTTCAGGAAAGATGCCTGGCACCTTGTAGACAGAGGGTTGCCTTCTGTGCTAGAAAGAAGTAGCATGAAGTTCTTGTATCTTTAGACACTCTGCTTGATATAAAGTAGCCCAAATCTTGCAGACTAATATTAATTTTTTTCAAAGAAGCTATAAATGCATTGTCAACTTCTGCTTCAGCATCAGGTTTTGCCTGCATCCCAGAAAAAAATGAATAGAGAAAAGTTCATAGAAATGAAGAGTGCTCATGAATGAAAATTTAGAGTAAGCCACCCATGATTTTTTTTAAATATCATTTCATACTCATAATATCTAAAGTAAGTAGTTCAAAATTTGTAATAAGCATGTCTCACCTTTTACTAATTTTGTTGAATTAAAATATCCATTTTTTTTTAGGTTTCTTTATTTTATTGCATCTATTCCATTAAGAAAAATATTCTTTTTCTTAGGAGACTAGTTTTGTCAAAAGCTGTACAGTATAGATTTCAAATCAATTTTTTAAAATCCTTCTTGATTACCCATCTTCACTAGTTCAAAACAGCATCATGTTTACTATTGCAGGAGGCACCTAGCTAGTCTCCCCACTTATACTTATGCCCTTATTGTGAACAAGATGTCAGAGTGAACTTTAAACATGAAATCTGATTCTGCCCCTCAACCTGCTTATAACCCTTTCCAAACTCATCTCCTAAGATTCCCTCTATGTTCCAAACAAAAACTCCTTATAAACACAGGAGCTGTGCATATGCCTTCCCTTTACTGGAAAGTTTTTTTGGTCACACTGCCTTTCTTCATTCCTCTCTCCCCTTTGCCTCTACTATTCTTATCTCTTTAGTCAAGATTAGTTTCTGTGTTCTATGTTTTTCTAGCACTTGAACTTTTTTCTTTATTACTGTATCGCAATTTTTAATATTTGATTATCTCATTCAGCCAATCCAAAAAGATTTTAAACTCTATGAGAGCAGGTTTCATATTCAATTTTGGAAGGATGGTGTTAACATTAGGTGGTTTATGATACCAACATATTTGGATGAATAAATTTAAATCTTCTAGGATTCTTATTTAACTTAGTGGTATTATTGAACTCAGAGTGTTCAGCAGTTAGTGATAGCTTTTATGACTTTCAAGATTTTTTCCCACATAAACTTTTTTTCAATTTTGTTACTTATAAAGTTCCCTCAGAGCTTTATAGGGCAAGAGGAACAAGGAGCATTCTTGACATCACAAAAATAATAAAAAGTGTTATTCCTCCATTATGAAATATCGTATTCTCTTTGTTTTTCCATATTTTATTCATGCTTCATGCTTTCGCAAGGTAAACAGGAATTCAAAACATCCCATTTTTAAATATTATGTAATTACTGATTTCTTTCTCCCACATTTCTCAAACCTCTGTTGGCTCCACTTCATTCTGTTAAACCAGCCTTGGGCAAGTCATTTCCTTGTGTTCTCCTTATCCAGAATTGAAGATATTCCTTCCCAGAATCTTGATACATAAAAAATTGGCATCTAATACCGCTAACCTGTAACAAAATGGTTATAATATTTGTCTTTGAAATAAATCATACAGGTAATATGCTGTATAAAAATAGAGATGGGTGCTTTTTGTGTTCTGTCTTTACAGTGAAAGGCAGATAAAATACTAAAAAGCTAACGTTCTACTTCAAATGCTTGATTTGCTGATGGTTGAAAACAAACTCCGTTTTGTTAAAATTAAACATTAAAAAAGTATCACATTGCTTTAATAATATATATTCAGAGTACAACTGCAGTTTTATATGACCAAGATTTTCAAATACTATTTTTGCAGTTAGCCATATTTTTGTGCTTGTTCTGTACCTGCTATCACCACAGTTTCTTTTTTCTTCCGAAGCCATTTGTTTGCACATGATGGACAGTACTTAGAGAGGCATCTCTTTTCTCTAGTTGTTTTTATTAAATTATGATACTAATAGGGTTGGTTTTCTATGAAATAATTTGTTTTAGTTTATTTTTAGTTTGCCGTCAGTCTTAACTGCTGGGGAATTAGATTAATCATTGTCTGCACTGGTGTCTGGTTCTTCCAAAGTCATTGTGGCACAGGATTAGGACAGAGATGTACATGGCCTTAGGCAAGCCATTTAGTTTCTCTGTACTCTTCTTTCTTCATTTATAAAATGGGGATTAAGTGACCTTTCTATACCTACCTATCAAGAGTGCCTTAGATAAAATTAGATAATAGAGTTGAAAGTACATGGGAAGTAAATGTGTTGTGATGAAGAATAATAATCTATTCTACAGAACCCAAATAGAAAAACAAGTGTACAAAGGCTTTTAAAAGCACATTTTTTGGGGGTATGGGTGGCTAACTGCATTCAACAATCAATTTGCTATCGAATGAAAAAAAATTAGTTTGAGAGTATAAGGAAAACATTTTCTATTTCTATTATAAAAAATGTTTAATATCTAGTGGATATGTTTGTTTTTTAAAGTTAGAGTTTAAATGTTCATGCCTTTAAATTCTCATTTTAGAAAATAATCTGAGTCAGAGCCTAGATTAAAAACTCTAGGTGAACTTCTGTGATTTGTAGAGAGACAGACTTTACATTGAGAAAATCATTAGGTAGCCATTCTCTATAGGTAAAGAAAGCAGACGAAAAGGAGAAATCTTACAAAATGCTGCTAAACAGAAAACTCAGAAAATAATTTGAAATATCAATTCTTGGGAAACATTGGTAGAAGAGAAGCGTCAGATTTCCAAACAACAATGCTACCACATGACCATCTGGTTTTCATTTCTTCTTCCTTTTTTTTTTCTTACTTTCCTTCTTTTTTTTTCTTTTTCTATGTAGAAAACAGGAGAAGCCAGGAAAAAAGTAGAGAAAGTCCAAGGACAAATGTCATCTTTGTGAAAAAGATTGTAAACAGTTAATGGTCTCTTTTTTTAGATCAAGATCAAAGGCTGAATGGAAGCCTATAGCAAGGACTTTTAAGACCAAGTTCACTGGATACGCCAAAGTATACTGGATTCATGATAAAGACTCACTTAATGAAAATTAGGGAGAGTTAAATCCACCATAGCCTGGGAGAAAATCAGCATTAAGTTAAACAATAAATGATAGCGATTAAACATAGTGAAATGGAAACACAATTATGTGTAGGTATGTATATACAGTGTAAAGCCAAATTCTGTACGCTTTAAGTATGATGGCCTTTATTATTTACTTTCATTTGTTTTCTTAAGGAATTCCACTTTTAATAACTAAGCATGGGTATATGACAATCAGACTTTGATATTTGATTAACCATACCTAGAGAAATCATTTCCGTTTTTCCTCTAAGGCTGTTTAGTTGGGTCAGGCCTGTCGGTTGCTTCTTACTTGAAATGAAATAGTCATGCTAGTCATGTAAAGGGCAGTCCCAGAAGGTGGATGCAATGAACAACTTTACCAAGACAAGGGTCATCACCTGGAGCTTTAAAAAGAGTGGACATGTACTCTTTTATAATTCTAATAGTACAATTCTGAAGTCTTTTATGAAAATTGTCTTTGGTATATTTGTTTTTCATCTACCTTTTCATTTTTTAATCTTATTGCCCATTTCCTTAGGCTGATCAACATATGCAAAATTGATTTAAAATAGTTTCTTAGAACCTGTTTCATTTTTCTGGAAAGCATTCCCAATTTTGTTTCCATTTCTTGTTTTTATACATGAAATTGTTGTTTGCTATAAATAGCAACAAACACAAAATAATTATAAAATCAAGAATCTTGTATGATTTTTATATATGTGTGCTGATCTGTCTTCCAACTTTGAAAGTTAATTTCTAGAGAGCAGAGATCATAATTTGCATCTTCCATGAAAATAAATAATGTACATTGAATTCTTTATTTGCAAAGCAAATGGGGAAAAAAGCCTTTACATATTACGAATTAAATGAAATATGCTTTAGACACAAAATAAGAGGGACATTTTGGCCTTGCTTTTAATCATTTGACATAGGAACAGAACTTATTCTGTACATGCCAATTATTGTTAGAGTCCTGAAAGATCTAACATTTTAAAATTTGACACACACACACTATGAATTCTTACACAGAGACAATAAGTGATGCAAAATATATGAACACTTTTACAAACCATTCATTTAAAATATTTATTTGTGATCACATTTGTTAATTGTTATTGAGATGTTTTCTGTCACAGAGACAGTTTGTAATCATGAGTCATCTGTGATTCAGGGAATTTTTCAGGTTGTGTTACCATTCCATTTAGAAAATTGAAAGGAAAAGAGGAGATCATGGTGCATAGCTAAGACAGAGCACATACAAAAGGAGACAGTTCATGTGAGTGGGAAATATCTCTCTTTCTTTTTGTCTAAAATTAAAGAAAGTAGAGAAGTGTCAGGGTGAATACTTTTAACCAAATGTAACTGAAAATTCCTCACATGACAGGTTTTCCACAATGCTTCTAAAATTAATATTATTTCTTTAATTTTACTGCATTTCTCCTCCTAATCTGTCATTTCTTCTTGCTAAAATGTATTTACTTTCCAATAAGAATCACAATATATTTTAAATCTTTTTTTTTTTTTTTCCTTCCAGAATTTTTTCCTCCTTGAGCTTCCTGCTGACAACATCATTGATAATCACTAAGGATAAAAGTTTATAAATTTCAATCTAACTTTTGGGTTCTTTGTGAACAAAGATTTGTAATTGAACCAACTTACAACAACAACAACAAAATAGGTAGCAGGTTTGTGAAGCAAATTAACTGGGGGCCAAATTTAACCTTCTAAACTCATTTCATTTGCACCTCAGATTGGACTTAAGCCATTAGCACAGCAGGAAAAAGCAATGGTTATGCACCAGGCCACCAGCACTTCCATGCATAAGATTTTGCGAAATGACAGAAATAATGAATGTAATTAAAACAGCATGTAGCCAAGAAAAAATAATTAGTATACAAGTCCGATGGCTCTGGGAGGCCCATGACATGACAAAAATATTTTTTTAGGATTTTAATGATATCCTAAACTAGTTTAGTTTCCAAATAACAGTTCATGTGTAATAATATTTGATAAATGAATATTCTTAATAATTATTTCCAAGCTTTAGATTTAAGGTGTTTCTAGTTTTAATACTTCAGTTTTAATCTTAGATTTTTCCAACTTACTCTTGAAATGACACCTGTGAATTATGTAATTATTATATTCAGGAGGAAGTAGTAATATAAATGCCCTACGGTCATAAAATGGTAAAAGTAACTTGGGATTTTGGGGAATTGTCACTAATAAAATTTGAAAGTATATTTTTTAATAATTCCAAATTCTAAATTATTCATTTGTAATCATACAGGCTATAATTTTTAAAAACTTTTAATCTTGAGAGAGAGAAATCTAAATTTCCTCAAGGGTGATTGTTTTGATCAATTAAGTCAATTGCCACTTATAACAGTGCCAATTCTTAAAAATCAGGAAAATGTAGTAAAATCACAAAACTGTAGTACATTCTGGAAAGTATATGTCCTTAAAGATAGAAGAGTTGAATATAATATTGTAATTTTTTAAATTAATTTAAATAAAGATATATTTTTGCAATGCAGGGCATCTTTTATTCTCTATTAATATAAACCCAAAACTATGTTTTCATTATCTAATTTTTTCCATATATCTTTCTAGAGGAAAATCTAAAATGACTTGTAACTGTTTTTTCTTTTTTTTGCAAAAGCTTTAGAATTCTAAGAAATTACTATTAGACAGTAAAGCCAGGTAGGTTGTGACTATGGGGGTGAAATGTGACTGAGTAGATAGAATTTGATCTGTTCGTTAAGTATGAGTAAATAGAGAGAGTAAAAAGAGAAAATGTGAGGTACAAGAGAGTTTGGCAAGTGCCTGTATGTGGAGTTAGGGAAAATAAAGGAAAGCTCAAGATTTGGGTGATGGATGTCTAAAAGAATGATAATGCTATAGATAGATCTATGTGTAGGAAATTATATTTGTTAGGAAAGTAATTAAGATGCTGAAGTTGAAGTAACCATGAGTCATTCAAAGTGAAATGTTTGATACATATTTGACAGTAAGAGAAATGTACAACGTGAAGCTATCGGTGATGGCCGTTGTTTACAGAGCCATTTGCTTAAAGGTATTACGTAACAATTTACTCATGATTGAGGCCATATTTCAAATGATCAACATTCAATTTCCTTTTAAAAGATGGAATTATGTTAAAGGCAGATTTTGAACGTATTATATACAAACATAAATTGAGGTATGGTTATTATAGCTATTACATTTTAAATACTTTCAAACACAGCAGTAGCTTTGCTTCTCTTTGCCTATAAGAAATGGGCAATTTTATATTTACGAATGAAATGTAAGATTCCAATTCAGAATATTTATTTGTAATAATATCAGCTGTAATTTTTTAACTATTTTTAATCTCCAGAGGGAGTAAAATCCAAATGTTCTCACAAGTGATTTAGGAAAACAAGTTAAATATCATAGAAAGTGAGCTCCAAGGAGCATATCACAGACCTGCTTCACTGGTTCTTCACAAGTTGCACATAGAATGTAGGAAATATGGTGGGTTCTGCTATTTAGAATGTAAGTTGCATACCATGCTGCCTTTAAACAATGAATGTTATAAAACATATTGTGAAGTCCCTTTCCCTTGAAGTTCACAGTCTAACGAGAGCCACAAGCATACTAAACCGTGATCAAGTACTATGGGAATGTGTTACAGGCCTGTATCAGTAAAAAAAAAAAAAAGTTTGAATTGAAAATTTTAGTAGTCTTGGGATCCTACCTAGCTCATGCATGCATAGTTTTAACTCATGAGGCTCTTCCTTTTATCTGGCAACATAATTTCTTTCATTTTAGTCTATGCTTGTGTTTAGTTTATATGAGAGAGGCTCTCTTGAGGATGTATCTGGCAGGAGATATTTTTGTGGTAGTATCCCTTTATATTAAATGATAAAATGATTATTTGTGGCTTTTACTAGTTGTGACCTACAAATCATTCTCTTAATATGTACTTACACTGCCAAGGATTTCTGACTTAGAATTATTAGGTTATTGTTTATTACACGATTTCTTACTTTTTAACTTTGAAATTTACTCAATATTTGTGTAAGAACTGAAATAGTGGAAGTAAAAGAATTAGTCTGCATGAGCACAGGTACCAAAGCACCTAAATAACATGTTATTACTGTGTCTTGTTAGAACCGGTCATTTATTGTAAGTAGAGGATTTAGCTGAAACAAATTGTCAGTGGCTAATGGTCTGTTTGGCTGAGCTCATGTCCAGCATTATTTTGGCTGTTCTCGATTAGGATGTGGACCATAAAAGGCCAAAGGACTCTTAATTGATTGTTATTAACAGTCTGTGTACTGTGCGTAATAATGAATAAAACTGAATTAGGGAGATGTTTTGAAAAAATAAGAGCCAAAGAGAATTAAGCTTGTCAACTCCTCAAATATGGTTTGGGTAAAGTGTGATCTAAACAGTATCTGAGAATCTATATACCTTTCTTTCAACCCTATTTCTCAAATCCCGTGGGAGAAAGGAAGCCAATTTTTAAAATGGGAGCTGTAAGACTTATTTAGGGTATTAGTATAAAGGCTGGAGCACACTGGAGTCCATCAACTGATCAATTATACTTGATACAACTTTGAAATGCTTTTTAGAATCGATTGCCTTACTGAACTAACTACATGTTACAATGATTTAACAAGTCAGAAGAAACATCTAGTCAAATAGACAGTATAGTTAGAAGTGCTTCTGAATATAGATATAGACATCTATTAATATCTATATTTGGCTCTACAATTTGCCTTTTTATCTCTGACTGACAAAAATGCTCATTCACTAGATGCTAATATGCCCTAATGTTTGAGAAGGAGGAGAGGAAAGGACAAGGCAGAGCAGGACAAGACACATGATAGGGAATAGAAAGGCAGGAAAGGGGAGATTGAAGGAAATCATTGAAGGCTGGAAAGTGTCTGCCCTTCCCGAGATGCAGCTAAAATACTAGGTAAGTTGAGTAGAATAGATTTTGGCTGAATCAGATGACATATAAGCATGTGATAGACATGTCCTCATGACTGACATCACAGAAGAGTAAAATTCTAACAATATTTCAGACAATGAAGAATCCTAAAATGATCTCTTCTCTATGTTTTGGGATAAATACTAAATGAGAACTTTACGCAAACCTGAAAAGATTAGTAAACTGGAAAGACGAAGAAAGATATAGTGTGGGAACTATAAAAACATTTTGCTACACTAAAAGCAGAAATTATTTTTAAGAGTAAATATATATATATATATATATATATATATATATATATATATATATATATTTAAATGCTTTACTATTGAACACAATATATTTTTTCAAAGTACCTACTTTGTGCATTAAATAAAATGCAACAAAACATAGATTATGTGGGAAACAAAATTAAATATGTAACAAAAAACAAAAGCCTAAGGTGACAGGATAATTAATTGACATGAGGAAAGACCATAAGTTATCTGATATTAAAACTGGTAATAACATAATATAATTTAAAAATTGCACATGGAAGACTGTTGCATATATAGTTGACCTGTGTACAACCTGGGGGTTAGGGGTGCTGACAACTTGTGCAGTTAAAAATCCATATATTACTTTTGACTCCTCAAAAACTTAACTACTAATAGTCTACCTAATAGCCTTCTGTTGAGCAGAAGCCTTACCAATAACATAAACAGTCAATTAACACAGATTTTGTATCTTATATATACTGTATACTATATTCCTACAATAAAGTAAGCTAGAGAAAAGAAAATGTTATCAAGAAAATCATAAGGAAAATACATTTACCGTGTTTATAAAAAAAATCTGTATATATGTGGACCTGTGCAGTTGAATCCTGTGTTGTTCAAGGGTCAATTGTAAACTTTATTGTAGATAAAACAGGTCAATATTTGCAAAGATAAACTTGATACAGTTTCTTAGAATGTAAATCAACATCAAAGACAAGAGTAAAACCAATAAGAGAAAATGGAGCTATGAATGATACCACTGTGACATTAAATTCTATGGCTCTTGAAATAGAAGATGGAAACAGTAGGAAAGACATACAGCCAATATATAAAAGAAAAATGTATTATATGAAGTAAATAAACTTATGACAGATCACAAAACAAAACAGAATTTTTAATAAAAGGAGATCAACAACTAGGCATAGTTGGTGAATTAAAAATATATACAATATATATTATTATACATATTATATAATATGCATTACATGTAATGTATATTATGTAATATATATTATATATTATGTATACAATATATTTTAATATAATATTTATATATACAGAGGGTGCCAAAACAATGTATACATGTTTTAAGAAATGAAAAAAAAAAAAAAAACTGTGTTAAAATTGTATTAATATATACTGATAACAAAAGATGAATACAAGTCATGGTTGACTTCTGCAATTACAAGAGGTCCTTGAAGTAGTTACCATCAGTGTAATTTTAATACAGTTTTACCCTTTCTTAAAATGTGTATACATTTTTCTTGGCACCCTTTGTGTATATAACCTATATATGACCTATAAGCATTTAGGTAGGAAAAACAGAATGCCTCTAAGGAAACAATTTCAAACTGAATACAGGGATTCTACTTAAATAATAAGTTCCAGAAAATCGTAGATAAAAACAGAGATAGGAAGAAAAAAAAAAAGAAGATCCAAGAAGTTTATAAGAAAGTAAATTATACTTTAGGTGTGAGAACAATAAATGTATACTTTTAAAAGTGTAAGGGTTTAGGGAAAATGCCATTAATGTTTTTATACTTTTCTATACTTGAAAGTATACTATAGTAGTTAGAAATGCATCAAAATACAAATGAAAAAAATGGCATAAAAAGGGCTAATATTGAATACTAAACCAGGTTGAAAAATAGCTTTATAACATTGTAATATGGCAATATAATTTAATGGATTTATTAATAAATTTTAAGAGAAAATATAATAGCAAAATTAATATAACTATATTATCAGGATCTAAAATATATCTCATGTCAGCAGAAAATTGAAAGTTTTAAAAAGGTAAATTATGCTGTTTTATGTCTTTCATGTCAGGAATCAATGTAAATTGACTAGATAATTAAAATTTTGCAAAAATTACATTAAAAGTAACAATTAGTACTACATTTTTCAAATTTCTAGAGCACAATAGAATAAATAAAATATACACCTGGGGAAAACAATTATAGGAGTCATAAAGAAAACATGTAATACAAGTTGTCATCTGTTGTGATAATAAAGAAATCAATAGTATATATATTTAAACTCATTTTACACTACTAACCCATCTTCAACTCTTTGCTCCCAACCCCACCCCACTATACACATTGTTTAATGGGTTTTGCTGTCTAAGTGGATTTTAGAAAGATGGGATGATTTGAAACATGTGAAAGATTATTAATATTGACACCTGAAAAAACAGCACACATCCTACAGACAGCTGGCTTTCAGAGGACTCTAGATAAAGCACATGTAGTAGGTGAAGCAAGAAATGTCACTCTTTTTCTTTTCTTTAAAGCCTGCATTTCAAATTGAGAGCCATATCAATAATGAACAGTCTGGATGCATTCTTCTCAATCTAACCCCAACTGCTTTATAGTTATTATTTTTTTCCACCTGAAAAGTGATAGGACAGTCAATCCATCTCAGCTTTTGTGGAACAAAGTTTAATCTTTTCCTTTTTTTTGTGCATATCATCTTAGAAATCTAGGGTGATAACTGCTTAATTCTTTGGGGGAAAATGATTTTCATTCCAGACGTTAATTTTTAATGACTCAAATAGCAAGTATTAGAAAGAAAGAAAAAAATTAAATGTAGCACAGTCATCTGAAAATGATATTACATAATTATTTTTGAAATGAAGAAAATTATGAGCCACGACTTAATCTGTAATTGGATAGACCTTTAAAAGTATTGAGGAAAACAGTTAAATCTGAAAAATATTGCATTTGTATACACAAAATTTTGTAATAAATATAATGGTCTGAAGCTCAGAGGAGAGTGTTCGATGAAGAATGTTGGTTGCAACATGTGATATTTAATAGACATCAAATTCCTATTAATATTGGAAAGTACCTTTGGAATTATTTATCTTAAATTCCTATCATAGTCTTGCTTTTTATATAAAATGTCTTTTCTCTTAGCCATTGAAATATATGCTTGTGACTTTTACCTATCTATTGTCTATTTTCAAAACTGAATTTTTTCTGTTCCCTCAGCCATTGCTGAAGTTTTCCTTTTCCAAGCCACTCTTCTCTGAACTCAGTGCTTCCTTTGAGTAACCCAGAGTCTCTATTCTTCACGAGTAAAGATCCCACAATCTGGTCTGGCATTTAAATTGATGGCGGCCTGACTGCACATTATCTTTCCAATGGCAATCTGTAATTCTCACATTAACAGAATCTTTTTCTACAGTCTATAATTAGATTATACTTTATTGTTTCTATCCTCCACATTCTTGTACAAAAAATATACTGAAAACATATTTTTTAATTCATTGGCTATCAGAATAACACATTACTAGTTGGGGTGCAAAAATTACTTTCAATATCCCCTTAAATTTGTAAGTATTACATTTAGAAGAAATTTGAATTATTCACCTTAAAGTTACTAAACTATGAAATGTTCTGCAGGAAAGCCAAAGGTGTAAGTGCAGCCATGTATAATGTCGCTGTAGGTTAACGATGAAATAGATCTTTTCCACATTTTCAGTGAAAGCATTTGTGAAAAGATGTATTGCTCCAAGTTGGAAATCTATATTCTGTGACAGCTGCCGACTAGTAATGAGATCTAATGAGCTGTCTCTTTATTGGAAAAAATAACATTTGCAATAACAGCCCCTTTGCAAATTGTAAAAGAGTATGGGAGTGCAGATATAACCCCACGTTGATAGGGGTATATTCATGTCAATGTCATTTCAATTCAAATCTAAGTTTCTGTTCTCATTTAAAGTAAGGTACTGTACACTTAAATGTGAAAATCAACTCATTTTCTCCTTAATAGCCTGTGGCTAAAAATTTAGTTTCTTTCATGTAATATTAACATAACACTGATGCCAATATTATCACAGTAAACTTAAGACAATTAAGTTTAAACAATGATAAGCTTTTCAGATTTGATTTCCAAGTTTAACAGAAAGCTATTGTACTTTTTCATTGTTATGTTCATCTAATATTCAGGGTTCATTATTTGAAATTATTATACTAATACATCAATGCCCCCCTTCCATCACTCTACAACCCCCTAAACATACACATAAAAGAACCAGCTGTGATCAGTAGTACTACAGTAAAAATTTTGAAAACTGATGGTGGTTTACATTATTTTGGAATGCCTCAAGGCTTGAGTTGAAATCATTCGAAAGTAGCAACGGCAGCAAATATACAATTGATTTTGGTAATATAAAAAATCTAATATTTCACATAATAAAAATAAGGGTGTTATCAAAACAGTGTCAATAAAATGCAATTTCTTTGTGTTTTTTTAAATCACTTTAGAAAAATCCTTGACTCAAACTTAAATCATAGAAATTTGAATTCATGAAACACATACAGTTTTGAAACAATAATATTTGTGGTTCCCAAAATACACCAACATCTCTTATGTATTGGTAATACATCCAATATATACTTTACTCTTTCTCTCCTGTTAGAGGAGAAAGGGCTGCATTATTCTTAAAGTTAATTATTCCAGTTCTCCAATTTTCATCACATCAACTTTTTTTCTGGACTTTTTCTTTATACTTTACCCCCTCATTCTCCTGTATTTTCACATAGTCATATCTACTGGCTCTTAAATCAGCCCTTAATTATACTAAAATATTTCCTGTTAAACAAAACAAAACAAAACTTCTCTATCCTTCCAAATCACAAATGAACCTTTTGAAAAACGAACTCCATAGTTCCTGTTTCCACACTTGTCCCTCTCATTCATTCTTCAGTCAACTCCTCGATGTACTGATATTCTTTTCTCCAAGAAAGCCATCTCTCAATTTATTTTAAATACATAACTTTTGGAATTGCTCAGCAAGATTAGACATTGTTGATCACGCTCTGACTTGACTTTCATATCAGCATCCTCTCCTGATTATCTTTCTCTTTAATTTTTTATCTGATTTAATCGTACTTTCAGAATCCTTTTTGATGTCTTGTTGCCTAAATATTGTTGCTTCTTAGGATCTTATCCCAGGAACTGCTCTTTCGTCATTTTTCAAAATTTTCCCAGAATGATCTCATGAATTCTCACCAATTACCATCCAGGACTGATGAACTCCATCTGCCTAGATGAGATGTGTCTCCAGAGCATCAGAACCATCTAAAGCCTATTGGGCATGTAGGCACCTTCATACTCAATATAGTCAAGTCTTTATTTTGTTTGCAGATGTCCTTTCCCGACATTGTCATTTAGGTTTTCTATGTTGATGAAATCCAATTAGTTTCAGAAGACTTGACTATTTCTTCACCCCAAATGCTCTCCCACACCCAATAAAATCACTAAACTCTTTTAATTTAACCTCCCAGATATCTCTAATATTTGTCAGCTCTCTTGTCCATTCTACTACCCTAATTGATCTGACCAAAAAAATTGCTTCTTATCCAAGTTTGTGGCTCAGCATAACTATGCCTTCCTCTGGTCCAGTGACAATATGGAAACAAAGAGACTTATCTAAACACAAATTTGGTAATGTCATTTACCACCTTAAAGCTATACTATTTTTTTTTTTATTTTTTTTTTTTTGTAGCTTTTAGGCTATCGTCCAGATCTTTAATTTGGCTTCATACTTCTTTAGCCTTCTCTCCAGCTCACTCATTATTTCCTGGAAAATCACACACCATCTTTGCAAAGGTCCATTATCATTCCTTTAATTAAGCATGAGTTGCCCCATCATATTCACCCCAAAAATTAAAGAAAAGAATTATAGAAAAAAAAAAGTTTATTGTGTGCCTACTGTACCAAGCTAAGGACTCTACACATGTTGTCTCATTTAATCATGACAGCTATGAGAGAAGCTATTATTTCATCCATCATACATATAATGAAACTGAGGCTAAATTTAATAACTTGCCTAAATGCACCTGGCTAGAGTTTGAAGAGAAATTTGAACATAGGTCATGCTTGACTCCAAATTCAGAACAATGTCACTTTCTTTAGAAAGCTTTTCATTAGACTTCAAAATTTATTGTGCACGTTATCTGTGTTTATCCAGAGCAGCCAATACTTTCATTAATGTGGCATTTATCATTTTGTACTGTAGTTATCTATTTAATTATGTGTGCCCTTGCATGAGTCTCTAAGGTCTGTGATGTCTATTTTATTCACCATTGTACTTCTACAGAACGGTGCTTGGACAAGCATATTCAGTCAATAACCAAGCTCTGAGATATCCAGGAGGAAGCACCAAGCCACCGAGCTCTACATGCTCCTCCTCTCCCCAAATCCCCCTCTTGATTCTTAAGGGTAAGAAGAAATTTTAAATGATTAATTAGCCACTTGCATCATCAGGTATTATGTTGGGTGTTTGATGTCCATCATTCCTTTTCCCTTTCTACTAGAAACAATGTTCCACTTATATTTGTGGGATTGCCTCTCTTTACTCTATGTGGTTCTTGTGCAGCTGCCAATCACAATATTCCACCTTCCTGACCACAGGGGTAAAGGAGTGTCCAATCATGCTGCTCATTACCTTGACCACCCATTTTGGCTCTGGGTGTGCATTTAGCTTATGCCAGTCTAATCAAAATCTAATAGCTAGATAATGAAACAGAAAAGCTCTCTGCATCATTCAGAGCTTTAATAGAAACACTGTAATTTCCTTGAGGGGAAACTAAATCTTTTAAAGCATATCTCTTGGCACCAGAGAGTTTGATTTGGAGGATATACAGACAAGAAAAATGCCCAAAACATGTCACAAGACTACTCCAACAGAGACCTCACAGAAAAAGCCTCCTTTTCATTTCCCCAGAACAGGCTAGAAAATGAGCTGGCACCCTGGACATAATCAATAAGTGTCCATGACCTAATAGATGCCATAATCCACCATACTATGCCCAGAAAGCCAGATCTATGGCTCCAAAACAAGCAGAAACAGATTCTGTCTAGGACTTGTTTCTTATATCATGCTCTTCTAAAGCATGTTTTGTTTTGTTTTGTTTATTTTTCTGAGGGTGGGGGTCAGCGAGGTAGCATTATGCATTCTTGATAGAACCTCATTTCAAGGGAGTATTGGAAAGTGAATCTTTAGCTTTTATCTCAGAGAGGTAGAACTTATAATATGAGAAATTCCCTGGAAATAAGCAAAGTACTTGTTTTCATTACTATGCTTAGTTGTTAGAATGTATAGCAACTAAGCATTATAATCACTAAACTCTTTTTTTTATACAGAATTACTAAATTTCAGGATGATATAAGCATGCATGTATCTGCAGCCATGTTCTTCTTTCTTAACACTCAGAGGAAGTCACGCATAATAGGAGATATTGAGTCAATATAAACAGAGAGAACACAAAGACATCATTCAGCTCTGGAACTTTTAGGCTGCACTATCCATGGGTTACACACACACACACACACACACACACACACACACACACTTCTTATATTGGTTCAAATTGTATATGTATCTCCTGAAGACAGAAATGACCCAACTAATAAAGATATTTGTGATGGTGAATTTATGTGTGAACTTAGTTGAGCTATGACACACAAAAAATATTTGGTCGAACATTATTCTGGAAATATCTGCAAGGCTGTTTTGTATGAGATTAACATTGAAATAGTTGGACTTTGAATAAAGCAGATTGCCCTGTCTAATATGGGTGGCCCTCAACCAATCAGTTGAAGGCCTTAACAAAAGAAAGAATGACCTCCCTTGAGCACAAAGGAATTCTTCAAACAGACTACCTTCAAACTGCAACTGCAGCTTTTCCCTGGGTCTTCAGCCTGCTGGTATACTCCATCAGATTTGCACTTGCCAGGCCTCCACAATAGCATGAGACAAATTCTTAAAATAAATCCCTTTGTGTATGTGTGTGATATGTGTGTGTGTGTGTGTGTGTATACACATATATGGTTAATTTAACATGTCAACTTGGCTGGACCATGATTTGCTTAGATAGTTGGTAAAAGATTATTCTGGATGTGACTGTGAAGGCTTTTTTTTTTTTTTTTTATGAAATTAATTAAATTTGTAGACAAAATAAAGCCGATTCTTTCATTACTGTGGCATTTATCACTTTATACTGTAGTTATCTATTTAATTATTTGTGCCCTTTCATGAGTCTCTAATATCTGTGATGTCTATTTTATTCACCATTGTACTTCTATAAAACGGTACTTAGAAAAGCATAGTCAGTCAATAACCAAGCTCTGAGATACCCAGGAGCAAGCACCAAGCCAGCAAGCTCTGCATGCGCCTCCTCTCCTCAAATCCCCCACTTGATTCTTAAGGGTAAGGGGAAAATTTCATCAATAGGTACTATGTTGGGTGTTTGATGTCCAGCATTCCTTGTCCCCTTCTACTAGAAACAATGTCCCTCTTTCACATATATATATAGAGAGATCTAGATCTAGATCTAGATATGGATACATAGATATATACATATTTTTTAATAGTGATAAGATATGACAAGTACCTCTAAAAAGAAAACTATAGCAGAAAAGGAAACTAGTGATACTGATAAGTGTATGGCAAATGATGTTACTTTATATAATATTGCTTTATATTAGGTGATATTTGAGCAGAGATCTGAGGGAAATGAAGGACTGAGTATGAGGATTCCTGGGGAAGAGCCTTTCAGAGAAGGGGAACAGCATGTGCAAAGGTTATGAGGGGGGAAATCCTCATTTGTTCCAAGAACAGCTAGGTGGTTAGTGTGGCTGGGAGTGAGTGACAGGGGAAGTTGTAGGAAGTGCAGTCAAGGATATGAGGATTAAGATCACACTAGGCCTGGAAGGACACTGTAATGGGCAATGTCACGGACTTTGCCTATCACTCTGAGTAGGATGTTAGTAGGAGAACGCTATCATGATTAAAATCTGCTAATTCTCCTGTACATTGCTTAGGCCAACAAGCAATTGAAACTCTTTCATCTTCTCCATGTAAAGCTTTTCTTTTAGACTCATTGGTTACAATTCCTGCAACAGGAAGTAATCTCCAGCGTAAGACATTCTCATTGAAATCAGTAAGAAACACTTTTAATTTTACTACCTGGAGCTATTATACTGAATATTTAAAGGGCAGATTAGAACTCAAGGAATCAGTAATTAGTAATTAATTGAGTTATAGAAACATAAACACCAAGGTTATCAGCTCAAATCAAACTTCTGGAGACATAACTGTTAACATCTTGAAAGCACGTTGCTGGAAATTATGGATGGAGGACATTCTCAATCTTTTTTTCTTATCAAGAAGCATTCATATGCACAAGGCAAGAATGACCCTGCTTTTGATATTAACTGGTTTGCCTGCAGGAAGTTTTTTGTAGATACTAAGGTTAAATGAATCTGGAAATTAGCCTATTGGGTCAGGGAAAACACTTTAGCACAACACATAATCAAACATTTTCTAAAAATGGCATTAGAGTGTGTGCTCCCTAGTTGATTCTAACCCTCATTATGCAAAATGCACTGAAAAATGTAATGCGGAACATGATGATTTGATTATGTAACAAAACCGGTTAAATGTTTTCATTAGCAGCATAATATTTTTGCACAATAAAGATAATTGGGTGTTGAAAATGTACTAATTCATTTAATCCCATGAGGCAAAAAATAATACTGAGGGAAATAATATATTGTTAGGGACACTGATTAGTAGAGCACAAAGTGCAAATTCTTCTTGCTAATAGGTATAATTTCAATGTATAGTATACTATGGAAAAAAATTGAGGCATTTTACTTGTTGAATTATTTAAAGTTTAAAAATGGTTAAAATTTGTCTTCTTGTAAAGTTCAAACAGTTTTACCAATTGGGTAGAGCAGCAGGAAACATTCTTTTATTCTTTTTCTGTCTACATGGGGAGGTAATACATGAGCGGTGTGCATGTGTGTGTCTGTGTGCATGAGCACATGTGTATATGTGTGTCTATGAGTTTGTGCATGCACATGTGTGTCTGTGTGTGCATGTGTGTGTCTGTGTGTGTGTGTGTATGTGTGTGTGTGTGTGTGTGTGTATGCTACACATGAGATATGCTATGTTTCAGTCACATGTGGAGAAGGACAGAAGAGTGCATTGCTTGAAGTACACAGTTGCATGTGAACAATTTAATCCAAAAAGTTAAATATCTGATCTTTGAACAGATATTTATCTGAACTGAGTGAGTATATTGTCTGATTTTATAAAAAAGAAGTAAATAAATATTAAAAAATCTTGAGAATATTCACTGAATTTTTTTTTCAGTAAATACAAAAATGGAAATATTTGGGCAGTCAGTATTATGTAAGTAATGGTACTTCTGTTGAGGAAAATATAATACTTGTATCTTACTCATACTGCTGCAAAGACGGTAAGCTTTATACTGCTAGCTTTGTTAATAATGTGACTAAATTCTAGTGAAAAGAGATCTCTTGTTTGCACTACTGGTTTCTCTTTCCAGATATATTTATATACTTACCCTCATAAAATTCCATTTAAAAGCCCAAAGGGATATTTAAGGGGGAGTGACAAAATGATTCTGAAATTCATCTCAAGGAAGCAATGTATGAGGATAGTCAAAGAATATTTGAAAATGAATAATACAAAGCTATAATAAATTAATAATTTATTCCACAGGGAACATAATTGATTATATCAACAAAATTAATATTAAAGAAGGTAGTATTTCAAATCAGTGGGGAAAGTAGAGATAAGGCCATGGTTGGTATTGGCAAAAAATGGAAAAATTAGTGACTGACCAAGAGAGCCGTTAGATTCCACTCAGCACCACTAAAGTTTAGACAGATTTTCTCTTGACTATAGGTCTTTTCTTTGAGAATTTACTTTAGGAAATTTGCAATTGTAAATTTGCTGTCCTTTTGAGATGTCAATCTTCTACAACCCAGGAATATCTTCACAACCGACCTAGGAGCAATCTTTTTGAAATTTAATCATCAAGAAAGACAGGGACCCTGTCAAATCTTTCTTGACTATGTAACTGGTCGAGTGCATTTTTTTTTTCCTTTACAATGCGTAAATTATAAAATGGATATCACAAAACCGAGCTGTATTATATTAAACTGTGAACCACAATAAAAACAGTAATAATGATCTGAAAAAACAGAGTAATATTTATATATTTTGGGGGTCTGGAAGGTCCCAGTGCTTCTATATCTTCTTGAAATCCTCAGAGGGCGGAATAGTGGAGTAACCTTCCTTTGGCTTAGAGATACCATTCTGTGCTCACCCAGGATGTCATGGTGTCAGCCCAGGAAATGATTGCTAGGCAGTGCTTGTGAGAAGCTACTGCTGCTGTATTCTAGCCCCAATATCCATCCATGCCTATTGTTTTCTCTCTCAGCTTTGGCTTCATTAACACCAGATTCTTATCTCCAGGAAGTTCAAATGTTTGTTCTCCCTCACCTCGTTTTGGTTCCTCATTCCACTCTACAACTTTCCTTTGTCATTGACATCACTGAAGAGACTGAGGTAGAGGTTTCTGAGCTTCCATCAGCCCTCCTGCTTGCGAACAGAACACAAAGCAACCTGCAGCTCATCAGAAGAAGATGATTGCATCTTTTTTTTAAGGAGGGCGCAGCTCACAGTGGCCCATGTGGGGATCCAACCGGCAACCTTGGTGTTATTAGCACCATGCTCTAACCAGCTGAGCTAACCAGCCACCCCAGATTGCACCCCACAGCTTTGCAGATATGATGAGGATCCTGAAGGACTTTCACCGGATGAAACAGAGCCACGATCTTGAGAAATTTATCTAGCAGAGAAGCCATAGAACTCCAGCTGGAGGGAGTGACCATCTTGCAGTGTTTCTCCAAGTGTGGTCTGAACTCCTGCATGGGATGCACCAGAAGAATTTGTTCGCAGGTTCCTGGGCATTGAAACATTTGACATCCAGACACAAAGGCCAGGTGTGCAGCCTTTGTTAATGTAGATTAAAAGCTCTCCTGGGAGGTGAGGGCTCTCTCCTGATTTCATGAAGTTCCTGGCTGCAAGGTGAAGAAGGAAGCAATGACGGTATGCCAAACGCCTGCAGGGGGAGTTCTTTGAGTAAAAGAGATCTTAGCCTTTCTCCCTCCAGGAAAGAGTTGTTAGCATTTTGGTGCTTGACTTGATTAACTGTGTGGGCACTTTTCCCCTCTTCAGCGCTGCCACATCCAGTCATACGCTGCAGGCCGCCTCTCCAGGCCTCCAGGCCTCCAGGCCTCAGGGTCCCTGAGGAGGCCAAGCCAACCGGACACGAAGCTGGGGCTCTGCCACCTCAGGGAAGGGCCATAACAGCCTCTGCCGACATTCGGATCTCACACCAACGCTGGGCCAAAAACATTGCTTTTATAAATTATCCATCTGTCATTGTTGCTAAGGTGGGTATAACATTATGTTGTTACTTTCTTCAACTTCAGTAGAAGCAGAAATTCTAAAATTATTTTAACAGAAAAATATATCTAATATTATAGGTTTAAATAAATTATGGTTATTGCCATAGCTTGGAGAATTTATTTAAACGTCAAAATGATGCAAATGATTATTTTTGTCAGAAAAAAAGGATATTATATTTTAAGTTATAAATGCAGATTATGAAATTTTAATTAATGAAGTTTTAAATTACGATTACCTCTGGTGGATTATGTGTACCTTAGCTAGGGATCATTTTGTTACAAGGAACGGAATCCTTCTCCTTCTAACCTAGGTAAAGTCATTTTTCTCTTTAAATGTCAAATTGCAGTATTCCCACAGAAACCTGTAGCTAATGGCAGGGAATATAGTAGGTTTCACAGGCAGCTACTTTTTCTATTCCTCTTAGATTAAATAGCCTCTCATATCTGCTTCGTTCAGTACTGAAATACCCCCACTGTGTCTAAAATGTTTCTCTGAATCTCACTTGCAAATATTTAGGAGGGAGAAAATGGTTTGCCAACTCATGGAAGGTTCCAGTTCAGGTTCAATCAGTTGTGACAGCAGATTGGGTCATGATGTACTAACATGGAGGTTGGGAGCCTTTATCTTTTGGATTCTGTTGTTTTAAACGTGCTTATGACCTTGCTTCCCTGTTAGTGTACAACTGGGTTGAGATTAAAGACCTGACTGGCTTATTCTGTTATATTCCCAGTAAGGAAGAAAGTGCTCAGCATGTGGTGTATTCATTGAAATATATTAAACTAAATATCAATCTCAAGCTCTTGCTGGCCACACAAATGTTATTTCATGCACTTTATTTCTGTTTTTTTTTTTTTTTGTGTGTGTGTGTGTGAAATATACAACCTAATACAATGATTATCATGAAATTTAACTAAAACAATGCATATAAAGTGTAAGTATTAAAGTGTTATACAAATACTACTATCTAAAATATGCATAGAAATTAGACCTACTGAATCACAACAATTAAAAATGGAGTTGGGATAAAAAAATAAAAAAAGTAAAACGTGGCTGTGTAGTATGAGAATACATTTGAGATAAAGGGTTACCAATTCTCTATAAGTAACACATTAAATGACTAACACAATATACAGTAATTGAGAGTTTATGAAAATCTGAGTATGGAGATTTATTTTGAGATGAAATTTGATTGTTGAATATGTTTTATCAGAAATATATAGTGAAATGCATTATTAAGCTGAGTATGACTTTTGTGATCATAAAAGAGTATATAGCAGATATCATAGTTTAATGTCAAGATTATAATTTTAAAGTACTATTCAAAACATCAAAGGTATAAAAACATTGATATAATTAAATAACTATGAATGTATACAAAGAAATTATTAATTTTCCTTACTGGATTTTGAAATAAATAACTTGTCAGAGAGTATTATCAAATGAGAAGATTTGCAAAATACACGTGAAATATATTTTTAAAGACATCAATAATAATAATAACATGAAGTTAAAAAAATTTTTAAAAAGCCTAGATTGGAAAATATGGGGATCTATCCTGAGCTAGTGATGTACTTAAGAAGAAGTTATTTCACTTCAATCAAATGTGATATAATGGTTACTATTTTTGGATACTCTATTCTCTGCCAGCCACTGAGCTAAGCATATTATATGCATAAATTATTTGCTAGTGAGAATAAGTTGTGGTCTCCCACTACTGACAAATAAGGCTATTTGTAACATACCTATTTTAGGTAAATAACCAATTCTTAATTGCAAAAATAAAAGTATGATTTCATCAGGTTAGTATTAAGCTCCTTGAGGGAATAATAAAAGCTCATGTCTTCCTATTGTCCTGGAGAGAAAGAGCTGGAGAATAGTTAGCTGTAATGGTAAAGAAAGAACTTATGCATTACTGCTGTATATTTCATTTGTTTATTTCCTGCAGCTGCTTTGCAGGGAATGTGTGTATCATCTAATTGGGAAGGTGTCCACCAGCAATTACATCAGATGGAATCCATGGGATCCAGCAATTATAGCTGATTGGATTGAGTAAATGGATACTTAATAAGCACTTCTTAATGATGATGGCAATGAGGATGATGATGATGGCCATACTGAGAGTAGTCATGTGACAACAACAGTGAATAAAAGACTATAAGGCTATTTTCACTCTTTTTCTTTTTCAGCTACATTTGTAATATGCCTACTTTCATTCCAATTTTGCAGTGAGAAAACATCTTTCTCAAGGTCTCTCGTATGACAATGTGCCAGATATTGATAAATGAACTAAACAAGTTACAGTAGCATACTTTAGCTAGATGTCATACAAAGGGCAACTAAGTGTAATCATAATTTTCTTCTGTGTAATACATGTTTACAAGAATCTAAAATTAAATTAAACATTGAATAACTCCCAACTCCTAGAGTCAAAGAAAAGGTCATTATCTCCAGAACTGAACTTCAACTGAATCTTACACAGTAAGTATCCATCTATCCAGCTTAATTCAGAGTCAGGAAAGAATAATCAGTTTAGAATGAAGCCAATCAAAAGGTTATCTAAATGAGATTTTAAATATTTATCTTAGAAATCAAAAGATAACTTGCCATTTTAAATTAAAAATGACCCACTTAATTACAAATCCAATTGTAAATAATTTCTATAGTGTAATCAATATCATTCTTTTGATACTATAATTGTTGATGATTAATATAATTTTGTACAGTCCTAGTAAGCAGGGATCCTATGCAGAATCATGTATGGAAACTAATCTAGTACTAAGTGCTGCAGAAAAAAAAAAAGAACTGATACTTCAAAATTGATACTGTAAACAAAATACTAAATTTAATAAGAAATTCTAATTAGACTGAAAAATAATCAGATTAAAATAATGACATAGCAGAAACATTTTTCATGTTTCATAAGAAAATATGAAAAAATATGGGATTGGTTCCAGAGTGAAAAACTGGGAAAAATGAACTTGATCTCTTTTTAGTAGAAATGCAAATTTTTAGAGGTCTATGTAGAGCTTATGGAAATGGATATTTACAATCCTCTTGAATGTAAGGTTCTGTGTGTTTTCTTTGAATTTTTGTTTGATGTGCTAGTTACCTTTATGTATTTTGGAATATGCTTTTGCAAATAATTTTTCTTTTCGCCATTCCAAGCAGTAGGAAATAAAATAAAGTCTAGTATTTAAAGATAGATAGATTAGGAGATAGGGACCCAAGAGATTCCCAAATTTTGGATGATAATATAAATATATATATATATATGCTTCTCTAAGAATTTTACTTTTTGTCAGTTCATAAAAGAACCTAATATAAGTACTCTCTGTGAAACTTCTGTCTTTTTTGTGTAATTAGTAGTTATCTAGTTCTTTCCTAACTCTATTTTTCAAAATTATTATTGCTATGCGAGATAATTTCTTTATACATTATAATATTATAGATGGCAGGATTCTAGCACTGATGGCCATTTTTTCATTCATTTCTGTAATCTCTCATAGGAGTTGCTGGCCCTGCATATGCATGTAGTCTTCCTTAGCATTCCTACTGCAAACATAACCTTTATGGTTTATAACATTTATTTTGCTTTAATAACTGAAGTAAATCCCAGAGATCTTTAAGGCCATAGAAGAGGTCTCATATTTTATCACTTTGATTATATCTCAACTCCTGATTATGATAACAGAGCACTTCCTGCATTCTGGTTAATGGTAGCTACATAAAGCTCCTTTCATTTGTGCCATCACGGCACCAGTTACCGTGTTTGCCTGAAAATAAGACCTAGCCAGACAATCAGCTCTAAAACATTTTTTGGAGCAAAAATTAATATAAGACCCAGTATTACTATTATCTTAGCTTATACCTAGTCTTATGTTATAATAGAATGAGACTGAGCCTTCTATTAATTTTGGCTCCAAAAGATGCATTAGAGCTCATTGTCCAGCTAGGTCTTATTTTCATGGAAACACAGTAGTTAGTCTTATGTTTTGGGAAGCTGTGCATTCTGTGTAAATAACTTTTCAACCAATGGGAGAGAAAGACGTGAAAAAGGGGAGAAGATGAAACAGGGCCTGGGACAGTCTGTGTACTTTGAAAAGGTACATTCAAATTATAATATTTCTATGCATATAACATTATAACATAAAAGGGTCATTGTTTTATAATACAATCTACAGAAAGTAAAGCCCAATTGAATTTTCTGGCTAGGGATAAAAACAAAGAAAAATTCTGTATTCTGTGATTCAGATATTCCTTACTGGGGAGGACTAACTCAGCATCTAGACATAGACTTACATTTTTATTATTATTCAAAAGAAGACTTGGGTTTAAGTGATTACAGATTACAAATGGAATTAGTACTGGGCTACAACAGAGAACATCAACTAATATCCATCCTTTATATCTGACTATTAGAAAAATGCCACTAATTTTAGAAAAATGCCATAAATTTATTTATGTTCCCAATTCATAGATTACATATATTTGGAAGATCCTCACATTATGTCTGTCACACCTGACTGTATGACCTCTTGGCATAGTCAGATTTCTGCAGGAAACTGTCTACCTACAAGAAATGCTCTATCTACGAAGTCAGCCCATTCTATAGCTAAAACTGTGCCAACGATTTTATTTATTGAGCAAAATTTGCTTTCTTACAACTTCTCCCCACTAGTCCCAGGTCTGGCCGCTGGATCTGTACAAAATTATCTAATCCGTTTTGTCTATGACAACCCTTGACATAGCTGAAAATAGCTCTCATGTCTCCCTAATATTTTATTTTCCAGGCTATTTACTCATCACCAAAATAAGATTAACTATTGCTACCCTGCCTTGTCTCAGGATGATGATGAGAATAAGGTGAAAGAATAGATGTGCCAAGAATACAAATAAAAATATGTGAAATTTATCATTGTTATATTTTAAAACTAATAGGTAGGAAATTCTAAACCTTTAGCTAAAATATCTTTCACCATGGTATTTAAAAAATTCAACTGTGTATACTTCTGCATTCTTAGATTGAACTAAATCCATGCTTGGATAGAGTCAACTGAAGAGTTTCAGGACTCAGAATAAGTAATACTGTGTTTCCCCGAAAATAAGACCTAGCCTGAAAATCATCTCTAATGCATGTTTTGGAGTAAAAATCAATATAATACCCGGTCTTATTTTACTATAATATAAGACCGGGTCTATAATATAGTATAATGTAATGTAATGTAATGTAATGTAATGTAATGTAATGTAATGTAATGTAGTATAGTATAATATAATATAATTAATATAATATAATATAATATAATATAATATAATATAATATAATATAGTATATAGGGTCTTATATTAATTTTTGCTCCAAAAGACACATTGGAGCTGATTGTCTGGCTAGGTCTTATTTTCAGGGAAACAGGGTAAGTGGGGCAGGTAAGGCAAGTTAGCACAGTCTCCAGAAAGGATAGAATGTGTTCCTGAGGAAACTCTTTCTATTTTTAAAGGCTAAAGAAGTAAAGGAACTGAGCTGAGAAGGCTTCTCTGTTTGGGACAATGTCCTTTACAATATGAGAACTCCAACCATAGGCCCAGTCACCCTGAAATAGATCCCTCATGTCCTAACAATTTGGGGTACAATTTTAAATATACCTCTGACATCTGCATGGTGATTCAGACCTTGGACTTTGGAGCCAAACTATTTAGGTGTAAATCTGGCTATGCCACTTGTTAGCTGTGTGAACTGAGACAAGTTATTTCTCTTTTTAGCCTCAAATCCCTTGCCTGAAAATGGGCATAATAATAGTAACCTACAGTACCAGGTAAGACTTGTATGAGTTAAAACATAGAAGGAATACAGAACCGTGGCTATCCCTGAGCTCAATAAATTCCACCTGTGATAATGACGATGATGAATTCCTCAGTACTGGGGCCAGAATGGGTATCTTCAACTACACACTTGTGCACAAGGTTAGGTGTTGTGACTACATGTTTATGCTAAAACAAGCAAACAACAAAGACTAGGTTTCCCTAGTCTTTCTATCCTCAGACTGTGTTCCAGAGAGAGATCTGAAATATCATACACTGGAAATGACTTATTTATTGGAAAAGACACGTCCAATCATTAATTTAAAAGACTGTGTTGTAGATAGTGTTGACTACTTGTTAAAATCTCACTGTTCAGTCTGAGCTGGCCCATTCTTCCTATAGCTGCCCAGGGAGTAGAGAAATCACAATTCCAATTGCTCTAATTCAAAGCCAAATAATAAGGTCAGTCACATCACAGTCAAAAGAATATGCGAGTCCATGATGTCAATGAATTGAACAGGAGAGAAAAAATGTAGATGCAACTACCAAATTATTATCCTCATTAATGCTAATCAGAGTCGAACAGAAAGATCAGACAAATTTACCATGTGCATAAGTTGTTTTAACTATATAGGCTCAAGTTAACATTTTTACTAATAATTCATTTTATTTCCTCCTGACCTCAGTTTTTGCTATATAAATCTTTTCCAAACACTTTTCCAAAGTAGAAGAAGCAAACCAGACCACCAGAAATTCTGTTCCTGGTTACCATTACTCCATTTTCCTATGGATTTCTCATCCCAATAGAATCAGAAGGAGGTAGGAGTCCTCTTTGTAGATCACACTGGAACGATGTTTGTTCACTGTAGTCCTTTCTATAAAAGCATTAGGCTACTTGGTTTAAGCTGCTGTGTGTTGTTGGCCATAAGAACACACTAGCTTTATAGTTTCTTCATTTTTATTCTGTTTTGTTTTTTATAAGTTCTTCCTGGCAGAATTTCTCCCGAATTTTCACTGTGTATTATTCTCTTTTCCCTATATATTGGAGCCCTTCTCATTTCTTCTCTGATCTAATTTCTAATTAACACTGCCTACTCAAAATATAATAGAACTTGGGATGTACACTCTTGAATTTCATGCCTTGGTTTTCTTTCTGTTTTTTCTAATATAAAACTTTATCTTTTCTTATATTGTATTACTAAATGCCTGGCCATCCTGCTCTCTTGCAGGTGTAGAATTGCCATGCTATTATTTCAGTCTAGCTCCCAACTCTTGGGAATCTAGATGACAGAAGTGAAATATACCTTCATATCTTCTCATCCAGTACAGAATGTCAAAGGCAACACAGGTTAATCTCTGGTAGCCCTTCCTCCTCAGATTCTCCTGGTAGAGCTGAAATTTCTAAACACTCCTCACTCTTCCTTTCCCTCGTTTTGTCTCTTTTTAATTCAAACTCTGGGTTCTTCTTAGTGTGATGTGGGTGAATACAGTGGTGGAGTTGATTTGGCAGATTATGTCTTATTTCAAATATATGAGTTGTCAATTTTAACCAATATTCAAATATTTTAGACTGACATCAGAGGGTGGTGTTCTTCATAATTAGAGGAGAAGTCACAGAGACACAGAAAGTTTAGTGTGAGTGAAAGTAGTACACAGGTCAGAGAGAGACGGGGATAAAATCAGAAAAGTTTGCAGGACTCAAAATAGGTATGGTCTTAGAGATCATAATAAGGAATTTGGAATGCATTCTGATTGTAATGGCAAACAATAAAGAGTTTTAGGCAGGGGAACGGAATGATCTGATGTATGATCCTAAAAATGTGGACTCGAAAGATAAGAGAAGAGGCAGGGATGCCTCTTAGGATATTGCTGAGAAAATCTAGGAGAGAAATAATATGGTGGTTAGGTCCAATGTTGTTACAGTGGAAGGGATGGTGAATTAGACCTGGAAAGAATACAAGAAGAATCAAAGATGAGTCCTTTATTATAGAACAGAGAAACTAAGCAGTTGGTAAGGCCATTTAATGAAATGGAACATTTATTCTGCTCCAGACTTTGAGATATGTGGATTAAGGAAGAAAAAATATTTTCCATTTGAGAATGATGTATTCAGGGAGGTGAAGGTAACCTTCAATGGTGAGAGGGACGATGCAGGGAAGTTGCTAATCACAGAATATTCATTGCCTCCGGTGGGGGCAAGATTTGTTTGACAAGAGAAGGACATGAGGGAATTTCCTGTGGTAATGGAAATGTTCTATAATTTGGTGCACATAGCTATATGCATTTGTCAAAACTGGTGGAACTATACACTTAAGATCTGTTCATTTCAGTGTATGTAAATTGTACATCAAAAATAGAAACTCATGAGTTAGAAAAACAGAAGTTGTTTTGCTTGCATATAGAGAGGAATGGTGAGAACAAAAAGTCAACTGAAGCAGCTGTCCACTGTGATAAGAGTGCAAAGCATTTTTAAGTCTCTAAGTAAACTGTTTCTTCTTAGCTGATTGTGGACAGAAGTTTGACAGCCTTGACTATAAAGAATCGATAACAGTTACTTAAAGAGGTAACTTATAAAAAACTCCCTCTGAAACAATGGTATCTTTTGCAGTTAACTTTGCTCATATGATCAGATATATGAAGGCTTATTTGACCCTAACTTTCTCAGTGGAGTAAATGGAAGCAATGATTCATAGATATCTTGTGTTACTGTACAGTCAGTACTTTACTTCTGATCAGAGGGTATGTTTGAACATCAAACACGTCTCGGGAGCTATAGAAAGTGTCTCCCGGAAGACAGTCACCCAGAGACATTTTAGGATGGTGAAGTGTGATAGTTAATTTTATGTGTCAACTGAAATCTCCTTGGCTTTGCTGGAGACATTTGCTTGCTTTCCACAGTAATGAGTAATTATTCTCTGTATGGGGAAGAGGGTAAATAGATATGCCATTAGCCATAAAAACTTAGTCTTTTAATTTTGTTGTTCCTGAATTACGGTGCAAACCTACTGCATGTGGAAGTACACATCTTGTCCTCCATCACGTTGCCCTGTGGGGTATGGGGTGCTGAGATCCAATATTGTTCTAGATAATGCTTTCACTGTAACAGACTGTCTGTGTCTCTGGTCTAGAGTCTTGTGTTCTTCTGTCAACACATGAATATAAAAAGGCAAACTAACTTGTTAGCTTGTAAGTGGAGTAGTCTCAGATCCTTCACAATTTCAAAACTAACAGGGAGATTTCATAGCAATCATCTTATAGATTTTCATGATGTGCATTGGATCCCTGGATCAAGGCCTTAGCTCCAAAGCCAGTGGGCCCACAAGGTCCAGAAAAATTAGGGGGATATTTCTAGCCAATATAATGGGACCTATGAAAATTTAGACCTATGTGCCTTCTGGGGAGAAGTATACAACTCTGCAACAGTCTTTAGAATGTCCCCAAGCTTCAAATATACCTGATAGTAACTTATGTGATTCTGTCCAAGCCTAGTTATTTGTCATCAATTGTCACTGTGACTGCTTTCTGAGATCGGGGTATAAGCAGTAAACAATATATAATTTTGTTTCCCCACAGGAGAATAATTTTGCACTTAACATACACTTAAACTGAGGAAGCTGATTTATACTTTTGCTGCTTTCCGCACCTTGATTTCAAACACATGCACTTAATTCTTCTAACGGGGTAGAAGGTGCTCAGTTCTTACTTTGTTGAAAGTGGAATATACAGACAATTTAGCAAAGGACTTCTCTTCAGATGTACCACCTCTATCTTTCTTGAGATAGATCATAACAATATGAATATCTACTTATAGCAATTTATAGGAAGATCAGAAAATCTGAAACTTGCTACACCATAATACTTCCCTGATACTACATCTTCCCAGGAGTGAGGTCTCTCTTCACAGCTCCCGTCTTCTTGCTTGATCTCCTAACTTCAAGGCCAAGCTCTGTTCTGAGGAGAACTCTTACCTACATGTAGTATCCCTCTGGTCCTGATCCAAAGGTATTAAATTAGTTCTTCAACCTCATTCTCAGCCAGCAAAGCACATAGTTCTATGTTACCATATTGTCAAAGTTGAGTTGGAACTCAACTTCTTTAGTCTATGATTCCATTGGCTAAATAAAATGGTTAGTTTCATGAGTCTGCCTGCAGCAAAACTCTTCTGTAGATTTAGGGGAATTAATTAAGTATATAGAGATATTTGGCAAATTCTATGACTATCTTCAAATGTAGATGAGTTGACATTAGTAAACAAGGTCTCACAATGATGTTTGCGAACTCATCCTAGAAAAAGTGCTACATACCTCATTGCTGAATATCACTATAGTCACCTTCGAAGTACTCCCTTTGGGAAGCTATATATTGACACCAGTGCCTAGTCCATCCTTCAAAGCAATTTTGGAACTCTTTCTGGAATGGCCATCAGAGCTGTCGTGGTGTTAACCGTGATGTCCTGAATGACATCAAAATGTTTTCCTTTCAATGTTTCCTTTATCTTTGGGTAAAGAAAGAAGTCATTGGGGGCCAGATCAGGTGAGTAGGGAGGGTGTTCCAATACAGTTATTTGTTTACTGGCTAAAAACTCCCTCATAGACAGTGCCATGGGAGCTGGTGCATTGTCGTGATGCAAGAGCCATGAATTGTTGGTGAAAAGTTCAGGTCGTCAAACTTTTTCATGCAAGCTTTTCAGCATTTCCAAATAGTAAACTTGGTTAACTGTTTGTCCAGTTGACACAAATTCATAATGAATAATCCCTCTGATATCAAAAAAGGTTAGCAACATAGCTACAACAAGTTCGGAAACGTAAATGTCAGACCTTGTATTATAGCATTAATACTTACATTATTAACAATTGAATAGTGGCAATGGGGACAAATAATCAACGCATTGTTTAAGCCATTACTGTTCAGTGATTGACCACACTAATCAGGTTATTGTTTTAATGCCTTATTGAGAGGCAAAATCTGAGTGTGTCTGCTACACCTTAGTGGATTATTTCTTCTTAAGCACTAGATACATGCTATGCAATATATAGAACTTTGAATTAGGTTTTGATCAATTATCTCATGCTAATTTCCATTCTGTTTGTTTTGCTAGTGAGAACCTTTAAGAAGTGAAGTTTAAGATCTATAATGTATTTTTTGAGTGTATTTAAAAAATGATATTCTTTACAGAAGAGATTGTTCCATATAGCTTTTCTTAATGTCAATTCTCTACATATCTAGGATTATTATATATCTCCTAGAAAACTCTGATCGTTTATGAAAGAATGAAGTGTGAGCACAACCTATTTCTAAGAACAAAACCACTGAATATCCTTCTTTTCAGAAAGGCAAAGTGATCTTAAATTGACTTAAATTCTGAGTGATAATTTTTAGGACTAGAACACAAAGATAATGTCATTGTGTCCTTTATATCATTCACCAACCCACACTCTGGGACTAATTAAACTTTCACAAAAAATAATGAGATAGTAAGATAAAAATATATTTTTCATTTATCTTAATTTTGTATCTATATATTCATTGAAAACATCTAGAAAAAATCATTCCATCTTCAATTATAAATATCAGTGAGATATTCATTGATGTTTAAGTCCCCAAGATTACATCCTGAAATAGAGGTACTATTTTGCTCTTTTCTTAAAACCCACAAGAGAGTGGGTCTGCAACTTGGTTAATAGTTTGAAAACCAGAGCACATCTTCCCATAGAAACTATCTATAAAGAAGTGTTAGGTCAACACACTATTCCCACTAAATGTTAAATCCAGTGTTCTCAAGTTGCAGATAACCTAATTACCATGTTTACTAATATGCTTGTGTAAAAATCAATTCAGAGTCCTCAATTCCCCGAGGGAGCCAGGGCATGGCTTGCCCTGTCAATGGGACTGTGAACTTCTTTCTTCTCAGTGACCAGATGGTGGAATGTGCCCCTTCCCCCTCTAGTAATTAAACTTGGGGTGACAGCCATGGAGTGGAGCTGAGACACTAGCCATAGGGGAAAAAAAAAAAAAAGTGGAGTGGGCTGAATAGGCTGAATATACTAACTTGATATCACTGAAAAGATGCTTCTTAGTCTGGCTGAATGCATGACATCTTTTTGAAGCTTCCTTATTGGGGCCCTAGGAGCCCACCTTCATGCTTCAATTTCCTCCTCACCCATTATTTCTGAGTTCCACCCCCCGCCTCCCATACTTTGATTCAAAGCAGGATAGGACAGATTCTCAGTGTTTCTTCCCCATCTTCTCCATCCTTTATGAAGCATACAGTACTTCTGGGGGTTTTCTCTACTCACACACATTCTATCTGGATACCTTCCTTTTGTAATATAGGCAATGCCTGGGAAGATGTATGTGGTAAAAGACTGACTTTTGAAATCTCTCTTCCTCCCTAAACCTCACTTGGTCCTATAAGCTGTGGTATACAAACTCAGCAATCCAGGCATGATGATTTGAAATAAATGCCTTGCTAATTGCTGCTAGTGAGGAAAAGATACCCTTCCTTTTTAAACACCAATCTAATATATAATATCAATATTATTAAATACTGAAAATCAATTTTATAAAACCTCTGTATTAGCTTGCCACACCAAAACCAAACCAACAGCTATAGAATAAATACAGCCCACAATGCTATCAGCTTATGGTTTCTGTTGGAGAGAGGGACAAAACAAACAAAAGGTGATACTGGCTGGTCGTTGCCTATAAGATGACCGAATCCAGAGTCATATACTTTGGAATTTATTCTCAGAGTTAGGTGTAAAGGCTTTCATATGTTATGAGGTATAAGTAGCATCAAATTATTTTATTTCTCTAGGAAGTCCACAGGATTAAGACCATTGATGATGATGATGATGATGATGATGATGATGATGATGATGATGATATAGAAGAGGCCCAGTTGATTTCCATTGCCAAGTGGAGGGGAAAAAAAAATACAGGTGTGTGTCTTCTGCTACCACCTTCAGTCCTA
Source organism: Rhinolophus sinicus (assembly GCF_036562045.2). Lineage (NCBI taxonomy): Eukaryota > Metazoa > Chordata > Mammalia > Chiroptera > Rhinolophidae > Rhinolophus > Rhinolophus sinicus. The sequence goes on along the minus strand of NC_133755.1, from coordinate 125,283,036 downwards.
TGGATCCCTATAGCCACAAGATGCCTACCAGGATTGTGATTCAGAAGATCCACTCTGAGCTGTTCTCTCAGAACCCTTTTGCAGCACCTACTCCCATGGTCAGCCTCACAGCCTTGCCATTGTGTCTCCTTGCTCAGTGCCCACATTATTTGGAAGGGATCTTGGCTAAATGGATCTGCTCTGCCCACCTGACTTACAGTCAAGTCAATCATCCATGTCATACCCAATGGAGAGAATACATATTGGTCTACCACTATCCCTTCGTGCTTCCCTCTTTCTTCAATTCTTCTTTCTTCTATTATAGTATGGGGCAGATTAATTTGTCTATTGCTTAAGTAGATATTAAAGCACATAGTGAGATGTCAGTTTCCCCTTTTACTGATCCCATCCATCTGTATGAGTGATTCTCTTAAAGGAATTCTCAGCTGGCTTGGGCTGGAGAGAAGCATGCTTCTGTTCTTCCTTCTTCAGGGAGCAAATGGGAAAGCCCCAGCATTCTCCATTAGACTGATAATTTCCTATTCTGTAGATTCCTTCCTCCTCTCTCAGCTCTGATTGTTTGCTTATGATTATATAGTCTGATTTGAGGATAAACAACTTGAGCAATGTTTGCAGGGAGCAAGTCTATTTCTCCAATTCTTAATGAACTCTGGAGGAAGTTATCTAGATAACCATTTGCTATTGTTCTCTACTTGATGTTTTTGTTTTTGTTTTTCCCTTCCTTTTTTTTTTCTTTTTTTCTTTTTTTTAACCAACCTGAGCTTTAGACCGCAGATCCCAGTTCTGGGATGACAGAAAATATTCTGCTCAATATTGGACACTTGTATAAATTTGGAAGGATCCCAAAGAGAATAGGCTGTATGTGTGGGGGAGATTTTGGAAATAATCAGAAGACTGAGAGCTCAATGAAGTACCCTCATGCTGCTGCTGCATGATGTGAAGAACGCATGAATCATATGCCAGTGTAGAAAGGGAAAGGAAACCACTCCCATCCTGTATAAATAAATCATTCTTGGAGAGTAAGGAAGAAGGGGGAAAAAAAGTCCACTGACTCCCAGGACAGAACACAGGAGTTAAGAGGTAGAGATGATGACTACCTAGATTCCCTTAGGCAACAGCAGACATTGTTCTAACCTGAGCACTTTCTCCTCTCCTGATGCCTTTTCTTGTGCATGTCCCTCTTTTTCTGGTCTTCCTTGGGCACAAGTTCAAAGGAGAGAAGGACAATGATTAGCCATCGACAAGAGACCAGAACTCAAATGTGACATCCCTTTCTCGCCTCCCTCTGAGCCCATCTGTGACCTTGTGTAAACAACCTAGAATGGAGCTGAGTGATGAAGGCAGCAGTGATGGCAGTGGTGGTGAAAGGTGGATGTGGGGAAGCTTAGAGAGTGAAATTTGAACAGGATAGAAATGAGAGCATAATACTGAACTCTGCATTGAAAACTTACACGTTTGATTTGAAGGAACATTTATCTGAAACTTCTAAGGGACTTGAGCATGTGGAAGTGAAAATATCTTTCTGCCTCAACTGGGTCGCATAAAGGACACTGATTTAAGTTAATTTGACAAAATGCCTATTGTGCAAATATCTGCTTTGTGCCTACTGTTTATACGGAAGGCAGGGAGAATCCCTCTGAGAAAATCTCTCTTAAGTATGTTCACAGAGGGATCCCCCCACCCTTGACTCTGGCCCATTATCCCTGGATGGAGGAATCCTGAATTTAAGCAGAAGATAGTTTCAGTCTCCGCTGGACCCAGCACAATAAGAGGTAGGAAAATTTGCCTCCCTTCACCCACTCTCTATTTTTTTATTCTGTTCTATTGCCCTTTCAATTTAGTCAAGTACAAATATCCAATTAAGGTTCTCAAGGTTTGATTCTTTTTACTAGAGATGGATTTCTAACTTGAGCTCCCATTGGAGAAATGGTGGAGCAGTTCAGTCGATTGTGAACTGACAGCTGAAAGCCTGCGTGTTGTAGGTCATGGACGAGCCATGACTCTTGTTAGAGGTGGAGAACTCAGGGAAAGGCTGAGATGCTACTTGGGCTGGCTGTGAAGCCACTGAGCCCTAGAAAGTGAAGCCCGTGGAAAGGACACCATACCTGAGTGCTTCCTCTTTCCCTCATCTGTGAAGTTCATCAATAGGTAAAGCTGCTTATTTCAAAGGACACAAAGTGGATCACATCTTAGACAGGTGAGCAGTGATTATCTGCCCAGAGTGTGAAATAGAACCATCCCAGGAGACTGCAGCAGCCGGATGGGAAGATGCCAAAGCCTGTAAAGAAGGCTGCCTGGACAGGCTTGCCCATGTTGTTAACAGCCTGGATCTTGCTAATAAAAGATCGGAAATACAAATACACGGGGGAAAGGGAGTTGATGAATTTCATATACCAGTTTCTGAGTGAATGTTATTTTTTAGCATAAGGAAAAAAAAAAAAAAATTTTATTTGAAATTACAATTTCCTTCCAGAGGAGCCTTACAAAGGAAATTTCTATGCTGCTAAAATAGTCAAAACCATTTTATTTTAACTGAGAACCTACATAGGTCTTGGGTATGCAAAATAGGGCCTTGGAGCAGAGTGTACAAATAACAATCAGAAATAGCTGAGCACTGCTTAGTGGAGTGAGAGGAATTTGAGTTCCTGGAGGCAATGCAAGGGTAAAGAGAGGGGAGACAGGGTGAGGACAGAATAGTCTACAAAGTGTAAGAGATGCAGAATGGGGACAGCAGGTCAGGGACAGAAAGATGACCCTTGGCTCAGCAAATTTGGCAGAAAATGGAGCTATAGCCCTGCACAAAGAGATTTGGACTTCCCATACATTGTCAAATGAGCTCAAAGTGACCTAGCCTCCATCTCCGAGGCAGACGTGTCTAAGTAATTAAACATATCGAAATAATTACATGACCAGAATGACTTTCCAGTTCAAATATTTTTAAGAGTGTCGGGTGACAGGAATGAAATATATGATCACCCCCAAATAATCTAGGAAACAAATTACAGGAAAGCTTTAAGCAAGAATGAGCTGATAAAGATATTCGCCTATATGTATATACTCTATAGACAATGAATCTGCTAAAGAACACCATTTTATTCATTTTTGTTATTTCAGAGACTGGTACAGTGCACATAATAGATGATCAATAAATGTGAAGAAATGAATAAAAGGAGGGAGAAAAAGATATGGGGAGCAGTGTGGATGCCAGTCTGTCATTGGTTAGAAGTAATAAAATAACACAACAAATATTTTCCTCTCAGTGTCTTTGACATCACCATTCCCTCTATCTTGAATATGTCCCCACTCTACACACATTCTTATTTACACATACAGCCACATAGTCTGGTTCCTTTATCTACTACAAGTTTGTTTTCCTTTATCACTTTCTTTAAATGTACATCTTGCCACTAGAATCAAGTTGGCATTTCTTATTCCATTTTATGCTTTACTTTGCTACATGGCCTGCGTACCATCTGGTCCATTATATATTTTCTGCATATTTATTTTCTGTCTTCACACTTTGGTATACAAGCTCCAGGATGTTAGAGATGTCATTCTGTTTTGCTCAGTCTCATATCCCTAGCAATTAAAAGCATCTGGTCCATAGTACTTTTGAAGAAGTGAATATATGAATGAATGAATGAATAAATGAATGAATGAATGTATATTTTCTAATCACACAGGTCATTTGAAAAATATATATTCTTTTTTTTTTTTTCCCCCAGCCACACGGAAAGAGTCACATTGAAGAAGTTAAAAAAGAAAGAAGAAAAGAAAGGGGGGCATAAAAAGGAAAACACATTATCAGATCTGAATTAAAGGCTGTCTACTTTTATGTATTCAAAACCCCAAGCAACACAGAACAGTAGTCAGAAGCTGGACCTAATTTCTAGGAAGGAAATTAGAAGCTTATTTTCTGTCTTTCCATTGCTTTTGAGTCCGTGTCCTGATCCAAGCCAAATGTTGTCTGTCAGCCTGTTACAGCATGTGCTCTCATGTGCTGCCACACTTTTCATTGCTGTCCCCCTGAGTTAAACTGCTCTGTTCTGCTGCCTTGCTATCTAGGGCTTGAAATAAAAAGGCTCAGTTGCTGCTACCTTGCTGTCTGTCTCCAGTGTTTAAATGCTTCTGTTTCATGGTGTTTGCATCTGACTACATCTTGGCAACTTTCAAATAAGACTTAGAGAAACCAAAGCGACCACTGCGATGATGACTAATCATTTTGCAGAACAGTGAGAGGGAAAGAAAGATATGGCCCTATGGCTTTCAGTCTTCCTTCTGAGCAACGGCACCATCGTGTAGAGAGGACAGAATGCCAGCAAGCACCATCATGGGCACAGCTGTAGCTGTTCAACAAATGCAGCTCTACTATTATGTGCCTTCCACAAGGATACACAATTGGATGGAATGAAAAATAGAAAGATTGAGCTCTTCTTCAATGAGATGTGTATGGAAGTCAAAAATCCTCCCTGGTCTTTGTTTTCTACCTTTTTCAAGGAGTAGCAGATGTTGTGAATTCTACAAAATTTTAAGAAATGCTAATGCCCACCAAAGCCTGAGTAGTCTTTATTGCAAAACTGTAGGAATGTTGAAATTCAGAATTTCCAGCATTATGTTTATTAATAGCATTCACATATGACTGCTTTTTTTTTTTTTTTCTTTTGGCCTTTAGGGTGCTCTTTGATATTAGCCCAAAGTTCAAGTGGCTGTGCAAAGGCTGTGGAGCAATATGTACAATACTTTTATTCATTGAAAGGGTAAGTGCAGCACCAGATAAATGCTGGTTGCCATTGGATTATAAGTCTTGTCCCTGGAAAGATTTAGGGCAGCATGAAATATCATAGAATGTGCCCTTTTTTGGATTATGTATGTCTACCATTTATCTTAAATACCCTCCTACTAGTGTGGCTACCTTTTAAAGTTGTCATGTTCTGTAATTCAATTGCATTCAGGACATTTTTTCAACCTTTCTAACATTTTTTCTTTTTTTTCCCACACGTCTTCACAAAGTTTATAAAGTTAGAGGACAAAAAAGGAAAATTTCCCTTTATGACAACTTTTGTTTTGGATGTATTTATTTATAATGTAGAAACCATGTTATCTTGAAACATAAACAGCACTCTTGGCAGAAATATTTGAATAATGCTCTGGACTTGATGATATTCAATAAATATTATCACTCAGAAAACAAAAAACAAAAAAATAGATTTACAGTTTTAGTGTTTAAATTTAGAAGAAAACATTGAAGTCCAGAAATCATTTAATCTCTGCTCCCCTCTCAATGGGAAACAATGAAAGCTGAAGATTGCAATCATGTTATAGGAATTTGGTTCTCTTTATTAATTATTGAGGGAACACATTGTGACAAGCAATCTTAATTTAAAAAGTTGAAATTTGAAAACAAAAGTAGTGCCAATTTCACATTGCATTTGAAGAATGAATGTCAAATCTAGCAGATTAATTTTAGCTTTGACAAAAACATTTTTCCATGTTTCTTTTTCTAAAAGAACTACCTGTCATCATTTGAGGATGGGAATCAGATCCCACATTACAGGCCTGCCTTTCCAGCGCCCTCTACTGGACACTACAGCTGTTGGATATGAGTATCTACGTCACGTTAGCCTGATTCTATTTCTAAATCATAGAACTAAGGAGGGGATTCGAGAATTGCGTCCCTGCTTTCTACTGGGGTCATATCCAAGCCACCTGCGAGAGATGAAAATCTCTTCTGTTTTTCAAGACTTTTAGAAAAACACCTGGCCTCATACCGCAGCTGCCTTAGTGGACGTTTAGGATGACTTAAATTACTGCACCTGTCAAAAAGACCTTCAGGGTACTGTGAACTGTAACACTGTCTTTTATCCCTTAAACAGGACAGATGTGACTTTCATTCGGGCTGATTTAACTTATCAGTGCCACATAAAAATTGTAAGTGTGTTTATCTCCATTGTTTATTTTCTAGACATAAAATGGGTTAATATGCACGATGGGGATGACATATTGTTTGTTTTTCTTTTTCACAGAAAACATCTAGAAGAGAATACACTCACCAATAAACAGCCCATGTTGCCTTCTAATGAAATTCATTTTGTTACATTTTAATGTGAAGGACAAAATAATCCTTTATTATTAGACTGGAATTTAGTATCTATAGATATTTAGTATTTGTCCATACATAAAGCAGCCTTTATTATGTTTTAATGTGTGTGATTGAGCTCCAAAATATTATTAGCAGAATTTAAAACAAAATGAGTCAACTATTCTGGCTTAAGGGAAGCTATAATCTCTCCCTGCTCCTCTTTCACTCCTTTGGTGAGTGATAGGATTAGTTAATTGGTAGCATTAAAAGGGATGAAACTTGGTACATTTAAGATCTACTTTTCTACTTTTGATTGACTTTTGACTCCTTGGACATTAAGTACATATGACTCTTTAAAATATATCAGTGCATGGCAAACCTATTCCATCTCTTCTCTTTCAGAAATTTGCTGAGGCTGCTCGGTGGTCTCCTGACGATGAAACATTCCAGTTGGTTAATAACTGAACTTCCAGTTGGTTCATAACTGCAATACCGTAAGAACATAAACTTCCTGATGGATATAACATCTTTTAGTTTTCCTAAGTTACTCTATTATTTCTTATAGGTTGCAGCTAATCAGTTGCTACAATGATGAATAAAAAAGTGCACAGCAGTCACAATACAATATTCACCCACAAGAGTTAAAAATAGCTTTAAAGAGGCCAAAAAAGATGACTCCATATTTGGGTAGTCATATGTGTATAATATGTGAAATATATGTCACATTATAAATAACATTGTTTTGCTTTATTCTCTGTAGTCATTTTTGACCAATATTCTATTGCAAAATGAAAATAATGCAGAAGAAAAGTACAAGAATCTTTAACTTATAAAAAAATCAAATTTTGTTCAAAGCTAGTGGAAGACCAACACACTCATTATATCTTTTAGAATCTTTGAAGTGTAAATTTAGTCAGAGGGCCAAATATAGAAAGTTGATCTCAACTAAATGTCCAAATGGGCAAAACATTCTCTTGGACTCAACAGGGACTGAGTCAGCTGCTAGGTGATATGTGAGCAGGAAGAGTTGTGTGCCTGATTCAGTTTCTGCACATCAGGGGAGCAAAGTCTCAACATTAGATCGGATATTAGAGCTCCAAAACTATGTTAGAGGAGAACTTATCCAACTTCCCAAATTATTCTACATAGCAATATTTTTGACCAGCTTGTCATGTGCATAAATTTTGTGATAATACAATGGACAACAATGACCTCAAGCTGGAATCTTTGTCACCCCCTGCTGGACCCAGAACTGTAATTATTTACATTTATGTTGCATTAGGCTACCAACTGCTGTTTACTAACTGTGCATAGCACTAAAAAGTGCTGAAGAAAGCCTGGTACTACAATGGAAAAAGTGTTGACTTGAAAGTCAAAAGAACTGAGTTTGGTACTTTTTTTTTTTTTTTCTATTGCTGTCACTACATGTTTCAGTGCCCTTGAAAGCAAGGCACTTTATTTTATTTTTTAAATAAAGCTTTTAAGAAATACTGACTTTCTCATATGTAATAAGTATTGATTGGACTAAGATGATTAAATTTTTTGCAGCTATAAATTTTTATAAGCTAAACTCACATATCCAAGTGCTTTGTCAATATCTTTGCTTAGAAATCTAATCAGGTCTCAATGGCAACATGTGAACATGTCACAAACCAAACTTTTAAATTGCCTCCAGACATCTGCTTCTCAATCAGTTTCTCAATCTCAGAACATAGAAATTAGGCCAAAAATCCTGAAATCTTTGTTTCTTTCTTCTATTATTTATATCCCACACTTACTTAATCAGAAAAATATGTTGGTTCTGTCTTCAAAATAATACTGACCACTTCTCTCTACCTCCAGAGTTTATGCTCTGGTCTAAGCCACTGTCATTTCTAGACTGGATGAGTGCCATAGTGTACTGGGATCAATTGAACTGCCTCCCCAAAAATATGTTGAAGTCCTAATGCCCAGTACCTCAGAATGTGACCTTATTTAGAAATAGAGTGGAAAATTAGTTGAATTAAGCTTAGGTCATTAAGGTGGGCCTTAACCCAATATGACTTGTGTCCCTATCAAAGAGGAAATTTAGATACAGAGTTAGACAAGCACACAGGGCGAATGCTGTGTGAAGATGAAGGTAAACATCTCAGTGATGCATCTACAAACCAAAGAAGACCGGAGATTAAGAAAAATTATCATAAACTAGGAGAGAGGCATTGAACAATTACTCCTGCATTACCCTCAGAAGGAACCTACCCTGCACAAACATTCACAGACTTTAGCCTCCAGAACTTTGAGATAATAAATTTCTGTTGTTTAAGCCATTCAGACCATGGTAATTTGTTACCTTAACCTTAGAAAATTAATACGTGTACTAAGTGGTCTTTCTGCTTTCCACTTCTGCTATGGTCTGTTCCTCGACATGGCAGCTAGAAACAAGTCTTTTCTAAAATATCAGTGAAATCATATTGCTCTTTTATTAAAAACCCTCCCTCAGCTCCACATATGCTCCTGATCTACAATAATGTTCTCTCTCTACAATTTCTTCTCTGATGTCATCCGCTGCCACTGTCCTATAAAGCCAGTTTGCTTCAGGGAAACTGGTCTCCTTAATTTACTTCCACTGCATCAAGCACTTCCTATTTGGGGACTTTTACAATTGTTTCCACTTTTCAGTATGTTCTTTCTCAGTATATCCATCTAACTATGGCTCTCACTGTCAGCTTCTGCCCAATGGTCCTCCTTGTAATGAGTACTTCTGATCTTTTATGTAAAGTAGCGCTCTACTCTTCTATTCCTGTAAGCTGCTTTATTCCTTTATTCTGTATAGCGCCTACATTGGTTGACGTGCAGTATGTTTATTTGACTATTTGTATTATCTTTCATGAGTTTTATGAGAGCATGGTTGTTACTTGTCTATTTCTTTGTTTTTAATTGCTACTATCCCCAGTAACCAGAGGAATTCCTGGCATGTAATGAATGCCTAATTAGCATTTGTTTGTTGATAGAATAATTGCATTTTGAATCAGCAAATATGATTTTTGAGATTAAAAATGGAGGGAATAAGATTAAGTACTAAGGTCTAATTATATATATATGTATATATATGTTATATTATATATATTGTATATATATTATATATAAAGTAGTATAAGTTTGCAATATTTCACTCATATAATCAACACACCTATTTTAATATCTATTGTGAGCCAAGTGCCATCCTAGGTTTTGGAGTTCCAAATATGGAGAAGACATGTCCTCCATACATCTGGCATAGATGAAGGGTGAACCACAAGTCATAAAGATAGATTCTACACTAGAAGTGAGAGCAAAGTCCAATGGCATCACAAATGGAGGATCAATTCCTTTTGCACAAAGCAGTTAAGGAAGGTTTCACAAATAAGGAGATATTTAAGCCCAGCAGTTTGGTAGTAGTGGTGCTGGTGGGAGTGTGGTGCCGGTAAGTGGCACATAGGGAGATGGATATTTCAAACTGTGGACACAACATGTGAAAACACATTGTAGAATCATGCTACTAGAAGAGGTGACATTTGTTAGCGGCTTCCATACAGCTGTGTATTCCTGGCTCCCTACTTCCCTGCTCAGCAGCCAACCCTCTGCAGAATGCTACAGAAACGCTGGAATTTCTGACACCCAAGAAGCAAATCATAGGAGCCTTCTATCTTTGGGAAAGTTCCAGGCTCCCCTTATTCAAATGTTCCATAGGCCAAAGAGATAGGAGGGCAATGGAATAGAAACTGAATTTTGATTGCCTTCAATTTAGCAGCTGAGTTATATATCCAGCTGGATCCTGCTGCTAGATGACTCTATATGACTGAATCCCAGCTTCCTCTGCCAGCAGGAGAGAGCCAGGAATGGAGTCTGGCCTCAACATGTAAGATCTGACAAACATATTTCAGTGTTTTTTCTTCCTATGATTGTAATCCCAAATATTTCACAACATTAATATGTTATTGCCCCTTTTCTTGTTATGAGTATATGAGGCAGAAATGTGAGAGACCTGGTGTCTTGATAAGCTGATCAATACCCATTGTAAGGTTCAGGGTTTTTAAATATCTCTGTTGACATTCCAGGAATGTTAACCTTCACAACTGTTCTTTCTACACTGGAAAATTGAGTTTAGTATTCTTAATAAACTAGAAAATTGTATTGCTTCTGAATTCTAATCCCAGTTCTGTAATTAATCATTGTGTGTCTTAAAACAAAGCATTTAAACTTTCTCTTAGTGTCCACATCTATTAAACAAGGATATTGGACTTGAGATTCATTCATTCTCTGATTCTAGAAAAAAAAAAAAGAACAATGATGCAAATGAAATTGGAAATAGTTTACAATCACCATTAGTAGTTACTTGAAAGGCACTGAGATTTTTTTTCCCATTTATTTTAAATATTGACTTTTCAGATGTATGAATTCTTCCTACACCATCTGAATCTGTGTCTATTACTCAGCAACCATCCCATCATGGTTGGAATGCTGAATTGAAATAATTTATTATTTATTATTTTACATACAGAATTAATGGCATGCACACGTGTGTGTGTGTGTGTGTGTGTGTGTGTGTGTGTGTGTGTGTGTTATTTATCTTCCTAAATGTCTCAGGCAGGGGTTATTGAAATCAACTAAGGATTGCTTTGCATTAAATCAGGGTAGGCTTTGCTCTTTCACCATAACTGCTATGAGTATGAGTTTGACTTATATCAGAGGCTGGTGGTCATTTCACATTACTGCTACATTTAGTTGCTTTAATAGATTTTATAAAGAGTTTAAAAAAAAAAAATCCTGTGCACGACACACCATTTTTTTCAGTTCCTGAAATGTTAGGCAATACTAAGTAAAAACCTTTACTTTTATTTTCCTAATGGAAGGAATCTTGTGCATCCTGATCCCATTTTGATCCCAGGAATCCTAAATAACTCTTAGGTCACAAAAGAGCAAATATTCATTCCCTCACAACACTCCCTCATTGCCCCCACTTCCCTGATGGTATATTTATCTACATTTAAGGCTTAGACTAATTTAAGATATATTTCTATGGGAACTATATAGAGCATATCTTCCTAGTAAAATACAAGTTCATTTAAAAAAGAGGGCCAGCCCGGTGGCTCAGGCAGTTAGAGCTCCATGCTCCTAACTCCAAAGGCTGCTGGTTCAATTCCCACATGTGCCAGTGGGCTCTCAACCACAAGGTTGCCAGTTCAATTCCTTGAGTCCTGCAAGGGATGGTGGACAGCAGCCCCTGCAACTAAGATTGAACAGGGCATCTTGAGCTGAGCTGCCTCCCAGATGGCTCATTTGGTTGGAGCGTGTCCTCTCAACCACAAGGTTGCCGGTTCGACTCCCGCAAGGGATGGTGGGCTGCACCCCCTGCAACTAGCAACGGCAACTGGACCTGGAGCTGAGCTGCACCCTCCACAACTAAGACTGAAAGGACAGTCTGACTTGGGGAAGAAATAAAAAAAGTCCTGGAAGTAAAACACTGTTAAAAAATAAATAAATACATAAATAAACAAACAAACAAATAAATAAATAAATAAAAGAGTCATTAGAAAGAACAGAATTTTGGGTAGAAGAATATGTTTGGGGACAAAAAACAACTATGGTAACCATTAGTAATTAAAAAAAAATACCTCAAACGTATATTGCATGTGTTCTTTTTTAAAAATGGAAACATACTTTTATTTTAATTTTTGTTGTTGTTGGTATGTTACCTTCCATCACACTGCATATGGATGTGATATCCAGTTTATATTTTAGGATACAGGAATCAATTCCTTTAAATTAAAAAAAAAAAAGAAAAATTACTGAATGATTTGTAAGGCTCCTGTCAAGATGGTGGAGTAGATAAATGTTGTGCTTACTTTTTCTCACCACCACATCAAAATTACAACTAAACTACAAAAAAGGCAACATAGAAAAGCTCCTTAAATATGGCTTTACTGAAGCCCCACAACTAAGGACATACAGAAGAAGCCAATTCGAGATTGGTAGGAGGAGCATGTATATGGAGCAAGCTGGTCCCGCATCTGCATATGATCATTAAAAATCAGGAGAATATCTCAGCTGAGGAGGTCTCCTCTGAAGAAGCAAGTGATCCCAGTACCACACCAAGCTCCACAGCCCAGGGTTCCAATGCCAGGGAGAGAAGTCCCCATAATTTCTGGTTGTGAAAACCAGAGGAGATTGTAGCTGAGCAAGACAGAGTGCAGCTGGAGTTCTACCACATTTCCCTGAAAATAAGACCTAGCCGGACAATCAGCCCTAATGCGTCTTTTGGAGCAAAAATTTATGTAAGACCCCGTCTCATTTTTCTATAAGACCGGGTCAATCATATAATATAATAATATAATATAATTAATATAATATAATATAATATAATATAATATAATATAATATGACTGGGTTTTATTATCAATTTTTGTCCAAAAGATGCATTAGAGCTGATGGTCTCTCTAGGTCTTATTTTCGGGGAAACACGGTAGGAGCTCCTCTTAAAGGGACTGTGCACAGACTTACTAACCGATGGAATCTCTGGCTCTGAGCTCCAGTGCTGGGGAGTAGCTGAAGAGGAAACAGGGACATACAGGGTAGGAACTGACTTGTATGGCTCAGGAGGAGGGCTGGAGGAGCTGCTTTCTCTCAGACGGAGAAGCTAGCAGAAGCCATTGTTTCCTTGTTGAGCCATTCCACTTCCCAGCTTGCAGACGCAAGTGGCCGCCATATCTATGTCTCCATCAAGCTGGCTGACACCATTTGTTTGCTACACCCTGGTGATTCTGAGAACTCACACCATCCAACTCAGGCACATTCAGGCTGTTTCCAGTGACTTTTTCGTACAAACTGCCTTCCTTGGCTCATGCTGCAGACTTTCCTAGGGTCTCTCAAAGGTTTGCAGAACTGAGACAAGTAGCATCTGGCTTGAGTGTGTCCCATACCTCTGGCTGAGCAGCCCTAGGCCTGGCGGTAGCCACAGACAGCCTTGGTTCATGGCTTGGTCTCACGAGGCACTTCTAAGCACTGTGTGGGCAGCAGCTATCTGCAGATTGCTTTGCGGCTCCTGTCTGGTAGCCCCAAGTGAAGCATGTGCTGCTGCTGAACTTTACCACCAGTGGCTCCCCTCCCAGGTGTCCCTGTGGCTGGCATGCCCAGTGGCCAGCTTTGAAAAGAGCTGGAGCAACACTCAGCTGCCTCCAAAGATGACATAATCCAAGGGGCAGATTGGACAGACACCAGGGCCCTGCAGAGGCAGATCCTGCTCTGTAGGGTTAGCCCCTGAACCACAACTTCTCCACTGTTGTCATGGCCAATCCTCACAGCCAATGAGCCTGAGGGTCAATCCTTCCTATTCACATGCAAACAACAACAAAGGCTCAACTATAAAAGAAGAGCACACACAACGCACATAAGAGACACACCTGCCATGCATGGCTCAGGTGCCACTGAGCCCCACAACACACCTACTACATAAGACCACTTGACTAAGAACAGGAGGCATAGCAGCTCTACCTAATACATGGAAGCAAACACAGGGAGTCAGCCAAAATGGGGAGACAAACAAACATGTCCCAAATTAAAAAACAATAACAACAAAAAAACAGAACAAAGCTCCAGAAAAACAACTAAACAAAATGGAAAGAAGTAATCTATGAAATGCAGAATTTCAAACACTAGTTATAAGGATGCTCAGTGATCTCAGGGAGAACATCAACAAAGAGATAGGAAACAAAAATAAAGATAGAAAACAAAACAACCAGTCAAAAATAAAGAATACAATATAACGGGAATGACAAATACATTAAAAATAATCAACCATAGATTAGATGAAGCAGAGGATCAGATCAGTGATTTAGAAGATAATGCAACAGAAAACACCCAATCAGAACAGCAAAAAATAAAAAAGGATCCAAAAAAATGAAGATAGATTAAGGGGCCTCTTGGTGTACATCAAGCATACCAACATTGTCATTATAGGGGTACCAGAAAAAGAAGAGAGATCAAGAAATTGAAAACCTATTGGAAGAAATAATGATGGAAAACTCACCTAACCCAGTGAAAAATATAGATATGCAAGCCCAGGAAGCAGACAGAGTCCCAAAAAAGATGAATCCAAAGAGGCAAACACTGAGACACATCATAATTAAAATGCCAAAGGTTAAAGATAAAGAGAGAATCTCAAAAGCACCAAGAAAAAAACAGTTATCTACAAGGGAGCTCCTATAAGACTGTCAGCTGATTTCTCAACAAACTTTGCAGGCCCGAAGGGATTGGATCAAAATATTCAATGCGATGAAGGCAAGGACCTACAATGAAGATTATGCTACACAGCAAAGCTATCATTCAGAATCAAAGGACATATAATGAGCTTCCCAGGCAAGAAAGAGCTAAAGGTGTTAATCACCACAAACCAGTATTACAAGGAATCTTAGAAAGACTTCTTTAAGATGAAAAAAAAAAAAAAAAAAAAAAAAAAAAATATATATATATATATATATATATATATATATATATAACACAAAATGGCAATAACTACATACCTATCAACAATTACTTTCAATATAAATGGATTAAATGCTCCAATCAAAAGATAGAAGAGCTGAATAAATAATAAAACAAGACCTTTACATATGCTACCTACAAGAGACTCACTTCAGATCAAAACACACACAGAGACTGAAAGTAAAGGATGGAAAAATATATTTCATGAAAATGAAAACAAACACACAAAAAGCATGGGTTACAATGCTTATACCAGACGAAATAGACTTTAAAGCAAAGGTTATAAAAAAAGACAAAGAAGGACCTAGTCATTCCACTTGTGGGTATTCATCCAAAGAAACCCAAAAAGCTACTTCGAGGAGACCTGGCACAGTCTCTCTGGTCACCTGCTCCAGGTGATCCAGGAGTACCCCTTTTGTGGATTATGTGTGCTCTCCAGTTATAGGTGAGCCTTGATTGCTATTGGCATGTCAGTCACACCTTCGTGTGTTCCCATATATCTCTGAGATCCCACCGAGTCACCATCCCTACTCTGGCACCTAAGGTGAATGCCTTTGATCCACTGAGTCCATGTGTGGGCCATTTAAAAGGATGTCTGGGTTTCCTGCAGCCTTCTGTCCCACCTAATCAGTGAGATGTTGTGGGGGCTCCTTCTTGGCACCAGTACTCTGGGCTAGGGAGCCTGGTATGGAGGGCTGGGGTCCCTCACTCCTCCAGGGGGAACCTCCACAGTTGAGATATCCCACTGACTGGCTGTGGGGTTTGGCCATGTCCACAGCTTACAGACTGCTGTTTGGGGGGCTTACCCCACTGAATGGAATTCACCCCAGTGAGTTCTGGTGTCTGTTGAGACCACACTTCTGGGGCTAATTGGTCTGAAGCCAACCTCTAAGTATTTTGGTTCTCAGGCCTCTTGGAAGGAGCCCCAGACAACCTCTGCCTGTGACTCACTGGGGCCATCTGGTAGGAACTACAAAGCAATCTGAATTTTTTGCTGCCTGTACTAAACCTGGAGGAGCATGGGAGAGGCCACACTGTGTAATGAGGGTGGCTGCCACCAGTACCAGGCCTGAGGTAACTTGGCAAAAAGCCAGTACATTCAGAGACCTGCTGCCATCTGCAAGCTCCCCTAAGGTTCAGCCACTGATAAAGCCTCCTGTGGTACGCAAGTAAAGTGAGGCAGGGTTTCAGGGAGTCACTAGAGTAGGACGATTTGTGGTCACCAGGTTAATGTAGACCCACTGCTGAGTCCAAAGTGACTCAGCAAAAGTCCCAGAGCACACTGAGGCCAGTCAAAGCCCACCTAGGGCCTGTGGACTCTGATAGTTTTCCAAGAAAGAGTGCAATTCCGGTGGGGCTGGCTGTTCTCAGAGAAAGTGCTTCAGGTGGTGTGGGGATTGCATGGAGCAGGGCCCAGCTGAGTCAGCAGGGTGGAGCAGTGGAGCTCTCCAGACCAATCAGATTCCGATTTGGCCTCGGGAGGCGGGATCAACACAGAAAAGATGGCACTCACCTGCTGGCTGCCTGGGAGGATGCTTCCTCACCGGGAAAATGCCGACTGTCCTCCTGTTCTTCCTCTGAAGCTTTACGCCTTTGTCTGTCCCCATATATCTCTGAGGCACCCGAGTCACTATCCCACCACTGGAGCCTAAGGTGAGTGCCTTTGAGCGAGTGAGTCTGTGTGTGAGCCATTTAAAAGGATGTCTGGGTTTCCCGCAACCTTCTGCCGCACCTAAACGGTCAGAATTCCCACTGATGTTCACAGCCAGATGTTGAGGATGCTCTTTCCTGGCATCAGTACTGTGGGCTGTGGAGCTTGGTGTGGGGGGCTTGGGTTCCTGACTCCTCCAGGGGGAACCTCCGCAGTAGGGATATCCCTCCTGATTCTCAACCACCACTGGAGGCTGGGGCCCGTTCCATGTCTCCTCCGCTCCTACCAGTCTCAACGTGGTTTCTTTATATTTTCAGTTATGGGAATTCCATTCAGCTAGACTTCAGATGGTTCTCCAGGTTGATTATTGGATAATATAGTTGTAATTTTAATGTGTTTATCAAAGGATGCAGGTGCAGCATTTATCTACTCTACCATCTTGGATCTCTCCCTATTTCTTGTCTTTTTGATAGTAGTCATTCTGAAAGGTGCACGGTGGTATTGCATTGTGGTTTTTGATTTTCATTTCCCAGGTGATTAGTGATATTAAGCATCTTTTCATGTACCTGCTGGCCATTTGTGTATCTCCTTTAGAAAAATGTTTATTTAGGTCCTCTGCCCACTTTTTAATCGTATTTTTTTATGTTAAGTTGTATGAGTTCTTTATATATTTTGGGTATCAACTACTTAGCTGACAAATTGTCTGCAAATATCTTCTCCCCTTCAGTAGGTTACCTTTTTGGTTTTTTGATGATTTTCTTTCGCTCTGCAAAATCTTTTTAGTTTGGTGTAGTCCATTTGTTCATTTTCACTTTTGTTGTTCTTGCCCAAGGAAGCATATACAAAAGAGTATTTGCTAAGACTAATGTCAAAAAGTTCACTGTTTATGTTTTCTTCTAGGAGTTTTATGGTTTCACAATTTACATTTTAGTCTCTAATCCATTGTGAGTTTATTTTTCCCTATGGTATAAGAAAGTGATCCAGTTTCATTATTTGCATATAACTGCCTGCTTGTCCCAACACCAATTATTAAAGAGACTATCCTTTTGCCATTGTATATTCTTACCTCCTTTCCCATAGATTAATAGATCATACAGACATAGATTTGTTATCAGGGTAACGCTGGCCTTGTAAAATGAGTTTGGAAGTATACCTTCCAAAGAAGAATCTTTATATATTAAGACTAAATTTTGAATAATCTCATTTGATGGCATTTCTGTGCAGACTATATTCATCTTCACATAATCCGGTAATCTCATTGCTACTAGATTAAAATCTAGTTTAATGAGTTTGGGACATTTATCTGTATTGTTTCTTTTAAAAAAAAAAATTGTTCAACTCAATCCCATCTCTGGTAATACTAATTTTCTTGGTTTCTATTCATCTTTTAAAAGTATTTTAGAAAATATAACTCTGACAATCATTTAAAGGACATATATTATCACAATGAGCCAGGTATTGTAGCTGTACATGAAGGGATTAAGTGGCTTAAAATACATTGTCACAGATTCTGGAATCTTCCCCCTTTCTTGGCAATCAAGGTCATGGTTTCCCAGCTGCAACTTAAAGACTGTTTTCAAGCAATTTTGCAGACCTAGTCCTGTACACTTCAATTAATATATCCTCTTGGTGTGTGAGGGGTGAGTACCAATTTGTAATGATGCTTATGTTAAATACACAAATAAAATTTTTATAAATCTGCAAAACAGCTGCATTCATATCCAGCTATTGATGACAAAAATACCTCTGAGAACAGCTTGTATCTATTTCTGCTTAATTGAAAATAAGCAAAAACCAGATTAGGCACAAGTACATGACAGGACATGCTATGCTCTTCAGCTCAAGTTCCTCCTCTGCTTTCACATCCCGTTAATGGCTGTGCTCTTCCATCTCCTGCTTGAAGAATCCAGTGCCCCCCTATTCCCTACTTTCATTTCACAGGTTTATGCCTATTAGGTTACTTTTAGATTGACTTATTGTCCTTCACATGAAAGGAATTCAAGTGTGCTCCTAATCCAGCCTTCAAATTTTCAGGCTTTTGTCCTTAATTGTGAAATAAGTGTTATAAACTCATAAACAGGTGGCTCACAGATTTGTTAAAATATCCCAATCACAAAATACAGTTAGTTCTGCTATCCTTGTTTTGAGAACAAAATTTGTTCCAATGCGATTGATATATTAGGGAACAGTTTAAGCATAATGCAAATTTCACATTTGTTGATGTACAATTTCCTCTTCCAGAAACACCAGGTTAACTCAGAAAACTGCACCCAGTGAATGAGCTACATAAGGATACATAAAACTCAGACACACACACTCCTCAAACATCTACTGGCTACCTTAGTTCACCATGTGTGCTATGAGTTAAACCAACCCACATCTGGTGATACAAATTGTGTCCCATTTCCGAGAACCCTCCATCTACTATCTAACAACATCTTACAAGCTATTATTCTTCCGTTGCTCACGTCCACAAGTAACCTCCACTTTGTTTTAGTAAAGCGCCATATATATTATAGTATGTATATATTTTTAAAGCAGTTAATATGTGTAGAAATGTGCCACCATTTTAATTAAGGTTCTATTTTTTAAGGTGTGACTGACAAAGTTTTTTGAGTGTTGAGCATCTATGGTTTTTGTTTCATTATTTTGGATAGAGCAATGATTTTTAGGAACGTGTATTTATCATAATAGAAAAACTGCTTGTGTGAAAATTCCTCCACTCCCAAGAGTATCTCATATTTCTCTAGGGAGGATATCTAACAATGCCTTCCTTCTTTGGAAGTATTTTAAGAACTTGTCATCCTTGACTCTTGTTCATGTCAACTCCCGATTACTACCCAAAGACTAGTTTTGTTTGTTTGTTTGTTTGTTTGTTTTTTAACTTGAGAACAGATATGAAATATCTTGAACATTCTTCTAAAGTGTTTGACTTTTATTGGGAAGGCAAGTGGTATTCTCTCAGAAGTTACAGCTGGAGAAAGGCCAAAGTATTTATGCAAATAAAGACCAGGCAGGTGAGGGTTTTGTGTAAAAGTTTTTTCCAGGAGACTCTGATTGTGGCTCAACGGCCTGTGAACTCCTGAAGGACAGAGTTTGTCTTATCATCTCTTAAACTTCAATGCTGGATATCCTGCCTGACCTGCAAAGGCTGAAAGTGTTTACAGAACTGAATTCCAACAGTACAAATGTGGGTTAGTCCTCAAAATGGTCACCAAGAGACACTTAAAAAGCCTTAGTAATGATGTAGATAATCAATTTCTCCATTTAGGCACAAAAGCATTTTAGAAAAAAATGTTTGATGTTGAGAATTGAAACAAAAATGATTTTTAATTTATCCTGACTAGATATTATGCTCTTTGAGCTCCTGTTTTGTGCTTAATAAGGCTGGATGCAGTGACTTTCCCATCAGAATATGATTGATAATCATTCAATTAATCAGAACATTCCAATTCCTCATAAGAATCCTAAGTGTCTGTTGTATATAGTTGAATGTCATCACACACTTGGATATTTTTTTTCCCCAAGAATTTTGGAAAGGTTATAATTATTATAGAATAATTATAGAATCCTCTAGGAATGAAAACATGGAAAATTCAATCTTATGCAGTATTAATACAGTTAAAACTAAGAAAAAGAATGAAAAGCAGAAGTAAAGCCATAGGGACTATGGAATCATGAATACAGCTTACTCTAAATGTTGTCTCTGCTGCGTGACTCTGACTTCATTTCAATTAAGTGCATATTACAACTCCCCAGGTGGGTAGCCCATCTGCTCTTCATGGAAGGCAATGCCACCCAAGCTCCTGGCTTTCTTCCCCACCAATTAGTCTCCTAAATGCATTTTATATAAGTGTTGCAGAGCCTTGGATAGGTGTGAAGATTTGAACCTTCTAGAGTGTTGCTGAAATCTGGTTTAAGCATATATTGACAAAGGAATGGAGAGAGTAAATATCATTATGAGAACTTAGGAATTTCTATAAATATTGTCCGTGTTTATTCCCTAAATGGTTATATGAATTTGAAATAATATTCTTTCAGGTTTAAAATAGATGAGTCATTTAAGAAAGAGTCGTGTTTAGTAATAATGTCATCCTTCTCTACCCTACGTCTCACTTAAAATATAAGAGTTCTCTAAACATAGTTCAATACACGTATTTAAATACCTATAACTAATGATAATCCTGTGGTGTACATTGACCTCTCTGTGTGTTCTACATATTTTCTAGTACTTCTAAGCGATTGCATTTGACCCCAAATGTTTTTTATTGTCTTATAGCATTATTCTGATTGGCAAAAATAAAAACCAAACTAGAATTATTTAGGACAAATGATACAGGAAGAAAGCCTAAGCCAGATTGGCTGTTTTGCATTCAGAAGAAGGCAGTGGAGAGTGACAATTCAAGTAAAATATTATTGTGAAATACTTGATTGGGGAAATGGAATTTGGGGAAGCTCAGTTTAACACATTAAGATGCTATTATATGTCACAAAAATAGATATCTTGGAGATAGTTTGCCACCTTCAATATATGTACCCTAGTTTCTACCTGAAAGTTCAGTTGTCATGGAATAGGCATAACCTAAATCAAAGGTATAATGCTATTAAATAATGATCTAACAATTTAAAAAACGAGAACTGAAATTGTAAGCTTCATTACTATCAGAGGGAGTATTAAAGTGAACATAATCAGAATCCTCCATTAGTAATTATTTCTATTTTAAGTTTTCAGAAAATTTATTTTAAATTACTGTTAAAGGTACATGAGTCCCCCCGCCCCCTTATCTATGGGACGTATGTTCCAACACCCCCAGTGGATGCCTGAAATCCTGGATAGTACTGTACTATATATACTATGTTTTTTCTTCCACATATATATCTTTTCACTTAAAGGAATACTTTATGGCTTCTCTTTGTTATATCTGAATTGCCAGTATCACTACTCCTGTGCTTTGGGGCCATTAATGTTAGAAACATAAGTGTTACTTGAACATAAGCTCTACAATATCACAATAGTCGATCTGATAGATGGCTACTAAGTGACTAACCATGGGTACTACATACAGCGTGAATACACTTGACAAAGGGGTGATTCAGGTCCCGAGCACAATGGAGAAAATGGCACAAGATTTCATCACGTTACTTAGAACTGCATGAAATTTAAAACTTTTAAATTGTTTATTTCTGGAATTTTCCATTTAATATTTCCAGATCACGTTGTCTGTGGATAACGGAAACTTCTGAAAGCACAACCATGGATAAGGGGGAACTCAACTGTGCAGGCTAATCTGTGGTCACAAAGGGACCCAATATAGCAGTGATTTGAGAAAGAAAAAAATAAAAACAATGGAATTATATTTCTTGCCTGTTACAATGCACAGGTAAGCAAGAGTTACAGGTCAGGTAAGCGATTCTGATCCATAAGATCATACAGGGATCAGATTATTTTCTGTCCAGCATTCCAAAGGAGGTTGTCTTTGCCTGCATTGTTGAAGCTGGGCACACAAATCCTTGTTTTCTATCATTAAGAGAGAAATGAGGCGATGAAGCACAATTTCCTTTTTAAAGAGGATATAGTGTGATCTAGTAGCTGTGTGCAAAGTGTCCCATACTTGCAAGTGAGGCTGAGAAAACAGCATTTTGTTATGCAGAAGAAGAAGGGGACAATGGATACTCAAGCAATCTCTCCATGCCTACTTATTAGCTATTTGTCAATTTTGATTTTTACTAATTTAATAATAAAATATTTCCCCACTGATATAACAGAGAAACTTTTAAAATAAATCATACTAACTTATCTTCTGTTTGAAAATATTTAATAATACACTGAATTTCATTTCCTATAAACCCTTAAGATCACAAGGCCCTGTAGGCTCTGGCTCTTGCCTGCAACTCCAACACTTTATACGTTCCCTTCCTGACTTCATATTGTCCAACTACAAAGACCTACTTTCCCTTTTGTGAACAGCCCAGCCCTCCCATTTCTGTTTTTTTTCCCCTTATTATTCTTCTGTTAAGAAATGTTTTTCCCGTAATTCTATGTATGATTATGTCCTTCTTGTCCTTGAGAGTGAAGCTTAAATATCACTTCTTCAGAGATCCTTTCACTACTCTACCTGGTTTCTCCATATCTTTTCACCATTTTTAAAATTTACTTTATAGCACTTATATTTTCAAATATTACCTTGTTCATCTATTTTTTATGTGTTTACTATCTGATTTCCCCCGAGAATATAAGCTCTAAGAATGCGCAGATCTCATTTGTTTTGTTTCTGATATAAACAAACTCCTAGAATAGTTATAGTTACTGAAACATCATAAATACTCAAGAAATATTTTTTGGAATTAGCAAATGAATATATAATTGTCAACATGTAATTTGTATATACATATAAAATGCTTACAGTATCTGTTTGGAGTGTTGTGTTACCAAATAAATGTCTGTCGTTTTCTTAATATCTTATTAAGGATTAAAAACATACTGTAAAAAGTTGAAGTACAGTGCAGCACTTGCTGTATCTGAGATGTAGGCAGCCTCCTGACCCTAGAAAGGTTTATACAAACTGGTCCATGTAATAATATGCTTAGCTGCAGCATGACTTTGTATTTTCTGTAAAGATTGTGTCACCAATGCATTTTCATTTGCTTTATGCCATAGCCATAGAACTCTACTGACTAAATCCTGAACAAACATTCTGAAGTAGAGTCAAATATTTTTTGGTCTGTAAACAAAAACTGACCTGTAATATTGACCAGAAATAAATAGCTACTCCTGAATCATTCTAAATAATTTTCAAATCACAAAAGCAACAAACTATTTTAGGAAAAAAGTAATAAATACAGTCACAACATCTTAGAAATAACATACATTTCAACATATATTTGCACATATATTTATAGTTTATAGATTTTTTAAAAGGTCTGTATTACATTTTACTCTTCATCCCCTGAAGAGTCATATGAAATAATTCATTGTAATGACACTCAATATTTATTTCCTTCTGTGTATCTTTTCAAATAATATTGATTTAAATTCCGTTTGAGACTACATGAAAAGAAAGGAATAATCACCATGTGGTGATACAAATGGTCTGTAGGCCTTCTCAGAACCAGTGGACTGAACCAGAAAAGAGTAGCAGAAAGTTTTCTAACATGTAGTCCATTCATCCATTTAACCTGAAAAATTATAAGCTTAGAAGATTTCCTTTGATTCATTTCTCAGTTGTCTGAGGAGTGGTAGAATAACAGAATTAATTAGAAAGTTCTGTAACCATCTCCAAATTAAACAAGTTTCCAAAGTAAAATTCTTGGGATAAATAAATAAGAGGATCTCTGTGAATTCTGTGATAATCATAGAAATGCTGCCTGAGACTCAGTGGTGATTCTATTTAAAACAATATGAACTGCCTTGTTATTATGATAATATTAATAATAACATGCCAATTTTATAAAAACAGCAATATTTTTATTTTTATATCTTAACACAATGACAAAAATATCTTAATTTACAGCTTCTGAAGGTGGATTCAAATAAGAAAATACTCTTAAAATGTGTTAGTTTCCACTATTGAAAAATATACCTTAATTCCAAAAACAGTTCTGCATGCTATTGTCACTAGAACGACCTCTTTTCATGATAAAATAAGTAACTATTGGCCACAATGAAGAGTCTGTTGCCTCAGAGCACCTACCATATCCACAACCACATTCTGAGAAAAACAGTCTCAACTATTCCTTGAGCATAAGCTGTTGTGCCTTTTTTTTTTTTTTTTTTCTGTCCCGCTAGAAATCTTGGTTGTGCCTGATTGGATCTGATCAGATTTTTTCACACTGAGAACTTTGACTGTGAAACACAAAGGGAAATTAATGTAAAGAAGTTGAGGCAGAGAAAAATAAGTCAATGAGTTGAGGGAGAATCTGATGCAGTGAAGGACAATATAAGGAAAACCACAGGCAAAGGCATTACGGATGGAGTCAGTAAGGTCGTGATTATGAAGCTGAGTACACCTTAGACTCACATTGGGGAGAGTTTTAAGGTAGAATAGGGTAAAGGGGTCAAATATATGGTGATGGAAGAATTGACTCTGGGTGGTGAACACGCAATGTGAGATATAGATGATGTGAGATATATATTTGTACACTTGAAACCTATGTAGGTTTATTGACCATTGTCACCCCAATAAATTTTAATTTAAACGAAACAAAATCTCAATTTCTAGGATAGATATACCATATAACAATTAAATCAGAATGTGTGGAATGGGATTCAGTCTTCAGTATTTTCTTAAAGCTCCTCCGGTTATTCCAAAGTACAGCTAATACTGAAAATCACATGGTGGAGCAATGGGATACCTTACTGAAGGTGGAAGAGGCCAACCACTAAGGCTACTGCTGTATCACTAGCTAACTATTCCCTTTTTGATATAGTTGTGTTCTCTGTGAAGCCTGAAAAAGTAACTGTTGTGATGATTTTCTGTGTTTCCTCGGTCAGTCAGGTATCCTTATAATGACAAGGTCTGAAGTAAGTTGAGTTTGCAGATAATCTTTGCAGACTACAACAACTTAAATAATGTGACCATTTTCAACCAAATCTGAACACTATTATTGCATTAAATAAATAAAAGCCAAATAGGAGAACAAGGATTTATTGTTCTTAACCATTTGGCAGGCCCATTATAACTTTTCCAAAAGTAATATGATGGGAGAAAAGATTTAGAAAATATTATTCTTAGAATTGTTAAAAGGTGCTTGCGCAAACACTAAATCTAAGATTAAAGTACCAAATAAAATCATACAAGGCATATTTTCCACTAAAAAAATTCAGAGGTGCACTTTGAAAGTAAAACAAAAAAGCATTTGTGACACAGAAGTCTTATGACTCAGAACTTAAACAAAGATGTGAGAAACTGAAAATAATAAAAATTAAAGTTATTTTAAATGTTAATAAATACACTACTGAGTTTACATTGAAGAATTACATGATACCTGACTTGGGAGATATATATATATATATATATATATTTGCTAATATTTGAATACCAGATGTAATTTTGTGTGCACCTAAATCCATTCATTCTGCTGTGTGCAGATGGAAGACATACTTTTGTATTTTAATTAAATATAGAATGTGTAGCTAGTCTTTGTGTGTTCAACATTAATGGCATGAGTATGACTTAAGTGCATATTTATTTTTGTAATAAATGTAGACGTTAGGACTGGAGTTGTATGTTGACATCATAAATGGATTTTTTCTTAAGTTTTATTAATGTTTTTTCAACCTGTTTTTTATTTTCCTAAGAAATTATGCTGCCACTTGCATAAACTGGTCAGATTTTCAACTTAGGTAAAGATAAACATATTAATGGTGCATCAATGTTAAGAGAAAAAAATGCTTTTTATTACAAAAAATAGACCAATAGTGACTGCTGAAATCTTAACACAAGTGCATTTATTTCTTCATGCTTTACTTTTAATTCCATCATAGCTTTGAACCACTTTTAATATTTGTTTTCTTCCTCACTCTTAATATTGTGAGAAAGAAATGAAGTATTCCAGATGTGCTTAAAATGTTAGTGACATACATTTTTCTCTCCTACTGACTTCTGCTTTACTTTTTAGGTTAGTTATAAAATTGCATAAATAGAAGTGCTTAAAAAACAAATCTGTGTATAATGATGGTATAATCATTAACAATGTTACTAGTGCCTTTACTGCTTTATTTTATTGCAAAAATACAAGTCATAAAAAATTCTGGAACGTTTTCAGAGCGTATTTAATATATGGCTAAAATTCCATTCTACTTTAAAATAAAAATATGTTGAAAGTAGCAAAATCTCTTACTTTTAGGACCATAATATATTTCACATACTCCCAAAATAAGCAAATAATTACAACCAAACAGAACGTGGTGGTGTTGGGGAACACAAAGTAGAATACAACCACTAACAAATGAATTTATCTGAATTTTAAAAAATGAATTATATAACTACACTGAAAAAGGTGGAGGAAGATTAGAACAAACCTAACTGACTTTGGAAACAATGTCTTGACGGGATGTCGTAAGGCTGAAGAGAAAGCAAACAAAAAGCTCCACATATGCTGACCTACAGTTTGTGAATGCATTTCTGCTGCCTTGTAGAGACATAAATTTTAGTTCCTGAACTTCAATCAATTCATAAATATATAAAAAAGAATACTTTGATAAGCATGTTTACTATCTACAAAACAATATGACTCTGATCTTCATAGAATATTGTAGATTTTCACTGTTTATTTGGAAAGCCATTTTTTTAAACCAAAATAAATTGTGTCTGAATTTCTAATAATTCCTGAGAGAGGAACATAATTGCCTCTATGTAATAAACAAATTAGTCATCAGACAGTCATTATGATCTTTTCAAGTTATTCAGAAAATAGATTATTATGAAAATGACCGGATCAAATTCCAACATGCTATTAATCTTAAGATAGAAGAAAACCCAAATATCCTTCATCATAGTCTAATTGTTTCCTTGATGTTAGAAGTGGCTGAAGTTAGTCACTTTAGGAAATAAAAATTCATTGTCTCACTCTTCTGGAAAGAAACTTTTCGATTACTGAAGACAGGATTGTCTATATGGCTTGACAAGAATGTCTTTTATAAGCACTTGAAAAAGTATACTATCTGAAAGTCACCTACTTAGCATCTAGATATTTTAGTGAAAACCTTGTATTCTTCTCAAGAGAAGCATTTAACTTATTCTGAAATGGACACTAAGTAATCAGGTATTCTTAATATTGGACTAAGACAGATTAGTGAGTAAAGGGTTTGCTTTTGAAGTTCTTGTTAAAAGTTTTATTATTTCCATTATAGTATAGACTTCTGAATCTTGTAGATCGTGTATTTCTAGGCATGATGACGTTTATCATTTCCTTTTCAGACAGGATCCTGATACATGAAAATGTAATTATATTGTGACAGCATCTTCCCCCTAATACTAACTAGCAAATTTGACTTTTTTAAAAAATATCTGAAATGACAAGTGATTTTAGACTGAACCAAGTGTAATTCATTCTTGGGAAACATTTCCCCCCAATAAATGATACATTAGATAAATTATTATTTAAAAAAGAAAGAAAGAAAAGAAAAGCATAATTAAACAATGCCCATATGTCAATACTATGCTATATACTTTCAAATCTTACTTAATATAATATTCTCTGATAACTAATATATTAATCTCCCATAAACATTTCTTGGATATTCTAATTTACTGATGGAGAAAAATATTTTGAATTTGGATTTTGACAGTTTTTGAAATTTTTAATTTCTAGTATATATCTCCAATTGTTCCTTTAAAATTTGTGTGTATTGATGAAGTCATCAATTTCTAGTTCAATTGCTGTGGGATGTTTCAGTTATTCTTTCAAACTAAAAAACTTTCTAAGTTTTGGAGCTTAGCATGGTTAGTTTAGATTAGATTACTTTATAGATCAGTAATGTTTCTCTTTAGCTGGGTCAAATATGATTGAGAGTTCTTTGAGAGACAAAATCTACCAAAATCACACAAGAAGAAATAGTAATTATGAATAAGTATATACCTGTTAAAGAAAATAAACCAATAATCAACAATCTTTCAAAACAGAAGGACGTAGGCTCAGATTGGTTTCCTGGTGAGTTCTACCAAAAAATTAAAAAAAGAAATTATACCAATTCTCTACAGAGTATAGTAGCAGAGGGAATACCTTCTAACTCATTATATGAGGACAGCATTATACTAATACCAAAACCAGACAAAGACATTTACAAGGAAAGAAAACTATAGACCAATATCTGTCATAAACACTGATGTAAAAATCCTTGAAAATATCAGCAAATCAGATTTTTAAAAGTATAAAAAAAGGATTATGAATCACAGCCAAGTAGGATTTATCCTAGATATGAAAGGATGATTTAACATTCTACAATTAATTAATGTAACCCATCATATCGAGAGACAAAAAAAGACAGCTGGACTTCATTAAAATTTAAAACTTCTGCTCTGGGAAAGGCAATATGAAGAGGATAAGAAGACAAGCCACAGCCTGGGAGGAAATATTTGCAAAAGACACATCTGGTAAAGAACTGTTATCCAAAATATACAAAGAACTCTAGAAATGCAATGAAAAGAAAATAACAATCCAATTTAAAAATGGTCCAAAGATCTGAACAGACATCTTACCAAAGAAGATGTAGAGATGACAAATAAATATATGAAAAGATGCTCTATGTCGTATGTCATCAGGAAAATGAAAAATAAAACAATGAGATAGCACTTCAGACCTATCAGAATGGCCAAAGTCTGGAACACTGACAACATCATATGCAGGTGATGATGTGGAGCAATAGGAACTCCCATTCATTGTGGGTGGGAGTACAAAACTGTACAGCCTCTTTGAAAGACACTTTGCTACTTTCTCACAACATTAATCATATGTTTGCCACAAATCCAGCAATCACATTGCTTGGTATTTACTCAAAAGAGTTGAAGCTTATGTCCACACAAAAATATGTACATGGATGTTAACCACAGTTCTATCCATAATTGCCAAATCTTGGAAGCAGTCAAGATATCCTGCAGTAGGTGAATGAATAAATACACTGATACATCTAGACAATGGAATAGTATTCAGCACTGAAAAGAAAGGAGCTATCAAACTATGACAAGATTAAAGGAACCTTAAAGGCATATTACTAAGAGAAAGAAATCAATCTGAAAAGGTTACATACTGTATGATTGCAAGTATATGACATTCTGGAAAAGGCAAAACTATGGAGATAGTAAAAAGATCAGTGGTTGTCAGGAGTTAGGGAAGAGAGAGGGATGAATAGACAGATCTCAGAGGATTTTTAGGGTAGTGAAACCACTTGAATGAATGTAATGGTAGATACGTGTCATTAGACGTTTGTCCAAACCCGTAGAACACACAATTACAGGAGTGAACCCTAATGTAATCTATGGACTTTGGGACTATGGGGGGTTATGATGTGTCAATGTAAGTTCATTAATTATTTCACTCTAGTGAATGATGTTGATAAGGGGGGGCAGGGAGGCTATGCATGTGTGAGGCAGGGGATATATGGGAAATATCTTCATCTTCCTCTCAGATTTTACTCTACAAAATTAAACTCTTTAAAAAGTTATTGAGATATTAATATAATATTTTCTGAATGCTTAATGTTTGTTGAATTGATTACTGCAGTGCTTGGCATGAAGTAAGCAATATATATTGCTTGACTTTAGATTCATGGTACAATAGGGTGTGGAAACAAAAACACCAACATATGCAACACACAGAGGCAAATATTCACCCACATACACACACAGACAAGCAAAATCATGGACATAGCCATAATCTGCATTACATGAGTCTTTATATGAACAAGAACAAGCATATATAAAACGGAGAGTCTCGGAAAGGTATATTAGTTTGTCAGGGCTTCCATAATAAAATAACACTGGCTGGGTGGCTTCAACAAAATAAATTAATTTTTCTCACTGTGTTGATGGCTAGAGATTCAAAATCTTAATGTCAGCAGGCTTCTCTCTTTAGCTTGCAGATGGCCACCTCTTTGCTGTGTCCTCACCTAGTCTTTCCTCTGTGTGTGTCCAAGTATCTCTTCTTCTAAGAACATCAGTTAGATTGCATTAGGACTCCTAAGACCCTCATTTTAGCTTAGTCCCCTTTTTAAAGGTCCTATCTTCAAATACAGCCACATTCTTAGGTACTGGGGGTCATGACTTCAACTTATGAATTGAGGGATGGCAATGAAGTCCGTAATGGTAGCGATAAATAGTTTACTGTGAGCTATTTTTGTATTGGTTATCTCCATTAAAAAAATAAAATAATAAAATAAATAAATAAAAAATAAAAAAAACATAATGTTGCATTTCATAGATTTTCCATGCAATCTCAACCCCCACATTTCATTCTAGAGACATTAGTCAGAAACAAGTCAGGAAAGACTTCATAGAATATAACATTAGATACAGACTTTGTTAAGTGTGCCTGCAGTATAAACTTGCAATGTATTTTGAAGTTTTAAAGTTACCTTCTAAATTTTGTCTTTATGCTACACTGACACATATCTAAGAGTTAATTATTTTTATCATTAATTTTTTATTATGAATAAACACATATTACATACTAATAGAAATATTGCTTTTTATGTTTAATTGTGAATTTCTTTTAGCTTGAGCTCTCAATTTCTTGGTAATTTCCACACAGTTAAATATGAAAAGAGACTTTTCAATCAATGTCATTGAGAATATACATGTTTTTCAAAACTTATTTTTATATTTACTGATTTTTATTCTCTGCCCAAATGAAATGTGTAAGTAATTCTGGTGACAATCATTAGAAAATGAAAGATTATTGGCAATATCTCTTAGTAAAAGTAGCTTAGATGTTTCTCTTATTAAATCATCTGTATATGTATATTATATAACACTCAGAAGAAAAAAACATATGATGCTTCTCATTTTAGTAGAGACTATTTACATTATTAAAAAACACATTTTATACTGTCTATAGATGGAAAGTTATTTACTGCTGTTTATTTTATCTTTCTCTTAATTTAAGGTACTTAAATTTCTAAGTTGTAAGTTTCTTTTAAAATTCCTAAAATAAATATTAGATCTTTTTTTTTTAAAAGATTCATAATGTTGCACCTTCCAGGGGATGTCTTGTTTCAAAGAACCTCCATAATATAACATAATACTTTAATAACTGATGGCCAATGGGATTAATGCAAATGCATCCGAGCATTTTCTTAATTACTGACTAAATAGACAACTAAATCCAACAGTGGCCTGCTCTGTGCTTTAAAATTACCTTTTAGTCCGAATTCTTCAGAGGATAGGAAAATTAATCAAACCAATAAGATATTTATTTTATATATTACTAAGATTTTGATTTTTCGTAAAAGTTTAATAATTCCTTGCCATCTAAATTTATACTTTATTCATCACAAGGCACATGTAGCTGATGCTGTAAATTTAATTAATTTTCTTACTCGAATTTCTCTTTTTATAATTATTTTTTTAATGAAAGACGTGATTACTATGTTCTAAATGATGTCCTCATTAATTTCATGCAGGGCAACACCTAAGAAAGTCTTTACAGACAACATCAAATAATTTGGTTGAATAATTTGGCTTCAAATGTTGTTGGAAGTGGACTCTGTGTTGAAATAAGGAAATGTTTTCCACCCACTTTCCCTTCTCCCTAAGCAGCCTTTGTGTGTGGTGCTCATTAGACAGTTTTAGCATGTGATCCAATAGGCCAGTAGAGTTTGGTCATATAGTAAGAGGAACAAATAGGTAGAGATAAGGCTAAATTGGAGGGGAAGGATACAGAGTAGGAATGTCAGCCTGACAGAGGAGTGCATAGCTCTCCAGAGGATGAGAGATCAGTGTGTAATGGTGGGTAGAAAGGAATAAAAACAAACCAAAACATAAAAAAACCTATACACTTAGGAAAGAAGGTAATAAGCATACTTTCATGCTTCTGACAAAACGCATGTGCAGATCAATCAGGATAGCAAATTTGCATGAGATGCTGGCTTTACCTCAAAAATCAACCCTAGAGAAACACAGAACAAGAACACATGAACTGAGGGAAGTCATAAAATCTTTGAGAAACCTGACAAGATCAAAAGCTGTCTTGGACTGGGATGATGGGTCACACTCTAGGACAGGGGTGGCCAGAAGGCAGTGGCAGAGCAGGTCGAGAAAAGGTTATAAATACTCTTTCCTTACAACATTGCCTGGGCAAAATTGTTTCCTCCTCCTTCTCCATATAAATCAACAATTACAGTCAAGACCACTAGTGAGCAGGAGGTTGTTGCAATAACTTTAGGGCAGCACAAAAGCCCTACTGCATTGAGAATCTAGTGATAAGAGATGCAGTTTATCCATGTGTTCTCATCCAACCCTTCGGGGCTGGTGGGTTGCTTCTTGCTTTACTGCTTCTTTCTCAAAACGTTAAAGGCAAACCCTTGACCACGGTGTCTGCTTCGAGCTAAGCCAGCAAATGGGGTTGTCTAAAATTTTGCTGCCTGACTTCTGTGCCCTGGAGGTGATTCACTTCCTCTTAAGCTCCTGAGAAATGACAGAGAATAGTCTGGCTTTCACCAGTTTCTAGTGTATACCACCAGACAAGATAACCTTTGACCCAGGGAAAAGGAAAGCACAGGGCAATTAATCATACCACAAGTTACAAATCCCCCATAAAAGAAAAACAAAAAGAATAACATGTATCAAAGATAAAAAGAGAACTATAATTGGATTCAACAATGACAACCACAACAAAACTAAGATTCAATAAGATGTCGCCTAAGGAGCACACATTAAAACAAAAACAAAAAAGATTGAGAATAAATAGATGAAAAAATATATACCAGGGGAAAGAAATCTGGTATATAAATTTAATATCTGAAAGATATAACTGAAGAAAGAAGTATATGAGACAAAAGTAGGTGTTCTATACTGGTGAGATTAAAAAGAGTTGAAATAACCATCATAAAATCCATCTATTAAACACTTGAGACTCTAAATTTATAAAGTTATAACTGACAATGTGATGGATTGACTCACTGTATAGAACAGAAATAAAAGCAGATTCATTCCTAAAACCGTATGGTGAATTGGACACCAGATAGATTAAAGATCTAAATGGGAAAGGTAAAACTATAAACTCAATAGAAAATGGAGTTGTTTTAAAACAAATCCCAAAACAAATTATAAGGCATTATATTTATGTATCTGACTAACCAAAATGAAGGATTTCTGCTCAACAAATTATACCATATGCTTCCTTCCAAAGTAAATGGGTGGATGACAATATCCTCTACAAACCTATTTACAATGTCTAAAATTGATGAGTCATTAACATCTATCATATACATATACCATCAAAGTAACAATAGGAAGACAGGAACTCATCAGAAAAACACATACAATGAACAGAAGCAGTTAAAAAAATGAAAGCCTAAACATTTAATAAACATATGGAGAGATGTACAAACACATTATCAATTAGAAAAAATGCAAGTAAAATGAGCTGTCAACTAAATCCATCAGATAGACAAATATAAGAAATCTGGATAATGTTAAGTGATGCTAGAATGTGGAGATCTAGAAACTCTCATGCATTGTAAGAAGGTCTGTAAACTAGCAATGCCATTTTGGAAAGCAATCTGGCAGTACTTAATCAAATAGTGTATGCATACTCCATGACTAAAGAATTTCACTCCTGGGCATAAATAAATCCCAGAGAAATGAACATTCAATTCTATGAGGAACCATGCATAAGGATTTCATACAGTGATTTTGTTGTGATTGATGGAATTTGGGCAATTTAGGTGTTTATTGCTGGGTGATTATATGTACTAATGGTGATATAAAGAAATATTGATGATATTACTGAGCAGAAAAAGCTAAGAATGAGAATAAGATGTGTAGTACAATACTGTTTACCTAACTTAAAAATTCATGAATGTAAATACCAATAATTTTTTTCAAGAAAACATACTCGTTAAACACGTTAGACTGGTGGCAGTGACCTAGGGAGTTTTGGATGGGCATATAGAATGAGGATGCAGTGGGTTGGATAAATAAATAAAATGAGACCTTGTTGGGACAAAAGTGTTTTTAATGAGAAACTATGATTAATTAAACCATTATCTGCACCCGAGACTCAAACAAACAAACACACAAAAAATAGAAATTTAAAACAGATTAAGAAAAAAACAAGAGGATGATGCAAAAACTAAGTGTGTAGAGGTTTTTTTTGTTTGTTTGTTTTGTTTTTGTTTTTTATTTTAGGGGGGCAGGTTTTAACTCTTAAGAAAGTTGTATTATCTACATTGGTAAAAAAAAGTCTTATCCAAACAATTAAATTTAACAGCAGCAATGTATAGTATTGTTATTGATGTTATAAACATCGTTTTTTTCTCCTCAAATATAGTTTCTTGTCATCATGTAAATATGACAACAAAGTAGTATACTTATCTTCCATTCTTATTGTTTTAATCACATTAAAATAGACTTTCAGCTATTTTCTGTAATTGAAGCTCATTTTATATTGATATATTTATAATGCAAATTTAAGAATATATTCCAGAAATAACCAAGACTAGAAAATTAACATCTTTAAAATATTCATTAGAGGAATTTGATTTCAAGAAGTTTTCAATGAATAGATCAATCATACAAAAGTCTGACTTTTTTGTTTTTAATAACTTTTTAAAAATCCATCTATCAGCAAATATAGCATTGTAATTAATTCTAACATTGTAATTTACAGACTCAAATTCTATATCTTGTATTCCAATTTAAAAATCTAATATACCAATTTATATTAATGAAGATTCTTGGGACTAAAATATATCCTCATGCTTGTTATATATAAAGCATTGACATTTTGGTCTCTGTATTCATCTGATTTTCAAAATGGCTTCCAAAAGACAAATCATTCAATTTCCATTGTCATTAGAAATGCTTTTCTTAATTCTTATTTTGGATAATCTTCTAATCCTTTACCCGTTCTATAACACAGGTACAAAAAAAGAATGTTGAATATTGTTAGAGACCTAGAACATTTTTACAGGTAGTTTTTGCCGCTAGGAAGTCAAAATATGAAACAGCAATCCAATAATTCCTTTCTCCCACCTGGTTATGGATATTCCATTAAGAACAAGACCTGGAGGTTTTACTAAAAGGGCATTTAAAAACTCAAATGAGTGTTTATTTACTTATTTATTTATTTAAGCTACTTGGGTGTCACTTTGCTGTCATGAGTAGAGATGACCATTTGAAATACTGACAGCATCAAAGAGGAATGTGTGCCCAAATGGAACTAATACCTCTACTCTTCTTAATCGCTGTCTCTCCTCAGCTACCTATTCCCTTCTCTGCCTCTATAAATTGTTCTGTGGTCCTTTTTGTTTATGTCTTTCTTTCTCTGTAGGCTTTAGGTCCTTTGTCTGTCTCTTCCTCATGCTTTCTTCTCTCCATTTTTTCTCAGTTTTTCTCCTCTTCCTTGATTTTATGATTGTGTTTATAATGTGGACATGTAAATCAGGTAAGTTAAACTTTTATAGAATTCCTTTTTTAATCAAGCTTTTATGTCACTCTAAAATAATTTGTGTCTTGATTTATTACTTTGGAGGAAGCAAAGAAATTTACTTCTCATATACAGGCCACTGTAGACTACACTTAATCATCCATTTTAGCAGTTAGCAAAACAGGTCCATAAGTAGTTCCCTTCTTTTTAACTTAGCTAATTAGATGCTTTTAAACAAAAACTCATAGACACAGACAATAGTTTAGTGATTATCAGAGGGTAAGGGGGGAGGGGGTCGTATTTGAGGGTAAGGGGGATCAAATATATGGTGATGGAAGGAGATCTGACTCTGGGTGGTGAACACACAATGGGATTTATAGATGATGTAATACAGAATTGTACACCTGAAATCTATGTAACTTTACTAACAATTGTCACCCTAATAAACTTTAATTAAAAATATATGTATCATAGTAGCGGTCACATAAAAGAGGTAGAGAATTACAGACTGAGGATATGAGCTTCACCTCTGTTTCTTGGACAGCATTCTTGAGGAAATATATTGAATCTTCCTTTTCTTTAACTTTCATTGTACAAATGTAAAAACTTAGTAACAGTACTAGCCACCAGATGTACAACGGTCTCCCACTGAATAAAGTGAAATATCACAGGGAAGACAGAATTAATAAGGTGAATACACTAATCAGCATAATTTTAAAAATGTCCTTGAGAAACAAATGACAGGTTTCAAACAGCATCCAACAAAAAATATGATGGTTCTCTGAGCAAGTGATGCTTGACATGAGATTGAGTGAGTGAAAGTAGAAAGGTCAGCTGTATCTTCTCCTCTTCCTCTCCAATCTCTCATCCATCTTCAGGCAAGAGAAATCTACTTAAAATTTACAGTAGATGCCATTTTCATGGACCATAATTTTGCAACTTGAAACCTTTTGGTGCTCAACCCTCAACATTCCCTGAAAAAGCTCTCTTTGGTCTATACAAGGGCTCACCTCAGAGAACACCCTTTGCATATACTGCTCCCAATGCCTAGAAACTTCTTTCCATATTGTCCTCTCTATGCAGTTAACTCATTTCGCACACTCTAGATGGTAATGTAGGAGGCATAGTGGTTTCCCTGTCCTGAAAAAGTTTTGAGTTTCTTTGAAGTGAGAAAATCCTCTTTAGTTAGATGCATATTCCCAGGAAACCAAGAAAACTGGTATGTTCTTAACTTACTGACACATGATTTACTTCACTAATATCTACAATTTGCTGATACTGGATTTCAAACTAAATAAGTCCTTGCTAATACATACCCTAGATGTGATCATAAGACTGGTTTTCATCTAAAACTTTAAATTCATAAAATATGTTATGAGATGGGAAATTTTAATTGTAATTGTTCTGCTCATAGATGCAATCTCAAAGTTCTCTAACCTGTTTCCATATGAATATATCCTATACTTTAGTTTATTAGCTCACACTTAAGTGCAAAATAAAAAAAATATTCATTTTGAACACTGTGGTTTTCACCAGTGACCATTTGCCAATTTAATTCACCAAATACCATACTGCTATACATTCTCATGAAAATAAAATGAGTTAAAATATGTAAAAGAACTTTGCAACAATTAACAAGTTCGAAACTGTAAAATACAATATTTTGGGAGTAGTATTTCTGTCCATAATAACGAACTGGAGTTATTCTTCTGAGACATAAAAGAAACAGTTGTGTTTTCTTAGTTGTGAGAAATCTGCAAGCTTCCAGGTCTGAATGTGAATTATTTTCGTTTCTATCATTTGCTTGCCAGAAATGTTAATAAGAACGTATGAGAAATACAAACCTGCTTTAAATTATTTTCTTTTGGGTCCCTGTTTGCAAATTTACTGTCTTCTGTGCATCCTAAAAAAAATATGTTTTTACACTTTTACATTTGATAAAATCTTACAAGGATTTAGAAAATCAAGAACTAGATCTATATGTAGATGAAACAAACGGCCTGCTGACAAACATCATTGCATAGGATTGAGAAGAAGCATAATTTTTTAAAAATATGAAGGAGTTCTTTGAATTAAACCACTTTTTTCAGAGACCTCATTCATTAAATGCCTTTGAAGTATTACATACATGACAAGACCCAGAGGATTGTAGGAATTCTCAAATGTGTGCATTTGGAGGGCTCATATGAGGTGAAAATATGTGTACATGTGTGTAATTATAATTTTTCAGGACTGGTTTCTATGATGCATCTTTTAGGTAAAATTTATTATGGTCAGGCTGCTAAAAATCAAGTTGATTTAAATAATCATAATTATTTATCAGCAATGAAGTCTGTTGATAGTATTAGGTTGGTGCAAAAGTAATTGCGGTTTTTGCAATTTTTAACTTTTTAAACCGCAATTACTTTTGCACCAACCTAATACAGACAGACAATAGCAATACAAAGCTAACTATAATA
Source organism: Rhinolophus sinicus (assembly GCF_036562045.2). NCBI lineage: Eukaryota > Metazoa > Chordata > Mammalia > Chiroptera > Rhinolophidae > Rhinolophus > Rhinolophus sinicus. Next base: position 125,245,262 of record NC_133755.1, on the reverse strand, counting down.
TATCTAGCAACTCTATGGGAACTTACAAGCCAGTATATATATTAAAAACAAAAAAAATTCAGCCCACATACTTTCTCTTTCCTCTTTCTCCACTTCATCCCAGATAAACAAAACATTCTTGGATAGAATTCCTGTGTCTTTTTCTTCTAAAGACTTAAACAAACATTAACCATTTTCATTTTGAAGTAGGATATTTTTCTTTGTATAATTTAAAAACCTAAAATAATCTAACGGTCTCACTTTTGGGGACTGAGTACATAAATTAGCACATTTCATTATAATTGAATATCATGATGACAATTTTAAAAGGTATTTGGTAAAATATGTTTGTATAAACAGTGAATATGGATGCATATCTATATGAAAAGCTTCCAAGGGAATTTATGTCAAATTCTCTTTAGATTAATTTAAAGGACTTCTATTAGTATAGTTAGTTGGGCTGTGAGTGATATTTGTCTTTTGTTTGTATGTTTCCAATTTTCATTATTAAATGTCTATTTATTAAATGTCCATTTTATGTATCAGAATAATGTGTAGGTATTTTAGATGAAAATGCTTATTAATGTGGATTTATGTAAAGGTTTTAGCAACCATAATGCATATATATATATATGTGTATATATATATATATATATATATATACACACACATACATACATGTGTGTGTGTGTATATATATATATATATATATATATATATATATATATGTGCATACATATATATTTGCAAGCCTCTTCCCCATGTTTTTAGACAGCATGTTTTGTCTATACTAGCCATTCTTCTCCATGGGGCTTATGCTTTTTGAAAGTAAAGCCAAGATATCATACAGGACATTCAGCTTTCTGTTACATCCATTACCTGAGGCAATAAATACAGACTGACCATTTGCAAAAAGTAGAGATAAGAGAATGGTAAAGGGAAAGATTTAAGGGTTATCAAAAAAAAAAGATTAAATATTACCTTTTTTTTTCAAAATGAAAAACTCATAATGACGTATGTACATTTTAGGTGGAAGACATCAGTGAAATAGGATACTGGGGCAAGGAGCTTAAGAAAATATCAGGAATCAGGTTCTTAAATGGAAATTTCAGGAGAAGGATTTTCAGTGACTCATACAAATGAGAGAAGTATAGGTTTTACAACAAAGATTGGGTCTATCATGTTAGGATAGTGGGACTAAGAAGATGTTGAGTGCACTTTTTGGGGGCAGATTGAGACCTCCTCAATATACGCTAGAAAGGCTGCAGCTGAAATGGGATATTTTCACCCTTAGCTCATCCTCCATTTGACTCTGCTTTCTAATTCCATGTGGACAAGGCTTCCTGTTGTTAAAAGTGTCTTCATCAACTTACCTTCAATATGGCTGCTTGTGAATTACTCCAGAACCTATCAGCAACAGAGGGATGTGTCAGAACTTTTTTCACATAGCAAATACTGATGAGTCACATACTGACGATCAGCAGAAAGTCACTGATAACCATTTTGAAAACTGCCAATGCCGTCGATAATAATTCTGTCATAGTAATGTCTACAAATTCTTTACAAATGCATACTTATCATGGTTGAGGGGATTCTCGCATTGTAAATTGGGCTTTATTCCTAAGCAGTAAACAACATATTGTAATTGTAAGAGAAATCTATATTCCCTCCCAAAGCCATATCCTTTTCTTCTATTGTAAAAAATGCAATCTGACTTTTAAGTGATAGATGCAGATTACATTTCTTAGACTTCTTTGCAGCAAAACAAAGTCAAATGACTAGGTTCTGAAAACAGAATATAACTACATGATGTGTACAGATTCTGGTAGGTATCTTTAAATAAAAAACATGTTTATTTCTCCTGACTTTTTTTTTTTTTTCCCTGTTGGTTAGAATGCAGATGGGATGGCTGGAACTGAAACAGTTATCTTTGACCATAAGGTCCTTTGAAGATGATAGAGCAATTAAAAAAAAATAAAGAAGGAACCGGTGTCACTGAAATTGTTAGTTATTATTTCAGCCCTAGACTGCCTACATGAATTTTCATGTGAGAAATAAACCTCTATTTTGTTTAAACCACTCTACTTTTTTCAAACCTCAAAGTTAAAACCAATCCTAAAAAAAATTCAACAATCTATGTATGCTTTAATTAATATTCAGAACCTAAATTGTTTTGGGACTTTTACACTCAACAGTGTCTCTGGAAATAATCTACAAAATAAAGTATTGATGAAGATAAATTACTTTTATATCAACTTAAAAGATATGTAGTTGTCATAAAAAGATTTATATGGTATTATCTTAAGTGTTTCTATCAGAAAATAATTGGTGTCTCTTTTAACTAATTAGTTAAAGTTGCAGTTAGCATTTACTTAAGAAAAAATACACAGATTTCAATTAGCTCTTAAAGGTATCCAAAATACCTCTGGGAAAAAAAGGAAAAAAACAAAAACAAAACAATTCAACTCCTTTATATTAGCCAAAACATGCATCATTTGCTAAGGAAATTCCATGGTTAAAGAAATAAGTAATTTTCCAAATAGCAAATTGTATACCTAAACTTAGTGTTTTAGGGTTTGAGTTCTTCTTTAGAATTTAGACCAGCTTAGACTACACATGACAAAATGCCTAAGTACCTAAAACATTTTAGACTTAAACCTTGTTTTCCAATCTTATTAAAACATGAAGAGTCAAGCTGGTAAGAGGTGAATCTATGACTGTGTGAGCCAAATTGACACCCAGCTGGCCAATTATGGTTTAACTGTTTTTCTAATCCAAGTAAAGATTTTTATATTCCTTAATATTTATAAGAAAAAAAAGCATTTATTCTCTGATTAAAAGAATGGAACATCAGTGGATACTGATGTCCAGCAATCATTGTACAATGAAATTCAGCCAGAATGAAACCCTAACCACATACAGTCATGAGCCACATAATGACATTTTGTTCAATACTGGACCACAAAGAAGACTACAGTCACGTGGCATAATGGAACTGTGATGTCTCAGCTGTCATAATGTCTTCATTCAACACTTTACTCACATGTTTGTGGTGATGCTGATATAAGTAAACCTACTGCTCTGCCACTCATATAAAAGCATAGCACATCCAATTACGTATACTACAGAATACTTGACAATAAATGACAATGTTACTGGTTTATGTATTTGCCAAATGATAATTTTCTTGTTTTAGAGAGTATTATTTCTACTTACAATAAAAAGTTTGCTGTAAAACAATATATCATGTTATGCCAGCAGCAACCTAATCCGTCTTGTGTTCATGATGTCTCTTGATCACATCATTTTCTCTTGTGCTTGATTTAATCTTATGTTTTAAAATTTTAGTCTAGCCTAAATGTACAGTGCTTATAAAGTCTAGAGTAGTGTACAACAATGTCCAAGGCCTTCACATTCACTCTCCACTCACTGACACCCTGAACAACTTTTGTCTTACAAGCTCTTTTCAGGGTAAGTGTCCCATGTAAGTGTACTATTTCTTATCTTTTTGACTACATTTTTACTGTACCTTTTCTTTTTTTTTTAAAGATATATTTCAATATACAAATACCACTGTGTTACAATGGCCTACAGCATTCAGTACAGCATCATACTGTACAGGTTTGCAGCCTAAGAGCTATAGGCTGTAACATCTAGCCTAGGTGTGCGATAGGTTATACTATCTCAGTTTGTATAAGTGCGCTCTATCATGTTCACACAAGGAAGGAATCACTGTATGATGCATTTCTCAGAATGTAACTCTATACTTAACTGGTCCATTACTGTAGAGGTGCATTATCTTTAAGGAGGGCTTTTTTCTCGTGGAAGGACTTAACCTACCCTCAGCTTCAGCCATGTTTATTAGTTTTATCTAGCAATATAAAGCCTTTTTTTTCACATTTCATTCATTTGCATGCAAAGCTGTTTATCAATTTATAGAGAAAAGCCCAGTTATAAACCACATCCTGGAAAAAATAATTTAGGTGAATTTGAATGACACAGGGTGTTGTTAAGGATTTAACAATATGGTTGACATTCCTGTGTTTTACAATTATGGTTCTGTAAATTTTTCTTCTGTCTTCCTTGTTTGTTTGAAATCCTACTGTAATTTCAAATGTGCGTGTGTGTGTGTGTGTGTGTGTGAAGTATATTTACAAACCTCGTGAGGGGGAGAAATGTACCCCTTTCAGACTCATCATAGACCACGTAGTAAAAATATTTATGCCTCTTACTGTAACTGACCTGATTGTCACAGTTAGTACTTCAAGTGTACAAAGTCATTTTAGCCTGATACCTGGCATACATACATTATTATGTTTGAAATTATCTGAAATAATGATTTGACTTTACTTTGATGACGTTGGCCCCAGTGTGAAAGAATGACTTTAATCTGCTTGTATTGAACATGGTTGCGGCAAGTCTGGGTAGGGAAAGAGTTTCTTAAGAATAGAGTATAGTAGCAAAGAGACCATGACCAATAAAGAGAAACTAACCCTAGATGTTTGTGGAAAATAAAACATGACACTAGCGGGAGGGATATGTGCATTTGGAAATTGCACAGAAACAACCTCCTATTTGTTTAAAGGTACTCAGACCATGCTTTGAACTTAGGTTCTAATTCATGCCTTGTTTATTTTGCTCCTGCTTCTGAATTTAAAGACAAAATTTCTGGCTACATTAACATTTGTTGAAGCAACCTTGAATTGAGATGATCACCATTTGTTTATCATTGTGTAATTTAGGGCTCCTGTTAGTTTAGAATAAAGTAAGAAGAGTCTCATTCTAGGCGTTTCACATTCAGTTCTCCTGACTGGTTTCTAAACCCTCAAGGTTTAGTGTCTTTTATTTAGAAAGAAAGGGTCCATTAACTTGCTAAGAACTTTTCACAGAAACTTTTTGCTTCCCTTGACTATAGTCTCTAAAGCTGACAATATAAAGACAGGACGAAGGTGAGGACAACTGTTTTGTCATCAGCCTAGATTCATGGTAGATATACCCTTTGCTGGGCCATACATTTAAACAAGTCTTTTTGAAATTTTTAAACCATAACCTCCGGATGACATATAATTACAGAACAGCTGGGCTCAGTTTTTTCTCTTGCTCTTATTAATTCCACAAATGGGAGATACTTATGAACTTGAATTATACTTATATATAAGTTAGACTGTACATATATGGCAGTGATAAATTTCAATTCTAGGAAATAAAGATGATTAATCTCTAAAGAGGAAACATTAGAGAAAAATATAATGTTCATTTTGAAGCTGTTAGACTCCTTATTATTGGTCTTCTAATTATCACACCTCTGTTTTTGCTTGAAAACTGTATCTATCGTTCATTAGCTATTACAAAGAATTAATAAGAAAATTAGTGCAATAAAATTATTCAATCAGTAAAGATTAGACCACTTTTCTTTTTTTGCTTTAAAAACATGAGATCTACACTCCTAACAATTTGTTAAGTGCAGAATACCATTGATAACTATACACGTGTGGTTGTGTTCCAGATCTTTAGAACTTACTCATCTTGCATAACTGAAACTTTATACCCATTGAATAGCAACTCCCATTTCCTCCTGTCCCCATCCCCTGGCAACTACCATTCTATGCTCTGATTTTATGAATTTTACTATTCTAAATAAATTCTACTCTCTGACTTTATAAGTTTAATTGTTTTAATTACCTTGTGGAGTCATACAGTATTTGCCCTTTTGTGACTGGCTTACTTCACTTAGCTTAATGTTCTCTACGTGCATTTATGTTGACACTTATTACAGAATTCCCTTCTTTTCTAAGGCTGTATAATATTCTGCTGTGTGTACATACTGTGTTTTCTTTATTAATTTATCCCATCAATGAACATTTAGGTGTCTCCACATTTTGGCTATTGTGAATAATGCTACAATGAACATAGGAGTGCAAGTACCTCTCTGAGAATCTGATTTCAATTTTTAAATAACTACTCAGAACTGAGATTGCTGGAACATATGGGAGTTCTCTCTTTAATTTTTAAAGGAACTTTCATACTGTTTCCCAAAGCAGCAGCACCATTTTGCATTCCCACCAACAGTGTCCAAGGGTTCCAATTTTTCCACATCCTCACCAACACTTACCACTTTTTTATACTAGACATCCTAACGTGTACGGAGTATCTCATTGTGTGTTTTTTACTCCTTCTTTTAATTAGTTTCAGGTGTACAAAACAATGTAATAGTTAAACATTTATCATTTATATTCCTCACACAATGATAATCCTCATCCCCCAATCTACTACCCCTCAGACGTCGCACACAGCCATTACATTTCCAGTCTCTATTCCTAATGCTGTACTCCACTTCTTGTAAATAAATATATATATATAATATAGTTGACATTCATTATTGTTCAGCTTCAGCTTCAGGTGTACAGTGCAGTGATCAGGCATCTACATCATCCCTGAGGTGGTCTCCCTAATGAGACAAGTGTCCATCGGGTACCCTACAAAATCTTTACAACATTATTGATTACATTCCCCAAATTGACTTTCATAACTCTGTGGCAATCTTGTGGTTACTGACTGTGCTTTCTAATCCCCTCACCTCCCCCCTTATCCCCACCCCCCTTCCATCGAGCAATCCTCAGTTTTTTCCTCTATGTCTCTGAGACTGTTTCTGATTAGTTCATTTGTCCTTTTCTTTAGATTCACATATAAGTGAGATCATATGGTATTTCTCTTTCTCTGTCTGACTTATTTCACTTAGCATAATGTTCTCTAGATCCATCCATATTGTTGCAAATGGTAAGATTTCATTCCTCTTTATTGCTGCGTAATACTCCATTGTATAAATGTACCACATTTTCTTAATCCAATCGTCTACAAATGGCCATTTTGGTTGTTTCCATGTCTTGGCTATTGTGTATAGTGCTCCAATAAACATAGGGGTGCATAAATTGTTTTTTAATTAGAGTTTTGGATTTCTCCAGACAGATACCTAGGAGTGGAATTGCTGGGTCATAAGGTAGTTCCATTTTCAGTTTTCTGAGATACCTCCATACTGTTTTTCATAGTGGCTGCACCAATCTGCAATCCCACCAACAGTACACAAGAGTTCCCTTTTCTCCAATTCCTCGCCAGCACTTGCTGTTTGTTGATTTATTGATGATAATAGCCATTTTGACTTGGGTGAGGTGGTATCTCATTGTGGTTTTTATTTGTATTTCTCTAATGATTAGTGAGGTTGAACATTTTTTCATATATCTGTTTGCCATATGTACGTCCTCTTTAGAAAAATGTCTCTTCATGTCCTCTGCCCATTTTTTAAATTGGGTTGTTTGTTTTTTTGGAGTTGAGTGAGTTTTTTATACATTTTGGGTATTAACCTCTTATCAGATATATCTTTGACAAATATCTTCTCCCATTCAGTAGGATTCCTTTTTGTTTTATTGCTGGTTTCCTTTTCTGTGAAAACACTTTTTAATTTGATATAACCCCACATGTTTATTTTTTCTCTTACTTCCCTTGCCCAAGGGGATATATTAATAAAAATCTTAATCCGGGTAATGTCTGTAAACTTTCTTTCCATATTTTCTTCTAGGCGTTTTATGGTTTCAGATCCTACATTTAAGTCTTTAATCCATTTTGAATTTACTTCTTGTATATGGTGTAAGGAGGTGGTCCAGCATCATTTTTTTGCATGTGTCTCTCCAGGTGTCCCAGCACAATTTATTGAATAGACTATCTTTACCCCACAGTAAACTATTGCTTCCATTGTTGTAGATTAAATGACCATACAGACATGGATTTATTTCTGGGCTCTCTATTCTGTTCCATTGATCTATGTGTCTCTTTTTATGCCAGTACCATGCTGTTTTGATTACTGTAGCTTTGAAATATTATTTTATGTCAGGTATCGTTATACCTCCCACTTTGTTCTTATTTCTTAAGATTGCCGAGGCTATCTGGGTTTTTTTGTGGTTCCATATTAATTTTAGGATTATATGTTCTATTTCTGTGCAAAATGTCCTTGGTAGTTTGATAGGAATTGTGTTGAATCTGTATATTGCCTTAGGCAGTATGGACGTTCTAAAGATATTAATTCTTCCTATCCATGAGCATTGTATGTGTTTCCACCTATTTGTATCTTCTTTAACTTATCTCTTCAGTGTCTTATAATTTTATGAGTACACATCTTTTACTTCTTTGGTTAAATTTATTGCTAGGTATTTTATAGTCTTTGAAGCAATTCTAAATGGGATTGTTTTCTTAATTTCTCCTTCTATATTTTATTATCGGTATATACAAATGCAACTGATTTCTGAATATTAATTTTGTATCCTGCTACATGACTCTATTCATTTATAAGTTCTAATAGTTTTTCGGAGGAGTCTTTAGCATTCTCTGTATATAGTATTATGTCATCTGCATATAATGACAATTTTACTTCCTCCTTACCAATTTGGATGCCTTTTATTTCTTTTTCTTGTCTGATTGCTGTGGCTAGAACTTCCAGCACTATGTTGAATGGAAGTGGAGAAAGTGGTCAACCTTGCCTTGTTCCTGATCTTAAGGGGAATGGTTTTAGTTTTTCCCCATTGAGTATGATGTTAGGTGTGGGTTTATCATATATGGGCTTTATTGTGTTGAGATATGGCCCTTTTATTCCCACTTTCTTAAGAGTTTTAATCATAAATGACTGCTGGATTTCGTCAAATGCTTTTCTGCTTCTATTGCTATGATAATATGATTTTTATTTTTCATTTTGTTAATGTGGTGTATCACATTAATTGATTTGCGGATGTTGAACCACCCTTGCATACCAGGAATGAATCCCACTTGATCATAGTGTATGATCTTTTTAATGTATTGCTGAACTCTGTTTGCTAATATTTTGTTGAAGATTTTTGCATCTATGTTCATTAGTGATATCGACCTGTAGTTTTCATTTTTGTAATGTCTTTGTCTGATTTTGGTATCAGGGTGATAGTGGCCTCGTAAAAAGAGTTTGGGAGCCTTCTCTCTTTCTGGAATTTTTGGAATAGTTTGAGGAGAATAGGTGATAATTCTTTTTTGAATGTTTTATAAAGTTCACCTGTAAAGCCATCTGGTCCAGGTCTTTTGTTTGTTGGGAGCTTGTTGATTACTGATTCAATTTCCCTGGTGGTAATGAGTCTATTCAGGTTTTCCATTTCTTCTTGAGTTAGCCTTGGAAGGTTGTATGCTTCTAGAAAATTGTCAATTTCTTCCAGGTTGTCTAATTTGTTGGCATATAGTTGCTCATAGTAATTTCTTATTTATTTATTTTTTTTGTATTTCTGTAGTGTCTGTTGTCACTTCTCTTTAATTTCTGATTTTATTAATTTGGGTTCTCTCTCTGTTTTTTTGGATGAGTCTGGCTAAAGGTTTTTCGATTTTATCTTCTCTAAAAATCCACTCTTAGATTCATTGATCTTTGGCATTTCTTTTTTTTTTTTTGATCTGTATTGTATTTCATTCATTTCCACTCTGATCTTTTTTTATCTCCTTCTTTGTACTCCCTTTGGGCTTATTTTGCTGTTCTTTGTCCAGAGCCCTTAAGTGTAAGGATAAAATGTTAATTTGTGATTTTTCTTGTTTCATTAGGTAGACCTGCATTGTTATGAATTTCCCCCTTAGGACTGTTTTCACTGCAGCCCATAGAATTTGGGTCATCATGCTTTCATTTTTGTTTGTCTTGAGGTATCTTTTGCTCTCTTCCTTAATCTCATTGTTGACCCATTCATTATTTAGTAACATGTTATTCAGCCTCCATGTATTTGTGTGCCTTCCAATTTTTTGTTTGTTTTTTTTCCTGTAGTTGATTTCTAATTTCATAAAACTGTGGTCAGAGAAGACAATTAATATGATTTCAATTTTCTTAAACTCATTTAGACTTGTTTTGTGGCCTAACATGTGGTCTATCTTGGAAAATGTTCCATGTGCACTTGAGAAGAACGTGTATTCTGCAGCTTTGGGGTGAAATGCTCTGAAAATATCGATTAAATCCAACTGGTCCAATGTGTCATTTAAGGCTGTTGTTTTCATTTTAATTTTTTGTCTGGAAGACCTGTCCTTCGTTGGCAGAGGTGTGTTGAAATCCCCTACCATGATAGTGTTACTGTTGGTCTCTGTCTTTATGTCTGTCAATATCTGTTTTATATATTTAGGTGCCCCAATGTTGGGTGCATAGATGTTTACTAGGGTTATGTCCTCTTTTCAAATTGATCCCTTTATTATTAAGGAGTGACCATCTTTGTCTTTTAATATATTCTTCATTATAAAGTCTATTTTGTCATATATAAGTATTGTAAATCCAGCTTTTTTTTCTAATTTCCATTTTCATGAAATATCTTACTCCAACCCTTCACTTTCAGCCTGTGTGTGTTTTTTGACCTAAGGTGAGTCTCTTGTTTACAACATATGCAAAGGTCTTGCTTTCTTATCCACTCAGCCACCCTATGTCTTTTGATTGGAGCATTTAATCCATTTACATTTAAAACAATTATTGATAAGTACATAGTTACTTTTTAAATTTTTATTTGTAGTTAGATTGTTTTCGTCTTTCTTCTGCTTACAGAAGCCCTTTTAATATTCCCTGCAATGCTGTCTTGGTGGTAATAAATTCCTTTAGCTTATTCTTTTCTGGGAAGTTCTTTATCTCTCCAATTTTAAATGATAGCCTTGCTGGATAAAGCAATCCAGGTTGTAGGCCTTTATTTTTCATCACTTTGAGTACCTTCTGCCACTCCCTTCTGGCCTGCAAAGTTTCTGTAGAAAAGTAATTTGATAGTCTTATAGGAGTTCCCTTGTATGTAACCCACTGTCATTCTCTTGCTGCTTTTAGGATTCTCCCTTTGTCTTTAACCTTTGCCATGTTAACTATAATGTGTCTTAGTGTGGACCTGTTTGGGTTTATCATGGTTGGAACTTTCTGCACTTCCTGGGCTTGTATGTTGGTTTTCTTCACCAGGTTAGGGAAGTTTTCGGTCATTATTACTTCAAATATGTTCTCGATCCCTTGCTCCCTCTCTTCACCTTCTGGTATTCCTATGATTCTCATGTTGTTGTGCTTGATGTTATTATCCCAGAGGTCTCTTAAGCCATTTTCATTGTTTGTTTGTTTTTTATTATTATTCTTTTTGTTGTCTGCTAGGGTGATCTCTGCTAACTTGTCTTCTAAGTCGCTGATTCGATCCTCTGCCTCATCTAACCTGCTGGTAATTCCTTCAAGTGTGTTCTTTATTTCAGTTATTGTATTCTTTAGTTCAAACTGGTTGTTCATTATGCTTTCTCTATCCTTTATGTCGTCACTAAGCTCCTTAAACATTCTTATCATCAGTGTTCTGAACTCTGTCTCTGATAGGCTTGTTACCTCTATTTCATTTTGTTTCAATTCTGGAGGTTTCTTCTGTTCTTTTATTTGGGACACATTTCTTTGTTTCCCCATTCTGGCTGACTCTCTGTGTTTGCTCCGATATATTAAGTAGATCCCCTAGAGTCTTGGTTTTGGCTGGGTTATCTTATGTAGTATGTGTCCTTGCACCACTTCCCTATTCTCTTGTGTATGTGCTCTAAAGGTGACCCTTGTGTTGTGCATATTGTCCTGTTAAAATTGAGCTTTAATTGCTTTTGACTCATCAGTAGGTGGGATTGACTCCTAGGCTGACTAGGTTTGAGACTTGTCTCTGCCCACAGTGAATGATCTGCTGCGTGAGGGTTGACTGCTCAAATGAGGCTTGGCCCCTATGGGCTCTTGGGCCTATAGAGAATTCCCTCTGGGTGTGTCACTTATAAGTCAAACCTGGTAATACTCTGGTTTGGTCAAGAGTTGGCCTCTGGGTGTGTTGAATCTTGTGCCTCTTATGCTGGGCCCTTGTGTAGGGCAATTTCAGAACAAAGCAAATCACCAAGGACAACAACAACAAAGAAAAAAAAAAAAAAACAAATACATTCACATCTAAAAACAACTGATAAGCCACACTCAACACAGGCAAAAATATAAAAAATACAAAAACAAAACATAAAAAGCAATGCCAGTCTTGGCTTAAGCATACCAAGTAATCTCTAGGTTGTCCTCTGCTGTACCAAAGAGTCCTCTGCGTCTTGTGCAGGCAGAGCTGGCCATCTGGTGTCCAGAGTAACCCTGGTACTACAGTTCTAGATGAGTGGGGCTATGGGGTCTAGATGGTAGTTTTTACAAAATTAGTGCAGTTGCTGCTCTTGCCTGTACATATGCTCACTGAGAGTAACCCAGCCAGCCCTGTCCCAGGTCTCCTGAGTCTTAGGGCACTTCTTCCATGTGTGTGTGTGTGTGTGTTTGTGTGAGTGAGGGGGGGAGGTGGAGCGGGGCACGAAATTTCTGAGGTGCTGAAAGCCCAGAGCTGCCTCTGCCACCTGCTGCTGACCCCTAGGTGTGTCACCGCAGTTGTAATTGCTCTACCTTAGGCAGGCCAGAAAAGGTGGGGGATGGGGATGGAGGAGTCTTCTCTCTCCCAGCCTAGCAGTGTCACACTCTTCCCAGCCTTTTCTCTGGGTCACAGCAGCTGCAAACCGAGTCTTTCCAGATCTTGAGCTCTACTGCTCCTCTGTAATCTGACGCTACTCCTCAGTTCAGGGGCCAGCTTGAGTCTCTGGAAGGGCGGCAGTAGAAGTGGGAAAGTTGGGGGAGGAGCCCAGGTATGGTGTTTATGTCCTTTGTTCAACCTAGGGCCCAGCTGGAGGTCTCAGCTGAGGTTACTGCCTCAAATGCCGGATATGCTGCTCTCTGGGCAGGAGAGATCAGCTGTGGGACGCAGGGAAAGAGCCCACCTCCTGGCTCTTGTGGTCTCTGTTCTGTCCTGGGACCCCCCTGTATCTCTGCAGCCATGGATGCAGGCCATGTCTCCACTTTACTCCCTTCCCTCTTCCCCTGCTCGTCCAGTTTGTCCACCTTCAAGTAATCCTCCTACGAGTCTCTTAGCTGTTCTGTGGGATGAGCAGAGAGTCCTTTGATGGGTTATAGATGTTCAATTTGTGATAAGTTCCCAAGGAGAACTCAAGAAGACCACCTCGCTGCTGCCATTCCTATGACATCACTCCTCATTATGTGTTTTTTTCAATTTATTTTATTTTTTAAAGATATTTATTAAAATATAGTTAACATATAACATTATATTAGTTTTAGGTATACACCATAGTTATTCAACATTTGTATAACTAAAGAAGTGATCACCATGATAAGTCCAGCAATCATTTGTTAACGTACCACAGTATCAATATATTATTCATTATACTCCCTATGCTGTACATTCCCCATGACTTACTTGTTTTATACCTGGAAATTTGGATCTCTTATTCCCTTCATCTTTCCCCCCTGTTAAATTATTATTTTTTTTTAATTACAGGTGACATTCAGTATTATTTTATATTAATTTTAGGTGTACAGCATAGTGGTTAGACATTTATGTAATTTAATAAATGATTCCTCCTTACTAGTCTAGTACTCACCTGGTACTACACATAGTTATTAACCATATTATTGACTATATTCCTTCCCTGTGCTTTACATCCCCATGACTATTTTGTAACTACCAGTTTGTACATCTTAATCACTTCACTGTTTTTAACCCTGTTCCCTAACCCCATCCAATCCATCACTCCAACAAATCTTGTACCCACCTGACACCATACACAGTTATTACAATATTATAGACTATATTCCTTATGCTATACCCTACACCCCCATGATTAATCCCTTCTTTTTCACTCACCCCTGAACCCCCTCCCATCTGGCAACCATCCATATGTTCTTTGTATCTAAGAGTTTGTTTCTGCTTTGTTTGTTTAATTTGTTCTTTACATTCCACATATAAGCAAAATCACATTGCATCTGTCTTTCTCTGCCAGACATTCCACTCAGCACAATACCCTCCAAGTCCATTTATGCAGCAGATGAAAAGAACCCATTCCCTTCCATGGCTGAGCAATATTCCACTGTATATATGTACCACCTCTTCTTTATCTATTCTCCCATCGACAAGACACCAAAGTTGACTCCAAATTTTGGTCATTGTAAACAATGCTGCAATAAACATTGGATGCATATGTCCTCTCGAAGTAGCATTTGGATTGCTTCAGATAAATGCTGTGAAGTGGGATTACTGGTTCCTTCTTTGTCTCTTGTTACAGCCTTTATTTTAAAGTTTATTTTATCTGGTATAAGTATTGCTACCCCAGATTTTTTTGGTTTTTGTTTTTTCATTTCCATTTTCATGAAATATCTTTTTCCATCCCTTTACTTTCCATTTTTGTGTGTCTTTCAATCTGAAGTGAGTCTCTTATAGGCAGCATATGCATATGTAAGGATTTTGTTTTCTAATCCATTCAGACCTCCTATGTCTTTTCTGAGTGAGACATTTAGCCCATTTACATTTAAAGTAATTGGTGATTGATATGTAGCTATTGCCATTTCATTATTCATAACTTTGATCTTCTTTTTTCCATCTTAAAAAAAAGTCCCTCCAACATTCCATGTAATAATGGTTTGATGGTGATGAACTCTTTAGCTTTATCTTGTCTGGGAAGTTCTTTACTTGTCTTTTGATTCTAAATGATAGCTTTGTTGTGTAGTGTAATCTTGATGTGTAGGGTAAGCTCCTTGCTTTTCATCATGTTTAATATTTTGTGCCGGTTCCTTCTGGCCTGCAAATTTTCTGTGGAGAAATCACCTGACAAACACACGAGATCTGCCTTATAAGTTCCTAGTAGCCTTTTTCCTGCTGCTTTTAGGATTCTCTCTTTGTCTTTAACTTTTGCCATTCTAATTATAATGTATCCTGATGTAGGCTTATAGGGCTTCATCTTTAATGTGACTCTGTATTTCCTGAACCTGTATGTTTATTTTCTTTACCAGGTTAGGAAAGTGTTCAGTCATTATTTCTTTAAATACGTTCTCAATTCCTTGGTTTTTCTCTTATCATTCTGATACCCATTTGATACAAATGTTGGTACTCTTGATATTGTCCCAGAGGTTTCTTAAACTATCCTCATATTTTTTTTTTTCTTTTTGCTGTTCCAATTGGGTATTTTCTGCTGCATTCTCGTCCAAATCATTGATTCATGTCTCTGCTTCATCTAGTCTGCTGGAGATTCCCTGTACAGCATTCTTCATTTCAGTTATTGTATTGTTTGCTTCTGATTGGTTATTTTTTATGCTTTCTATGTCATTTGTTTAATGCTTGCTATCTCTTTGTTGAAGTTCTCACTAAGTTCCTTGAACATCCTTATAACAATTGTTTTGAACTCTGCCTGATAGGTTGCTTGCCTCCACTTTGTCTAGGTCTTTTTGTTTTGTTTTATTTTTGTTCTGTTTTTTTTTTCCCTGGAGTTTTCTCCTGTTCTTCATTTGGGACACATTTCTTTTCGTTTGTTTGTTTTTGTTTTTATTTTTGTATTTGTTTTTCATTTTGGCTGCCTTTCTGTTTGTTTCTATGTATTTGGTAGACCTGCTATGTCTCCCAGTCTTGGCCAGATGGCCTTATGTAGTAGGTGTCCTGTGGAGAACGGTGGCAGTCTTCCTGATCACCTGAGCTGGGTACTCCAGGAGTATTTCTTGTGTGGGTTGTGTGTGGCCTCCTATTACTGTTGAGGTTTGATTGCTATTGGCACATCAGTGGATGGGATTGATCTTCAGGATGATTGGCTGTGGGGTTTACCCACAATCACATATTATAGGCTGCTGTGCCAGGAGCTTACCCCACTCAGTGAGATTTGCCCCAGCAGGCTCTAGTGTCTGTTGAGACCACCCTTTGTGTGTGCCACTTGTGAGGCTAATTGGGTCGTGCTCTACTGTGGTCTGAAGCCAGGCTCAAAGTATGTTCATTCTGGGGCTTCTTGCAAGGTGCTCTAGTGCAGGCACATGTCACCCAATGCCTGTGACTGACCAGGGACTACCTGGTGAGAAATACAAAGCAATCCGTGGTTTTTCACTGCCTGTGCTAACCCTGGAGTTGTGCGGGAGAGACCACACTGTAAACTGAGGATGGCTGCCACTTGTACTGGGCCTCGGGTACTTCTGCAAAAAGCCAGGACACCCTGAGGCCTGCTGCCACCTGCCGGTTCCCTTAAGGTTCAGTTCTTTAAGGTCTCAGGGAGTCACTATAGTGGAACAGTTGTTGTCACCAGGTTAATGTAGATTATGGTTTTATACCAATGTTGAGCCAGGAGTTACTCAGCAAAACTCAGAGCACATCAAGGCCAGCTGCCACCCCCTGGGTCCTACGGACACTGATAGTTTTTCAAGAAAGAGTGCAATGCAGCTGGGGCTGGCTGCTTACTGAGAAAGTGCCTCTGGTGTTGGGTGAGTGGGAGGGGCATGGTCTCTGGCAGTCAGCAAGGTGGAGCAGCAGAGTTCACACTAGACCAATCAGATTTAGATTTTGCCTGTGGAGGGGGCTTAACACAGGAAAGGTGGTGCCTACCTGTCAGCTGCATGGGTGAGAAACCCTCGTCAGGAAAGTACCAACCGTCCTCAAGTCCTCCCCCTGAAGCCACACACCTCAGTCTGCCCCACCCCACTCCCCGCCCTATGTCTCCGAGGCCCCCTGAGTCACCATCCTTCAGCTGGAGCCCAAGGAGAGTACCTGCAAGTAAGTGAGTTTGTGCATGGCAGTTTAAGAGGATGTCTGGATTTCCTGAAGCCTTTCTTCCACCTGGATGTTTGGAATCCCCACTGTTTTTCACAGCCAGATGTTGTGGGGGCTCCTCTTCCCAGCACCAGTACTCTGGACTGGAGAAGCTGGTGTGAGGCTGGGGTCTCTCAGTCCTCCAGTGTTGCGGGGGAACCTCCATGGTCAAGATATCTCTCCCAGTTCTCAACCACCACATGGAGGTTTGGGGCCAGGCCATTTCACATCTCCATTCCTCCTACCAATCTGGATGTGGCTTCTTCCTTATATCCTTAGTTATAAAACTTCTGTTCAGCCAGAATTCAGATTGTTCTCCAGGTTGATTTTTCTGTAATTTATTTGTAATTTTAATGTGTTTATGGATGGAAGCAGGTACAGTGTTTATCTACTCTGCCATCTTGGATCTCTTATTTTATTTTAATTTGCATTTACCTGATGATTAGGGGTGCTGAGCACCTTTTTCCTGTACCTGTTGGCCATTTGTATATCTTCTTTTGAAAAAGGTCTATTCCGGTCCTTTGCCCATTTTTAAATTGAATTAATTGTTGTGTTGTTTGCTATTGCGATGTAGGAATTCCTTATAAATTATGGATCCTTATCATATATATGGTTTGCAAATATTATCTCCCATTCTGTAGGTTGCATTTTCACTCTAATTGTTCCGTTTGCTGTTAGATTATTTTTCAACTTTATCGTCATCATTGTTTTCTTGTCTTAGAATATACTGCTCCCAGAAACAATATATGCATTATCATAGCTAAGTATCTAATGGGGAATCTGTATAATCTCTAACATACAATATCAAGGGTTTTATTATTAGAAGAAGGTTTAAAGTGCTTTAACTGTATGAAATATATAATTGTTATAACATTCATTTTAAGTTAATACATGGCATAAAGTATCAATGCTATTATTATTATTTTAAAAGGCAAACCAAGAAAGTTTATACTCAAAACTACTCTTCTGTTTTACCCTCCTAGTATTAAAGGTCCTTTTGATTATTATATTCACTATCAAATTCATTGAGAAATTTGAGGAACGTCATATACAAATATAAGTATATGGCAGAGTAGATAAACACTGTACCTGCTTCCATCCATAAACACATTAAAATTATATATATATATATATATATATATATATATATATATATATATATACTGTTTATGTGCGTGAGTGTGCGTGTGTGTGTATGTGTGTGTATGTATGTGTGGCTTCAGATCTTTCTATTATAACTATTGCATTTATTGATGTAATAGACAGGAAAATTTTAAAAGAAATCTGATTCCACTTGGGGCTAAATACCTTGTTTGCCTAATTCAAATCTGAAATCCTGCACTTTATACATGTCAGAAGATCCTAAGTCTAGACATGCTTATTGAAAATATTGTACTTGTCAATAAGTGCATCATTTTTTAAAAATTATTTTAAGGAAGGCACAGCTCACAGTGGCCCATGCAGGGATTGAACCCGCAAACTTGGTGTTATTAGCACCATGCTCTAACCAACTGAGCTAACCAGCAACCCCAAGTGCATCAATTTTTAATGTAAGAAATACATATTGCAGTGTTGTTTCCTTTACTTTTAATATTTTTTTTAAAAAATGATCTGGAAAAGATTATTAAATGTAGATTCTTCTTTATTTGCAAAACTAATAAAATTGACTAACTCATAAAAGAAGAGTTGGCTGGAATTTAGTGATATACAGGAGAAGTATATTATTCACTTTGCTTTGAGGTGTATGAAAGGGTACAAAGAAGATTTGCCTATCCATTGAAATATCCTGAGTTCAAGTGGCTTTCTTTCCGGTTTCATTCAAGGGAAATCATTCAGATGGAAATGGAGAAACAAGCCTGGAAAACTCTTGTAGAAAGAATTATTTTTATTACCCATTAAAGCTTTTTACAAGTTGCCCATTTTTCTGTTCTACTGATGATACATAACATTTGTTTCACAATAAATTATGAGCCATAGTACTATCAACCAAGTCAATTCTGTTATTTTGTTTCTCAAAATCCAAAGATGATAAATATAAATATTTTGGTTTCCATTAAAATTTTTAGAATATTTTACCTTCTTTAAGGACAAGAAAGATCTCAGGTGGAGAAGAGGTGTAGAGGGCAAAAAGATGAAATTAGGAAAGCATATCAGTTGAATAATAGGAAACATAATTATTTTAACAGTAAGAAAAAAAGTGACTTCAATAATATTAAAACACTAACATTAATAAACACTTCAGTAGCTAGAGAAAAGTATATATATATATATATATATATATATATATATATATATATATATATATACCTTTATCTAAAGGTATATATATATATATATATACCTTTATCTAAAGGTATGAAAAATTCTATGCAAATGCAAGAGATGCAGAAGGATAGAAAATTATAGATACAGACTGTCTTGTCAGGAAATTCATCTTTTTCCCTAAAAAATGTAGTGACAGCTTTCCTCCTACTTCCCTGACATAAAAAAATTATAGATGATGAATAATAATATAAAACTATAAGTGGTTGTGAGAGTAGACATAATATATTCAAGGAATTCTAACTATGCTATTATATTACGTGTCTTTTACTGTTCCATTTGCATGTTACGTTTCTCTAAATTTGTGAGTGCCAATTATGTGCTCACTCCTAATTTTGATACTGCATATAGTTGCTTTATAATATTTTGGAGGACAAGTACTTTGGTATACTTTGTGCTTTTCTCCTATGATCATGAACTTTTAAAAATTTACAGTATTTACTTTTAAGCCATAATTTGTTTTCTCCATGTCAAAATGAAAGTTATTTTCTCATTTTTAGGAACTATAATACGTTTCTCCATTGTAAAACTCTTTTTTCACTTTTTGTCTTTCTTTTCTTTCTTCACTTAGGTAATAGTTACACATTTATTTTAGCTTTCTTGCTGGATTTCACCATATATTGGGAAAATATTTCAGCTTTTCATTTGCTAAGATTCTTCTCATTTTGAACATGATTTTAAATCAGTGATAAAGTATTAGCTTGAGAAGCATACTAAGATTATCTAGATGTAAACGCTTTCTTTACAAATCACAAAATTAAGACAGAAAAGTTAAATGATTAGTTTATGATTATAGGAAAAGTTTGTGGAAGATACCAGTTCGCCAAATGCTTTCAGAAAATCTCATTCTTTTAAAACAACTTTCTTTGAGGAGATTCTTAGTTAGCAGTATTTTGGATCAAATACTCTTAGGTGTCCTCCCTATTCAGTCTCAGCACACTGTAGCCCTTGGTCAAATAAAAATAAATACTTGAATATATTGCTGGCTCACAAGAAGTCTCCAGGAGTTTGGGGTTTTAGGAGCACAGTGAATTATTCACAGTGAACTGAATACTAAAGACTGTAGTAAATAAATTTCATAATGCAACTTTAAACCAAGCCTTCTAAAGAAATATAAAAGGAGCCACATATGTAATATTACATTTTCTGGTAGTCAAACTGAAAGAAATAAAAAGAAACAGATGAAATTAGTTTTCATAATATATTTTATTAAATTTAGTACATCCAAAATATCGTTTGAACTTATATTAGACCTATTATATCTTCTATATTTTTATTCTCTTATCCATAATTTTATCTTTTTGTCTTTCTTCGCTGTATATTGAATAATTTTTTTTCTGATCTATCTTTAGATTTTCTAACTTTTTCCTTCATCTGAGTCTAATGTTATCAACTGTTTGACTCATCCATTGAACTGTTATTTTTAATTTAATTTTTATTAAACACTATTTTCAGGGTTTTTAATTCCTTTTTATATCTATTTTTACATCCTTGAAGATATTTTTTAAACTTTTATTTAAAAGAAATATTTTAGAAGTGTGTGTGTGTGTGTGTGTGTGTGTGTGTGTGTGTGTGTATGTCTTATAATTTCTTTCTGATTTCTTTATGGGTATGTTTCTGCTGCAGATATTTTTCCTCTGTATTGCTGCTCCTAGCACTTTGTTTCCTATTTTACTTGATTACATTTTATTTGATATCCTTCTCAATGTTCTCAACAAATTATTTGAGATGGTAAAGAAAATGACTTCCTGTGTACAAAGTCTGCAATTAACTTCTTCTAGGTGTGAAGTGCCACTATCTGTCTAGAACTATTTCAATTCAGTCTGAGTTTTGGACTCTAAATCTACACAGTGGCTGCTTTGTGGTTACATCTTCTCAAGAAGTGTTTATTTTCTACTTGCTGCATTGCTTAATGCTAAGTGTCTTTTTTTTTTTTTTTTTTTTTCTTTTTTGTAAGCTTCTTATGGGACATTGTTAGATGGGTAATTTTTTTTTCTTCCTCTCATGATGATGGCATAATCCTATAGAGACTGAGATTAAAATGGGCAGAGTCTACGATAATAACCCCTCTCTAGTTCAGACTCATGGCTTTAATTTCTGTTTCTTTTGATTCAGGACATTATGTAACTCATCCATTGAACTGTTATTTTTTTATTAAATTTTCATTAAACTGTTATTTTCAGTTTTTCTATTCCTTTTCAAGTCTTTTGTTTCCATACTCCTGAAGATATTTTCAAACTTTTCTTTTAAAGTAAAAGTGTGTGTGTTTATCAAAATCAAAATTTAAGATGGTTTTATTTTTAGAATTGCAATTATGCTATACATAAAAGCCTTCAAGAAATCCTTTCCTCTCTGATTTTCAGTTTTGTCCTAATTTTTAGCCTGATAATTCCTCACTACCTTGTCAGTCACTTATCTGAAAAATAATTTAAAATACATTTTTTTCTTCAGTACTTGTAGTTGGTTATGTGGGAACAATGCTCAGAATAACTTATCTTGTCATATTGCTGAAAATGGAATTTCAGTAGAAGCTCTTATATATGTGAGTATCAGTGAAATACATACAAAAGCTCTGAAAAATATTTGAGCATTATTGTATAATTTCAAGCATTTTTATAACCTGTGACTAAACAATTTCACAAGGAGATAGGAACAATGACAAATACATAGAATATAATGGACAATAATGCACAATATAATTTGCACAGTTGTATTCACAGTTTCATTTTTTGTTAGAATAAAAAAGGTAAAACATTCAAAGTGTAGTGACACAGTAATACCATATTGCAGGGGCCCTGTATTGCGAGGTAAGTGAATAGATTCTGCAACAGTCACATGATGAGGGCATTGAAAATGCACAAACTATTAATGCATTAAACAAATGCATTGAAAATGGAATATTTCCATAATAATCAAGATATGGGAAAAAACAACAACACTTAAGTGCCCATCAATAGAAGAATGGAGAAAGAAGCTGTGGTGCATATTCAATGGAGTATTACTCAGCCATAAAAAAGAATAAAATCTTGCCATTTACAAAATATGGCTGGATATAGACGGTATTCTTTTAAGTGAAAGACAAATACCAGAAGTTTTCACTTATATTTGGAATCTGAAAACTAAAATAAGCGAACAAAACAGACACAAACTCATAGATACAGAGAAGAAATTAATGGTTGCAAGATGGGAGGAGGTTGGGTGAAGGTGAAAGGGATTAGTATATAAGATTGCCATTTGCCATATTACCCAAAGCAATATACAGATTCAGTGCAATCCCCATCAAAATCCCAATGGCATATTTTAAAGAAATAGAACAAAAAATCATCAGATTTGTTTGGAACCACAAAAGACCCCGAATAGCCAAAACAATCTTAAGAAAAAAGAATTATAATGGAGGTATCACACTTCCTGACTTTGGCTTGTACTACAGGGCCACAATAATCAAAACAGCATGGTATTGGCAGAAAAACAGACACATAGACCAATGGAATAGAATTGAGAACCCAGAAATAAAACCACATAAATATGGACAGATAATTTTTGACAAAGAAGCTAAAAACATACAATGGAGCAAAGACAGACTCTTCAATAAATGGTGCTGGGAGAATTGGATAGCCATGTGCAAAAGAATGAAACTGGACTGCTATTTGTCACCATGTACCAAAGTTAATTCAAAATGGATCAAAGACTTAAGCATAAGACCTGACACAATAAACTGCATAGAAGAAAACATAGGTACTAAACTTATGGACCTTGGGTTCAAAGAGCATTTTATGAATTTGACTCCAAAGGCAATGGAAGTAAAAGCTAAAATAAACGAATGGGACTATATGAAACTTAAAAGCTTCTGCACAGCAAAAGAAACCATTGACAAAATAAAGAGACCACCAACTGAATGGGAGAAGATTTTTGCAAACAGTGCCTCCGATAAGGGGCTAGTATCCAGAATATACAAGGAACTCATGCAACTGAACAATAAAAAAACAAACAACCCAATTGAAAAATGGGCAGAGGACTTGAAGAGACATTTCTCCAAAGAGGATATACAAATCGCAAATAGACATATGAAAAAATGCTCAACATCACTAATCATCTGAGAAATGCAAATCAAAACCACAATGAGATATCACCTCACCCCAGTCAGAATGGCGATCATCAACAAGACAAATAGTAACAAATGTTGGAGAGGCTGTGGAGAAAAAGGAACCCTCATACACTGTTGGTGGGAATGCAGACTGGTGCAGTTGTTATGGAAGGCAGTGTGGAGGTTCCTCAAAGAATTACGAATAGAATTGCCATATGACCCAGCAATCCCTCTCCTGGGTATCTACCCAAAAAATCTGAAAACATTTAGAGATAAAGACACGTGTGCTCCAATGTTCATTGCAGCTTTGTTTACGGTGGCCAAGACATGGAAACAACCAAAATGTCCTTCGATAGATAAATGGATGAAGAAGTTGTGGTATATATACACAATGGAATACTATTCGGCGGTAAGAAAAGATGATATAGGAACATTTGTGACAACATGGATGGATTTTGAGAGTATAATGCTAAGCGAAATAAGTCAGACAGAAAAAGCAGAGAACCATGTGATTTCACTGATATGTGGTATATAAACCAAAAGCAACAAAAGAACAAGACAAACAAATGAGAAACAGAAACTCATAGATACAGACAATGGTTTGGTGGTTGCCAGAGGGTAAGGGGGGTGGGGGTGGGGGGTGGGAGATGAGGGTAAGGGGGATCGAATATATGGTGATATATGGTGATGGAAGGAGAACTGACTCTGGGTGATGAACACACAATGGGATTTATAGATGATGTAATACAGAATTATACACCTGAAATCTATGTAATTTTACTAACAATTGTCACCCCAATAAATTTAATAAATTAAAAAAAATATAAAATAAAATAAAGATTGCCATTTATAAAAAGAGTCATGAGGATGTAAAGTACAACAAAGGGAATATAGCTAATAATATTATAATTACTATGTATGGTGTCAAATAGGTATTAGACTTATCAATGTGATCACTTTGTAAGGTATATAAATATCTAATTACTATGTGTAGTGATCACTATGTGTACTAATACTATGTTGTACACCAGAAACTAATATAATATCATGTCTACTGTAATTGAAAAAATTTTTTTCAATTTTATCAATTTTCTTAAAAATAGATAAATCCCAGAAATATGATGGCTGTGATTAAAGCAGATCTGAAAAGTCTAAAGTGAATGATATCATTTTTGTAAAGCTCATAAGCAAACAAAATTAAAGAAGATGTTATTTATAGGCACGTAAATGGTAAAACATTAAAAATAGCAACAATGACAATCATGTAATTCAGAATATTGATTACTTTGGAAAGAAAATGTAAATGGAATATGAGAGAAACACGTGGATAGCCTCACAGTGTTGGTAATGAATATTCTAGTTTTGAGTTTATGTAGTGGTTTCAAGGTATTTATTTTATTTTTATAATTCCTAACAGACATATGTATTTGTAACTTACATGTACAACATACGTATATAACTTAAATTTACACAAACTCACATGACTTTGTAAATATCCAAATTGCATGATTCTTATTAAAAAGTGTTAAAAACTATAAAGCTTTCCTACTTCAGCAACGTACTAAATAATTCAATCTGTGATGTAGTAATTTGGTAATCATTGTTTTGAACAGCTCAAACTGAATCATAATCCCCTTCACCTCAGGATCTGGCTGTATGGTCACACTGTTTTGGACTAGAGTTTTACTCTATTCTCTAATCCATTTGAATGTTACTCATTGCCCCATTCAGATGTCTGAATTTACAAAACACATTCTTATTAGTCTGATAATTTTAGTCTGATTATTTCAAGTATGGTCACAAAGAGGAAGGAAAAAAGAGATTTGATAGGTATCTCTTTAAACAATGATTCATTATATCAATTTATTCCATTGTAAGTCAAGCAAATCACATTTGTAGGCTGTATTATGTATATAGGTTGACTAGAGTGAAAATGTTAATGAGTCTTTTGTATACTAGTTATATTCGTGCTATACAAATATGGTTGTTGAAATTTATCAAATTGAACTTTGTTAATATAAGCTGGTGGTTTATCTAAAATGATGGACAATTTACTAGAAAATCTCGACGCAAGTAAGTGCTAACTGTCCTGAAGATTATGCCAACAATAGGGCAGCAGCTGCAGCACAGACTGTAATCTGCTTCAAGCAGAGAATTAAGAAGAGATGCCGAGTCAGTTTTTTTCCTCTAGACCTCTCTGAAGAACTTATTATAAACACTTTAGAAATAGAAGAGGAGAATCCATATCAAAAAAGAAAAAAGAAACACATAAAATCAAAGTGAAATTGCATATGTATTTTGATTTTATGTTTTCTTGCTTTATTGAAAATAATTGCCACATTAAAATATTCCTTTCTAAAAAGGAAGTTAAGATTTTTTTTTCTTTCTTTCTTTAGGATTCCCCTAAAGTTAAATGACAGAAAAGGCACAAGGTGTTTAAATTGCACACAAAGTAGTTTTAAAATTGTATTTGTCTTATAGAAAATAATCACTGATCTTGGTCTACTTTGCTTTTTTAAGTAAATAAACATTTTGTGAGTTCCACAATAAATCCTCCACATTTCACAGACTTTTATTTACACTTTTTCCTTTCTGCATTTCTGTACAAGTTGTAGCATACATTATATTTGTCCAAATGACTTAAATCGTATCTGAGATGACCTGAAAAAAAACAAAAAACGAAAGGCAATATAAAACCTTCACATGTCATGTTGTTTCTGTCAAACTAAAACCTCACTTACTATAACAGGAAATACTGACCATTTTGCTGGTATCCTATTACCTTGTACCTTGGGTAGTCAATTCTCTTTTGAGAGTGACCAAGTTTCCTAAAATGGACCCTCTAAATCAAATTGGTGTGGGGTACCTAAATCGTCTTGGCTGCCTTTGAAAACAGTTCTCCAGGGTAGCAACAGCAATGCTGCTGTATCACCAATTGAAAAATTCCAATTTACTTTCCTCCTTAGATCTGCACAGAAAATGAGACCACATCAAATTGTTCGGATCAAGGAAGGGATTACTTGTAACAGTCTCAGTTTAAAAATGAATTCACTAGGTTGAAAGTAGTATACAAATCAATAATAAAGGACATATAGGAGTAGCTGAAATGACTCAAAATTAAATTTATGTAACTTTTGTTGTAACTGATGAAACTAAATTAACAGAGGGAAGGTAGGAAATAAAATAAAAAATGTATGTATGTGTGTGTCTGTAGGAAGAGTGATATAAACTTTAGTGTATATGCCTAACTTTTCAAAATTCTGTCAGTTGGAATATATTTCTCTTTTTTTGGCAACCTTATTTTAAAAACATATGAAGATAAAGATTTTTTGTGACAAGTAAAAAAATCACTGTATTCTGTGGAAACTACACAGAGTCTGGAATTTGAGCAGGTATATTTACTGAAATACTGCAGACTTTTCTGATAATCATTTGACTATCTAAATTTGGCAAAAAAACCAAAACTCTTTGTAATTAAAAAAATAAAGCCTAAGTCATCTAATTAAAAATATCGATAGAGACCATGTGCGTTTAGGGATTTAGTCATTCTTTCTCTAGCATAATTAAACAAACAAACAAGCAAACAAACAAAAAATACTTGCCTAATTTTTTTCAAGGTTGACCAAGAAAGCCTTAACATTCCTCTCAACTTGACTAAACTTTAGTCTAGTTTCTTCCTGACTAAATGCCTCTGGCCTCCATTTTCCTCGGGTATTCACATAAGAAAACTTGCCAATTGTAAATTATTCATCTGCTCCTATGAGATGCAAATCTCCTGTGTAACCCAGGGATGTCTTTTTCAAGGACCTGAGAGACATCTCTCTGAAACGCAATCATAAAGAAAAAGAAGACTCCTGTCTCCCAGTCTCTGGAAGGACAGATGCCTAACTTCTTCCATAAGCACCAATCAGCAAATACAGGTAGTCTAATCATGTTGACAAACCTCCCTCCCCAGTGTCCTTTTGTACTTTTTCATTACCTTGATATTTAAAAATCCTCCTGTTATTTTCTTTATTGTTATTATTATTATTTTTTTCAGTTACAGTTGCAACAACTATGTGTAGTGCTAGTGGGTACTAGACTAATTAAGGAATCACTGCATAAATTATACAAATGTCTAACCACTATGCTGTACACCTGAAACTAATATAAAGTAATAGTGAACCTCCTGTCTTTTGTTTCTGTAGAACTGAGTTCACTCTTTCTCTCATATTGCAATAATCTTGACTGACCCCTATTGAACAGCCTTAAATAAAGTCTTCCTTGTTATCAGGCACTTGAAATAAGTACCTGGTGCATTTCTTCTTTGACAGTTAATGAACATTAAATGTAAATAGTCACATAATTTTTTTAATAGAATGCAGATTGAAAAATATTATATCCTTAGATTATTTATGAGTTGTTTTGTCATGGTAACAATATTATTCGTACAGCACTTTTACATGTTGCAAAATGCTTCTAAAGGCATTATTTAATTTAATTTTCACACTTCAGTGAGGTTGGTGAGGACAGAATCATTGGGCTAACCTTGAAATATCTGAGACTTGAATTAATTGTACGCAGTAAGATTACATCACAAGAGAACCCTCTAGAGTCGCACTACAAGGAACATCCTCCAGCTTCCCTACTGCTCTTGCACCCACAATCTCCAGATCCTATATCTTAGCCTTCTTTAAAGCATCATTTGTACAAATGTTGATTTATCCAGAATTCTACCACCACAAGAAGATGTCAACATTGTAATGTGACTAAAGATCTTTGACTTCAATTATCCTGTTTTTATGTATTACCTTAAAAAGCCATGCTTTTTATTCACATGTATGTTTATGTTAACTCTATGTTAATTCCTTTTACATAGACAGAGACTAAACTGTGAAGCATATTTGCTTCTAACACAGAGTTCAGAGACTGACACAATTTTTAAACACAGCAGCCATTCAATATTTGTTGATTGGATGTATTAATGAAGTCAGACTTTTGTGGAAATCATATCTCTACTTTTTTGTAATGTTCAGGGCAGGGTTCACACACTATTGATAACCAAAAGCAAATACATGTTAGTTCAGGAGAAAAATAATGATGATTGTTCAATCCCATATTATCAAAGTTTTCAATATAGCAACTAAGAAAAAAATATTCCCTTAAAGAGTACAAGCTTTTGTTTTTACCTTTTTTTAAAATAGCACATTTGTTAACCCTGTAGGAGAGCCATCATGAAAAAGTTCAACAGGAATACTCTCTGAGATGTTCCAGTAAGCGAGGATAACTGATTTTTTTTTTATACCAGAGATATTGTGATATTCACATTTGTGAGAAAGGCGAGCACAAGATGAGTTAATATATACAGAGCATTTTCTCACCTAGTCTTGCCGAAAATGTTTTGTGATATTTTTATGGATGAGAAACTAAGAGAAAAAAGATCACTCATCTAGATGTTTTCTCCATTTCACCTCAAGCTCAAAACACAATTTTACTCTTCCTATTTATAAACACACACACACACACACACACACACACACACACACACACACACCACAGTTTAAATCTTCTGTCCAGTTACATCATTAAGACAGCATAATTTCACACAGAGAACTCAGAAAATAAATGCACATTGCAGACATTGCAATTATTTAAAAAGGAAGAAATGAATATGTGTTTAATATAAGTGCATATGTGAATATTTTTATATATACATTATAAAGGAAAAACTATTATGTGCCTTTACACTACACATAACTACCACAATAATACTTTACTTCTGTTCAATAAATGTGTGGTAGTTTTCCTCACACCAGGCAATTCTGTGACACCAGCTGGGTGTCTTAAAATTTAATTCTGTTCTGACACTATCTACCTGGAGAGAGTGTCAGATCCCATAGGTTAAGTGTTCAATCCCACAAGACCACCACCCCCACCCCCGACACACACACTCCAGACACAAATCACAAGCCCAAGTTATGATACATACTTCTGACCCACTGGCTATAAATGAGAGATTCCCACAACCCACCTTTTAGGTTTGATTTATTTGTCATAGTGGCTCACAGAAAGCAGGAAAATATTTATTTACTAGATCTCCTGTTGATTATAAAAGGATATAACTCAGCAAGTACCAGATGGAAGAGATGTACAGGCCAAGGTAGAGGAAAGGCACAGAACGTGCTATTTAAGCACACTACAGTCCCAGCATTTCCACAAGCTCACTAACTTGGAAACTCTTAGAACTCTTTTGTGGTGTTATGGAGGCATGATTGATTAATCATTTTCCATTTGTGATTAAAGTTTATCTCCTGGCCCTTCCCCTCCCTTGAGGTCTGAGATAAAGTTGACAGTTTCAATTCTCTTATCATGATTCATTCCCTGGCAACCGGCCCCCATCCTTAGGTTACCTAGGGGCTTTCCAAAAGTCAGTTCATTACCATAAACTCAGGTGTGGTTGATAGGAGCTCTTTCTGAATGACAAAAGACACACTTATCACTTAGAAAAATCCAAGAATTTTAGCTTTTTGTCAAGACCCAGGGAGAAAGACCAAATATGTTTCCTATTATATCTCACGCATAGAATATATATGTATATTGCATGGTGAATGTCTGTGATCTTTTTCAGTAATATATGCTTAGTAATTCTTCAAAAATAGTTTTTCTTCATAAAGTGCATTAATTATAGACTTCAGCTTGAGTGAATCCTACCTAAAATATGTAATTAAAAAAAAAATCATATAAAAGCATGTAAGACAAAAAGAATATTTGGTTAGCAGTGTTAAAAACAAAATTCAACTGAGTAAATTTTGTAAGCGAAAAGGGGCTATGTAATTAATCTGACAAGCTCAGTGATTGAAAGTAACCTCACAGGGTGATCTGATCATAAATTCCTAACTGGGCAGGTCTTTGTGGGTAGTCAAGCCTCAGGGCTATAACTTCTTTAGTAAAAGGTTTATCGTTGTCTTAAACCAGTTCTATCAATTTTCTTGTTATCTAGGTTAATACACCTTTGAAATGCCAGAATAATTCTCTTTTTGAGACCCCTTATAGGCATTACCACTCTCAAGGGAGCACATAATCTTGTTGCATGTATTCCATCCCTATTCACTATAAATGTTAAATGTTAACTATCCTGTGCCATACTCACTCATTCACAGGTTGTGAAAGCATTCACAAGGCACAGAGGAATAGAAGTTAGAAAGTTTAAGAACAGATGCACCTGCAGAAGAGTTGCCATGGACAGAGTCTAGGGTAAACCGCTGAGCCGAGATTCTGTTTAGCTGAGGTTTTATATTCTCCAACCAGGATGTAAATTGCTTTAGCCTGTAATGGAATCTTCCACTGTGGTCGGTATCATCCATTGGGGTGAAGGAAGGTATGGTTAAACTTGTTATGGAAACCTTTGAGGATGTCTATAAATGTAAGTTGGGGCCAAAGGCTCCCACCCACCTCCCTGAGCCAAACAGCTGCCCCCTAGGCTCATTCCTGTTTACACATACCTATTTCATTATCTCTTACCCACTAATGTGAAAGAAGCATATTTCTCCATTTTGCTTTTTATCCTATCATAGGGATTTCCCCACATTGCTGTCTCCACCTCCTTAATCTCCCATAAAGGGATTTTCTGTTCCCTCTCTTTCCTTATGTCCCCTCTTTTGATTCCAAATGTATAAAAAGAGCTGCAAAACTGCCATTCTTTGGAGCATTTTGAGATCTTGCTTCCAGGCATGTTCTCAGTTTGGTTCAAACAAACTCCTATAAAATTTTCTATAGATGTTCTTGCGTCAACAATTTTAAAGATCTTATTGGTTTTATTCAATGATTCATGAGTCAGAAAACATTCCATCTAGCAGATAGAAAGGAGCTCTGAGGAGTACTACAAAATAAAAGTATTTATAGGCACAAAGGAGCAGGAACAAGGAAGTTATACTAGACAAAAAAGTGGATTGGTTATGTTAAGGTCACTTACCTTTAGGGGTTGCAGGTTTCTATCAAGTAGATTATCTAACTAGTACTGATAAAGCAATTCCTGATGGACTAGTTTAAAATTCCATTTCTGGGAGATCCAAAACTAATTATGTCTCCATTTGGTGACTTTGGGCTTAGCATAAGCAACTGCATTGCAGTTCTGTTGTCTTTTTTTTGTTTGTTTGTTTGTTTTTACAGCAGCTTCTGATATAGTCTGTTTCAACTTCCCCAAAAAAGTTTAAATAGAAAAATAAATTCAAAATATGATATTTTATGAAAGTAAACCTTAAGAAAGGGTCTAAGTAATATTTTATAGTCAAGATTTTATGCTAAGTGTTTGTGTACACTAAGAACAATGCAAGCCACGTAAAATTACTGGTGCAACCCTCAAAAACAAACTTCCCTAGTTTGGGAAGAAAGTTCTCATTGACTGGCTTTATTTTCCCTTACCTTCTGGTAATGGCCTTACCATTAGTTAAGGGCTATAGTTTGTTATGGTTATCAGAGACAATAGAATAGAGACTGCAAAATACCATAAAGGAAGAATTACAAAAGTGGTACCATTTTCAAATATTTTATAAATAAGATTGGATTTTTTTTGTTGTACTTGGCCACAAAACCTTAAAAGGAGGGAATGCCTGGTAGTGGTAGCAATTTCCTTTGGTGATAAGTAAAAGTAAATATGACAGCAATCACTTGTAAATACACACATATGAACAAACACACACACACACACACACACACACACACACACACACACAGGCAGAGAGACAGAGAGAGAGAGAGAGAGAGAGAGAGAGAGAGAGAGAGAGAGAGAAAAGAGGATGTTTTCTTGATGTTTCAAAGGAAAAGCATACCACCATAAATGATTTACTATAAAAACCAAAAGAAAATCGTAGAAAATGTATCAATACAACATAAGACCACATAGCTGCAGAGAATGAGGAACTGAAAGTCTTTTGGGGAGAATATTATATGATAAAAGAAAAACAGGAAAATATAAAGAGCAGCAGAGATGAAAAAAGACTTGGTTGAGACATTGAACTATTGCGAGGAAACTAAAATAGCAATAGCAGAATTAAAATCTGTAATTGAGGTGATAAAGAAAAGCATTAATCATTCAGGAAAAATTGAATTAATAATCTGGAGAAGAATGTTTTCAAAAATCTATTAGAGTCTGGGAAATGAAAAAGATGATCAATGAAAACAAATGTAATTGATGTAAATGGAGTACAGAATGTGAAAATTTTACTTGCATAAAACTGGTGTCCTTACAAAACAGTGCAAATATATACATGAAAAAGGCCCAAAATGAATTAAATCATATAACATTAGGATTTCAATTTGGTAATATACAGTGTGTCTGTTTGTGTGTGCATAAATGTATTTCTTGTGTGAACATATTTAAATTTGTAAGTGGCTATAACACCAATTTCTTTGGTGGGGGATTTTATTTTTTACAGTAGTTTTTCATTTATCTCTTTGCAATAATAAGCAGATACTTATTATCATAAAGGACTGAATAAAATATTGATGGTATTGAAAAACACAGATTATGTTATCCAGAATGGGTAAAATTAAGAGAGCATCACCCTGTAGAACTTGTTTTAATAAGATGTATTTGTCCGTATGTGTTACATGTTACTAATTTACTCTATCCATGTTTCTATGTTCTAAACAAAGTAGTTATCACAGTACTAAGGGGATATTTCACCTTGCCTTTTAGTTCTATCCAGATATGTGTACTGTCTAGGGCCTACACATCCCCTTGTTAATCTGCTAATTTTTCCAGAGGAAACCCTTATATCCTACAAAGGCGTCAAGTAGAAATGGATAAGGGACAAAAGTGCTAAATAATTCTGAAGTTGTGTATGGTATGCTTATTGTGAGACATACGGAATGCGGTGGGGAGAATGCCCCAAGCTTAGAATGACTGTTATTAAAAGGTTCCCGCTGTCTACATCATTCCAACATCTATATACTTGATAGATAAATAGAAAGAAAGGAAAGAGAAAGAGAGAAACTAAGAGAAGAGAGAGAGAGAGAGATGTTGAGAGAAAGGTGCTATCTATCTATACAAGCACACACAAGCAAACATACTGATAAGTACAAAGTATTTAAAAACATTTGTCATTTGTGCTATTAGATAAATTGCCTCTTAAGATCTAAGAGCTATTGAGATTGGGGAAGGGGAATAAGAAAGCAATGAAAATATGAAAGAAGGAAAACCTACTTGTATGCCAGTATAGTTTGAACTTCAATATTTACAAGAGCTTTCTTGACCTTGGTACTCACTGTGTTTCTATTCTGTTTTTGAGAATACAGGCACTTGAGATGACTTTTATCATCTTGTGTCCTTGAATAACATAGACTCTCTAGAGCATCCTCATAATTCACCATATACTGATCTGAATTGATTTTCAAACATCCATCAGAATGTTTAAATGGAATTTTTGGGCCATGTTTTGGACCTTTTTACTTAGTGTCTATATATAAATTCCTTGTTTTGATAGACAGTAGCATTTTGCATGCTTTTTTGCCATCTGAATGAGAAGTGCAATTTTGTACAATAAAAAGAATTGCTTTGAGGCAGTTGAGATTTAATTAAATTCACTGAGCTTTGTGATTTAAAAAAAAAAAGTTATTCCTAAGACTAGAATGCACACAACAGATTCTAATATTTTGGAACAGGTATTGGACTTCCCTCATACTTCTTACAAGTCATGACAGATGATTGGTAAAAAAAACTAACATGCAAAATGTATTGATTTTGACAACAGTTCAGAACTCATAGTTGGCATCAGTATTGTGGATTATTCAAATAAGTATGTGTTTCAATATTTACAATTAAAATGTTTTAAATATTATTCTCAATTTAATATTACTATATTATATGTTTGTCTTATATTTATTATTGCTATCAATTAATTAACTAAATATTCAGGCATATGCTATTTGAAATATATATGAAATCTCTCCACTTGGCTGCAAACTCCTGAAGGCCTGCGACCATACCTTATATTTCTTTGGTGATGTTACTTGATGCTTAGCATAGTATAATTTGGCATATACTTGTTGATTAACTGATTTCTCTTAAATTCTTGTTAATTATCAAATTTCAACAGCATCCTTTCCTCAAAAAGATCAAAGATTGCTACAAAAAACTGCATAGTGAGAGCATTGAGCACTACAGAGTTGAAAATACTAAATCCAGAAAGGTTAGTAGAGAAAAAAAATCAGAGGGATGAGGAAGGACAAACGATAAAATCAATTCAACTCATACTAATTGGTAACTTAATTTTAATGCACTTTATTGCACTTCCAAGTCATTTTGCTATCAAAGATTTTATTGCACTTTGTACAAAAACAGAAAAAGTCTTCTCTATTGCATAGGCTTCCTAGGTTTTCTGCATGGCCAAACATAGATGGTCTGTATGTAGAATAGCTGATGTTCCTGAAGGAGGTCCCACCCTCGTAATGCTATACAAACAAATGTATGTGGTTGGGGAGGAAGGAACAGCAGAGAGAGAAAGAACTTCTGTTCAATTATGCAATAACGGAAATTTCCTGTTCAAAGAAGTGTCCCTGAGATATCAGTCTGTCTATCTAGTCAGCTAACTCAGACATAGAGACAGCTCTCTGCTAAGCTCTAGTACAAAAGTGTGGGTAGAAAATGAGCCTTCTGAGTCCTCCAGGGGCAAGGATAAGATAATTTAGAAGTCACCAAGCTAAACCTTTTAGAGTAATGGGGCACTACAGTTGCCAGCATATTCAATTTCTGGAAACTTTGTTCAGATAGGTTTAACAGTATGTGATACTGAGTTGCATAGCATCAGAACCCAGCTACTAGCTAGTCTGCCCTTGGGTAAAAAGATATTTACGTTACAGTTCGCAAAATACAGAAACCACTCTTGATCATGTCCTTTCCGGCTATTATAATAGCACATATTCCTATGAGAAAAGGGACTGGGAATTTCATTTCCTATAGAAAATAGTTCACTTGTTTGTGTATATGAACATAATTTGGAGCTATCCAGGTTGTTTTAAATGTTTTAAAATTTATTTGTAAAAATATATATTTGAAATAATGTTTGAAATAAATGTTCTTTAGATAATTCCAGAACTCTCTTTACAGTGATGCGATCTAAATCATCTCATCTATAAAACATTATAGGCCTTGTTTTTATAATGTATGTCTGCCATTTAATTTATAATTTACTTTCCCTGCTTACATTGGTTAGGGTCATATATACATGCCTTCAGTGTATATTGGGTATTTGGAATAACAGGTTATTTGTAGAAATTATGCTGTTTCTCTTCCTCATAAGTTCATAAACACATTATAGTTGCTCTCTCTTTTACTACCTTAGTTTTTCTTTACTTCTACTTTTATTCATGTTTTATTTGAGGACAAAGATTATTATTGCTATTATCATTATTCCAAATGCCATATGGCAGTAGGAAATTAGTACTTAGGAGTTGGCCAAGAGTCCTCAAGTGGAAAACAGATCAGGAAAAGTTAGTATCAAGGATCCTATTCTATGGTATGAGATTTCTGGCTAATCCATTTGTTCTTGTTTTGGATTACTCTAATAAAAAAGGAAAACATCAGAGGGGTGAATTGTAAGTCTTTCTTACTTGGTTTCTAATTCTACTTCATTGCAGGGCATGGAGATAGTTTAGCCAGAGTAGGATAAAGAAATATTGGGGTAAACAGTCTAGTAAATGGGCATAGTCATTCCATTTATAGCTCATCTAATTTTCTTGTAGTGTCTGATCATAACATTTAAAGAAAAAAAAAATGAATGCAAAGAAGTTGAAGCCTTTCCTATATCTATATTAGTGAAAGTGGATTTACATTTCAAAGCAAAACCTCTAAGGGCCAGTTCACACACATTAGTTCACGTTAAATCCTTTCTCCTAATTTGCAGGGTCAATGAAGTTCTAAATTGTGACTCAGTTGAATTCATTGTTAATCATCCACACTGCTCCCTGTCTCCCCATCCCACACCCACAAACACAATATCTGCCAGGACTGTCTTAAAGCCATTTCAAGTGTGTTCCTCACAAATGTTAACACGCTTGTATATGTGTTACATGATTTAAAAAAAAAAGCTAAAAATAACCAGTAAAGGTAAGAGGATTGTTGGGATTTTAAGGAGAAAGTAGATGAGGAGATCCGTTGTGGGGACAGAGCCCCAGAAAGCAGTTTCCAGGCTCTCAGCCTCACATAGAAAGGTGTTGGCTCAGGTAGTAAATGGCCATCAACTGTGATTGGATGGCCATCAGCTGTGGTTAGTTGGCCGTCAGCTGTAACCAGTGAGACATTGGCCACTAACATAACTGCTGTGGCTACACTAGCAGCAAATGGGGGCTAGCAAGAAGATGGCGGCTGCGCTAGCAAGAGCGGATTGCAGTTAGGATGGCGGGTTGCGGACAGTGTGGATCCAGCCTCCAGTGAGAGTATAGTGCCGCCAGCGAGAATATACTAGTATGACTCCCCTATCTATGGCTCCGTGGGTGTTCCTTTTTGGCCTCACCATATCCTGCGTTCTTGTCTGGGGAGCGGGAGCAGAGGCCCCGCCGGATGCCCCGCACGACATCCCTCTTTATTTTTGTTTTCACCAGGCTACAGTAACGAAATTGGATAAGCTCTTTTATTAAGTCTCTTGCAGTTCCATATTCTATTATATGAGATGCATTACATGGAAGGTATTACCCCTTCTATTTGCTATAGAAAATTGTTCTTTATAATTCCTTGACAAACAGTAAATATTGAAAATACACAGTACATGTTTTTGTGCTTGTGTACAAAATAATTTCAAGTACATATGTGTAACCTTACAAGATTTTTGTTTACTTGCATTTGACGAATTTGAATATTTAGAAAATATTTTTCTTGCATTAATATTTTATTACTTTAAATGGAAATAAAGGGCATGCAAAGGAGATATGAGTATGTTAGTTAAAGGAATAGTTTACACGCAGAGGCACTGGACTTTCAGCTATAGCTAATCATAATCCTTACAGTTTGGATTTCACCAAAAACTCTCAAGGTCCACCTATAAAGACACAGTCTAAACCCCAGGTGCAAGTCTCCTGAGATAGATTTAGTATTTGAGAACCTGAAAGCAGTGGCCAGTTAAAGTCTACACATTTGCTTTAATATAGATTAATACATAATTTGTGACATAATAATCTCAGACAAATAAACAGAACAGTTTAAAGCTTCTTTCTAACAGTGGTTTTGACAGTGCTGGAAGGAGGACAGAAAAAGGAAAAGCTGGGTCATTTCACTAGTGTCAAGTTCTGTGGAAAAGCAACACGTGTAATCATATTAACTTAATATCCTTAAGCCAGTGGTGCAGGCTGAGGCACTAGTCCACATCTGTCATTTTCTTCACATTTCTTAAGATTTAAGTTCTATGTTAATACCAATGATAAAAAGACTGATGAGAAATGTTTTGAAAATACGATAAAATATATAGAAATTTATGTACTTATGTAATTATATTTTTCATTTTCAAAACTTCATGCTCATTGTAAATAATTTAGAACATATAGAAAAATAAAAGTATGTAATAAAAGTTACCTTAGTAGAAAATTATTATAATCACTTTGATGTCATTTGCCAGATTCTAAATGTATGTATTTGAAATTTTAATTAAATACTTATATACAAAATATTAATACCAAATAGACATGATACAGTATTATATTCTTACCTTTAACTTAATTGCAAACCATAAGCATTATCTCATGTCATTATATACTATTTAAAAATCTACATTGAATTACCCATGTTCTATCTTACAGCTATACTAAAGATACATTTAATTACTATCCAAACATTAGATAGTTAGGTTGCTCATAGGTTTTAACTGTTATAAATAAGTCATGGTTCTTAGCTTTGTACTAAATGTTTGTTTGGAATTCTGAATCCTTAGGGTAGAGTTCTAGAGGAGAAATTACTGTACTAAAGGATATAAACTTTTTACAGACCTTGGTATGTACTGACAAATTGCTTTCCAGAAAGGTTATACCAATGTGCACTCTCATCAGCAGAGTGCATACATGAGTATTAGATGCACACATACTAAATATGACTGGGAAAGTCTTTAATGGTTTTTGATTTAGTAATAATAACTGTTGGTTATTTTAATATAAATTTTCTGATTAATAGAACGATTGAAATATTTTTCATGGATTTATAGACTATTTGTGTTTATTTTTTTCTAAAATGCATTTCTGTGCTGCTCTATTATTGTTTAAGTGGTTATAACTTGCATTAAAAGTGAGTAATTAAGGTTACCAATTATTTCAATTTGTTTCTTAAAAATATTTCATAACTAATTTTTGCCTTTTAATTTTTGTGATGAATTTCATCATTAATACCCATCTTTTGCTATTTTATTTTCTTTCCCATCCCCCAACATAACTTTTATGATTAGAAAGTGTCTTCTGAGTTGATAATTAGACAAATATTCACGCTCAATTTTTTATAGATTTAGAGGTCAGCTATTGCAAGAATTACGATCGATTGGTATCATTATTCAACAATATAAAACACCAGATTTAAAGTATTTTATATTCATACTCAGTTATTTACTATATAACATGCAGCACTTTTAAAGGTATGACTAGCAGTTCATTTAAATTTCTAGAGAAATTTAAACCTATTGTAATTCAGTGTTTGAGATCTGTCAGAATTCCTTTAACTTGTCAAACGTTTTGATATGCTATAATAATATTGATACATTTTAAAAGGAAATATAACACCATATTCCAAGAATCAGAGTCACATAGAAAAAGTGGAAAAGAGTCATCATATCAAGATTTTATTTTGTTCCATGATTTTTCATTGCAATACATATTTGTTATACTGTCATGATTTTCATCACATTTTTCTTAGATTATTTTATCAACCTGGAATTTGTATGACTTTCTTCTGCTATTTGATAAATCTAGAATGCTATAGGTGATTATTCTTGAAATGATCATCCAAATGATACCAATGATTGGCCATTGCTTTATAGTTTATAAAGAAGTTAAACATCAATTTTCTCTATAATTTGATTCTTACAACAGCACTGTGAAATTGGCATTTTATAGCTATTCCGTTTTTTGGTTGTTTTTGTTTGTTTGTTTGTTTGTTTGTTTGTTTTTCCCTTACTAATGAGAGAAATAAGAATCAGAGATATTGAGTAACTTCTCTGAAATCATACAGTTAATGTCGACAGAGCTGGGATTTGAAATTGTTCTTCTCAGTTCAGATCTCATGTTCTCTATTATAATAGCTTCTTAATTCCTAATTTTCAATCTTTCTTGGGTCAACAAAGGGACATTTGAATGGAATTTTAATTTCTGTAGTGTGAGGGACAGTCTATATATTACAATAGCAACTGCTTTGAAGTAAATAGTTATAGTAAAACGCATATACGTTTTGAAATTTACTTACCCCAAAGTATCATTATGACTTCTTTAGATGTAACATTTTTTAAAAAGACTATTTTTTTTTTTTTAAAGAGCAATTGCAGGTTCACAGCAAAATTGACCAGAAAGTACAGAATTCCCATATAACCCCTGTCCCACACATTCACAGCCTCCTCCATTATCAGCTTCTCAATCAAAATGGTACATTGGTTGCAATTAATGAAGCTTTATTGACACATCGTGATCATCCAAAGTCTATAGTTTGTTTACCTTACGGTTTACTCTTGGTAGTATATATTCTATGGGTTGTGGACAAATGTTTAATGACAAGTATAAACCATTATTGTTTCATTCAGAGTATTTTTCACTGCCCTAAAAAATCTTGTGTTCTGCCTATTTATCCTTTCCTCAACTCCTAGCGATCACTTATCTTTCTACTGTCTCCATAGTTTTGCCCTTTGTAGAATGTCATATAGTTAGAATCATACAGTAGTAACTTTTTCAGATTGGCTTCTTTCACTTTGTAATGTACACATTGAAGCTTCCTCCATGTGTTTTCATGACAGCTGGATATACCTCAGTTTATATATCCATTCACCTAGTAGAGGATATCTTGGTTGCTTCCAAGTTTTGGCAATTATGAATAAAGTTGTTAAAAACAGTTTAAAGGGGCAATAATTTGGGGAGCAAACCTACGTATAAATGTTCTTAAAATGGACTGTTCAAGTTATATATAACATATATATATATATATATATATATATATATATATATATATATATATATATATAACATGTTACCCAGTTTAATGTGAAATTAGATAATGCATAGGAAGTTATAATGTGTCGTGGTGATGATGATATTTCTACAACTTTTAGTTACAGAAGTTTTGCTTCTGAATCTAGGTGGATGTTTACATCATGTAATTCTCCTGTGGAATAGATTATTTGTAGTCTATTCAGGGTGCTCTTAGTGGCTTGGGGACAGATGAATCCAGGGTTCTTGAACAAAAATTTCCCCTGTGAATAAAACACAAGGTAGTTACTATGTGGAAGAGTTTTGTGTCATTCAAAACCAGCTAAGATAGCGAAGCCATAAAAGATCAATGGGAATTGGTTTCTATAAGGGCTAGCAGGATGGTATAAGTAATGTTTCTGAGCCTACTAGGAAACTATTAATTTATTGAACATAAATTTAATATATACTGAGCCAATTCACAAAAGTAAAATTATTAGGTAATGTTAATTTGTTAACTTTTTTCTCTTACAAATAGTAACCCATCTGTGGGGAGATACTTTCCCCATAAACTTTCATGGCAAGATTTAGATGTATGATTCTTGCCAGAACCAATTTTTACTGTGATGGTGAAAAAATGGTGATTTTTTTTTTTTTTTTTATCATCATTACTTATTCCACATTCTACTGAAACTAAGAACCTCCCTTTCTTTTCTACATGTGTCTGTGTCTGTCTGTCTATCTATCTATCCATCTATCTATCTATCATCTATCTGTCTTTTATAATCTTTCTATTATCAGTGTGGACTTATGCATTCCTATTTTATTCAATGGATTGTTTTCCATTTCTGTCCTTACTTATTTTATGTTTAAATTGTCCTAGATTTTCCTAGTAGTAACCCCTTTCAACTGGCTCTTTTATCCTTTTGTTATTATGATTATGATTATTATGATTATTATTATTATTTATTATTATTTTTACACTCTATAAGATGTTTCAGCCTCAACTTCCAGTCCTGAAATGAAACCAGACAATTATTCAAAAAGTCCTGTTTCCTCTTTGTGGGCAATCACATTTACAAATCAAGATGTAAGTTTATTTATTACTATTGACATATCATCACGTCTTGTCCCATTCAGCTCACAGAACTGAAATATCTGTGAATGCATGTGTATGTATATGTGTATATATACACATACCTCCAACTTCAATCTACCCGTTGGGTTTTTGCTTGCCTTTCCCCAGTCCATATTTCTATGAGTCCTCATCTATAGTGAGAACCCTGGCTCCCAACACACTTAGTTGTTTACTCCATCTGACAATACATATAAAAGAACCCCAGCATTGTTAGGTGCATACTGCTATGAAAACACAACCTACAAGAATGAATTAAAAATTTGTTTGCAGTTCTATATTTCACTTACATTGAGAATATACAGTTAAAATGCTATATTGAAATGTTACATGGATTTATTTGGTTTGCTTATATGTTTTTTTGTTTGGTTTTGCTGTTTCCTCTTTCAGTGTGGCTATGTTATTAATCTGTAATGCAGCAGAACTTTTTGTTTGTTTCTGTTTGTACTCATGTGTTTTTTTTATTCCATATATATATAGTTTTTACTTTTATTTCTTGAATGTCTGTAATAGTAACATGCATAGGGATACAGTGCATCAAAATCATTTGCTATTGCTTTTTCTTATGGTTTGGGTAAGTTTCTGCTTAAATCTGATTAGCTGGAACATGTGAATCTGGAGTCTGATATTCTGTGTCCTGATCTCTGTTTTCATTGGTCCATGACACAGGATGGTAAATTTATTTCCTCTCTTGTGTGAACTGCACTGCTGTTGGTATATGCTGCAAATACTGTGTTGAGAAGGCCTGTGTAAATGAAGTCTAGATTTAGTAGAGATTCTGCTACACTATGAATACTTATGTCTGCCATACATGTGAGGCCAGTGCCTGGAAGCTTATGTTTATTTCTTGTTTATTTGCTGGAGAAAATTTCTTGTGTTTCTTCACAAACTCTTGTTTTCTGCTTAAAGGGAAAAACAAAAGGAGAGAAAACTTATAGTGTTTCCTTGTCCACACTAAAGGTTGTTTTGAGAATTTAATAATATCGTATTTATAAGCCCTTTGTAAATTATAAATAATCTTAATATGTAAGTTATTATTGAGTTTGGAACATTATTGAAGACATGGATGTGTGGAATGTTTTGACCTTATTTTAAGATGAAATCATTTGTGCGATGCCTTATTTTTGGCAATACTGCATGGTGGGAGTTAAAGTCCTACCTCAGAGATTAAGGTCTATAATTTTAGTGTATCTAAGAATAGCAGGATACAACTTGACCACAGGTTAGCTCAAGCTGGCCCCTCCAATGAGCCCATGGGCTACTGGTGGGTCATGATCACAGAGCTTTCTGAAGCTCTGCCATGTTTCCTTTAAAGATTACATCCCCTGCAATCCTAAGAACATCTGATCACAGCAGGAGGAAAACTAACTCTCTGCCTTTTACATTTCATCAACCTGACTCATGACCTTCCCAACCAAACGGAATCAGTGATGGAACATAGTTTCATTATGTGTCCTGACTTTCCTAGCATATCATATAAAATAAGCACCTTTCTCTGCAGTTTTCTCGTTCTGAGCCACAGCATACTTGCCTCCATGCCAGGATCCCTGGACGTGACTCCTTGGAATCCTGCTGCTTATGACCCCTGCTTCTGGAGCAGCAGGAGCAGCAGTGTGTGCTTCTCCTCCCCGCAGGCCCCTAAAGCTGGCAGTAAATTTGATTGAGCGGCAACAACCACAGGGAATCAAATACTGTTTTGCTTCTGCCATAAGGACTGTTTTTTAAAGTCATCCTGGAAACCCCCACATTTCATCGGTCACCCCCCACCCCAAAATTATGGAGAATAAAATGCCAAGGCAAAACGATCATTCTACTTAACAGAATATTGGATTTATGCTTCTTAGACTCATCAGGTAATATAGGAACTACAAGAGTGGCTTATCTATACAGTAAATATTTTATATTACTTTTCTGTTTTCATTTATTTGTTGACTAGGCCAAATGCAAAATACATTATAAAATAACAAAACAAAACACAAAGTCACCTCCTTTGAATATTTATCTTCCTCTTTCCTGGCATCAGGTTGTTTATTCATTTATATTTGTATTTATTATTCATCAAAGCACTTTGATATTTAAAGCTTCATGTCAAGAGAAGAAATGCAAATAGTTACTTCTCAAAAAGGAACCCCAGAACTTTAAACCACATTTTAAAAACTCTAATGTAATTTTAGCCTCACCAAAAATAACTGATAATGTCATAATA
Source organism: Rhinolophus sinicus (assembly GCF_036562045.2). Classification (NCBI taxonomy): domain Eukaryota; kingdom Metazoa; phylum Chordata; class Mammalia; order Chiroptera; family Rhinolophidae; genus Rhinolophus; species Rhinolophus sinicus. The sequence continues at coordinate 125,201,763 of NC_133755.1, read as the reverse complement.
GCAGTATATATATATTTTTTTCTTTATATTAATGGAATAAATAAAATTTTAGTTGTTTTTTGTAATTATATACTTGTTAAAATATACTAATATGCAAAATCAGAACTCACTATTTTATGGCCTAAGGACAGTTCCAAACAAGATAATAAAATAGTAAACTAAATACTTATAATGCCTTCATTTAAAATAATACAATTTCAATGCAATTTAGGAGCAGCTGATTTACTATACGGTCCTCCTTTACTATAAATCTCTGTTACTTGTAAGTGGTTATAAATGCTGTAAAATGCATTGCAATTAAAAAAATGAAATAGATAAAAATAAAATTGAGGATAATAATAATGAAGAGGCTGCACTAATGTACCTCACTGATAATCTAGACAAGGCATGGCATCAGAGAATAATCATGGAATGATTTCTTGGAATTTCAACTGGGTAGGAAAATTAAGAATATAAACCATTGTTGTAGGTACCAATTATCAGAAGCTTTTCAAAATCAGCAATAAATTTCAATCAGTTGTGTTTGTAAAAGTGTCAAATATATTAGGTTTGTGCAAAGGTAATTGTGGTTTAAAGGGTTAAAAATAACTGCAAAAACCACAATTACTTTTGCACCAACCTAATACAAGATTTTGACAAAAATCAAATCAAGTAAATATTAATGTTTATTAAAAATACATTTTATTCTATGTCTCAAAATATCTGTGGCTTAATCTTGAGTATATGTTAAATTCTGTCATTTTGTGTTCTAGCATTTCTTTGTCCTGAGCAGATAAATTTCAAATGACAAGTGCATTGCATTGTTTACAACTAATATCACACACACACACACACACACACACACACACACACACGAGGTGTGATAAAAAAATACGGTGAATGTTTAAATAAAAAAAAAGTTACAGTAAAAGATATATTGCTACAATCTCTCTCAAAACATTCCCCCTTTGCTTCAAACACACTTATCCCATTGTTCTTGCCACTTTCTGAAGCAGTTCTGGAAGTCCTCTTTCGTGAGTGTCTTCAGTTGCGCAGTCGTGGCTGCCTCGATGTCCTGAATCAATTCAAAACGTTTTCCTTTCATGGTTATTTTGACTTTGGGGAAGATCCAGAAGTTGCACAGTGCCAGATCTGGTGAATAAGGTGGATGAAGACACATCATAATGTTTTTATTTGACAGAAATTGTTATACCAGAAGCGATGTGTGACATAGAGCGTTTTTATGATGGAGGATGAAGTAAAGACACTCACGAAAGATGACTTCCAGAACTGCTTCAGAAAGTGGCAAGAACAAAGGGATAAGTGTGTTTGAAATGAGGAGAAGTATTTTGAGGGGGATTAATGGCGATATGTCTTTTAGTGTAATAAATTTCTTTTTTTTAATTTAAATATTCACCACATCTTTTGATCATACCTCGTGTGTGTGTATATACATATATATGAACCTTACACTTTAGATTCATTTTCTCATTTTAATCTGTAAGAACAACATGCCAACTGTTAAGACATCTAATAATTATTTAGTAACCATCATTAATTTTACTTTGTTAGGAGACTTAGCCACATAGTGGCTCTTATTTACTCAGAGAAGCCCAGTTTCAATCAATTTCAGTTATAAATCTTTGATGACATGTTTAAATGTACTCTACATGTACTCATTCATTCTAAAATGTGAAATTGGTTTGTTTTCCCTTTTTCAAAATAACAAGTAGTTCATCCACATCAAGTGGACAGTAGTTAACATTGCACTGGAAAATGATTTTGCAAAAACATTTTGAGCAGCTAAATCACAGAAAAAATAATAATAAAGCATCTTTGATTACTAATTTCTATTGCGTCCCTGCCCTCTGTGTTAAAATGATATTGTATAGTTTCTACACCAGGACTGCATGGGTCATTGCAGTTACTAGTGGATTTTTAAACAACTGAGCTACAACCTTTGAAAGTGCGGATTCATCAAGGAAATGCTGACACAGCCGTAACCGAGGCCGTAGGAATGGCATCGCTGGGCTATGCATGCTATAGTTGCTGTAGATAGAACTGGCCTGGCTGTGTTTTGCAAACTTTAAGCAAAGAGAAGTCTTTGATATTTCATCAAGAAATGGAAGTGTCTTACATGTTTTTATTTGTATGGTGTGAAAAGAGGTGTGTTGTGGTATTTATTACCAGGTCAGGATCTTGGGGTTGGCTAATCACTGGCTGGCATATAAATCCATGATCCCAGCTTTTCCAGATATTTGTATGGCAGGCAGCTACACAGCAGCAACTTCTGTAATCCTTTCTCCTGCAGATAGAGCTACTAGAAAAGCTTAATAATATCCCAGAGGCAAAGATGAAACGGTATTTCCACAGCTACTGTTTGCTGTAGAGAGCTTTTGAAGTCAAGCTTAAGATGTCTTTATTTCCCTACCAGAATTTTTTTTTTTTTTCCCTCTTTTACTCTGGTGTTGTCATGATGATGGCTTTCTGCTTGAAAAATATTTCAAACCGCTGCAGTTCTCCCATAAAGCATTAGGGAATGAGAACAGCTTTTCATCAGGGCCTGTAGGAATCTGTAACTACAGTTTGTCACTGCCGAAACCCATGGCTATGCTGGTAGTGATCTCAATTTAAAAGTCTCACTTTCCTTCTTATCAGATTGAGAGCAGCCACGACTTTCATTGTCAGCTTATTGGGGACTGCCCTCACTTTTAACTTTTGTGGTTAATTAAGGTCTAAATTGGGTGTAGTGTAGCATTCCCATTCAACCTTTGTTCTGTACCATCTACAAAACAAAAAGCAATAGCCCCAGAATGCATCGAAAGTTATATTAATTATGCTATTGGATAACAAAGTGAAATTCAGATCCAATTTATTTAATGTAGGGAAAGGGGAAACTACATGTTGATTTAGAAAGCCTTCATTTCAGACAAATCCTGATCAGAGGATCACAGTGAAAAGCTGTAAGGAAATACAGAGAGTAAAACAGCCTTTTTATTTATTCAATTTGGCAGCACAATTGTCAAGTATAATAGGATCCAGTGAATTTTGGAGAAGAATGTAGCAACAAATCCTAATTATAAAAAGGAAAAAAGCAAATCAAATCAAGGAAAAAGCAAAGAAATGAAAATAGCAATATACCAATAGCAAAAGTTAAAAGGGTTTTAAATTTCTCCAGAAAATAAAACATTGAAAATATTTTCACACATAAGAGAAATATAATTTGTTAAAAGAGGTTATATTATACTGACATTATTGTACTGTAAGATTGATACTGCTACAGGAAAAGCTAAAGTATTTTATGAAAATAATATTATATTCTTAACCACAAATGTTTGTGATTTTTTCAAATATATATTTTACAAAGTTAAAATTTATTGAACTTATAGTTTGAACATTAGGAAACAGAAAAATCAAGGGAAAATGTCCAATTCCAGATATAGAGTTGTTTTTTTTAATTGAAAAAAAGAAAAGACATTTGAGGTGCTTGTGCCATTTTGTTTTTTAGTATATAAACCTCTATCACCACTAGGTAGTATAGAATAATGAGGATCATTTCATGAGGAAACAAAGGCTATGAGATGAATCTTTCTGCTGTATTAAAGTTAAAATTATGAAGAATTGGGAAATAATAATCACTGTATTAAATACATAATAAATAATGATTTGACTATAGGAAGGTTTTTGCTGAACCTTACAATCTTATCAATAAATGAAAAAGATTTTATCTGTTTTTGAATTTTGAAATTTGTTTATTCTTATATTTTTTTTTATATCCAGGCAGGATTTGAGAAAGCGGAGAGACTTAGTCTATTACTAATAAATAGGTATATAATTTTTTCACAGTTGTAGTCCAAATAGTTTAATATCAAAGTTGGGAAACATGACTAATGGGGTTAGTCCTAGGATGAGTGCTATTTAATAATTCCATCAATCATCTCAAAACATGCTCATTTAGTTAGTTAATAACATCAGACTGGGAAGGGTTATTTAGCACTTTGAAGGACAGAATTAAAATAGAGTGCGACCTTGAGAATTAACAAGTTTCAGAAGTTATCAGAATCAAGTTACACAATCTTACAAAAAATATGTATTAATGTAATTCTGCCGGCCCAAAATATCTGAATGGCTGATTTGAAAAATATATTTTACTAGGAAAGAATATCTTAATCCCAGTGGGGAAAAAAATGAATGACATACGACTCTCTTCCTGGTAGACAGTATTATATATTAGTTAAGAGCATGACCACTAAAATCTTCTGGCCTGGGTTTATATTCTATCTGTATAGCATACCTATTTGTGTGATCATTGTCAGACTACTTAATCGACTTAATATCTCTGGATCTCAGCGTTCTCATCTGTTAAATGGTGAAAATTACAGTATCACCTTCATAGGAGTTTTGTGAGTTTTATTAAACGAGGGCAAAGACTGGAATGTAATAAAACCTATATAGCTATAAACACACATATTTGTAATTTATCTGTCTAAAGTTAATCAGACAAAGAAATGGACAGAACAATTGGTTTTGTTTTATCCACCAAGAAAGACATTCTATGAAGGATGAGTTTACCTAGTTTAAGAAGATGATGAGGTTCATGATGGGTGTATAAATGAGTATGTTTGTTTCAGACACTTTTAATTGTCTGTGATAGCAAAATTATGTCTCTCCAAAATCTTAAAAAAGATAATTCAATCTATATAATAAAGTACGTTTCACATCTTTTCTTGGCAATAGAAGAACATCTATGACTTAAGAAATTGAGGGACTTTCCATTCAAGACGAAGAGGTGTGGAAGGTCTCATAAGATTACAATTTGATACAATCTTGGGAATTACTGGCCCTGTCTACCAAGTAAAAAATTGGACTTCGTGATTCTCACATAATAGGTACTAATAAAAGATGAGCATCTCTTTATTCAACTGCAAACACAAATCAATAGTATTCAAGTCTGAAAAAATGTCATTTTATTAACATAAACATAGTGTAATGAATATTTCAGACTAAATAATTAGAAGATAGAATTTCAGGCTCTCCTGCCATTCTTTCAGGCCAGTGATTCTCATGAGGGATGAGGAGTGAAGCTGTCAGAATTATCTGCATGACACTTTTACCAATTAAACCCACTTACACACAGGCAAATACACACTCATTCTAATATTCTACCCTGATAGGTGATGCTTCTGCTTCTATAAGAATTATCCCCATGTAAGTCACTACCACAAATGAGAAAATATATCAGGCAATGCTAGTCACAAGAAAGTTCATGGTCCTCTATTGTTACCATGTTAGACTCCACCACATATGCCTTTCTCATAATTAAGTACAAGTAGGCTTAGATAGTGTATTAGGGTTAAATTCATTATCACAGATCGTTTAATTTATTCATGCCTCAGTTTTTTAATCTTTAATATGGGAACATTGCAAGTTGTTGAACTCTAATAGTAAAGGATAATTCAAACATGTTTTCATACTTTGCAAATGCAAATGCAACAGTGCTATGTATGTGCAAAATAATAGGAAGTCATCACTATGTGCTGAAAATAGCCAACCCCAAGTGCACAATAATTTAGACTACATAAAAGACTACCCCAGTTTGAGTTCCAGTTAATTAGGTCAAGATAATTTGGCAGCCTTTCTAATATCTTTCTCTGAGCACTAAGGAGTGTGATGATGGGCATCTCTGAAGTGCCCAGAGATAGACACTGAACAGAACTGACTCAAGCGGTTTAATAAAATTGGTCATGCCCTACAAGCCTGCAGATTTGCCGCCATTCCTCATTCATTCCCCATTGCCAGTTGTCATATGAATGCCCTCTCAGCAAAATTCTGTGCCCAGGTGCTTATTTTGAAAGGCATTGTACAAATATGGCCTGAGCGATAATAAATCCATCATTAAAGTTGTCACCATAAGCCTCTGAAACTGACCATAACACGATCCAGAGATTTTTCAAGGAGCTAATCTTACTCATGTTTATTTGGAACATTATCTTCCACCACTAGAAAGCATCTCTTGTTTTCTTTAATAAACCTCTGTTTTTTCAGCTGAATGAATATATATATATATATATATATATATATATATATATTTTAAAGTATGTCAGTTTTCATAAATGTGTCCTCTGTATGCTTTTATTTATTTTCTGAAATACTAAGAATACAGTATATTTCAGGATTTAATATATAGCCTGCTGCTAAACAATTTATGTAAAAATAATAGCTAACACATTAAGAGAAATTATATTAAAACTTAGCCCCCTGCAAGTACCTGAGAGAAACATCAAACTCTGCAAATGTTTTTTAAAGTTAAAATGAAAATGTTTGATCAAATTCAAGGAGACATTTCTTTAACTTTGGCCAAGAATTTCTTTCAATAGAGATGGAGGAAGGAATTTACTCATGAGATTAAGGGTTTAAATTCTTGATTTTAGTTGACCTGTTGAATGCCTGAAAAAACCCAGTAAGAACCTGGTAGCATTCCACTGATTTCATTAGCAACAAATTATTTTTCTAATAGCTCTCACTTCTGCTCAATGCCTACTTTCTGATAATTATAATCTAGCGGATGGGGAGAAAAGTGATGCATTTAATTTTTAAAAATTAAATTTAAATTTGTGATCACCACAATGAAAAATGTTAAGCAAACGCTCTTATGCGTATTATAATTGAGAGGAAACACTCACACACGCACACACATTTACATCAAAGAACTCTTACAGTGATAATTCAGTTTTCTATAAATTACTGGAGTAATTCTTGTTTTTGAATCTATCCCTAAATGTGTGGTTATTATTTTATCTAATTGCATTTATCATTCATTCATAAAATGAAAGAGGAGCAGCATGTGCCACCCCAAAATGTGCCACTATGGCATGTGAATTATTTTAAGCTGAAGGCCATCAAGACCCAGCAGATTCAGGAAAAAACTTTTATTTCCCCTTTAACTGCCTAAAAATATAGAGATAAGCATCCTGGCCCAGAAAGAGAGCTATCCCCAGATATATACATATATATATTTATTTCTGAAAGACTTGCATGATGGCAAATATCTAATTACCAAACATCTGTTCTCTTATCTTCCTGTGAATTGCCCTCCTCCTATTTGAAGTTCTAGGCCCCTGTCCCATTCCTTAAGTCAGAATGGCAGATAAACCACAATTGCCTGACTGCCTTTCAGTCTAATGTCTCTGTGTGCTCCTGTATGTACATAATTAAGTTTGTCTGTCTCCAGTTAATCTGTCTTATGTCATTTTTCTTGTTAGACCAGAAAACAAAATTAAAAAGGTAGAAGGAAAAATTTTTTCTCCCCACAAAATCAGCAGATATTTATTGAGGACCCATGAGGTACCAAGATATGGATAAAACATTGGAGTAACATTGTATAGCAAACAGTGATTCCTACTTTCAAGTTGACCAGGGGTTAGCTAGACACGAAAACAGAAAATGACAGTGAAATGCACCATTATTAGAGTTTCATGGCAGTGTAAAAAGGGACACCTTAACCAGTCTTATTTTACAGGAATCGATGGATTTCCAATCAGTTGGAACAGGCTAAACCTAGCCTGTAATTAGGCACTAGCCACAGATACTAGAAAAAAAGAAAATAAGGGGGGAGGGAGTTGGTAGATGAGTGTAAAAGGGATCAAACATATGGTGATGGAAGGAGAACTGACTCTGGGTGGTGAACTAACAACATGATATATGTATATAGATGATGTATTACAGAACTGTACACCTGAAACCCATGTAACTTTATTAACAATTGTCACCCCAACAAACTTTAATTAAAAAAAGAAAAGAAAAGAAAATATAACCAAAAACTTTGAGTTTTATGATACCTAGTTAGGCAGTTTGTATGTTTGGTGGGGGTGCACAAGGAATTTATTGGATTTTCCTATAATTATTATTATTTTTTTGTTTTCAATGGCACATAGAATTGATACAAAGTGACCTGGGAAAAAAAAAAAAAAAAAGGAATTCAAAGATAGAAGGGAAGACCAAGGGGAGGGGTTTGAATATCCATGGAAGATAGAATAATAGCTCTTGCAAACTCTAACATGGCCAGTTGTAGAAATCGATAATGATCTCTTTACTGGAATATGGGTTTCTTTAATGTAGATATCTTCTCTTCATCTGTTTGTTCATAACACCACCTAGAACAGTAGTTATCAAATTTTAATATCAAAGTCATTTGGGACTCTTGTTAAAAATACATATCGTTTCTCAGAAGGTCAGAGATGGGCCCAAGTCTACATTTTTGACAAGCTCCCAGGTGATGTTGACTAAGAAAGCCTCACAAACCGTTGATGGAAGACAGATTTATATGTAAATAATTTGAATAAAATCCAACTGTTTTAACAAAAGTGTATACTATATACTACGGAAACATAGCTGAAGGCAGAAAGATACTTATTCCACATGCAAGTTTATGGAAGACTTCTTAGTAGTGACATGTTATCAGAATCTTAGTTTATTTTTGAAATTTCAATGCCAGGGCCAAGGATTTTTGCAAAATTAGAGAGTCACAAAAGTTAACAGCTTTCCTGTAGATTATTAGTTTTGAGTTGCTTAGGGTGCATGCAAAGAAAAGACAACAATTCAACAAGTGGAGAGAATATTTTGAATTCCTTGTGAAGCATGCAAATTCCAACCTTTCCTAAGTTCACAAGTTTAAATTCTGCAGCGAGTTATTGCAGAAAAAGTTAATACGCTTTGGCAATCCTTCAGTTAATGCAAGTTGGCAAGCTAAATCTTTAACTCTGAGGTTTTAATCAATTCTTTTTATAGCCTTTTCTCCAGCAAACTGGGATCATTCAACGCTTTTTGGGTTTGTTTGGTTTTTTCCAGAAATTTTCATTTTATTGTAATATTTAGTACGATGCTTAATTTTTTATATGTTAACCTTGCTAGGCCATAGTACCCAGATATTTGATCAAACAGAAATCTGAATGATGCTGTGAAGGTATTTTCTAAATGAGATCAACATTGAAATCAATAGACTTTGACTAAACAGATTGCTCTTCATAACAGGCCTCATCCGATCAGTTGAAAGTGTTAAGAGAAAACCAACCAAGATCCCACAAGGAAGTAAGAATTTTGCCTCCAAATCTTCAGACTTGAACTGAAACATCAGCTCTTCTCTGGATCTCCAGATCACGTGAGCCAATTTCTTAATATCTCTTCAGAGATACACACACAGATTCTATTGGTTCAATTTCTGTGGAGAAACCTAAAAATATATATTTTACTTTCACTAAACATAGGACTGCCAGTGTTTCTAGGACTGCCAGTGTTTCAAAACCTGTAACATTTCAGGAGAGGTTTTAAGCACTTCTTAGATAATGGTTTTGTGTTGTTTAGCCCGTCAGAGATATTCAGGAAAAGAAGTGGATCTATCCTTGACTTTCGATGCCATAATTAATGGATTAAAATTACTGCAGATGGAAAAATAGTTTATGCATTAATAAATGAATAAGGTATATTTCTTCAGTTCAGTGTACTTGATAACATATTTGGCAAGCACCAACTCTATGACAGACTTTATGCTAGGAGCTGGGAAAAAGGTGATGAATGAGACAAAATCTCTACTCTAAAGAGAGGATATGCTAAACATTATGTGGTAACCACAGACAGTTGAGTCTGGAATACTCAGGATGCCATATTGATATTCTGCAGGGATGAATAAATAAGCACTACTCTACAAATAACATGTTATGGTACGTAGGCTCTTCATGGAGTAGAGTACCCTGTGGTTATTTTAGGAAAATAAGCCATTAACCACTATGGAAAACAATCTGAATTAAATATCCTTACGAATTTCATCATGGGGAAGAAAAGAAGTTGAACAAATGGAAAAATAGCTCTTTTACAGAGTCTACCCTCAGCCTGACTTGCTTTTGATAGTGTTATTAAGTCATAAGTTAAGGGTTTGGAATCCTGAATGAAGCAGTGAGGAGAGGCAGCAGAGCTGTTCCTCCCTCTTCTGTGACCCACTCCCCTTGCTGCTCTAAGTGACCTGACGGTGTCTGGACATATCCACATCACAAGCATGTCAGCCGGTCCTGCTGTTAGTAACTGGTAAAGGCCTTAGTCCCTTCACCTCATCGGTGCCCTCAAACTGAGACAGCAGAAATTTGCTGCCACTCACCTATTAGCCTGCTCTTTTCAATTGCCCAAAGTATTTCTTGGGTCACTCAGTTTAGACTGGGAATTTGGCTTGGGAATAGTTTCAGCGGCTTCAGACAGTGATTATACTGCAGTGCAGTGACTTTGGGTTAATGTGTATTTTTAGGTTTTTCTCTAGACACAGAAGGGAGTAACCACACTCCATGGCATTGTACAAATTCAACCGCTGGATGGAGTTGTACAAATTCAACCACAGGGTAGAATTCTCATGCCTTTTTTAATGGAAAACCAAAGAGCCAGAATTCTTTGGAAACGATTTAACAATCCACCTGATATGAAATAAAATTTTACGAAATGCACTTATGATGATGATGTTAATAATGAGTGTTGGGTGATGAAGACAACTGCATGTAAAAGAGAAATAATTTCTCTCTGTTAATGCTTTTAGTGGACTTTTCTGTTTCATCTAATTTCCCTCATTTCTCCGATAGGCACATGAAATGAAGAGGAGCCAAATAAAATGTGCATTTTTTTCTGTGTCAACTCAATGTTAGCTAGATATCAAAAAAAGAAAAAATCAAGGAGTATGTTTGCTCTTGTGTACATGGAGAAAGACTACAATTTTTATGGTGCATTTTGTTTGCTTATATGGATTCCTATGACCTAGATGGCATTCATGCGCAAAGGCACATGGATGGATTTCCAGGGGTGTAGAGTGGCACAAAGCTGCTTCAGCAAACTGAGGAAAATGAGGGAGAGAGTCAGAGAGGAAGAGAGGATGAGAAAAAGGGAAAGAGGGAAGGAGGGAGAGAGGGAGGGAGGGAGGGAGAGAGAGAGAGAGAGAGACAGAGAGAGAGAGAGAGAGAGAGACAGAGAGAGAATATGAGATATTTTTGTTCATGTCTTTTATATTTCCTTGTGCTTAAAGGGGAGGGTGGAGACAATTTAAGTTTTTTATTTGTGCAAACAATTTAGGATTTGTGAAATTGGGATAAGGGGAAAATGAAAGTTCGTCATCAAGGGTAATGTGTAATTTTCAAATTTGGAATATATTTATTTGGGGTTTATAGATAACTAACTGTAAAAGTCAGGAGAGTACTGTATGCATGGCACTGATTGTTCATTAGATTGTTGGCAGCTACATCACTTGTTTTAGTAGATGATATAACAAGTTCACTAAAGTATGGTATTTCTTGCATCTGGATGAATGTGCCTTTGACTTTCACTGGAAATAAAAATATCCTACAGTGCAGCTTCAATAATTTCATTCTCCTTGTTACCACTTAAAAATTCTCACTGATTGAGATGTTACATATCATTTTGAGTGGTGTTAACTTAATTATTTCTTATCTGTTGAGGATTTAAACATGCTGGTATAGCTGGCATTAATTATTAAATAAAGGAGAAAATGATCTGTAGAGCAGAGATGTAGATGAAGCCATTTTAAAAATCTTGCCCTTAACCTCATTTCTCTTTTTTCAGACTTCAAAAAGGTTCATGGTACCTGCAAATTAATTTTAGATAAAATAGGGAAATTTTTAAGTACAGGAGCTACAAACTTAACAGTCTGTTTTATTAATGAAGGGTTTTCTTATCTGTGCCTTTAATATTTTTTTAAAATGCTTTCTTCCCAAGCATGGCAGGAAATATTGAAATGTCAGACCCCCATGGGAGCTGCCAAAATATTCATGAGTGCCTCAGAGAATCTTATCTATGTACAAACAGAAAAAACAAAAAACAAAAACAAAAACAAAAAAAAATACGTAGATATAGGTCAAGGAAAACCATTTTTATTTTCTACATAGAGTGCCTTACAAATGAAGATGTACTATTTTCTGATATAATTGAAATCAAGTTCTTGTAAACTGGCAGTAAAAGGCCCAGCCATTTATTAAAACACAACATGATTACAAGTGAATAATAATAGTTAAATACTATATAAATGATTTTATTTTTTAACATGAAAATTACATGCTTAAACAATTCAGGGGAAAAAAAATCCCATCCAGCCCACAAAGGAGCTCAATCTGTCCTGGTCCCTAACCACAACTTGAAATTTTTTCTCACTTTTGGCCTCTCTCTTTATTTGATAATTTGGCTGCTGCGATTATCTTGAATCCTTCTACCTAAAATATTTCATCAGCTTCTAATATTATCTCAGAACAAAAGATGTATCTTTTTCACTCAGGCAGTTCTTGTCTTTTGCTGAATGCTTAGAAAATCATCGTCTTCTTCAATTTAGGTGTTTCCTTCCTTCCCTTCATAAAATATATGTTTTCTAAAATCCAGATTTATTGTTTTGGATAAATTCCGTTTTGAGACATAATTTATTAGAGGCAAACTGGTAATTTGGGGTTTGTAAATGAAGCCACCGGGGGGGGGGGAAATTACTGAGAAATAGGAGAGATGGACTGGGAAAAGAAAGAGCAAAATAAAGCTGGGTAAAGTATTAAAATACAGTTTGTATCAAAATTATTTCATTATGTTTCTTTCAAGATGTCCAAATGTCAAAACTATTAAAAACTCCATATTTATTTATAACTCTCAAACAGTTTATATACTTGATCTTAAGAAATAAATTACAAATAAAATATTACTTTGTAAGTAATCATTTTTATTTTATCAATATTGTGAGTCCAGATTATCCTTTTCTGTATCTTGTTTAAGCAAAGGCCACTCTCAATAATCAGTTGGAGTAATTATATTCAGAGTTACCATTTTATAACTTTAAAATACAACTGGCATGACTATAGTTTGATTGCTCTGATATTTAACTACTTCCTATAATTTTAACACTCATTATGTAGTAAGAATATCAAAATAATTTAAGAGGTACATGTGAAATGTAAATAGATAAACTCTTCTGCACTGAAAAAAGTTTAAAATGTGCATAGGAAGTCTGACAATTAAGTTCCCGAACTTGTTGCAACAATGTCGCTAACCTTTTTTTTTTATATCAGAGGGATTATTTATTATGAATTTGTACTAATTGGTCAGACAGGTAACCAAGTTTACTATTTGGAAGTGCTGAAAAGACTGAGTGAAAAAGTTAGACGACCTGAACTTTTCACCAGCAATTCATGGCTCTTGCATCATGACATTGCACCATCTTACACAGCATTGTCTGTGAGGGAGTTTTTAGCCAGTAAACAAATAACTGTATTCGACCACCCTCCCTACTCACCTGATCTGGCCCCCAGTGCCTTCTTTCTTTACCCAAAGAGAAAGCAAGTATTGAAAGGAAGATATTTTGATGGCATTCAGGACATTAAGGGTAATACTAAGAAAGCTCTGATGGCCATTCCAGAAAAAGTTCCAGAATTGCTTTGAAGGGTGATCTAGGTACTGGCATCGCTGCATAGCTTCCCAAGGGGAGTACTTCGAAGGTGATCATAGTGATATTCAGCAGTGAGATATGTAGCAGTTTTTCTAGGATGAGTTCCCAGACTTAATTGTCCGACCTTGTGTGTAAGCTGAAGCTGGGATATACAAAATATACAGCAAAGCTTATCAAAGAGCTGACTTGGATAATATTGGCATATGATCATCCATATAACTGCACAGTAATTTGTTTATAATGTGCAGACAGAAATGGGAAGAAAAGAAAAATAAGCAAGGTCTTTAATCAAACAGGTGCTGATTTTGAAGTTTAGAGACCTTCCTTAGCACTAATCAGTCCTTCCTATCTAAACAAGTACAGTGGCTTTAGAACATTATTTAAGAAATTTAAGGGAAATTACTCATAGAGAGAATTTTTATTCTTTGATGTGATTTAGGTTATTATAATTTCCTTTAATCTTCAACATTTTTTTTTGCCTATCATTCAGATAAGTAAAATAATTCAGCAATACAGTAATTATGTAGTGAACAGTAGAAACGTCTATTTGTTTGGCTTTTCGTATAATGCTAGTAAGATTGTAAATCAGTAACTTTCTGAGGGACAGTTTGGTAATGAGTCTAAAATGACTTAAGATTCACAAACTTATATTCACGTTAAGTAATTGATGCTAAAGAAAAAGTAAATAATATACACACAGCAATATGTATAAAGATTTGTCAGTATCGTTCAGTTTACAACACAGGAAGCAATTTGGAAACACCAAATGCCCCCTCCTTCCCCCCGAAAACCTCCTTATGGCAATGGAATAAATTAATAGTGATAAGCTGAATTTCAGCACACTGAAATATTTGCATCAATTAAAATGGTGTTTGAGGAATATATAATGAAATGGAAGACTACATGAAATACTCTTGACTCGGAAAAGAGAGTTGCTTGGATCTCATTCTGTTTTCTCTGATCTCATTTTGTCCATGTGTTTTTAGAGGAAATAGTCTTAAAATATATACTCCAAAATTTTAACATGCAAAAATTTTCAAATATTTTGCCAGTCTGAAGTTGTAAAGTAGTAAACAATGAGATATGCTTTTGTTTTTTGTTGTTTTTGTTTTTCCTATCCAAACAATATGTATAGTGAACCATTCAAAAAGCTTTGCCTTTACTTTCTCCTTTAACGTCTTGATCTCCATGTGAATACTGAACTTCAGAAGTAATGAGCCCTGTTCAGTAGTCTGCAGACATTCCCTCTCCTGTGTCCAGGAACCATTCTCTTGTCCTCTTCCTGTCTTCCTTCTTCCTCTCTTTTACTCCTGCCCCCCTTCTCCTGACCTTCTCTCATGCTCTCTCCTGCTCCTCACACTTGCATTTTTACTCTTCCTCTTTCTCCTTTCCCTCCTCTCTGCCTCTACTTTCTTCCCTTACTTCCTCCTGGGACCCCCTTTCCTCTTTTTCTTGTCTTTCATTGACTACCATTTATGACCTGAAGATTCTGAAGACTGAATATAGATGTCTTACCTAAAGCATATGATCTATTGTGCTTTTTTGCCTTTCTAACAATAATTGTAATAGGATTTTAAGAAAAACCTGCTAATTGAGAATCAAACAGATAACATTCCAGTGCTAAAATCAGGAAGGCTCTTAAGAGCATCAAAGTACCATGGAACCTGCAGCAGCAGTGACCATAACTTTAACACATACTTACAAAGACTCGTGCTATAATTCCTTTTTATGCTACCTAAGCTGAATCATTTATGAGTTAATCATATTTTGTACAGTGTGGTAATAAAGATGCTGCCTTCATATTTTAAAATGTGGCCTTTTGTAAGAGAATGCAGGTTAACGGCAATATTTAAAATGACAAAAATATTCCTGTACATTATTTTAAAAATATCTAAAAACTATGTGAACATTTAAAGTTTAGATATTCATTCTAAGTTCATAAATATTTTGTTCCACACCTCTTTTACATTTACAAGTCTTCATAAAAATCTGGCGTAGCCTGCTCAGGACTGCATTTATTCCTTTATGTCTCCCCTGACTCCCATCCCCACCCCTACCGAAGAACTTTCTTGGATGTCAACAGGAGGATGTAAGATGATCACAGGGCCAGTCTTGAATGAACGCCTGAAGAAGGGTGACGATCTGGTTTGATGAAAAATATATTATCAACCGAAGGCTTAGTCTGTAAGATATTGCAGGCCAAGTGGCAATACCAGTTTATATAGAAATGATAGCATTCAAAGCACACCTTCTGGATAACAAAAGCTGTAAACATTTGCTAGTGGTGAGAATAGCTATCCACTGGTTACCCAGCCATTTTCCTAGCTAGGCATAGGGCAGGAAACAAATCAAGATTCATGGTAAACGAGAAAGCGATATTATTTCATGCATTTGTGAGATGTTTCTCAGAAAATGGACAATGTTTAGAAAAAAAAGGGCTACTCATGACTCTCAGAAGGCTATGTGGCCCTGGCAAGCCATGTGACCTAGGTGTGTTTTCTAATTACCTCACATAAATGCATACTTGGACCAGATTGTCTCTGATCATTGTCCATTATTTGCATACTTTGGTGAAGGCTGTCCCCTTCCTCTCCAAAAATAGTACACACACACACACACACACACACACACACACACACACAGTTCTGTAATTGCTAGAAATGTTGAGGAAAATGCTGCATGTGTAATCAACTCATTGAACCATCTAAATTTGAAATGATTTTCTTTTTTCTTTAATTCTCTGGTCACTTCTAAGCATAACAATTCTGCCTAGAATAAAAATTTACTTGCATGTCTAGCTGATGGATTATCTCCTCTTCTCCCTCAGGGACTTCTGGGTGTTGGGCAGAGGGATCTGCACTTGCCATTTCACTTCTACTGTCCACTATCTTGCACATGCCTTCCTCATTTTTAGCTGGAGTAAAGACTCAAAAGCTGGAAAGGGACAAAACATCTTGCTGCTGTTGCTGCTGTAGTTGTTTATTGGTTTCACTGCTTCTTCAGTCAAGACTGGTGTTCCGGTATTCTCCATGAAGAAGGCATCCCTGTACTGGTTCTCAGGCAGGTTCATGTGTAAGACCTGGGAGCCATGGGGGTCCCTCTGTGCTTATGCCACTGAAGAGGGAGATATACGCTGACTTTGCTTTTCTAGTGCCCTCAATATCTGATCTTGGTGGAGTAGACATGTGCTGTTTTTTTCTTGCATGGTGGCCAGCCCACTTGGGTAGCATAGCAGCAAGCTAGTGCAAGCTAAGCTAATTCCTGTCATATTTATCTGAGTCTCCAAGAACTCAGGTGTCCTTTCTCATCCTTGTCTCTGCCCTGCTCTCTCTCTCTCTCTCTCTCTCTCTCTCTCTCTCTCTCTCTGTAATTATCTGCCTTCCTCACAACACCCAAGCTCACATAAGCACACAGGCAGATAGATGAGTTTACTGTTTAAGCATATGCCCAACCAAGAATTATGGTGCCAGTCTCGGTTATTATAGGCTTCCTTACTCTCTGCAAATAAATCGCTTGGTTTCCACATTTTACTTCATGAGACAAAAGTTTAGCATATAGTAAATAAAAGCAGGAAAAAGCCACAACACTCACTCTTAGACCTACACATCTTAATTCAGATCTAACTCCACACTGTCATCTTATTATACCAATGGGTAACTAACCGGGAGGAAGTATCATTTTGTTTGTTAGTGTTGATGGTGTGTGTGTGTGTGTGTGTGTGTGTGTGTGTGTGTTTGCAGTAGTTAATGAAATCTTTAAATACCTAGTAACAATGTGTGTTTCCTCTCCTTAGAGTACTCCCAGGCTACTTTCCTTGGGTTCTGTCAAAGTGGCCAATTTGGGGCAACAGGATAAGGCACTCTTAATATCTTGCTATTCCACATTGAAGTGAAGGTTATTCTGTCCATGAGATTATTTTATCAGGTTACCTAGGAGAAATTTACCCCCTGATAATTATTTCTTTGGTTGAAGAATGAGTAGTTATTGACTAGAAGCATCCAAGGAAGAGCTGAAAAACAAAACAATGGTAAAGGCAGATAGCTGCTAGCCCTCTCAACACTGAAGCCAGTGAAGATACCTCCAGCATTCTCAGTTCATCTTAAATGTCTGTCCCCTGCATGTTGATATCATTATCTCTCGGTGTAGAGCAGCTGTCTCCACATGTTGGAAAGTGTAGCCACAAAAACCCTGTAGTTAGTATATGAAATTTTTCAAAAATCATAAGGAAAGGTGTATTTATTCTGTTTTTGAAATTGTATAAGAATTGTATGTCAATTAATTATAGACAGTAGGTAGCATCATATAAAATATGAAAATTCACTCAATAGTAATATGTGTGGAATAATTCAAATTTTTATCAGCTGATGAATGGATAAAAAGTCCTATATGTATACAATGGAAGATTATTTGGCAATAAAAAGGAAAGAAGTATTGATGTATGCTACATCATGGATGAACCTTGAAAAGATTATTCTAGGCAAAAGGAGCTAGAAAAGATTACATACTGTATAATTTATTTTATATTAAACATCCAGAATGGGCAAATCAATAGAGAAAGAAAGTAGATTAGTAGTTGCCTAGGGCTTTTGGGGCGGGGCAAAATGTTCTAAATTTAGAGTGGGGTGATGATTGCACAATCCTGTGAATTTACTAATAAAGACATTGAATTCACTTTCAATTCAGCTGAATTGAATATGTAAATTACATGTCAATATATCTGTTGACATGTAATTTACATAATTACAAAAAAGAAACCAAGTAATATATATGGAGTTCCCAGAAGAGAGGACAGTTAATTTTACAGGTATCTTTACCACCCTGGTGTACCTACTTTCTTCTAAGGTATATCCCAGACCATACAAGGGGCACATTGCTATTAGAATACAACATACATTTATATGCTTGAGTGCAAAAAATTGGTCTTCCTTCATGCACATCAGCATATAACACCTATGATCTTCTTTACATATACTTGTCATGACAGAGATCATCTCCGAATAGCTCACTGTACCAGAAGATTACATTGAACTTAAGTCTGTATCTACTCCATAGCTTCCTAGAAGAGTGATGAGTGTGCATCCAGGGTGTCGATCAATGGGATACATTTGGATGTAGGCATAAACTATTATTACATCTATGTCTTTAACTATTTGATATACCACTGACACTAGTACTCTCACCAGGGAAATAGGCCAAATGACTGTCAGTCCATATGGAATATGAGTTATCCTGAGAGAAGACCGGGCATTCTGTAATGTGCAGAGTATGACAAGAGCACCTACATCTGTTCCTTTACTTTCAGCAGTTTGTGACACATTGCAACTCATGAATGGTTGTAACTGGATTATATTATCTAGTTTCATCTACCTTAATTCTCATAAAATAGACAAGTGTCATAGAAAATGTCTTTGCAAAGATGCCACAGACAACAATAATGTATGTTAAGCAAGAAGATAATTGCAAAGCTGTAACGTTTCCTCGTAACACAAGCTCTTCATCATCAGGTTTTGAAGTAAAACAATCAGGATTAGGAAGATCTGGCAAAAACCTAACCAAGATTTTTGAAAACGTCAAGGAGACACTTTGAAATCTGGATTTACATTGACTATTGGTGGTGGTGAAAGCTCCCTTCGGTATATATTGTGCCTTGAATGATTAGATAGTGATACTCTGAAGTCATAGAAAATAAGAAGGCTTTTTAGAAACAAATTCCAGAACATGAAGAACAAAACCAGAACATTCCAGAACATGAAGAACAAAAAAAAAAAAAAAAATACATATATATATATATATATTTGTATGTATGTATGTATATGTATATGTATATATATAAAACAAAACCATATGTGTGTATATATATATATATATATATATTTAAATCATATGCTATTCAGATGAGCTTTTTATGCAATTTCACTAAGCTTAATTACCTTAAAATTTCCTTATTTAATACTGAAAAAGAAGAATGAACACAGTAGGAGGAGAAGGAGGAGGAGGAGGCAGCAAACCCACCACCACATAACATTGAATAAAACCTTTGCTCTTCCTGCCCCAATTCAAAACGGTAGTTGTAATACATGGAAAATGGTACGCTAATGAACCAAATCTCAATTCTTTGTTCAAAATGTATTTTTGAAAGCCAATCATGAAGATAAATATGATAAAGATTTGACCAAATGAAAATAAAGATATATTACAAGAGAGGACAGACTACTGATGTAGATTACAACGTAAACGAACAAGTTGATGACAGGTGAAAAATTTGCCACTTACAGGTATTTCTAGCATGACTCAACTTATGAGATTTGTTAGGTTGCCACGAACAACTACCTTTCCGTGAACTGCTTCTCTGGTTTTAGTCTTGAGAGAAACAGCATAGGTAAAGATAAAGCCTTAAAAAAAAGTACTTCTTTAATTAGTACCACAAAACATCTTCAATAAAATGTTGTGTTAATACTGATGGAATAACTAACTTAAAAAACTCTGACTTAAAATACAATTTCTCAAAATTGTCACAGAACTAGCACCACACATGACACTTATTCACTGCATCATTCATAGGCAAGCTGTTAATATTTTTTCAGTGGGGAAGTTGTTGTCAGAAATGCAGTCAAAGTACTACAAGGGGTTAATTTTTCATTTAAAGAAGACATTTAAGATGTAATAACTTTTTATAATGACATTTTGTAATAAGATCAAAAGTGAAAACTAGAAAAAAATTTGCAAAATTTCTTGTTTTACATCATGGAAAAGTACTTGAAAGAGTTGTCATAGTCAAATATTTTCCTTTATTACAAACACAAGTGTTTCAAATTTGCAAATGTGTGTGTGTGATAAGTGAGTCAATAACATGCTTTCTATCAGATAACACTCCACACTTCCCTTGAAAGGAAAGAGAAATGCATTAAATAAATGAATAAATAAATAAATAAATAAATAAATAAATAAATAAATTATTGTAGGCAAAGTTTGCTTGTAGGCAAAGTTGATAGTTTACCAGAGAATGGAACAGAGACTGCTTTCAGTGGAAATTAGAAAGGGAAAGAATGACACACTACAGAAAGCAATTTTTAAAATGGATGTTTTAAAATGTTTCTGTTATTTATCTATTTATTTATTTATTCTTAGCAAAAATGATATAATTATGTCACCTATAAAATATTTAATGCATATGTTTAAAATTCAAGACTGAATTTTGAACTCTATTTTAAATGATCAAAATGAAGAACAATAGTAGGGTTTGGATCCATTTATTAAAAATATGGCAAGCAATTATTTACAATTTGTTTGCAAGAACAATTACATGGGCATTTCCTAACCAAATTTCAAAAGTAGCCTTTCTACTCTGCATATAGGTAGTTGGAACTAAACACCGAGTATCTGAATTTAGAAGGTATAGCTAACAATGTATTTATTTGATCTGGATCTACATACTCCACTCCTAAGTCCTTTTCGCCTTATAATAACCATTAAAACAAATGTTCTAATAAGTGGAACTTAGCACTACACCATCACAGAGTTATATCACAGAATGTTTATCCCTGATTTAAAAAAATGAGAAAGTACATTCAATGACATTG
The DNA here is from genome assembly GCF_036562045.2 of Rhinolophus sinicus. Classification (NCBI taxonomy): domain Eukaryota; kingdom Metazoa; phylum Chordata; class Mammalia; order Chiroptera; family Rhinolophidae; genus Rhinolophus; species Rhinolophus sinicus. The sequence goes on along the minus strand of NC_133755.1, from coordinate 125,180,742 downwards.
CACTCACTGAATATATTTTAGGGAGAATAAAATTGCTTTAGGACTATTTATAAATAAATGTAAGTAAAACACTTCAAAAAACTTTGTCGTTTCAATTAGCTTAATTTTTAAAGAATATTTTATAATGTGCATATCTATATCAGTTAGGATTCTATAGCCTGATGGAAATAGATTGAACAATGGAGTAAGAAACAAATATATACATTAATTATATAGGGACTCTAGAGTAAGGCAGTGTTAGAGTTGGTCCAGCAGCTCAGTGATATCTTCTGTTCTGCCACTTCCCCATTCTCACCTATTCTTATGACTGCAACCTCCATGATGTCTGCAGTACCTTTAGGCATCATGCCTTTAATCAATTGCCTCCAAGGTTAGCACAAAAAGACAGCTGTCCTTTGTAGGAATCTTTTTCCCCATTGGCCCCAATTGATTCTCATGATTACTTTCAGACCAAACCACTGATAATAGGAAAAAAGATTGTCAGGATCCCCTACGACTAAGAATGATCAATCCCCAAAGACTGTGCAAATCACCATCCAAGTAAAATGGATATTATGTTAACAAGGAAGAGAAGAAGCATATCTGTCAATTAGAAAACTAAGTTTCTGCACCTATAACCTATTAGCGAAGTAGTTCATATATATGATTTATCGGGAATAAATATGTGTATATTGACAGTATGTACTTGTATTTTTTCCTGATAATCATGTGTTATCAAGAAAGTTTTACACTCGTGGGTATACCTTTGCCTGGTGATATTTGTAAATGAGTGATTTAACTTTAAAGTTTGTGATGAATCATTTTAGAAAGTTAATTAAAATAAATAATCAATAAATAAAAACAATTCTAAGGAAATTAAAAAAGAGGGATGGTTTGTGTAGTGCAGTCTTTGTTTTCCTGTTTAATATGACATTTGAATTTGAAGGAAACTACTTAGAATTCGAAACAGTTTAAATGAACTGAACCTAAAACTATCAAAAAGGATTAGGGAAAGTATCTGCTGTAGCGGTCATTTTGGATGAATAAATGAAAATACCTTAAATAACAGATTTGCCAGTATAATGTATGAAAGTCTTAGACAATAATGTTCCAGAAAGAGTATTAGATTTCTCTTTACCTCCAACCCTGACATAAGGGATCTTAACAAAAAAACAAAGGGAGGAGGGGAGGCTTGTTAATTCATTAAATGTTTAACATTACATGTTATGTTCATTAAATGTAAATTAATTTCAAGTGAACATTAAAATAGAGTCATCTAGTTAGAAAATGAACAATATTTATGTGTAGAGATTTACAAAAATGCTATAGTCCTTAAGAATGCAGATAGTCCAGTGAAGGTAACAAGACAAATACAAATGGAAAAGATTTAACTAAGAATATGTAATGGGGAAATATGCAAAGTACATGCCAAACTATTCATCTCTAAAGAACAAAGTACATAAATACTTGAAGAAAACTGAAGAAAATGGAATAATTGAAGCCAAAGGCAAGCAGACACTCAAGGTTTTCTGAGTGATGTCAATGTTTTATTCATTTATTGCAGAGGGCAGCAGACTTCTGGCTCCAAACAGAGACCTTATACTCAGCTCGATTGTCCTGGAAGATCCCAGTTGGTTCTGACCATCATGGCATCCTGATTTAGATTTGTCTCTGATATTTCATTTTATTTACTGAATATTATTACCGATGCTTCTCTAAGACAAGATGAGATAACTTTGTTCAACCTCTGCTTTGCATTTCCAGCTTCTGCATTAGCTTCTTCCGGTAGCGAATGAGACATAGTTTTCATTCTAATATGTGGGTAAATATGAAAGGCAGCCAGTGATAACCTGCTGCTGTGTTGTTGTTTTTTTCAACCTTTCCAGATGCAGAGTAGCTATCCTCTCCCTTCAAGTCAATGGCATTTAGGGCAGTTGTTGATAAGCCAAGGGTGCTGAGATAAAGTGTCTTTTCTGGGTGCTGGATGCAAGAAAGTAAAAGTAACATTAGACCCTGTTATCTTTGCCAGCCACTAAGCATGCTAACATGGTTTTATTGTGTTCACTGCCTGAAAAATGCCTGGAAGCTACCAGGCCACCTGCCTACATGGGCTGTGGGGAACATGAGCAAATATAGATTAAATATATTTGAAATGTGTACAGAAAATAGAGGTCATTGAGCTCATAGGATGTTTCTGAGGATTTTGCCAAAGTGCTTGTATAATTTAATATAAAATAATAGTTACTTAATTATTTTATTTTTAGAAACCCATTTTTATTTTCTGATAAAATCATTTAGCAGCAATGAACTAAATAGTTTATGAGAAATTTATTTTTTATAAGTTTTTATAATTCCTTCCTAGTTTTAACTTTTATTTATGTTTTTATCCTTTCAGGGATTTTTTTGTCTTTCATTTCATTTTCTTCTTTTTAGATATTTTCTATATTATTTTATCTTATTCATTTTTTAAAATATTTTTTTGTAAATAAGTTCTACACGCACAAGACCTGCAGATCAGTTCTCAGTGCTGAATGATTAAGGGGAGCATAGATCCAGGTTTGAGCCAGCCCACATTAGCAGGCATGTCTGTTCCCAGAGCAGGTGTCACCAGTGACTCGAGAGATTTCTTCTAGACTAAGAGTGTCCTTTATGATGTATTGGAACTGATAGCTTGTTCTAAGTCATTCTATCTCAGTGAATGCCAAAATTACATGAAAATTATGTTCTGGATTTCTGTATCCTAGGAAAGTAACATATGCATGTAACTTTCACAAACTCCTATTGACATCTATCTATCATGGATGCATTATGCTATAATCGAGCAAGTGAAATTTAGAAGGCCTAACCTGCTGAAAAGTCATCATCAGCCTCAACTTCAAATATGAGTAAATATTTTAAGAAGAATCTGCTTGAGATAACTTTTCTAGAGCAAATAGCTGTCATTTGCAATTCACTTCTCTCATTTTTAATTCTAAGTTTCCTTGTGCATTTAAAAAGTGAGCCTAGAGCTGTGTTGGCTTTATCTGCAGAAATGTTTATCACTTAAATGATGCAAGTTTGATAATCCTATTATCAGATACTTCAAATAGAAAATCAGTTAATCACAGTAATGTATGATTTTTTTTTTGTATATTTTATGGAATCAAAGCTGAGCTTTTGATAATTTTCTTTGAAATATCTGATAGCATATATATATATATATATATATATATATATATATATATATTCAGATAAACTCAGTACAACATTTATCTGTTGACAATGATGTTGAATAAAACATAATACCTCATAATGGCAGTACGGAATTCTCCCTTTGTTGTGTAACATTAATCTGATTTTAGATATATTTGAGCCATAAAAAGCTACTTCATATATCAAACTGTTTCCCTATACTTGTATTAAACTGTTTTGCAATATTTTGATTGCGTTGTTTAAAAAAATCTTTACAGATTCAAAGTACTCAATGAATGAAATGCCCCCAAATCTTCAGATTTTAGGAAATCACAGTTATTTAAAAAATAGCGTGTAAACAGAAAGATGTTGAATTTTATTCATACAAAATAGGAAAAACTGAAAAAATGTTGAGAGCTCAATATGCAAAGTTTATTTTAGAATTGCAATCTTGGCTTTGAAATATTTACACTTGTGGAAAGAATACTTTGATGGGGCTTCTGTCTACATTGATTAAAATTATATTCTAGTTGGCTATACAATGAAATTGAAAAAGTCTAAGGTTTTGCAGCATTTATTTGCTAAAATGGTCAAAAAATCATAAATAGACACAACTTTTTGACAAGCTTTATCTTATAAAAATAATTCAAATAAAAGGACTCTGAAAGATAGCAATGAAAGTATATCTTTAAAATAATTGGATTGATACATGCACACATTTTAGTCAGATATAGAATTGAGAATAGCCTTCATTTAGCATAATTAGTTCTCAGACAACTAAATGGAAAGAGTTAACAATTGAAAGACTTCAAATGCATTAAATATAGAACGTAATTTTAAAAAGGTACAAGAAAATTTTATTTAAAGAAAGTAACATGACAATATTGAATACAGTATTTCACCCCCCCCCAAAAAAAAAGTGACACAAAATTAGACACAAATACAGGTTAAAAAAAGCACATCTATATCTACAATAAAAATTAATTTTCAGTTTTTATAATTTTTATAATATTCAGTTAATCAATATAAATAAGTTTTCATATTTAATTTAAGGTTCCTATTTATATTAATTAAATTTGTACTATTTGATGTGTTTTAATTCTTCTTGAAATTATTTTTTGAAAATAATTTAATATAACTAGTTTATAGGTCAAATGATAAACATTTTTAAAAATAAATCAATAATTAAGCATTTCAATCAATGAATAAACATTTTGAAATTATGTTTTATTAATTTTGGTATGACCTCTCATCTCAAAATCATCCAGTGTCATAGAAAATACTCCTTAGATAACTGTCCACCCTAAAATTTAGTGGCTTGTAACAAGTTATTATAATTATCCTCATGGTTTGTGGTTAACTGAGTTTCACTGGATACTTGTGAAAGGTGTTTCACACAGTTACAGGGAGATGGTAGCTAAGATTGGTGTCATATGAACAGTCAATTTGGTTGAATATGCAAGATAGCTCACTCATGTGGTTATCAGTTGATTTTGGTTACTGGATGGGGTTTAAATTAGACTACTACCTAAAGTACCTACATGTCACTTCTCCACACTATTTGGACTTCTTACAGCATAGTAGCTGGGTGCTGAATGAGTAAGGGGAGCATAGATCCAGGTTTGAGCCCAGCCCACATTAGCAGGTATGTCTGTTCCCAGAGCAGGTGTCACCAATGACTCGAGAGATTTCTTCCAGACTAAGAATGTCCTTTATGATTACTGGATGGGGCTTAAATTAGACTAATTAAAGTACCTACATGTCACTTCTCCACACTATTTGGACTTCTTACAGCATAGTAGCTGGGTGCTGAAAGAGAGGACTCTAAATATGTGTGCTCCAAGAGACACAGTAGAAACAGTGAGGGTTTTTATGAATAAGCACCATTTCTACCATATACTATTGACCACAATGAAGTTAAAAGTCTAGTCCAGATTCAAGAAGAAAGAACTATATAGGCATGAAAACCACTGTTCGTTGGTTAAAAGACAAGTGTTAAAGAGTCTTCAGGTAGAAAACTAAAATTGAATAGAAATGCATAGTGGTAAAGGAATTTTTTACAACAGAGGCAATTTTTTTGTTATTGTTTGATAGATGAGTTGGCAGATTGAGTGGTTTTGCAGTGCTTTGTTTGGTTAGATTAACATCTGAAGTAGAATTGTCGAATTAGTAAGGGAACTCGAAAGATAGAAGGTTATGAGACGTACAACCCAATATTTTCAGAGTATGTAGAGTAACTTAATTATTCTGCAAGTTTCTGAGAAGGGGGGAAGTACTATTGTTAATAATTTTTTTAAATACATGTTTTACTATTTGTCATATAAATTTGGCTAAAATCATAACCCATTAATAGTTTATGAACCTGAATTTATTTTACCAATAACTTCATGTACTCCATACATGAGGTAAAAGGGCTTTATATACATGCCAAAATTAGATGTCTAAAATATGTATAGATAGAATAGAATAGAATAGAATAGAATATAGAATAGAATACTGTATAGAATACATGAGATAAAAGGGCTTTATATACATGCCAAAATTAATTGACTGAAATATATAGAATAGAACAGAATAGAATAGAATAGAATAGAATAGAATAGAATAGAATAGAATAGGGTAGAATAGAGCAGAGTAGAATAGAATAGAGAATGTACAATATGTGCCATAGTAAAATATTCTGTCCTAAACAAGCTGTGTTTTAGAGTATTCATGGAAACTAGATTGAGGACTAGAAAACTGTTCGGTGGAAGACTGGTAGAGGATTAGGTTACCTGTAGTTAACCAAGTGATGCTGTTACATAGACAGTTGCATGCAAAAGTCAAGAGTAGAGATATAAATTAAAATCATTAGTATATATTAGAATTTTAAGCCAAGAGACTAGATGACATAACCCAAGGAGTTTGTGTAGATAGAGAAGTAAAGAAAGACTGAGCCATTTATAATATTTGGCATTTAGAAATTGAATAAGGAAGGCTTAAAAAGAAAGAGAAGTAGCGAGGACTTCGAATAGAATTAGGAAGCATTTTAAGAAAAGAGCATTTATTAGCTATTTCAAATCTTGCTGATATTTTAAACAATGAACCATAAAAGGACATGGGATTTTGCATTATTCATGTCATCATTGACAATGACAACAGCTGCTTTGGTTACATGGTAGAGCAAAAATCCTTTTTATTGTTGGTTCAAGAAAGACTCAGAGTGAGCAATCGGGCAGAATCAATGACTGTAAGACAACTCTTTAGAGGTTTTTCTTCGTTTCTTTTCTTCTTCTTCTTTTTTTTTTTTTTTTAGAAGGGAGACATAAGTTAAGTGGGATATCGCTAGATGAAGATGCAGAATAAATATTTTTTAAAGCAATATGTGCTACCAGAAATGCTTCAATAAAAAGGAAACAATTTGATAATACAGAAGAAAGAGTGACATCTGCTGGCATGTGGTCCTTGGGTGGATGAGCATGAGAAAGCCCTCTACCCATCCTCCCTGTTTTCACAGTGGTATTGGAGGTCATGTTATCATATGAGTGTAAAGACGGAAAAAGAAGTTTGCGGAGTTAAAAAGGAAGGAGAAAGGAATAGTCATCTCAGAAAGTTATCCAAGACAATGAGTGAATGATGTAGGGAAGTGCAAGAATATGACAGATTTGTCATATAATCAATAGTAAAATTCACATTTGAAGAAAATTCAGTAACTTCCACAGGCTAAAACTGTCTATGATGCAATGCAATAGCAATGTATTAGTGATACACTATCTTAATGATATATTGTTCTATGACACAATGTAATAATAATAAAATAACAATGAGCAAAGGTTAAGTGCTAGTTATATGTTAGGGCCTCTTCTAAGTTTCTTAATACTCAAGAAAACCACGAAAAGTAGATGAAGTTGAAAAAAGTGAGGAAATGAAAGGCTATATAACTTTTAAATGATGTCATCAGAATTTGATTAAGATCTACTAGACTCAAAGCACTTCTTTTTTCACTAGGTAGAGCTTTTATCTAATGGAGTAAAATAACACATTTACCTTTCAGCACATTTAAACATGGTATTCAGTGGAATTATCTTAAATTGATAGTCATGAGCAGAAAACATAGAATTCAAACCTAAGGGTTTCAGTCTTTCTATCAATATCAGATGTCCAATAATAAGGATAGTCTATTCTCTTGGCATGGCTATTTTAATTGTTTTCTGTTCTATTTATGTTAAAAATGGTTTAGTTAAATCAAAGCTATAATGTAATTAGTTCTGTTTATTTATTTTAGAAAAAATGTTTCACTTTTAGTGAAAAACATAAAGTAATACAAAGATTTAATCTAATCTTATAGAAAATATAGAATATAGAAAAATATTTAAAATAAATATGGCAATAACATGTTAAGTAATAAACAACACAGGCAAAGAGTCCTCTATTATTTACCACAATGTTTAATGGAACTCTAGTCAGGTATAGGTATAAGACATTTCATTTTGCCTTAGGTTATCTTCCTCATGTCAATCTTACTTCTGAGGTCTGATAGTAATTATGCACTTGTCAATCACCATAGTATTCTCTCTCCAGACGAGGCACTGACTAGTGCTCTTCTTCTCGGTTCCCATTGATGAGATATTTATTATGGCTGAGAAATCTGGAGTTACTCTTCACAAAATGCAATAATGTGAAGATGTGTATGGACAGTCTTTAAAAAAAGTCTTTCACGTCCTTTACTGTGAGCATGAATTGTGATATAGACTAATAAATATTGAAATGTCTGTAAAGATTAAGAAGCATACAACTTAGAAAATACAACTAGCATTTTATTCAGCTCATATATGGTGCTATGACAACAAGTCATGAAACTCTAAAATCTCCTATGGCAGCCAAGAAAAGCAACCTTGGAACAAACTGCTTCAAAGGAAAATTGTCTGTGCTGTGTTAAAAGTGGTAAGAGTCTAATGAGAATCTATCTACTGATCAACAATCTATACCATTTTCTAAGCACCATGTGGCATAACATTTATGATAATTTTTAAGATTTGTAAAACCAGAGTAAAACCAGCTTATCTTCAATTTTCATGAAAGGAAAAGGAAATTTTCAAATCTGCCCACAAAAGGTAAATATTGAAACAAGGAATCCTTGTAGTATTACCAGTGTTTATACCCCCTCACCTCCCCCACTAGTGTATATTTTTCATGCACAGCAGGTAAAGTCGGAGTCAGGGCCTCAGCATCAATGTCATGGATTTGTGTTTATCCTGAAGGACCTAAGTATAATAACAAAAACACTGAAGCTAATTTTTGTGTAATGAAATCAGGATTTTTCCCATACATGGATCATTGCTGTCTACAGATGAAGCATGATTGAATTACATTATTTCACATAAACTACACTGTAGAAGCAGATATTCTTACTTAACATTTCTGGAAATTCAATAAGCAAACAAATCAAGTCATTTTGTCATCTGTTATTTAAAGTCTTTACCAGTGTGCAAAAGAGAAAATTGAGGATTATTTAAAAGCAATAACTAAAATATACTGCACATTGGAAGGTAGGATAGTACGTGAATTCAGCCGCACTTTGAAGAGATGAGTTATTTTGCAGATGGCTCCCATCCGGCAAGGCTCTTCTGTTTATAGAGCTGCAGGTGGTAGAATAGGACATGGGAACAGGGGTGGAAAGGTTGAAGCTATATAATTCTCTCAACAGTAAATTCAGTAAAATTAAAGTAAGTTCCCAGCCTTCATTTCTTATCAGTACTGCCATCTAAGGTGACATGCGAAGTATCTATTTGATGGGTATTAAGCTTAGTGCATGATGTCAGGTTTTCATAATTTAGCATACTAGTGCAAAGAAAATAGCTGTATTGTTCACAGTTAACATGGCAAAGCAGTTTAGAATAGTGGACAAGACTGAAATATGCAACTTAATGCACTTACACAAATTTAACGAACAACAATCTCTGACCATTCACTTTATAAACAGAAACCTCACATAGCCTGATGATCAGGAATCAGTTAGAATTAGAGTGCGGATGAGTCAAGATAAGCCAAGTAACAACCAACCCCAAATCTCAATGGCTTCCAACAATAAAAGTTTAGTTCTTGATTAAACTAGATGTAAAATGCAGGTTCACAGAAGAGATTCTTCTTATCGAAGTCACCCCAGATCCTGACAGACAGAGTCTTCCTCATCTTAAAATGTTGGTCTCTCAGTGTGTGTCTCTATGGTTGTCATGGAGGGGAAGAGAGAATTTCAGAGCTTGGCATCAGCAATTAAACACTTCAACCCAGAAACGACACACTCCACACTCCTCTTCTGGTCATCTTTTAATAACAAAACAAGAAACATGCCCAGGCCTAACTTAATAGGTGTGGTTAAGTATAATTCTTTCATGTGCCTGGAGGGAGAATAGAACCTAAAATGTTAGTGAAAATGTAGCCATGTTACCACAGAGGGACATCTCAGCACAGAGTGATAAAGCAACATTGCCTGAGCCATGACATTATAATAATATATTTTTATATTTTATCATCTTTTTCTGAAAAGTCTTTACAAATGTCTTCCTAAAGGTGTCACAATGCTAGAGCACACAGGACAAATTTGAGAAAATTTTAAAAGGGGGGACAAAGAGTGATAAAATTTCAGACAAAAATTGCGAACATCAAGATTTGAGATGAGTTTATAATCCTACTATATAAACAAACAGTTGTTGAAAGTAGAGGAAAAGGGACAGATCATGTCCTTGTCATAACTAGACATCTTGACCAAATTATTGAATGGACTTTCCTAAATTTTACACAATAGTTTCAAATTCTTTCTAGTGAAAACATTAGCTCACCCTGTTATTTTTTCTACCAATGTCTTTAATGTAAAAGTTCTTTTTCTTCGTTTGTTTTGTTTTCTTCTCTCTCTCTCTCTCTCTCTCTCTCTCTCTCTCTCTCTCTCCTTAGTTAAATTTTATTGGGGTGACAGTTGTTAGTCAAGTTACATAGATTTCAGGTGTATAATTCTGTAATATATTATCTATACCTCACATTGTATGTTCATCACCCAGAGTCAGTTCTCTTTCCATCACCATACATTAGTGTGTTGTTTTGTTTTTTGATGACAAAGTTAATAGGATAGTTTTATACTTGTTTTGGGACTGAAGTCTAAAAGTATCTATTACAAAATGCTTGCTATGACCTGTAGACTCTATCCCCTTGCTTGATTAGGTTAGTTAAAAAAAATTAAAAAGTTTTGTCCAGAAATGTGGATAAGCTTAAGAGAAAATGTGTACAAAACTGTCAAAGAAACCATTAAACATACTGTCACTAACCTAGCCTAGCAAAGTTGGCTTTTATTAAATGGCAGCTGTGCCTGATTAAAAGATTATAGCTCCCCTCAGGAATCAGGACAGTCATTAAAAACTGAGTCATAAAATCCTCTGCTCCCTGAAGGTACACTGACAGAGAACACTATCCATTTCCTTACTGTAATTTAACCTTAACTACCATAATATCCAACATGCATTTAAAATATATTTTTAAATTGTCATTTTATTTTTTACAGATCTAACTCAAATTGTTAAACAATTACATTAAATTAGTATTTGTAAAATACAAATGACCTGAATTATAAATATGGTCACCTTAAATAATCTTTTTTTCCTCAGATTTGTTAATGAATTTTCAACAGATTTACTTTAATGAGTATATTCATATATTTTTATCTTCATAGTTCTAAAAGACATTGTATAATTGGGCAAGGGAAACAAAAACAAATACACAAGTGGAACTATATCAAGCTAAAAAGTTTTTACACAGCAAAGGAAATTAAAAAAAAAAAGAAAAGACAACCTACTGAATGGGAGAAGATAGTCACCAATGATACATTAGATAAGAGGTTAATATCCAAAATTTATAAAGAACTCACACAGCTCAATGCCAAAAAAACTAACAATCCAATTTAAAAAATGGGCAGAGGACCTGAATAAACATTTCTCCAAAGGAGACATACAGATGGCTAATAGACATATGAAAATATGCTCAACATCACTACTCATCAGAGAAATACAAATTAAAACCACAATGAGACATCAGCTCAAACTTGTCAGAATGGCCATCATCAATAAGTCAACAAACAAATATAAAGAGGATTTGGAGAAAAGGAAACCCTTGTGCACTATTGGTGGGATTGCAAATTGGTGCTGCCACTATGGAAAACAGAACGGAGGTTACTCAAAAAATTAAAAATAAAACTACATTATGACTCAGCAATTACACTTCTGGGTATTTATCTGAAGAAATCCAAAACACTAATTTGAAAAGATATATGTACTCCTATGTTCACTTTAGCATTATTTACAGTAGCCAAGATGTGATAGCAACCTAAGTGCCCATCAATAGACAATTGGATAATGAATATGTGTTACATGTATACAATGAAATATTACTTGGCCATAAAATGAATGAAATCTTACCATTTTTGACAGTGTAGATGGACCTAGGAGGTACTATGCTAAGTGAAATAAGTCAAACACAAAAAGACAAATGCTATGTGATCTCACTTATGTGGGGAATTTGAGGAACAAAATAAATGAACAATCAAAACAGAAGGGAAAAAATGTATTAGATAGGAAAACAAACAAACAAAAAACCTATCTCTGGGAAAATAATCTATGAATTAATAGACTTATCAAAAGTTATAAATAGAAGTTTTCAGATATTTTCCTAATTCTAAATTTATAGATAATGCTTTCCAAATTCATATATACATAAATATATATACATATATATGGGTATATATATACATACATATGTATGTATATATATTCTCTATCAGAGAAGATTCTACACTATTTCTTTTTTTTTTTTTTTCCTATCTTAATTGTTCTATCTGACTTGTCCCCCAATTCCATTTGCAGTTCAGGTTGACAATCTGGCTATGAATATCTAGATATTTACAGAAAGCCTGCAATGGAATCAGTGTCATGGACCAGTAAGTCTCCAGTAGCCATCCTTCCAATGTCAGTGCAGAGTATCTACAGGATAGTCATTATTATTGTTAAAGTTCAGATTTACAAGTTTTGGTTTCAATCTCTATTGTTGGTGTGAAAGGGTGAAAGCACTCTCTGGATTAAGCACAATAATCCTACTCATGAGGGCTCCCCCCTCATGACCTAATTGCCTCCCAAAAGCCTCACATCATAATACCATCACCTTGGGGCTTAGAATTTCAACATGTGAATTTAGGGGGAGCACAATCAATCTGTAGCAGCTGGAAGGTATAGGAACACTAGACATGCATGCTAGAATGATGGCCCAGTGATTTCTTCAGCTCAGCATTTGGTCTTTACAGTGTATTAGTCTGCTCAGGGTGCTATAACAAAATACCATAGATTTAAGCAACAGAAATTTATATTCTCACAGTTTTGGAGGCTGGGAAGTTTAAGACCAAGGTTCCAACTGATTGGGTTTCTGGTGAGAGTTCTCTTTCTGGCTTGCAGACAGCTGCCTTCTTGCTATGCCCTACTTGACCTTTCTTCTGTGCCTGCATTTAGAGAGTGAGGGTGAGCTATGGTCTTTCTCTTCTTAAAAGGATATGAATTCTATTGTGATCTCATTTAACCCTAAATGCATCCTAAATGCCATATCTCTAATTATAGTCACATTGAGGATTACAGCTTCAACATATGAATTTTGGAAAAATACAGACATTCAGCCCATAACACATGGCAACTAGCTGTCTTTTTAGAAAACTTTGCCTTCAAAAAATTATCCAACATTTAGGAACACTTCATATTTATCTCTTAAGAACTGATTACCCATTTGTACATTTAATATTTACTTGAATCTATATTTTCATCCTGTCTATAATCCTTTTGTATTATAAATTTCATGAGCTCATTATTTTTTATGCCAAGTAGTATATATCTTTGTATTTATTCCATAGTTAAGACTAAGGGAAGACCTTAGTATTTATATTAGTTAATTTTTTGCTGATTGAGTTTATTTTCATTATACCATATTTTGCTTTGTATAATGTGCACTTTTTTGCCCAAATTTGCAAGGGAAAAATAAGGATTCACATTATACATGGGTCGCACAAATTCTGTATCTACATAAATGTTTTAAATTCTTTTATTTATGCTTATAAGTTAAAAGTAACTCTAGAAATCAATAACAATATCCATATGCAATATAATAAACTGAAATACAATAATCAGTTTTGTTGGACTTTCAACAAACTTGCAACGACGAAGAGCTCTTGGCCTTCTATGATGCGTAAATATTGTAAATGTGTTACCAGTATATAAAATTTCTTGTACCTTGTATCTGTTCTTGTGTTTTGTAATTATTTGTCACATAAAATTTCTTGTACCATAGTATATGAAAACATAATGCCCAAATTCCTTCATAATACAAAAAACAAGCACATAAATTAAACAAATAAAACTTTGAATTAAAACATGAAAACGAAAGATTTTTTTCCCCTAAAAGTTTGGGCCAAAAACATGGGTACACATTATACATGGGAAAATACAGTGTGTGTGTGTGTGTGTGTGTGTGTGTGTGTGTGTGTGTGTGTATATATATATATATATATATATATACAATTTTTTTCCAAGAATGAAAACAAACACTTATATTTCTCTTTACCTTCATCTTAAGATTAGAGTTTTTATTATTTAAATTTCCCATTTAGATTCTGTCTCCTTGAACATTTTAATAGTACTTTCTAGATATTTTCTAGCTTTATGTTGATATATCTTTCTTGAAAAGAGCATTTTAGATATTACAAAACCTTGCTTACTTATAAAGATAAGCAAATGTTTGCTGAGTTTTCTTTTTCAGTGTAATTTTTATGGATTAAGTAGGAGTGTCTTAGAAGTTTATAGAAGTTGGTTCTATTTTATTCTTCCTTTAATCTCTCATGTTTACTTAGCTACGTCTGTTGACTTAGTTACTTAGGTAACTCTTTGACCTTGAACTTAGAAAATAAACTAAATGTAGTCAACATGCCTTCCACTGCTATAAGTTTTCAATGCTATAATTATTCGTTAGATAAGTGAAAGAAAAATAATTGTTTCAAATTGTCTACTATGAAAAAAATATTGTAATATTGAACAATAAGTTTAGTTATCATGCACTATGGGGTGGAGGTTAAAAATTCAAATATCTCTGTGATATCTAATTTGCAAAGTAATTGTGAAATATTATTGAAACCTTTCAAAAGGTTTAGAGATGCTCAAAAAGCCAGTAACACAATGTGATATATAGATGATGTATTACAGAATTGTGTACCTGAAACCTATGTAATTTTATTAATAATTGTCACCCCAATAAACTTTAATTATAAATAAATAAATTAAGAAAAAGTATATGAAGGTAGTAATAGAGGGTGTTGGTTATATTTTAAGGACATTATATTTTAAGGAAACATGTTGTAAGGACGTATATTTTAATAACATATATTTTAATGATATATATATATATATATATATATATATATATATATATATCTCCACTGTGTATGTATGTGTGTGTGTACACACACACACACACACACACACACACACACACAGTGGGTGCCAAAAAAATGTATAAACATTTTAAGAAAGGAAAAAACTGTATTAAAATTGTAATACTCAATATCTACCAATAACAAAAAAGGAATACAAGTCATGTTTGACTTCTGCAATTACAAATTACAAGAGGTGCTCAAAGTGGTTACTGTCAGCGCAATTTTATTTCAGTTTTTTCCTTTCTTAAAATGTGTATACGTTTTTTTGGCACCCCCGTATATGTGTATATATATACACATACATACTATTTGTTGGAGTATAAATTAGTGCATTAATTCTCGCAATTTATTTGGCATATAATAATGAATATTTTGGAGTATTTACTCTTTGCCAAGGTATTTAAAAATCATTCTGAGACAGGTAGTACCCTTATTTCTGTCTTACAGATGAGAAAGTGGAGGCATAGGATAGTTAAGTAACTTTTCTTAGGTTATGACTATAAGCATCAAATCCAATTTCAATTCAAGAGTTCTGACTCTATAGCTCATATGCTGAAAATTTAACTAAAACTCCTTCAAATATAAATAATAAAAGCAAAAAAATGTACTTGATGTTTGCCCTGAGAACTTTTTAATAAAAGAGAAAAATATGTGAACACAATGTATTTATGTGGTGGTGGGATGTCATTTAAAAGGGCAGCCTATTGAATGCAACCTAGATGAGCCACAAAAAGAAATGGTTAAAAAGAAGCATTCGTCTTTTAAATCAAATACTATGGAAATATTAAATGTTATTCTATAATATAATAGCTAAAGATATAGAGACATGTTTATAATTTGTTCTTAAGACAAAATAGCAGGTTACTTCACAGTAGGTATAGTGCAAACCTAATTTTATACATGTCTACACCAAATGTTAACTGTGGTAATCTTGGGAAGCTAGAATTTCAAGTGTTTTTGTTTTGTTTTGTTTTGTTTTTCTCCTTTCTATGTTGCTACAGTTTTGAAATTCTTAGAAAAGACGGTTGTAGCTTTTATGTCAGAATAAAATATTAATTCAAAATTTTCAATGAAGGCAGCTCACATCTTCCAATTTTTGGCAAGAGGTCCTAAGAAAGATTAATGTTTATCTATAGTTATGTCCTTCTCAATGAATTTTTCAACAGATTAACAAATTATGGGCAAGATACAATAGAGCTGAATTAAAGAAAACAAAGCATTCTGCCTATGCAATGAAATCTAAGACCACCAAGTGGTAGAGGCTGATTGTTTACTGGTTTATCATTTCTTTAATAATGCTGACCCTATCCGGTGGTGACTTTCCTATGTGGGTTTGGAATACATAATGTGACAACCTCGTTTTGAATAGAAGCAATGTGCAGAAATGCTTAAGGTGAATAAAGCCAAATATTGTTAGTTTTACTTTATACTTCTGGAAAAACATTGGATTCAAGATTGATACACTATTAATTTTAGTAACGATGTGAATCAAAACTAGTCATTTGTATATCTTTGTGTTCAAAACCAGCAGTACATTGTAAAAAATTATCCTTAAATGATTAAGATATGTTGCTATAGCAACTTCTTATTTACTGTAAGCTGTTAATACAAGTAGATTATAGCAGATAGGTGTTTGAAATGGTCTCTGTGATAAAAATAGAAGTTGACTTTTTTGCACTTTAGGACAAATGCGTTTCAGATATTTTATAACATTAGAATGCTAAAGAAAAAAATGACATTTGTTGTAGTTCTGAAGCATAAATATCTGCACAAAGTGTTTCTTTTCACTTTAATTTTGTCCAATAATTGCAACGAGGCAGTACCTTGCAATTATCTTTTATTGAGTGAAAGAATAAATAAATTTAGGGATGGTTAAATATACAATGCACTTTAAGTCGAATGAAAGAGTTCATGTTTTTATTCATAATTATGTATGGCAAGCTGTAAGGGAGACCCAATAAATACTGAGTCAACTTCAAGTTTCCTCATCACATCTATTACTTGACCAGAGACTATGTAAATCTCAGTCTCTACCCTCCCCTATGTATTCCCTCAGTCTTTGTCTAATTCTATCTTCTGGTACTATCTACCTCTAGGATGAATGTCATAAATATCATGGAAATCAAGAGGACATAAATAGTTCAGAAGAAGTAAAATGCTAACTAAATTACGTATATCTAAAAAGTGGAGTAATGTGAAAGGCAGGAAAATATCTTAGGAATTTGACAATAATCATGGGAATGTAATAGTGTAAATTTATTGAAAAGGTGCAAGAAAAAAATTGCATTGAAAATTAATTCAAGGTGAGCAAATAGGAAAAAAAAGTTCCTATAATCTTTTGTGAGCTTTACTTTTATAGGGAATGTTAAAATAAGAGTATAACTTAAGGGTGATGAAAGTTAGGATAACTTCTATAGGAGAACATGTTTGATTAAATGTTAGACAAATCCAGTAAACTGGAAGAGATTGACAATATAGGAAAAGGAAGGAATACACATAAAATTTCATACTTTAAAAAGATTAAAGGGGAAAAGATTACTAGCATATTTGCAAGGAGTGGCCTTTGAAAATAAGTAAATTTTTTTCCTTGATCGATACTTTTATTTTTTAATTGGATCTGAAAAATCTTCATAGAAAGCTATGATGGCTTGATTTAGGATCATCTCCAGCTCCTAAGCTCTGAGGTAGCTCGCCTGCTAGTGAGCAACCTAACCTTTCTTCTGAGTAAGAGAGTTTGAAGTAATTCTACCTCTTTGCTTTGAATTTCGTTCCTAGGTTCCCTCTCATTGATTAGAAGATGAGTCTATGGGTGGCAGCATGAGCTTTCTTATTCATCAACCACATCATATCCAGACTTATAGTGTTCTTTATATACAGAGGAAACGCATTCTTATGAAGACGTTCATCTCAGGTAGAAAATTAATCTGCCACATTGTGTCCCATAATGTGCTTACAAAATGGTTGTGTTTTGAATTCTTCACTTAGAGAATCATAATAAGGGAACTGTTTGATACTGTGAGGGATAAAAAAGACTCAATCAGATCCCGAACCCTTTATTTTCTATGATAATGTTGACACTCCCTGCATCTATATAGCATGTGAACACCCCAGCATAGGCATCAGAGCTTCCACTCTGGTTGTATCTTCATCTCTGGTTGAATCCACTTTACCTTCATTAACCTTGTCAGTGAAGACTTAAAAAAAAAGCTCACAGTCCAGACATAGGACAGTCATACAATCCTTATTTTGTACTTTGGAAGTACAAAAGAAACAAAAGTAAACACCATAAACAAAATAAGCTGTGCAGCCTATCATACCCCTATGGATATGGGCACATGCCATTTTACAAATAACATCTCTTTTGATAGTACACATTATCATGAGTTTTGGTGTGGTTACAATCTTATCTGAGAATCCTCAGGGTTTCTAAGCATAAAAACAGTTGTACTCTCTCCTCTTCTCTTACATTGCTTGGTATTTCTTGAAATAGCATTATTCTTTGCAAATTTAATAAACCACATCTTGCAAAACAGATACCCACATCTGACAAAACCTTAGTGAAATCTGTTATAACAATAGAAATACAGAAGACAAATATAGATACAGTTAGGATTGTAGATACATTGATGGCAAAATGGGGATGATTCCTTCTGATGACTTATTTTCTAAATTGTCCTACTGGATTATAAGACAAAAATGGGTCTGCCATGGAGTGCCCTTGAATAGCCCTTAGCTAAGTGTCCTTAATAGTCCTTAGGACATTAGTTCAGAAATTGTTTGAGCTGAAAATTTAGCCACGTTAATCCCCAGATTTCAAAGACACAACTAGTTTGGGAGGAAATCTGTTTTTAAAATAAGAGATTTTAACTTAAAAGGAAAAATAAAAACCAAAGCATTGTAAAAAATACTGAATTTTAGTTAATGATATGGATATTAATAATTTTTGCATAGAAGTATAATGATGTCTGTAACCTTAAAAAGCACCAAAACAAAATAAACAAACAAACAAAATTACAGATTGATGGAGAAAGATGCACAAGTAATGATTCATGGGTAGTATAATGTTAGTTACAGAATCTAGATGGTGGGAATATGACTCTTCACAGTCAATTCTTTGAACATTTCTGTGTGTTTGTAATGTTTCATAGTAAGATGTTAGAAAAATAAAGCACATCTGCACTATAAATGAAATACAGAGACTTACTTAGGTGAAGACTCATATTATTGATTATAGTTACTGATAAATATCACTAAACTTTCTTATGCCTAGATACACACTGCTTACTTTTGCTCCAGTGACTACCACTGATTTAATTCCATCTCTATAACTTGACAAATCTAATGATTCTCTAAATCTACTTCTTCTAAAACATAGAAAAAGTCAGTAAATAAAATGAAACAAAGAGGCTTTGGATTTTCTCGATCAATAAAATCTTATACATTGATCAATTACCTGATGAACACAAGCAGTCAATTTGATTTAACTTGTTTGTTACTTAGAATAAGAGGTACCTTTCCATTTGTCTCTACATTTAGGGAGAAAGATTGAGATTTAACCACTTTTGAAAATAAAGGTTAATATATAGTGGTGCCTATCGTATGGCAGAAATATAAGTTTCTAACTTAGAAATTTTACAGGCTAATTCAGAGGCAGAATCATGAATTTGGTAAATTATCTTTTTAAAATGAAACTCCTTTCTCAACTCTTATTGCTCCTATGTCTTATCTACAAAAAAGCACCCAAAATCTTCAGAAAAAAAATCTAATTTAGCAAGTTCTGTTATAATACACATAATATTTATGTTCTTTGTAGAAAAAAATTAGAAAATATAGAGAAATAAAAATAAGACAAAACATAATTTCACTAGAGGACACTCATTTTCCCCCCATATTTTTGAAGTGCATTTGTCAACATTCTGTGTATATCTGCATTTATAAAATAACTATCAATTTATAACATTTTACCATTTTTAGTTAATTACTGTGTTTTCCTGAAAATAGGATCTATCCTGAAAATAAGCCCCAGTTAAGAAATCTACTTACCTCAATTAACAGTTATCTAATGTTGGTCTATTCCAAAGAACAAGTGTGAAATATTAATCTAAAATTTGAGATATAATTTTCAATTTTTGAAACATATATTTAACTTGCTGGGAATTGCCTCCCTTCATGTAATGTATAAATCAGCATGTGACTTTGATATTTCTGATTTTTTTTAACAATCTGTTAGATGCTCATTATGAAAGTAGTTGATGGCCTTTCTATAGTTATTCCAATGAACAGTCATGCACATATATATATGGCTACTGTTCCAATCATTTGTTTACTACAAACTCCTTGAAACTAAATTGCTAGAGTGAAGAAAGTGTAAGTTTGTAAAAATCTCCTTTAAAAATAGTTGCACAAATTTAACTTACACTAAAAATGAATATTAGTTCCTAGTACCTTACTCCCTAGCCAACACTGGGTATTATCCCTATTTTTTGTGTGTGAACTGACAGACAATGTTCTTTAACAACCTTGAAGTAAAGTATTTTTATTTATATTTATATATATTTTTTCATGTTACAATTCAAGTGCAAAACACTGAATTAGTCATGTGTTTCAGTGTATGGCACTCTATCTTTCTTGGTCCATGCAACTTTCTTCATTCTTTTTTTTTTAATTAAATTTTAAACTAAGCATTTTTCCCCTCTTTTCCCATTCTTCTACACATTTAACTTTCTAATTAGAAAACTCTTCTAATAGATTTATTTTGTATTCTTTTTCGTGTGTGTGTGTGTGTGTGTGCATATGCAAACACTCTTTCAATATGCATTGTTTCTTTTCTACTTAGCATTATATTTAAGACCTATTAATATTTATACATGTTTTTATTGTCTAGTCTTCCAACTGCTATGCTCCCTAGTGAAATTGCACCACCTCTATACACAAAGTTTTCTAGTGTTGGGACCAAAGTCACATCTATAACCCGGCACTTCAAATACGTTGTGATGAATATCTTGACACAGGCCCTGACAGGAAGTTTTGTGAGAATTCCTCGAGGACCTATGCCCAGGAGCAGATGTGCTGAGTCCTAAGCTGGGGATGGTGGCAGCATCCACATTCCCAGCCACTGATACATGAGGACACCCAAATTCATACTTCCACCAGTGTAAATTCTTCCATTCTCATGGAGGAGGGCAGGCAGTAGAGGGCACCGCTTCTTCTTACGACAAATCAAGACAATAATAGAGGTCTAAATGACTTCATAAAAAGAAAATCCTTATCAGAGTGCCTAACCCATAATAAGTGCTCAAAAACTCAGCTATTAATATTAATATTTTCTTCTCATTGCTACAAAGAATTAAAAAGATAAACAAAAAAACTTGTAGCATCAATAACAAAAATAATGCAAGGTCCTTGCCCCTTCTTATTCTAAATATAAATGATTTGTCTTATGTCAGCATTTTCTGTTGATCAAGTTCTAACAGTCTGAATATTTCATATTACCCATATCCTATTTTAAATAGCTCATTAATGTCTTTTCTGACATTATTACCAGACTCAAATAAACTTTACATCTGCATTTGAAACACTGACTCTAATGCCACAGTCTCTTACTTAGACTAATCTTTCCTTCATTTCTTGACATTGAGAAAGGCCAAATTAATATATTTGGAAAAAGGCCCAACAGGAAAGAGATTTAGAAATAGATAAATGGTTCTGACACAATTATTAAGATGTCTAAAGTCACCTTTTCCTGTGACATTTAAAATGGTAGCTCTTAAATTATTTTCCTCAAAGCTACAAACATTTTACATAAATATTTAATATTGAAAGAGTTACAATTAATAGAATTTTTAGACTATAGATTTAAGCTTAATATTATAAAAAATATTAAGAGAAATGTTAATGCGTTTATCTCATTTTTAAAAATTGCTTTCCTACCTTCTTTTGATATTATTGCAAATCTCAAATTTTTAGTTTTGAGTTTCCCTTTCTAAATTAAAGAACCAGACAGGAATGAATTCAGTGGAGTAGCTTTGAAGTGTGATGACTGAAGTCTGATTTAAATGAATTTGAGAGATGGACTTTAGGAAGCAATAGGTCTTAAGTTAAAATGCCCCTATCAAGAAACAATATAAATATATTTCAAAGTGATTTGCATTTTTTCATATTAAATCCCAATTGTTCACCTATTACTTTTTTGTGGAACATTTTCACTGTGTAACCAGGGCAGAGAGTAATTGTTTCTCCCTCATCATGGAACGAGGACAGGAAAAAGATTTGCTGCTGCAGAGTATATCCAGTATACAAGTTCTGCTCTCTTTGGGATGAATCCTGTCATTTTTTCTTACTACCAGAAGAAATTTTCAGATACAAATGGAGAGATATTGGTCAAAGAATTAAAGATGAAGGTTTATATATTCTATAAAATATAAAATTATGTCAGGTTAAGTTTCGTTATTTTCTGTTTTCTTGTGCCAGTTAAACTAGTTTGAAAATTATGCATTCCATTTCCATTCTAGTAATTTCCCATAAAATATTAACTAACATACTTAAACTTACAGTTTCCCAGTAATTTAGAACATTTAACTTAGATTTGATTTATTTCTACTCTTTGGGATTCTTGCCATCTGTTATGTTTAAATCATCTGGAATTCTATTGCATACTCTCATTTTAAAATATGATTTTTGCACTCAATATTTATTTGATGAAAATGTATTACTAATTTATTCGTTTTATTGGTTGTTTTAGAAAAGTTTTTAGTGAGGTAAAGTTCCTTAGTCCTTCTCTGTCTGAATTTTGTTTTCTTTTATTCTTGAGTGATCTTTGACTATGTTGAGAATTCTTGGTTCAGCACTTTGAAGATGTTGCTCCCTTCTCTTCCTACATCTAGTTTTGCTATTGAGTCTGTGGCCAGTGATTCTTTTTTCTTTGGAGGTGATCTGCATTTTTTTTTTCTTTTTTTTTCCTAACAGTAGTATTTTCTGATATTTCTCTGTATACGTTTGTCTTAGAAATTTATTATATATCTATCAATTCAACTGTGTTAACGTTTTGTTATTTTCTCAAATATTACTTTACATGCATTATTCTGTCTTCCTCTCCCCACATTCCTATTAAAAAATCCAGATGCTTTGACTCTTGACTTTCATGTGTCTACTTTTCTCTTAGGCTTTCCCTCTATTTATCCTCTGGGCCAGGGGTGTCCAAACATTTTTCAACGTGTTTCACCAAGGGCCATATGCGGTAAAATACACAAACAGCCAGGCTACTTACTCGAGGTGAAGTAAGTATTGCCTCACCTGGTTTATTTAAGTAAACGAAATACATTTTTGGAATTTGCTGCAGGCCAATTAACAATGGATTGCGGGCCGCAGTTGGCTTGCGGGCCACAGTTTGGACACCCCTGCTCTGGGCCAACACTATTGGGGGAATTGCCACAGCCCAGTATGAAAAACTTAGCCCACTGAAACTTCACTTCATGTTTGAAACTGACTCTCTCTTAGCTTTTTGAAAATGTTTTCTATCATTTTTAACATTTGTTGATGGGAAGAAACTGCCCTTTGTGCCAAATCAACTGCCTTAAATCCAGGGTCACTGCCTGTTTTTTTTTTCCCCTCTATATTTCACTTTATTATGATATAATGAGTTAAATAGATATAATAGAAAGCAAATAAAGAAAGTGGTTGGATTGTCAAAGTACAATATGTTGTAAACTTGAACTGATGTGGCATCATTTAACAAATGACTGTCACCTACAATATTCCAGGTACTGTTCTAGGAATTTAGGATACATCAGTAAACAAAACAGAAAAAAGTCCTTGCCCACCTAAGGCATTCTAATATCTTTTCTAGTATTTTATTAATACAGTTGCTATAACAGTAGCTGTTTTAATATTATGGAGGCTTTTTAATAACAGTATGAAAACTACTCATTTTTATATATTTATTGATTAGCAATGTCTACTACATATCCACATATAAGTCACTGTACAATGTTTTATGGAGGCTACACAAATCATCAAAGGAAAATATGAGACATCACCAGAAATTCCAAACAGCATATCTTAAACCTGTAGAAAAAAAAAAAAAAAAAAAAAATATATATATATATATATGTTATTTTCATGACATCAGGGTACATATATATATATATATATATATATATATATATATATATATATATTTTTTTTTTTTTTTTTTTACGGAATATATTCTCAATTATATGCATATTGACTTAGAAATTTTATTTATAATAAATGTATATGTGAAATTTTAGTTACATTACACTATCATATGTTTAATAAATTACACACAAATTATAAAGTTTATAAGCAAATAAAGGTATAATGAATAAAATATGCTTTTAAAAGTTATTAATGGTATAATATGTCCTCAAAGCAAAAATTTTTCACATTTTGGACTCTCTGATTTTAATAATTTTGCTAATAAAGTACTTTCAAATTACCATTGAATATTTGATAATTGCTAATTGTTTGTGACACCCACCCCAAGCTTTCAAGATCTCTGTTGCCATGTACCCTCTAACAGTGCCATCACTAGGCACCTGTCTTTCCTGGCTCAGAGCCTACAGGTTGACTCCTACCATCTGGGGTTTGTTGCTTCCATGTTCCAGGTCCACTGAAATGTATACCATGTCCTCTCAACTCTTAATGTCAGCATTCTGATATTGTAAATTATTAACTATCTAATGTGAT
The DNA here is from genome assembly GCF_036562045.2 of Rhinolophus sinicus. Taxonomy (NCBI): domain Eukaryota; kingdom Metazoa; phylum Chordata; class Mammalia; order Chiroptera; family Rhinolophidae; genus Rhinolophus; species Rhinolophus sinicus. The sequence continues at coordinate 125,156,399 of NC_133755.1, read as the reverse complement.
AAACTAATCTGTGCTGATGTGATAGGTTTACAAAAGCAACTACTAAACACTAGCATAGAGCTTCTAGATACAGAACACTTTTCTCTCATATATGGAGTCTAAGAATGAGAATTGCAAGTAAAAATTGAATTGTGCTGTTCTTCCCAGTCAATAGAAAAGATATTTTAGAACTGAAAATAAACGGCATTGTGTTTTTTTCTTCATTATTGTTCTTGAATAAACCTTTTCTCCAACACACTTCCGATGCTGCTCAGCATTCATTTAGTAACTTTCCAGACAGGTATTATTAATTACTTTGCCTCACTCAAAATTAAATATTCACAATAATTCATTACATATATTAAAATATTTTTATGGTGAGAAATTGAAATAAAAATAAAGTATTTAATTCTATGCTATAATATATTACTCAAAATTCATTCGGATAACTGGATCCACTAGGAGATCGATCGAGCTATCTATCTATCTATCTATCATCTATCTATCTATCTATCTATCTATCTATCTATCTATCTATCTATCATCTATCTATCATCATCTATCTCCTTGTGAATTTGTTATTTGTAAGAAGGATTTGACCTCACAAACTTGCGGGAATGGTTAAGCAGTCTCTGCAAAGCTGCTATCTTGGTGTTTGAAGGTGGAGCTTGACTTCCTCAGACAGGTAGTAGAAAAGGGAAGATGGATATAATAGGGGGGAAAGCCAGTAAAAGCTGGAGCCTACAAGAATGCTCTGAGGGCCACTTGGACAGAATAAAACCACTTTAGTATTTGCTCCCTTTGACCTTGATGGTACCGATGTCTTGCAGAAGTTCAGGCCATTTGTCACTGAGCTAAACAATCACACCTGGACCAGGAGTCAAAGAAGCTGAAGGGCACGGTTGAACAGTTGCAAACCCAGTCACTACCAAGGAGCTTAGTCAATGAGTTAGCCACAAAATGTTTGAGCTACAAAACAACTGCTGCTTCCCCTCTTCTCCATAAATCCCTTGCAAGAATCCTTTTTACGGTTGACCCTGATTGGAAATGTATGGTAAAGGAAATTCTGGGAAATGAAGTTCAGAGTAGCCAAATTGACACATTATAGTCACCACAACCACACACAGCATTCTTCATTGAACCATATTTTGCTAGTTCTAGTGCACCTTTCCAATATGTTCAAAAATACTTAAAGCTGCATTCATGATATCAGGCTACATTACTTATCTGAGGCTACTAAGTAACATCCCAATGGCCTGGAAGGTAAGGTAGCAGATGAGAGTAAGCACTAGAATGGTTAATTTGATTCAGTAATCAAATCAGTTTCACTTTTTACTGAGTTGATCATCAGAATGGGTGATTTAATCATGAATATAGGCAAGCTTAAAAGGAATTTTGAAAACTTAGTAATAATTTTAATCTCATTATCTTCAGGTAAATAATTAGCAGGTGGTTTAAACATCAGATTTTGAAACATAATTAATTTTTACAATTCAAGGAAGCACTCAAGGCATAGCACATCTAGAATTTTAACCTCATGGCATTCTCACAGGTAAATTGCTTATCATTTCTGATTGCGGTGTTTTATTTGGTCATTATTTATTGTGTCATTTAAAAAACTACATTTGTCATCAGTACCCAAACAACCAGTAAAATGAACATTTTCCAGAGTAAACTCAAGAAGAGTGTTTGGAAATAGATTATTTACTCCCATAATAGAATTCGGTCTGTAATCCTCTCAACCACCTAAGAAACATAACTACCTAATTTAGTGGGATCGTCTTTATCTTGGATATTAAAATTACCCCTATATTTAAAAAGAATTGAAAAAGAACTTTGTATTCTTAAGTTTAATTTCAGAAGAAAATTAAAGCAATATAAAAAGCATTAGGATAATAGTATATTTGAGTTAAAATCTAGAAATAGAAATCTATTAAAACTGTAGTGCTAGTTTTTTTCAATTCAGTGTGAAGAGAAAGTGAACAAAAGATGCACTGTTTACATACATAGCCACTTCTCAACTACTTTACTGTTCGAAAATATTTTAGATGTACTAAAAAGAAGAAGAAAGTAAAATTCATTAATAAGCCCTCTAATTAATATATATTGATTGGTAGATAGGTAGGTAGGTAGTACAAGAGAGAATTAGATATGGATAGATCGTAGCCAAATAGATGATAGATAGATAGATGATATAGATAGATAGATGATAGATAGATGATAGATAGATAGATAGATAGATAGATAGATAGATAGATAGATAGATTTGAAGAAAAAAATAATTTTCCATCCCTCTTATTACAAACCTTAGAAGTAACAAATAGTAGTTTCCTGTGTCTTTAGGATAGGTCTTCATGTTGCATGCACAAATGAGTACATACATACACATTTTTTAAAAAACTGAAATGAAATTAGGCTTTACAAAAGCTTCCCGCTTAATATGCCATGGACATTTTTCTCAGTCAGTACATAAGGCATATTACAGTGCTTTTTGTTTGTTTGCTTTTTTTTTTTTTTTTTTGCTGATGCTCCTATAGCATTGTATTACATGTATCTACCAAAGTTTACTTAACCAGTTTCCTAATTTTGGATATTTTCAGGTTGTTTCCTTTCTGTTGTTGTTTGTTTTACTATATAATAATCCTGCAGTGGATAACCTTGTATGATAATTTATAAGATAATTGCTTAATTACTACAAAATAAATTCAGTAAGTGGAATTACTTGATCATGTTTGCCCACTTTTAATCTAAATAGAGTTCCCACCTAAAGTTTAAAGAAAATCCCTCTGTCCCAACATTTCCAACAGCCTGGAAAAGTATCCATCTAGGGACTAAAATTTATGCTAACTTTATTTTCAAAAAGATTAATTTTTATCATTTTAATTAGCATTTGAAATTATTATTAAGGTTAAGCATCATTTATGTTTAGTGGCCAGTTGTATTTAATCTTCTATGAATTAGTTACTTACATAATTTACTCATAAAAAACAAACAAACAAACAAAAAAACCTTAGGCTAGTCATCTTTTCCTTAGTCATCTGTAAGTACCTCTACGTGCATTTGGGATATTGGCCCGCTTTTGTACTTGTTGTAGTATTTTTTTGACTTCTGATATTAAGGAATAAAACTTTAACACACATTAACATGAAATCTAGCAAATAATTATAAAGCATACATCCACCACTGTGTAGAAAGCATACTGTCACTGAGATCAAGAAACAGGGCAATCATCTCTGAGGTTCCCCATGTGTCCCTTTCTGACCACACTCCTCTTTCACCCAGAGAGGCACACCATCTTGACTTTCACATCAATTACTTTTATATCAATTGCTCCTTTATTTTTTTAATAGCTTCACTACCTATTTTTGCTTCCCAAAAGAATAGTTTCCTTTTCCTGTCCCTCCCCCACCAACACACAGTCAAAGACTTTGCTCCCCTAGTTACTGCTGCTTTTCTTTTTCTTCACTGTCAATATCTCCCTGTACTCTGGATACTGTAAACATGCAATGATTCTTTCATTTCAAAACTGAACAAACCTCTTTGGACTCCCTATTGTCTTCCAGGCCCTTTTCACTTCTCCACTTTCATTAAAACTTTCTTTGTGTAGTTTCTCATCTTGTATTCACTTTACATTTATTGTGGTAAATATACATAGTATAAAATATATCATATTAACCATATTTAAGTACAGCCTAGTGACATTAAGTATGTTCACATTGTTGTGCGACCATCATTACTAACCATCTCCAAAATTATTTTCAGCCTATACTGAAAAGCTATACCATTTAAACAATTACCCCCCAACCTCCTCCCCTGGAAACCACGATTCTACTATCTTTTTCTATAACTTTGACAATTCTAGGTAATTTATATAAATGGAATCATATACTGTATGTCATTATTTATATTAAGAAATATGTTCTCTAAAATCATTTGATGTTATATAAGGCAGAATTCTAGAATATTCCAACACCACTTGATGCTGTGAAAGGCAGTATTCTAGATTGTAAGCCCCATGTGGCTAGATTTCATCTTATTATTGCCTGTATCCTTGGTTCTTAGAAGAGAATGTTGCACAAAAAAGTTTCTCAGTAAATATTTGTTAAACTTGAATTAGTAAATTATGCATTTTATGCTTCATTATCTATGGTTTAGCTGCGGGTGCATGAAAATTAAACTAGAGCAGTTTGGATGAGTTTAGTCACAACATTTTCATTAGCTCTTTTCCCTCTGGGATATGAATGAAAAGATTAATGCTTCCCAAAATCTGGCAGGTGTCAAATTATCTCCTATGGTAGATATTTGAAGAAGGTCCCTGTGATATTTCACCCTGTTCTTATAAAAGTACTTAGGAAAAAATGTCAACATTCGATTATTATTCTGTAAGAGAGATATTTTGGATGGTCGTTATAATTGTTAAAGGCTAGTTATAGCTAGAAATATATTAGAAAAGTATTTTAAGAATCAATGTCCTTGAACTGGATCATATCAGGTTTTATAGACCCCAAAATGTGTAATTTACAATCTCAGTAGCTTGGTTTTGATGTGGGTGATAGGACTTTGTCTAATAAACAATCACTGCCAAAATAATGAACATTTAATATACTTTAGATGTTATTAAATACAGAATGAGGAAATGACTGATTAAGAATATTTTAAGTAATTATTTTTAAAATAAATAAAGGTAACCTTGATATAAAGGAATATTTTAAGTAATGATTTTAAAAATAAATAAAGGTAACCTGGATATAAATGTAAACTTCTGGGCACACTTGAAAAATGGACATGTGACTTTTTATACACAATGAAGTGAAAATAGAAGTTCATTATAACCTCTTGTAAGCTTTAAAAGCCATTGTGCAATTTATTAAATTATTTGTTCTAGACTTTGTGGTCATGGAAGCACATATATGCACAATTAAAAAAATAGTCTTCCTAATCTAGCAACGTAGTGCACCTTATATAAAAATAATCCCCACTGCACATCATTCATAAATTTTGATAAAATGAAGTAAAGAAATATACACACATATGTCAAGAAATATGTTCAAGAATATTCACATCAACATTGCTGGAAGCAATGTAAATTTACATCAACAAAAGAATGGATCTATAACATGTAATAATCATACCATGGAATGCTGTACAGCAATGAAAATGAATAAAATTGTGTTACATGTATCCATGCATCTAACTGGATGAATCACAGATATGACATATTAAAGAAATCAAAGAACAAGTTGTATAAGAATACATATAGTACAAAACTTTAAAAACATGAAAAACATCCATATAATTATGCATGCACATATTTATGTGTGTATCTATAAATATGTATACATTTGTATATGAACAGATGTGCATGAACACACATACACACACAAGTGTGTGTGCATATACATGAGGAAGATTCAATAAATATTGGAAGAAAAAAATCAAATTCAGATTAGTTCAAATTTTAAATTAGTGAAATTAGTTACTAACTTGGTGTAAGGAATGAAAGAAATACTACCAACTAGGAGTAAAGCAGGGGTTTAAAGTACATTATATTTGTTATATCATATTTCTTATATTTTTATCTGTCATATTATTTTCATATTCCTAAAAATGGCTCATATATTTCACAATATTTTTAATACAATTATTAAATAATGGATACAATTTATTAGAACTACAAAGTGGTCTTTCTTTCCTGACCTGTACTCATCAAGGTAAGAAATACAAATTTCATGGTCCATTCCCATCAAATATAGTTGATTATAGGGGGAAAGAATAGCAAGAGTATAATATTTGACTTCAAGTACACTGTGATTAGTCTTCCCAATAGCTGCAGTTTAAAATCCAGACTTTTAAGTAACTTAGAAAATTCTTCACTTTTTGACCTTATCTGACTCTGCAGCCACTTTTTACATATACCCAATATTGCATCAAATTATCATTATCTCCAAATCACAAATTACAACCTATACTTTGTTGGCTTGAGTTGCCTTGTTCTCCTTGGCTACAACAATCCTACATCTTTAAAACGACAATTTTATTTATTTATTTATTTTCTGATGAGGAGTTTTGATTTTATTCCTGAGACCTCAAGAATGGTTAGTGTTTCCTCTGACTGCCTTTGGTTTATGTCTCTGTTCTAGAGGTCACTTGCTCCCCTGACCTTATCTGTGTTCACGTCTATTTTTCTAACTAAAGTGTGACTACCTAAAGAGCAGAAGGGGTGATTCAGAGTCTCTAATTCTAGATATTTGAGAAAATAGTGATCCTAAGATCAAACAGTAGATTCTCACTATTGTGTCATGGCTTTCAGAAAATGGACTTCAATAGTTCTAAATATTTGATGGTGAGAAGAGTGCTTACTCTAAACACATAAGTAGTTTTCTGCTTCGTCTCAGGGAAAATATATACTTCAGAGAAATTTCACTGTTTTGAAAAATAATGGAAAAAGTTTTATTAGTCAAAAAAAACAGAAGGTATGCACTGAAAGGTAGCAGTCTTGTAGCATAGTGGTGGGCTGGGGGCCAGACCTGGAGTGAGCTCTATGAATTCTAATCTTGGTTATATCCAAGAGCAGGTTTTGTATTATTTTTCCTAGTTGTAATTTTTTTGCCTTAAGTCAATCAGTAAAACAATACTGCCTGATCTTATTTACATTTGGGACAATAAGTATGATTGCATTTGAAACATACCAGTAAGCAGAAACACAGTTACCTGGAAGAGTTGATAATGAAACTGAAGGTAACTTTAATATTTTTAGAACTATTGCTAGACTATCTTGTAGAATTGAAAACCAACTGCCCAAAAAGATCTGTGGAAAATGTAAGTGGGCCTTTGGGTTTTCCACAGATTACATGGGAAAGGGAAACTAGAATGAACTTTCCACAACCCAGGAAATGGGGCAGATAATGGCAAAAGTGACCTTATTTTGTATTCTTAGCTTGTGAGAGCTGAGAAAAACTTGAACTTTCAATTGAATAGAGAAAAGAATTAAACACGTTTTTTACAATGATATTAAGAAGTCTTTAAAATAGACTTTAAAAAGAGCCTTGTATGAAGGACATTAATTTGTTGACTCTCCATCTATCTGTGGACATGTCATTCCTTCCAGTGGTTACAGCCTAGGAAAAATGCTACTTGTTTTGTTACTCTTTGATTTCCCTATAGGATTAGATTCATATACCAGTTATCTTTAACATATAAAATAAACAAATGTCAGAACAAATAGAGAAGACCATAACTAGTAACTATATTAGTAATTACATGTTATTTCTTTTTTTTCTAATTTATTGGGGTGACAATTGTTAGTAAAATTACATAGATTTCAGGTGTACAATTCTGTATTACATCATCTATAAATCCCATTGTGTGTTCACCACCCAGAGTCAGTTCTCCTTCCATCACCATATATTTGATCCCCCTTGTGGGGAGCCATGGTTGCAGTTAACTTTAAAGCCTTAACAGAATGGCTCAGTTTATACTTAACCTGTTTCCTCCCCCTGAAGCAATTGTCTCTGCCTGCATCTGGAGAGTGCTTGCATGCTGCTCAGGAATGTGGTGGGAGTGGCCAGTTCCCAGAACAGAAGGCTGATGCCTATCAGGGCTATTGATAAGATAATTACATTTGGGAGTTTCAGTAAATTTTGTGTCTCCTGTGTTAAAGTTAAAGTTTTACTGTTAACTAGGTAATGCATTTTTGTACTTGTTAAACTGCACGTCCACAGAAGGTATAAATTCTGGGGACAGAATAAACTCAGCGTCTCCAGGAACACTGGGGTCCGCGATCGCCATCATCAAAGTGTGAGTGCCTTTTTTCATTCCCACTCCCCTTGTCAGGAACCGTTCGACTCGTGGCGGCTGGCCCGCTGCAAGTGGCGCCCGAACAGGGACTAAATATAGGGGTAATAGTGAGGAACACCGTGTGACAAGGGCCCAGCTCATTGGAGCTAATCAGTGGATGCACGGTGAACAAGGCACTGTCCCCTCGGTCGAATGAGTGTGTGAGTGAGTGATAGCTCCACGACTTCGTGTTACGGAGCTTGATTGGGTCCTAACCTGCGGTTCCGGTTCTGTCATATGGCATAACGGCGACTGGGCTTTACAACCCACCAGGCCGGGGGATTATACCGGCGCGCCTCTAGCTAAGACGGATTTGGCCCCGCAAGGGACACGGCCAGAAGGACACCTGAGTGTTTTTCTTGTCACAAATGTTCCTATATCATCTTTTCTTACCACGAATAGTATTCCATTGTGTATATATACCACAACTTCTTTATCCATTCATCTATCGAAGGACATTTTGGTTGTTTCCATGTCTTGGCCACCGTAAACAAAGCTGCAATGAACATTGGAGCACACGTGTCTTTATGTATAAATGTTTTCAGATTTTTTGGGTAGATACCCAGGAGAGGATTGCTGGGTCATATGGTAATTCTATTCGTAATTTTTGAGGAACCTCCACACTGCCTTCCATAACGGCTGCACCAGTCTGCATTCCCACCAACAGTGTATGAGGGTTCCTTTTTCTCCACAGCCTCTCCAACACTTGTTACTATTTGTCTTGTTGATGATAGCCATTCTGACTGGGGTGAGGTGATATCTCATTGTGGTTTTGATTTGCATTTCTCTGATGATTAGTGATGTTGAGCATTTTTTCATATGTCTATTTGCCATTTGTATGTCCTCTTTGGAGAAATGTCTCTTCAGGTCCTCTGCCCATTTTCAATTGGGTTGTTTGTTTTTTGTTGTTGAGTTGCATGAGTTCCTTGTATATTTTGGATATTAGCCCTTATCGGAGGCACTGTTTGCAAAAATCTTCTCCCATTCAGTTGGTTGCCTCTTTATTTTGTCGATGGTTTCTTTTGCTGTGCAGAAGCTTTTAAGTTTCATATAGTCCCATTCGTTTATTTTAGCTTTTACTTCCATTGCCTTTGAGTCAAATTCATAAAATGCTCTTTGAACCCAAGGTCCATAAGTTTAGTACCTATGTTTTCTTCTATGCAGTTTATTGTGTCAGGTCTTATGCTTAAGTCTTTGATCCATTTTGAATTAATTTTGGTACATGGTGACAGATAGCAGTCCAGTTTCATTCTTTTGCACGTGGCTATCCAATTCTCCCAGCACCATTTATTGAAGAGGCTGTCTTTCCTCCATTGTATGTTTTTAGCTTCTTTGTCAAAAATTATCTGTCCATATTTATGTGGTTTTATTTCTGGGTTCTCAATTCTATTCCATTGGTCTATGTGTCTGTTTTTCTGCCAATACCATGCTGTTTTGATTATTGTAGCCCTGTAGTACAAGCCAAAGTCAGGAAGTGTGATACCTCCATTATTGTTCTTTTTTATTAAGATTGCTTTGCTATTCGGGGTCTTTTGTGGTTCCAAACAAATCTGATGATTTTTGTTCTATTTCTTTAAAAAATGCCATTGGGATTTTGATGGGGATTGCATTAAATCTGTATATTGCTTTGGGTAATATGGCCATTTTAACTATGTTGATTCTTCCAATCCATGAGCACGGAATGTCTTTCCATTTCTTTGTGTCTTCTTCAATTTCTTTCAAAAATGTCTTATAGTCTTCAGCATATAGGTCTTTCACATCCTTGGTTAAGTTTATTCCTAGGTATTTTATTCTATTTGCTGCAATTGCAAAAGGAATTATTCTTTTTATTTCTTTTTCTGAGATTTCATTGTTAGTATATAGGAATGCAATGGACTTTTGTACATTGATTTTGTAGCCAACAACTTTACTGTATTCGTTGATTGTTTCTAATAGCTTTTTGGTGGAGTCTTTAGGGTTTTCTATATATAGCATCATGTCATCTGCAAAGAGTGATAATTGAACTTCTTCATTCCCAATTTGGATGCCTTTTATTTCTTTCTCTTGCCTGATTGCTCTGGCAAGGACTTCCAACACTGTGTTGAAAAGCAGAGGTGATAGGGGACAGCCCTGTCGTGTTCCTGAATATAGAGCAAAGGGCTTCAGTTTTTCACCATTAATTATGAGATTAGCTGAGGGCTTGTCATATATGGCCTTTATTATGTTAAGGTATTTTCCTCCTATACCTAGTTTATTAAGTGTTTTAATCATAAATGGTTGTATCTTGTCAAATGCTTTTTCTGCATCAATTGATATAATCATATGATTTCTGTCCTTTATTTTGTTTATGTGATATATCACATTGATGGATTTGCGGATGTTGAACCATCCTTGTGCTCTGGGGATGAACCCCACTTGGTCGTGATGAATAATCTTTTTAATGCATTGTTGTATTCGATTTGCTAGAATTTTGTTTAGGATTTTTGCATCTGTATTCATCAGAGATATTGGTCTGTAGTTTTATTTTTTTGTGCTGTCCTTACCAGGTTTTGGTATCAGGGTAATGTGGGCCACATAAAATGAGTTAGGGAGTACTGTCTCTTCTTCAATTTTTTGATCAGGATTGGTATTAGATCCTCTTTGAAGGTTTGGTAGAATTCACTAGTGAAGACATCTGGTCCTAGACTTTTGCTTTTGGGAAGGTTTTGGATGACTGATTCAATTTCATTACTGGTGATCGGTCTGTTTAGATTTTCCAGTTCTTCATGGTTCAGCCTTGGAAGGCTATATGTTTCTAAAAACTTGTCCATTTCTTCTAGGTTATTGAATTTGGTGGCATATAGTCCTTCATAGTATTCTTGGATGATCCTTTGTATTTCTGTGGTGTCCGTGATAACTTCCCCTTTTTCATTTCTGATTTTGTTAATTAGTGTCTTCTCTCTTTTTATCTTAGTGAGTCTAGCCAAGGGTTTGTCAATTTTGTTAATCTTTTCAAAGAACCAGCTCTTTGTCACATTAATTTTTTCTATTGTCTTTTTGTTCTCTATTTCATTTAGTTCTGCTCTGATTTTTGTTATTTCCTTTCTTCTGCTGACCTTGGGTTTCACTTGTTCTTCTTTTTCTAGTTCTTTAAGGTGTAACATGAGGTTATTTTTGGGGGGATTTTTCTTGTTTCTTGAGATAGGCCTGTAATGAGATAAATTTCCCTCTTAAAACTGCTTTCGCTGCATCCCAAAAATTTTGGTAGGATGTATTTTCATTGTCATTTGTTTCTATGTATCTTTTGGTCTCTCCTCTAATTTCTTCTTTGACCCAGTCATTCTTTAAAAGTATGTTGTTTAATCTCCATGTATTTGTGATTTTCCTGCTTTCTTTTTGCAGTTGATATCCAATTTCAAAGCCTTGTGATCAGAGAATATGCTTGGTATGATTTCAGTCTTCTTAAATTTGCTGAGGCTGATTTTATGTCCCAATATATGGTCTATCCTTGAGAATGTTCCATGTACACTAGAAAAAAATGTATAGTCTGATGTTTTAGGATGAAGTGCTCTATAAATGTCAACTATGTCCATTTCATCTAATGTGTCATTTAGGGCTGCTATTTCGTTATTTATTTTCTGTTTGGATGATCTATCCATAGCTGTCAATGATGTATTTCAGTCCCCTAGTATAATTGTGTTTTGGTCAATTTCTCCCTTTAGTTCTGTTAGTAGTTGCTTGGTATATTTCGGTGCTCCCTGATTGGGGGCATAAATATTGATGATTGTTATGTCTTCTTGTTGTATAGCCCCTTTCCCATTATGAAATGTCCATCTTTGTCTCTTGTTATCTTTTTCACCCTGAAGTCTGTTTCATCTGATATCATTATGGCTACACCTGATTTTCTCTGGGTACCATTTGCTTGGAGTGTCAATTTCCACCCTTTCACTTTGAGTCTATGCTTGTCCTTGTAGCTGAGATGTGTCTCTTGGAGACAGCATATGGTTGGGTTTAGTTTTTTGATCCAATCTGCTACTCTGTGCCTTTTTATTGGTGAGTTCAGTCCATTTACATTTAGGGTGATTATTGATATGTGAGGATTTCCTGTCATTCTATCTTTAGTTTTCTGGTAAGGCTGTGTCTCCATTGTTTCTTTGCCTTTTTGTTGTTGTCTGTTATTTCTGTGTGGTGGTATTCCATGGTGTTTCCCTCTGTTTCTTCTTTTATTACAGTATATATTTCAGTTCTGGATTTTTTTGAGTGGTTACCCTTAATTTTATGTAAAAGAAAGTTTGATAGTTAGAGTATTCCATTTTTTTTCAGCACACTTACTTTCTCCATTCCCATATTCAGGTTCAGGCCTTTACTCTCCCCCTTTTTGTGTTTTGGTTGCCACAAATTGTCCCTGTTGATGGTGGTCGAATAGCCTCCTTTAGTATTTCTTGTAGTGCAGGTCGTGTATTAGAAAATTCCCTCAGCTTCTGTATGTCTGGAAAGGTCTTTATTCCTCCTTCATATCTAAAGGATATCTTTGCTGGATATATTATTCTTGGCTCATAATTTCTCTCTTTCAATAGTTTGAATATTTGGTTCCACTCCCTCCTGGCTTGTAGAGTTTCTGCTGAAAAATCTGATGATAATCTAATGGGCTTTCCTTTGTAGGTTGCCGTCTTGATTTCCCTGGCTGCCTTGAGGATTCTTTCTTTGTCGTTGATTTTAGACAGCTTCAATACAATGTACCTTGGAGAAGGCCTGTTGGGATTGAGGTAATTAGGTGTTCTATTTGCTTCTTGGATCCGAGGATCCAGTTCTGTCCACAAGTTTGGGAAGTTCTCATCAACAATTTGTTTGAATATATTCTCTGTTCCCTTCTCTCTTTCTTCTCCTTCTAGTATGCAGATTATTCTTATATTGCTCTTTCTGATGGAGTCAGAAAGTTCTTGTAGAGTTCTTTCATTTCTTTTAAGTCTCAAGTCTCTTCTTCCATCTGTGTAATTTCCAGGTTTCTATCTTTGATGGCACTGATTCTTTCCTCCATCTGGTCAACTCTACTACCTAAGCTGGTTATTTCATTCTTAATTTCTTCTATTGAGTTCTTAATCTCCAGGAATTCTATTTGGTTCTTTTTTAAAATTTCAATCTCTTTCGTAAAATGCTCATGTTGTTCTTTGATTGTGTTTCTGTGTTCATTAAACTGCCTTTGTGTGTTTTCTTACATCTCATTGATTTTTTTTCAGAACTGCAGTCTTGAATTCTCTGTCCTTTAAGTCACGTATTTCCTTATCTTTAAATTCCTTTTCTGGAAAATTTTCACTTTCTTTTTGAGCTGTCTTGTTGCCTTGGTTACTCATGGCAATTACTGATTTATTATTTCTCTTCCTAGACATTTACAGGAGTGGCTTCTGCAACAGGTTGATAGGAAGAGGTCTTTCTTTTGTTTTCCAGTACTTGTCGGTAGAATGTTTTATTTTCTCTCCGACTGCAGCCTTTTTTTTCTCTCTCACATGGTAGTGTTATGTTTTCTCTGCACCATCCCAGCTTCTCACGCAATGGGGGGTTCCCTGGGAGATGGGCTTCTCCTCTACTAATAGTTCACCTGGGTTTCAGGGCGCAGTGTTTGTGTGGGTATGTGGAGAGCTTTTGAGGTTCCAAAGCTCTTATTGCACCAGATTCAGAGCCCGTATGTTTCAGCAGTTCTGTTTACTCCTACAGGGATCCGCCCATATAGGTGGGGCCAGGGGTGGGGTGAGTTGTGAGAGGTGGGCCAGAGTAATGGCGGAGACCACCACCACAGCCGGTCCTGCTTCCGCAGCTCCCTCCCCTTTGCTGGAACTAGTTCGTTTGGGCATCTTTGTCTCTGGTCTACAGTTCTCAGAACAGCAAATATTGTGTTCTTTTGCTCTGACACTGGTACTCTTCCGCTTCTAGCACCGGGCAGGTGGGGGCGGGGCAAGCTCTGGGAGGGTAGGGAGGGAGCGGCTAGTCTCAGTGCCTAAAGCTTCCATTCTCTCCTCAGCAGTGAGGGCTTAAACCACCATTTTCAGCCTTCTTCCCTCAGTCTTTTTTCTCCAAGGTCTCTGCCGTGAGCGTTGGGTTCAGCCGTGTTATATGCTGCCCCCTCGGCCCTGTGGGCCATAAGCGGAGCCCTAGCAGTCCGACTTCTTCCCTCTCCCACAAGTGCAGTAGTTCCGGGAAGCAGCGAGCTCGGAGCACTGAGCTAGGTCTGCGTCCTGTGCCCACACAGCTCTGTCTCCGCACTTCTCCCTTCTCTCCTCTCCCGCTCGTGCGATTCACCCATCTTTAGGCGACTTCAGTAGTGGGCCTCTTCGTCTTGCCTGTCTGCTGTGCAGGGAGTCCTTTGTGGAGTTATTGTTGTAAATTCCAGGGGAGCTTTACAGAGGCTCACCTCACGCCGCCATTTTGATGACGTCTCTTACATGTGATTTCTTAACTGAGCTTGTAAAACAGGTGTTTTGGTTATCACCACTTCTACTTCTGAAGAAAATGAGGCTTAGAGACATCAAATTATGTGCCCCCAAACCTCATGGCCTCTTAGAGGTCTGCTGTGAGTTGATGCCATGTCTTCTATTCTAAATCCCAACCTCTTTCCTTTGTACCACACTTTGCCAACATTCTTGATACAAAGAGGAAAACTTTACATGCAGGTTATTTCCATCTAGCCACCTAATTCATGCTTATTTATGGCCCCTCTTTATGTGTGGCATTTGTATTGTAATTCCCATTTTACCAATGTCCAAGTTTGGTCCAAGTTGACATTCATTGAAACCCTTCAACCACTGAGGAAATAATAGCTTTCGTGTTTTAAAAGGATCGCTTCCCACTCCAAGGCAGGTTGACCTGTATCCTTGTCCCACACTGAAGATCGAACAGCAGGTGTTTGACTCCAGTGGAACTCCCTAGCTCACAATCTCACTCTCTTGCTGTTTTCTGCCTCTTACTCTGAACCCTGACCCTGACTTTGATTTATTTTTTTGAACATGATCTGCTTGTGTTAATTCTTTGAAATGGAATAGCATAAAAATGTATTTGCTTATAGCCATGACTTGAGACCTTAAACTAAGAGTTCCATTTTCTTTTTCTCATATTCCATCTCCTACCCTGAATTTTAAGAGGAAAGACACAAATTACAGTAAAATCAGCTCTATTAAGCTATAGTCTAGTGTGGGACATCATCTTCAGAGTAAACAAGACAAATTTGTTGTTTTGCCTTTCTTATAGTACATATACAAAGCAAGTTATATAAAAGAAGCCTCCTGAGAAGATTTTTCAAAGATTAAATGGAGATAGGAATATGTTATTCTCTCCATAATCAACTTGTGGAGAAGGGCTTTGATTGGTATTTCTCCCAATAAAGATGAGGGCCTGGACAATGTTTTCTGAAGTTTGGGAGCTCTTCTAGGGTCTGGGGACACTCTTGCTTGAAATTTCTGAATGGCTAGGGTACAGACAAGTGTCTCACAGTGTGTTGTGATGTGCTTAAGTATGGTCTGGAGAGGATGTGGGTAAAAGCCATAGCGAGTATCCTGGGGCTCAGGGGACACAAGAAAAAGAAGTTCCAGGAAGTTTACATTATGAAATGCAGAACATAGAGTTTGAGAGAGAGAGAGAGAAAGAGAGACACTGGAAGAACTACAAAACAGGAAATTTACCAAATTAAAAACACTCAAAAGACGACACTGAGTGAACTGCTGGTAGGAGCCCAGGATAAATGTGAAGCTTTCTTTGGAACTGGAAAAGAGGGAAGGAGGCTGTTAGACTGAATCACCCACAAGAACGCTATGACAGCAGGAGACTATGTTGGACATCACCTATCTACGGGCACCTAGATCCTGAAGATTTGAGATATTGCCAGTGTCAGGCAGGAAGAATGCTCTGGTGACTAAAGAGCAGACTGTATTCCTGTTTTCACAGCATAAGGCAGTCTTGTCAGCTGACCATCATACATCCTCTTTTACCACTTTGGGCTGCCCCAGCCAAATAAACCAGGGAGAGAGAAGGCCTACCATCCATCTCTACTCTCTAAGTGATTCTTTTTTATTGTAATAGAGCTGTACTCAAATGCTGATAGAAGACTTTTAACTGGACAGCAATGGATCATAACGAGTACAAACTGAATTTGAGTATTTGCCAAAGAAACATCCAGTTTTAAACTGGAGATCTTGTGATTGCAAAAAAAGTAATTGGATTTTTAATATCAATCTGATTCATTTTTCATAGTGGAGGATGAACAAGAAATTTTCAGATGCCAACAAAGCCCTTAGATTTATGTAAATAAAGCACAGTAGTTGCTTGGTATATTTCGGTGCTCCCTGATTGGGGGCATAAATATTGATGACTGTTATGTCTTCTTGTTGTATAGTCCCCTTTACCATTATGAAATGTCCATCTTTGTCTCTTGTTGTCTTTTTCACCCTGAAGTCTGTTTCATCTGATATCATTATGGCTACACCTGATTTTCTCTGGGTACCATTTGCTTGGAGTGTCAATTTCCACCCTTTCACTTTGAGTCTATGCTTGTCCTTGTAGCTGAGATGTGTCTCTTGGAGACAGCATATGGTTGGGTTTAGTTTTTTGATCCAATCTGCTACTCTGTGCCTTTTTATTGGTGAGTTCAGTCCATTTACATTTAGGGTGATTATTGATATGTGAGGATTTCCTGTCATTCTATCTTTAGTTTTCTGGTAAGGCTGTGTCTCCATTGTTTCTTTGCCTTTTTGTTGTTGTCTGTTATTTCTGTGTGGTGGTATTCCATGGTGTTTCCCTCTGTTTCTTCTTTTATTACAGTATATATTTCAGTTCTGGATTTTTTTGAGTGGTTACCCTTAATTTTATGTAAAAGAAAGTTTGATAGTTAGAGTATTCCATTTTTTTTCAGCACACTTACTTTCTCCATTCCCATATTCAGGTTCAGGCCTTTACTCTCCCCTTTTTTGTGTTTTGGTTGCCACAAATTGTCCCTGTTAATGGTGGTCGAATATCCTCCTTTAGTATTTCTTATAATGCAGGTCGTGTTAGAAAATTCCCTCAGCTTCTGTATGTCTGGAAATGTCTTTATTCCTCCTTCATATCTACCGGATATCTTTGCTGGATATATTATTCTTGGGCTCATAATTTATCTCTTTCAATAGTTTGAATATTTGGTTCCACTCCCTCCTGGTTTGTAGAGTTTCTGCTGAAAAATCTGATGATAACCTAATGGGCTTTCCTTTGTAGGTTACCGTCTTGATTTCCCTGGCTGCCTTGAGGATTCTTTCTTTGTTGTTGATTTTAGACAGCTTCAATACAATGTACCTTGGAGAAGGCCTGTTGGGATTGAGGTAATTAGGTGTTCTATTTGCTTCTTGGATTCGAGGATCCAGTTCTGTCCACAAGTTTGGGAAGTTCTCATCAACAATTTGTTTGAATATATTCTCTGTTCCCTTCTCTCTTTCTTCTCCTTCTGGTATGCCCATTATTCTTATATTGCTCTTTCTGATGGAGTCAGAAAGTTCTTGTAGAGTTCTTTCATTTCTTTTAAGTCTCAAGTCTCTTCTTCCATCTGTGTAATTTCCATGTTTCTATCTTCGATGTCACTGATTCTTTCCTCCATCTGGTCAACTCTACTACCTAAGCTGGTTATTTCATTCTTAATTTCTTCTATTGAGTTCTTAATCTCCAGAAATTCTATTTGGTTCTTTTTAAAATTTCAATCTCTTTCGTAAAATGCTCATGTTGTTCTTTGATTGTGTTTCTGAGTTCATTAAACTGGCTTTGTGTGTTTTCTTACATCTCATTGATTTTTTCAGAACTGCAATCTTGAATTCTCTGTCATTTAAGTCATATTTCCTTATCTTTAAATTCATTTTTCATAGTGGAGGATGAACAAGAAATTTTCAGATGCCAACAAAGCCCTTAGATTTATGTAAATAAAGCACATGTAACATTTAGGCATTAATATAAGCTCATTAGACTATCAGTGCCATATGGGCAGGATTTTCGTCTGATTTTAGGAGTGCAGAATTCTCAGTGACTAGAATAACACTGGGTCTATATTAAGTGTCCAATAAATATTATTGAACAAATGTTTGAATTTTCATGTATCTGGTAATGACTAACTGATATCATGTATGACAAGGGATGGTGCCGCAAATCGTGCAAGATATTAAGAAGCTAAATATCTTGAACAAGATTTATTCTGATAAATTTGATAATGTCCACAAAATAAACAAATTGCTTGAAAACAAATTTCCATGTTAACACAAGAAATGTAAACTCTGAATTTTCTGGTGTCTGGTAAAGAAATTAAATCTGTAACCCAAATCTTTACACAAAGAAAATATCAGAACTAGGTGGTATCACTAGTAATTTTTTTCAAATATTTAAAGAAGGAAAAGGTATACTAATTTTAAATGGCCTCCTTCAGAAAATAGAGAAAGAGGAAATAATTCTCAATTAATTTTATGAAAGTATAATAAGCTTGAAACTAAAGCCCAATAACAACAAAGAAATTTGACAGACCAATAGGTCTCATGAATATATACACAAAAGTACTAAACACAGTATTTGCAATTTGAATTCCTATGCAAATAGGAGAAGTTCATCCTGAGTAAATGAGATTTATTCCAGAATTTAAAATTTAGTTTAACATTCAAAATTAATCAATACATTTACCCTATCAACAGAATAAAAAGAATAACAAGTAATTACCTCAACAAATGAAGAATATAAATTTAATAAAATTTAACATCCATTTATGATTTTAAAAATCTCAAATTGAGAGTAAAAGAGAGCTATCTCTTAATATGTTATAGGATACCTACTAAAAACAAATAGCTAAAATCATATTTAATAGTGAAATATTAAATGTTTCTCCTCTAAGCCAGGAATAAGTAAGAATGTGCACAATAACATTTTAGTCACAATTGTAATGGTGATCCTAGACAGTGCAAAAAGGCAATCAAAAATGAAAATATGTATACATCGAAAAAGAAGTAAAATTTTAATTTTTGACAATGGCATGGTTATGTATTTAGAAAATTCCAAAGAACCTATAAACCATTAAAAATAATAACTAAATTTAAAAGGGTTACTGGATGTCATGTCAATACAGAAAATATTGTGTTTCTATGTATTCACAACAAACAATTTAAAAATAAACTTGAGAAATAACATGATTTGAAATAATATCATATATTATCAAATACCTAAGAATAACAGAAATCTGTAAGACTTCTTCATTAAAACTGTAAAATATAACTGATAGAAAATAAAATAGTTTTAAATAAATAGAAAAATATACCTTGTTCATATAGTTGTAATGTGCTAATTTCCCCCTGGTTAATCTAGAAATTCAACACAATCCCCCCAAAATGGATAATTTTTGTGGAGATATGTGTGAAAATTAAGTTGAATCTAGTGAAAATCAGAAGACTTTCAATGGCTAAGACAAACTTGAAGAAGACAAATAAAGATCAATTCTTACTATAAAGCTATAGAAAGCAAGACAACGTGGCATGGGTAGATGAATAGGAAAAACCTCTAACTGAATGGTTTAAATTGTTACCACCACTTGCCAGTCTCATAACTTTATAACAATTCTTCCTAATTATGTTTTCTGTCTGGCTACAGTAAATTAGGAAACTCATCACATTTTTCCTCCACCAATATCAACAATATGCATGTAAAATTTATGAACATTAAAACACAACAAAAATTGGGTAAATGTTACAGATAGACAATTCAAAAATGGATAATTGCAAGTGGTTAACAGGATGTGTAGTTGTGCTGAAACTCATTGAAAATCAAATAAATGGAAATTAAAACAACAGTGAGATCCTATTTTATACCCACTAGATAGTTAAAGTTTGTAAATTGGATTTTGACAGGGCTTTAGGAAAATGTAAATCTTTTTGCATTGCTGGTTGGACTATATAGTAAGTACAGTAGAGCAGCCATTGTCGTTTTGAAGATCAGTCTGTAAAGATTAGATAAATCAAGTATCGAAAGATCCTATGGCACTTCAATTCTACTCCTAGGTATATATCTTGGAAATTCTTACATAGGAGCATAAATGTTCATCTGTAGGTTGGTTTGTGGTGATGCAAAGCAGGAAACACTCTTGATATCAATCTCTGGGGAAATGGAAAAGAAAGCAGTATGTGTACACCATTGAATTCCATCAGACATTAGAAACATCTAAATAGATGCTAATACAGCAACATGGATCCATTGTGAAATGTGATTCTGGCTAAGAGAGAAAAGATCTATACCTCAATACAATCTAGGAAAATTTCAAATGCATGTATGTAATTAGCAGAAATATAATGTAAGGAAACTAGATACACATCAAACTCATTTAAATTGTTGACTATTGGTGGGAGAAGAGTGTGAGTGAGGATTATGATTAAAAGACAGTAACCAAACAAGTATGAAAGGAAAAAGACCTTGAACAGATGATTGTAGTATTCCACAAAATAGGGAATTTCGTTAATTCAACTTTCTGCCTGCCTTCAAGATTCAAAAAGACATCAATCAATCAATCAATCAATAATGGCATATCCATACAATGATTCACCGAATATATTCAAGTCATTGCTGTGTAAAAAAATATAAGCCCACTTTGTGGCTTAAAGGAATGCACGTTTATTATCTCACAGTTTCATGGGTCAGGAGTCCAGGCAAGGCTTTGCTTAACTCTCTCCTCAGGCCTTCATGAGACTGCAAGCAGTGTCAGCCAAACTGTATTCTAATGTGAGGCTTGAGGGGAAGAATCAGCTTCTAAATTCATTTGGATTGCAGGCAGGAGTACCTTTCTTGCAGCTGCATTGGTGAGGCCCTTTTTTCTTGCTAGCTGTTGGCAGGGACTCCTCTCAGCTCCTAGAACTATCCTCATGTCTTTACATCATGCCCCCTCCATCAGCCTCTGACGACATCACAGCTGCCTTCTCCGAAGCCGTCCGCCAAGACAGTCATGATTACTAAGAAACGTAATCATGAATGTGACATCCCTTCATCTTTGCCATATAATGCGGCCTAATCAAGGTAATGACAGCCTATTGATTTTGAACACTCTGTTGGTTAGAAGCTGGTTCTGCCTACACTCAAACACGGTGGATCGCATGAGAACATAACTGATCTGGGGTCACTCTAAGGTGTGTCCTCCACACTGTGCACTTTGAAATGAATGAGGCACTTCTAAGTTGCTCTGATTTTTGGACAGATTTCCAGAGTATATGCAGTGAAAAAACAAGGTGAAAAACCATGTAAATATATCATAATTTATGTATACTTATTATATGTGGATATGTGTTTAAATTCATAGATGATTTGTAAAAAGATGAGCAAGAAACTGGTAATAATGATCCTTTCTGCAGTTACTGAGTTGAAAGGACAAGGAAGGTAATGAAACTTAGTAATTATCCTTTTCATATTTTCAATTTTGTATGTGGTGCCTATAGTAACTTTTCAAGTTGCATATAATAGCTTTTCAGGAAGTAAATAAGATTTCCTATAGGAAACTGTTATTTTAAAAATTGCAAAATAAGAGATTGAATAACATACAAGCTAAAATGATCAGAAACATGTCAAGATCAAAGAGTTTCTTCCTATCAAGACAGGAGTATGACAAAGAGTGAAGAAATGTTTGTAATCATGGTCTTTTGAAAATCAAAGCTCCATGTATAAAAGATAAGTTTCTCGTCATCGCATGAAAGCACATTTTAGGAGACTAATGAAAATATAAATTAATTAATAATTGATAAATTCTATGAATAAAAAGTTTTTCAAAATCCTCTAAATAGGAATTTGACAACTTATCTTACCATCAGTACTTTGAATAGTAACATCTGTTCTATGTATTTTAAGAATCACTCTGGTTTAAAAAGGTGTATGGTTAATTAGCATTCCATTTGGATACATTCTAGTATGTTTACTGAAGTGAAGATGAGATTTATATATTTCAGGCATCATGGGATTGATGTTCTAAGAAACACAGTAACACCCTATTTTAGGAATCACTCCATTATGTTATTGCTGTATTTACATCTCAGAGAGGGTAGAGACCAAGTTTTTCATCTGTGCACATTCATCATTTTTCAGAGTGATTGGACCTTAATTGGTCCTCAATAAATATTTTCTAGACATTTGAAAAAAAAAGGTTGATAGATAGTAGTGAGACTGGTTTCTGCAAAAATCTGTAAGCATAAGAAAATGATCAATATTTGCCTCATAAAATGTTATCATATCTGTCTCTGAATGCGTTAAAAATTCTGAATGACACATCAGAAGGCAAAATTCTGTCCATCATCTGATGTGTTGCCTATACTTTTCCAATTAGTATCTAGGTACAGTGATACCTAGGTTAGAAAGTTCTAGAGAACAAAGCTGCTTTGAACAATTTCAGCCTGGGATAATGATAAAGTTTGGCTCCTCTTGGCACTGGATCAGCAAAGAAGTAACTAAAAGCAAACAAGGGTACATGGTATTAACTTAGATGTATTCTGAATTTTTCAGATATTCTCGAGAACACACATTCCATTGTTAGGCCATTTTTTTCAGGCTTCAGATACATGAAATGCCATCTGTGGATGCAGAACCTTCTCTAATAGCAGTATCACACTAGCTCACAGACCTATATGCATGTGTGCATATGTGTATTTCTGTCTACAAGTGTGTAAATACTTTCCTAAGTGTTAAGTACTTCACACATATTGTAATTTATTCCTTATAACATATTTGCAGGGTAGATTTCATTGTTACCCTCAGTTGAAGAAACTGAGCCCAGAAAGGTTAAGTGGCTTCCCCGTCTCTTAGGACTAATGCATGTCAGAGCGAAATTCAGACCCAGGCAGCCTGATATTAGAGTCCAGGCTTTCAAACACTGGCCATGCAGCCTCTCTAAGTGTGTTAAAGCCCTCTGGCTGGGAGATGTTGGAAATTAGACTCTGAGAAGCTTTAGCTTCTTCTCCAAAGTGAGGTGGGAAAAGAGCAATCCAATCATGGAATACATTTCTGTGATGACGTCTTAAGTAATGAAGTTTCTGATAACAAATTGTGTCATTGAAATGCCCCTTTTCAGCAGTGGCATTGCCATTTTGCAAACATTCAAGTTGGTGTGCTTTGTCCCATGAATATGCCTTGGAACCATGTGCCTTGCATATCTTACACGCATCCTGATTTTTAATAAGACTTCTTACAACCCTTGAAGGAAAAAAAAAGAATCTACCTTGCACTCGTGTAGTGCTTGAATTTCAAATACTCCTTATTATCACTCTCCTCTAGGTTTACTATCAGGGAAATTAAAAAAATAGAAAGCTAATGTTGGTATATGTATCTGGGTTATGTTTACATTTTATGTTCTTTGTGAAAATAAGTTTAAACTTACCAAGTAGACAAGAAAAATAGTTTTTATGCTAAGAATCAATACAGACTCATAAAAATTAGAATTCATGTTTAAGAGGTACTATATTTAAATTATTCCATTACAGACTGTTAGTGACACTTATGTCTACTTCCCCACATCCTTCCAGCATAGAATATCTCATTTTATCATAAAAAGGTAAAAGGAGTGTTTTGAACAATAGTCTCATCTACGGGCAAGTTTAAACCTATCTTTTATTCATTTATACTTTTGTGCTTTCTTACCTCCACCCAATGTATATGCGTTGAGATGTACCCTCCTTTGCTTTAAAAATTCTGATTCTTGACAGCACTCATCTCAGTCTATACATAATTTATTATAATTACTACCAGTAACTTTCTAGTATCAAACTCAGTTCTCCCAGGAGCATTGAAAAGGATTGTGGATGATTGCATGCTTTTAGGCACATGAAACTATCATAAGAGGGTGTATGTACTAGTTGAAGTAAATGCCCACAAGCTCCAGAAGAAACAGAATACCTTTACAATGCACGGATGCTGTGCTCCCATTTACAGAGGCAGGGAATACTTTAGGACCAGAATCACATGGGGAAATTCAGATGCTTACATCGGAGCTTGCCATAGCAAGGATTGGAACCTGATCATTTTTCTAGCCAATACTTTTCAGTAGAAGAACCTGGCTGTCATAATTTCATAGTACCGAAGTTGCTTGTATATCTTATCCTTTGGTTGGGGAGTTAGGATTTTCTTGATGAAATTTGAGCCATAAGGCATTTGGAAGGAGACAGAATAATGATGTTGGTAATGTTTGCAAACTCTCCTGGGTGTGTGAGCGAATAAACATTTACAGAGCGACTAGGGGTTTGTTAGGAGACGGAATGAGCATGCATGTGTTTGTGCGAAAGGGGAAGAAGGCCTTGGAGCTATGCACAGATTTGCTACCTGTGCAGATAGCCCATCCATGACTCAATAAAAGTCACCTGATTTCCTTAACTTTCTTCTTCAAGGGATCAGGGCTGCTTCATTTTTAAGGAGTGGAAAGACATATTTGGAGTCAGCATACATTTCATGTTTCTGAGACCATTCCAAGTTTTGCTCGGATCTTGCTTTTTTGCCCTTAGCATTTCTAGGCCTGGTATTGTTGCTTTCCCTGCATTCTTTTCTCTTGGGTGTGCAAATGAGCCACAGGCCTGCTATGTGTCCATCAGGGATGCAGAGTTTGTCAAAAGCCCTCCAGACAGAAACCTCTTTGGCTTTTACCGATAGGGAAGAAGCAGATTCCATAATATAACTGTAGTTTTTCCTTTAATATAAGGCATAACCATAAATTAGTTTAAAAATCCTCATGGAATGCTTCAAAAATCAGTAGGTATATAAAGGTCAAATTTTTTTTTTCCAAAAAGGTGTTTTTAAAACCAATGTTTCAGAAAAACACATATGAATGAGTGTTGCCCTCTTCACAGTGATCTCCTCCTTTTTAACAGTGCTAGCACGGCTCAAAACTGTGTTGAACCTGTTTTGGAATTGTCTTCCAAAAGAGTTAGTTTACGAACCACATAAGAAAGTCATTAGTTTATGGTTATACCTCATAAAGTTCCACAAAGGGAATAGGAAAGACAAAGTGAAACAAATGGAGTGTGGCTTTGCCCATTCATAAACCCAGCTGAAAGGATGGGCTTTGTATCTTCCCAGAACATTGACACCTGATGTTCCTTTGGATATATAGTAGAAAGAAAAATAGGTAAGTCTTAAAGAAAAACCTCTGATGCCTATATACTTAATCATATAGGTTTCCCTAAAATCTGGCCACATAAAGAATATGTTTTTATAGATTGTAGGTAAATTTAGAATTACATACATTCACTCGTGTTTCAGGACTGGATGGATGCCTTTGTAGAACCATTAGCAGGAGTGCAAATCATTGTATAAGGAAGATGAGCTATGCCCATGTAAACAACTCAAATGGCTAATTACCTTTATCCACATGGATCACTACCATTGTTTAGACCATTATCAGTTCTCACCTTCTATACTGCTGTTCATTCTAACATGATCTCTGTCTCTAATCCATTGCCTAAACTTTAGACACAATAAACTTTCTAAAAGCGTACATCTGAATATGACACTTCCTATTAAAACCTTGCAATGACTACCCTTTGTCTTCAAGATGAAGCTCACTGTTTAGTATGATATTCAAATCTTTCGCAATCTGCCCCCTTTTAGACTATAGATTGATTAATCTAGTCTGTCATATTCCCATTTCTCTTAATTGCCCTCTAGACTGATGGATTTGCTTCCAAGAAAGCACTCATTTGTGTGTGTGTGTGTGTGTGTGTGTGTGTGTGTGTTTTGTTTTGTTTTCTGCCTAGTTTCTAGAACTTCATACATGCTTCCGAATACGTGAGACGTGAAATGTTTATCCATGATTTTAATCACTCCCCAGTGGTCTTCTCCTATTCTGGAGAAAGACATAGAAATATATCTTTCTAGCATTGGTTTTTATTATAGATACCTACTGTGCATTATTTAAAATGCCAGTTTCTTGGACAATTCTAAAGGCGATTTATCATAAGGTCATGTTGTGCCCAAGAATCCATATTGTTTAACAAGCATTCCAGAGGACTCAAATGTAGGTTTTAATATCACATTTTGAGAAATTCCTTTGGGATACTCCCCACTGCCTGAAATCGGAGTAGGACAGAATTTTGATCCTTCTCTAAAATTCCTGCTATGAATAGATGATTAAGCATAGCATTGACCAAACAGTAGAACCTTGAAAAAAAATGCTGAATAATTAATTTTCATGAAATATTCACAGGCCCTGTTTTGGTAGCTCGAGCACAAAGATGGTTGAAAATAATTATATACCTTTTTGTGCATGTGTGATGTATGCTGCTCATCCCAAGACGAGGAGCATTGTATCCTTCTCTTTAAAGCCACGCTGGTCTTATGATTGCTTTGAGCAATGCAATACAAAGGAAATAGCATTCAAAGACTTCTGAGTGTAAGCAAGCGTTATGAAAATCAGGCAGCTTCAGTGTGTTCTCTGTTAGGATACTCTTGAAACTCAGATGCCATGCAATGAGAAGCCCAAGCTAAAGGGAGGGGCTATGTATGTTGTGCTCTGGTCAAACAGCTCTAAATGAGCTTCCAGCTGGCAGCCAACATCAACTGTCTGCCAAATAGGAGAGACGTCTTGGACCATTGCAGCTTGATCAAACCCTCAGAAGACTGCAGCCCTAGCAAACATGGAGGGACAGAAGACCATCTAGCTGAGCCCAGTAATGCAGAATCATAAGAGGTAATAATTTTAAGCCAATATACAGTAATAGAAAATTGAAACCCACATCCATTCTTTTCTTTTCTATTCTAATGCAAACTCACATAGAAAACCATTCTTCCATTTTAGAAAGGGAATATGATTATTAACTGTACTCCTTTAAGTGGAACTAATACACAATTTTTTACAAACCAATTTATTCTTTCCTTGTTTATATTTAAACAAAAATTAATTTATACAGATGCCTCAGGTTCTCATGTCACATTTTTCGGGCCCATCTCTGACATCAGCTGCAGCACAGGTGGCAGCTCCAGCTCACCTTGTGCTGGCTGCCAGCATGCCATTAGAAGCTCAGATTGTGTGGCTTTCTTCACTCTGTGCCCAGGCCTTCTCTACTTGGAGGGACCTTACTTGGCCAGTGCACGAGTGCTTTTTTAACTTCCCTAGGTTGATCCTTCAACCAATTAGGTAGGTGGGAATGGATACATGTTCCAGTCTCCCATCATTCAGATTGAAAATTCTGGATCACTCCATAGAGTTTGTAGATATTTGGGTTGAAAGAAGATCCTTGCCCACAGTAGCATCCTAGTACAATCTTTCACTGACTTTTCTTGCTTCACTCTTCCCCGTCTCTCATTCCTACTGCCTGAGTTCATCTCACAAATCCTTATCTCATAAGAAAATTCTCTGGAGTCCTTGTTTTAAACTCTGCTTTCAGGGTAAGCCAAATGAATATAGTTACTAATAAGCTAATGTTATGAATGGAATATTTGTATTTGCCCAAACATATACTATTTATTTTGAAGGTCTAACCTCCAGGGTGGCTGTATTGGAGATGGGGGTCTCTCAGGAAGCTAATTAAGGTTAAATAAAATTCAAAGGGTGGGGCCATAATCCGATAGAAGGAATGTTGTTATAAAAACAAAAAAACCACAACAGACACCAGAGATTATTCTCTATTTCTCCATGCTCACATACCAAGGACTGTGAGGCCATGTGAGGATGTAGCATTCTATTTTTGTCTTCCTTAGTTCTCTACATATTTGCCTTGATGGTTTTGACCAGCATCTTTTTACCCTTGAGCCGCAGCTAGACAGAATGTTGTTTCATAGCCTCTCTCTGTTCACTTGCACCTGAGGAAAACACACAACCCTCATGAGGCTTTTTAAGTGATTTTGCTGCTCGTAATACTCATAACATAACTTTAAGACACAAGAAGATTCACTTTACTGATTTTTTTACTTTATAACAAATAAGGTGTTTATAGTATTTTTTAAGGCTAGTCCCAGTTCACTTCTGTTCTTTCATCAGTTCTGCACTCACTGCCTTTTTTCTCTTCCAAAAAAGATGAAAGTTGTTACATTTGCTCTTTATGCTCATGGAAGAAGTTTTCGTACCCACTGTCATAGTTACTAAGGAAACTCTGAGATTGTTTTGCATTGTGAGATTTAAGTCAAACAGAGTATCAGGAAGACTTGACCTTTATTTCATGCCATCTTCACTGTCTTTTTCCTTATAAACTCAACATCCTTGAATCAGCCCCTCAGTAATTCTCCACTTGTGGATGTCACAAGATCTAAATTTAATGGCAGATGTGTTTCCTTAATACTTCTAGCATCATTCTCCATATCAAGGGTTAAAGTTTGGGTATCCTATAATTTTAGGGCCTTTAGATTAGACAAAGTCCTTTAGATAAGTTTCTTAGATACACATAGGGTCAGAAGTGCATAATCGTTATTTTTTAACATTGACATACTTTTTGAAGTTAACTTTTGCATCTTCACATGTAAACTTAATAATGTACTGGCAAATAGTTAATGAAACCATAGAGTATTTATCGCCAGAGGCAGCATTAAGGATTTTATGTATATTAAGTGTAAGCTTCAAAATAATCCTTTAAAATAAGTATTTTATTATGTCTATTTTAATGTGAAGAAACTGAAGCTTAGATATGTACCGTAACTTTTGTATAATCTCAGAGATGATCAATGGTAAAACTGGGATTTAAGTCTGATCAGTTGAATAAAGTATGTTGTCCTTCTACTTATAAAAAATAATTAGGGCAAAATAGTGTATAGGTTGATATTTCAGGCAAACCTGTGGTAAAAATATTTTAGTCAAGAAATCATTTGGTGACCTCTATTCACAGAAGTTATTGATTCTGCGAATAGAATTTAAGCTTTGCCAAATGGAAGGCGGTGGACCTACATCCTATTGCTGTAAGACAAGAGCGTTCCTTGAACAGAGAGAATGATCTCTGAGAGTTGATCTCAGATTCCTTATCTGTAAAACGAATTTTATCCTTTTGTGATTTTAAAGTAAAATGAGAAGTTTATGAAACATATGATATAGTATCCATTCACTGTGACTGTATTTTTATTGTATGGTTCTTGAGAATGAGACTTCTAAATAGAGTGTGATTACAAATTACAGGCAGTTTTTAACTCTCACATTCTCTATTTATAAATGATTGACTGTGGTCCTAAGCATTTCTCTCTTTTTCTCCACTGCTAGAAGTTGAGCCTTTCCTCCCTTCCTTTTTCCTCTTTGACTTTTTTTTTTTTTTTTTTTTTTCATATTGAATGACACATCATTAACACTTTTGCAGGACTTTGTCTCATTTTGTATTCTTTTTCCCTGACAGTTTTCAAATGAAAGAAGGGAGGTGTTAGAGGCTAGGGAGGAGCCAAACTTCTTGGATCCTAGAGCATATTTGGTGGCTTTGGGGAGTAAAGATGTTCCTGTATGATTAATGAAAAAAAAATAGTTTCCTCTTTCTGCAAAGAACATCTTCCTCAGATTACATCTCCAGTCTGGACATGCAAAAAGCCAATACAGGTATTTATCCAGACAGCTTGAGAAACTACATAAACTTGTCAACAAATGGAATGACAAATATCACAACTTTTTGCCACTTTCTGGAAAAGAATGAAAGAACACTAAATCCTGGAATAAAAGCTTCTCAGAGGAGCCAGATTAGGGTCTCAATAAAGTTTGCTTTTTTTGATAACAAAAAATTTGGTATTTAATATATTCATATTTCAATGAATAGAATTATGGGATTGAAAGTGCTTTGTAAATATTATCTGGCCAACTTCTGTTTTTTTAAAAAGTATATACTTAAATAAATACTATGCCCAACATTATAAACCAACATTGAAGAGCAGAGAGCACTTTTGCAGAGTTAGATTTCTTGACAATTTTAAACTTTTCCTTTGCATTTAATGTTTCTCTTGCCTATTTTTGCTAGCAGCAAAATCTCTTCAATAGCCTCATGAGGGTTGTATGATTTCCTCAGGTACAAGAGGACCGAGAGAGCCTATGAAGCAGCTTTCTGTCTAGCAGTGGCCCAAGGACAAGCAAAACTCTATAGACAAAACCGTTGATACAAATCTATAGGGACTCAGGAAGACCAAAATGGAATGGTTTCTTGTGTTTAAATTAAGATGAGCTACAGGGTGGTGGAAAGTTGGGCTCCTATTCCCCTTTTGAATTAATTTGATGGCTAAATGTTGTTTTTATAGTGAACATGCACTGCATGTATAGCAAAAAAGGGCGATTGAAGAGAAAATATTTCCATTTTGGGCCATAATAAAAACTGTTACTACTGAGGGTATATATAGTGAAAAGTAGGGGTTCCCATGACTACCTTCCGTAAGAAACCTACTAGCCTCACTTTAATGCTTCATTTTTTTAGCCTCTGTTCCACTGGTTTCCCTTCTCCTGTTCAGGGAATAGGTTCCAGCAGAGATGTGCTAGGGAAGCTTCTAGCTTAACCACAGAAGTTGTTTTTATTTGCTCCTAAATTCATACTTGTAATATAGTTTCTAATTAAACACTCAAGTTAGAAAATGATACTCTCTACTTCACAGACATCTCTAGTCTGTACTCCTTACATTCTGCCTAATCCAGGATATTCTATATTGAATTTCAGAGTACATATTTTATTGCATTCTAATAGTATATTTGCCTGTTTCTTCTGCAAGACTATGAACTTGGAGGTTACACTGACTTTTATTATCTCAGTATTCTCATCATCTAGTAGTGAATAATCCAAACTAAATATTATCAACATCTGTTCAATTTTAATGAAAAGACAAAAGGAAAGAAGTAAGAAGTGGGGATGAAGAAACAAAGGAAAGAGACAAACATTGTCACATATTGTGGTTATAGATTTTTGTATAGCTTAATTAAACCCAATCTAAGAACACTATAACATTAAAAAGTACATGAACATTATAATAATTTATAGTAATGTATTTGTGAAAAAAATCCATCTCCATATTGCAAAACACACATATACCTGGGTGCCAAAAAAATGCCCATGCGACTTGTATTCATCTTTTGTTATCCATATATATTGTTACAATTTCAAGATAGTTTTTTTCCTTTCTTAAAATGTGTATTTCATTGTGTATATATACCACATCTTCTTTAGCCAATCATTTATCAAAGGGCATTTGTTTTTTTCCATGTCTTGGCCACCATAAATAAAGCTGCAATGAACATCGGAGTACATATATCTTTACAGATAAATGTCTTCAGCGTTCTTGGGTATAAATGCAGAAGAGGGATTGCTGGGTCATATGGTAATTCTGTTCTTAAATTTTTAGGAACCTCCACACTGCCTTCCATAGCGGCTGCACCAATCTGCATTCCCAGCAACAGTATATGAGGATTCCTTTCTCTCCACAGCCTTTTCAACACTTGTTATTATTTGTCTTGTTGATGATAACCGTTCTAACTGGTGTGAGGTGCTATCTCGTGGTTTTTATTTGCATTTCTCTGATGATTAGGGAAGTTGAGCATCTTTTCATATGTCTATTGGCCATCTGCATATCTTCTTTGGAGAAATAGCTATTCAGTTCCTCTGCCCATTTTTAAATTGGATTGTTTGTTTCTTTGTTTTTTTGTTGAGTTGCATGAGTTCCTTATATATTTTGGATATTAGCACCTTATTGGAGGCGTTGTTTGCAAATATCTTCTCTCATTCAGTTTATATATACACAATGGAATAGTACTCTGCCATAAGAAAATATTAAATAGTGCCATTTGAGACAAAAATGGATTAATCTTGAGATTATTATGCTAAATGAAATAAATCATACAGAAAAAAATTGAGAGCCACATGATTTCACTGATATGTGGGATATAAAACTGAAAGCAACCAAGGAACAAGACAAACAAATAAAGAAACAAAGTCTTATAGACACAGACAATAGTTTAGTGGTTACCAGAGGGTAAGAGGGGATGGAGTGGTAGATGAGGGTAAACGGGATCAAACATATGGTGATGGAAGGAGAACTGACTGGGTGCTGAACACATAATGTGATATACAGATGATGTATTACAGAATTGTACACTTGCAACCTCTGTAATTTTACTAAGCAATGTCACCCCAATACATTTTAATTTTTAAAAAAGTATATACATTTCTTTGGCACCCTCTGTATAATATAGTCCCTGAAAACACACCTGCATGTACTTTTGTGTGTGCTAGTGTAATGCTTATTTAAATTGCCAGGGCATTTTGATTTTAACTCTTTTAACACTTTTGGAATGGATTAAATTTAAATGCAGATATTAATGATAGTTAACATGAACTATACATATTTTTTTATAGATTCCAAAGCTTCTTGAAAATATCATTGCCCTTTAATGGAGAGTTGAAATAATTTTGACTAAAACCCAATTTTCTGCCTGCATGGTAGAAGGTGGCGTATCAAACCAAAATAGTCTCTCTAAAGGTCATTGTATGTTACCCGGTATCATTCATTAATTATCCGGTTTCCATCAACTCCATGATAAATTTAGTCAAGTTACGTTAGTATGCTTGATATTTGATTCTATTAATATTAAATATTAAAACAAAAGCGAGAAAGGGAGAAAGAGTGAGAGAATCGTTTTTCAAGAAATTAAATTCCAAGATTTCCTCCAGTTGCTAGTTCTCACATTTTAATACTTATTTTTGCTGTTGTGTTACATTTGTTTTAATTTTCCCATTGCAACTTAGGCTTTTTCTTTTTGTTCTTTCCTCGATGAAGGTGGAAAACTGCTGGCTGCCAACAACCTTTTATTTACCACCAACCTTTCCTTAAAAGAATACAAAGCTTATTTTCTTCCATCTCCGCCTGATCTGATTGTCTTCCCAAGTCACTAGAAAGTGTAGTAGAAAAAATGAACTAGAAATCGTATGGTATTTTGTTAAAGTATAGTTGACATAGAATACTGTATTAGTTTCATGTGTACAACATAGTGATTCAACATGTACATATCTCACAATGTGATCACCCAATAAGTCTAGCAACCATCTGTCACTGTATAAAGTATTATAATATTATTGACTTATTTCCTGTGCTGCACATTATACCCCCATGTCTTATATATTTTATGACAGGAAGCTTATACCTCTTATCTCTCTTCACCTTTTTCATCCATTCCCTTTAACCCCTCCATTCTGGCAACCATCAGTTTGTTTTCTGTATTTATAAGTCTGTTTCTGTTTTGTTTTGTTTATTTTTCATATATATAGGTAAAATCATATAACATTTGTCTTTCTCTGTCTGACTTATATCACTTAGTGTAATATACTCTAGGCCCATTCATGTTGTCACAAATAGCAAGATTTCATTCTTTGTATTGATGAGTAGTTTTTCATTGTGTGTGATATACATATATATATGTACATATATATATATATACATATATATACATATATATGTATATATATATATATATACACATATATATGTATATATACAGGTACATGCAAAAAGAAAGAAAGAAAGAAAGAAAGAAAGAAAGAAAGAAAGAAAGAAAGAAAGAAACTAGACCACTTTCTTCCACCATATACAAAAAAATTCTAAAAGGATGAAAAATTTAAACGTAAGACCTGACATTATACAGCCTTTGAAGCAATTTACCACATATATGAATTTATTTTTATTAAATACTTTAATAATTTAAGCTATATTTGGAAGATAGAAATTGATATACATAAAATGATATACAGAGAAGAAATAGACATATCCTATACTATATTTTCATTTCATTTTATTTATAAAAACTGTAGCTATAATTTTAATTTGAGCTGGTAAAAAGCAACCTTTGTGAGGTTTTAGTGGTCATTTGCATGTACTTAAGCATTTTCTCATTGGTGAGAGGAAGGAGGAAGTATGAATAAGAAATCTCCATGTTCTAGTAAAAAGCTAGTGATTTAAGTCCACTAATTCATTAATCTAGTTCTCATTAAATCTAACCAGATAAATTTACACTGAGAATTTGTTAGATTAACAGAATCTTTTAGGCTTAGTAATTACTTTGAAAATTATCTTTTGAAAAATGACCAGTGCTTACAGTTCTTGAAATAAATCAGCTAATGCAACTATGGAATACGACTTTGTTCTTTGAATATGGAAAAGTGTTGTCCTGTCTCATCAGATGTGAAGTATTCTCTAGGGTTATGTTTCTAATCCTTCACCATCATCAAGTTGGGCATCATTGTCCTACACCTGGACTCTTTCACTAGCTTAGATACCAGCATTTACTAGAGGGTTCTAACCAGATGCAGTGAGTAGCAAAGATGTTACATGCCATGTGGGATGGTAATATAGTGCACCTGACAACTGGCAGAGCCGGTGGAAATGAGGCTTAATGGTTAAATGAGTGCAATTAAGTGAACTGTTACATCTTTGCTGTCCCAGACTACTAGAATGCTTAATGTGACTCATCAGCCCCATTCCAAGTTCCAGACACTTAAAACTGAATGAGTATAAATAGCAAAAGCCACAGTAAATCAGTTGCACAAAATAATTTATAAATATAAAAAATGATAATCAATTTTGGTCTGTTGATTTCTTTTCAGTATACAGCTAACATTATAAAGTATACTGATGCTAGAACCATGTCCAGTTTAACACATTGAACTTTGTTACATTACAAGTTCATAAAAAACGTTGCCTCCCTTTACTAAATCAGACTAACCATTGGTAAGCCATACCTTCTCAGAGAGGCCAGGGATGTCTGTCAATTACACTGCCAAACTCAAAACAAGATTGCTAACTTCAGGTTAAGAAATAGTTCTGCATTGACCTATGTCGCAACTCCTATCCAGCAGTCATTTGAAACAATCAATAGTACAGACAGCCAAAAGTCCAAGATTACGGAAATTGCCTATTTGGACAACCAAACCAAAAAAAAAAAAAAAAAAAGAGAAAAAAAAGGAAAGAAAAAGAAAAGAAAACCTAGAAAATTATTTTGTGCTTCTCTGATCAATTGTTATCTTGGTTGGGGCGGCGGGGAAGAGGAAAATATAAGTTTCCTCAACTCACCAACAAGAAAACCATAATTTTAACTTCTGCAGAAAAAAAACAACATCCCAGCTTGATGAACAGAAAGGAAGATTTCAGACAGGAGGCCATGTGAACAACCTTGAAGAGGTCTAAAGAAAAGATTTAAGATCATTTGTGCTAAAGACAGCAAGTAGAGACAAAATAAAAGTGATTGACCAGCATTAGTTCAAGTCTTTCCATTATGGAACGCAAAAAGTATTCTCTCGCTCTAAAATTCTCTGCACACCAGAAAGTTATTTCTTTACTGGAAAACATTAAAGGAAAGAATGAGTATCTATCATGATTTTCAGTTTTAACAAAATTTAAACCCCCAAATTGTTCTATACAAATGGAATAATATGGATGGGCCAAATCAACTCTGCTAAGACTGACACAGACATTTTAGATTTTCCTAGATTTTACCTGAAAGTTTGCTTGACTGTAAAATTGTATCTATTATTAAAGACGGTAAAGTAATACTGAATTTAGAACTAAAATAAATAAGTTAGTGTTACCCACTTGTATTAGCTAGATTACATGAAGTCTGGTAAATTTAATTACAGTATCATTTTTATATATTGTCCAGTGAGATTTCTATTGCATTTCACAGTGTGTCCCGCAAGGAAAACCAGCAATAAGCAGAGACTAGGAAAATATAGTTTTATGCATATCTGATATACAAAAATGGAAACAAACACACTCAATGAGGTCAATCAGATGCAAACGTGTATAGTGTCTCCTAGAGCAGATGGCCCTGTTGATGAGAATTTTAGACAGTTTACAGCCAGAGTTTATGCCCAACTTCAGTTCATGCAAACAAACAAACAGCAACAAGATAAAACACCAATCTGAGCTCAACTAAAAGAACAAAACAAAATGTACCAAATTCTAGCCATTGGCTCATTTAGTTCAGAGAGGGTCGTTTTGTAGAAAACTTGAGCTTGTATGTTTTATTTCTGAAAATAAGACTGAAAAGTAAGTTCACGATGAAGAATATGATAATTTAAAGATTTGGTTTAGTATAATGACCAACCCTACTTCATAAAAAATAATTTGGTCACTTAATAAATATAGTACTGCATAAAATCCATACCCATATTATTGGGTGAGAGAGGTGACTTTTTTTCTTATTGCATAATAATGCAGTGGTTAACAGTTGGCATATGGCATATGGTGTTCCTTTTACACCACTGTGAGCCATGCCACAGAATGTTACATCACCATTCTAAGAATCTTTTCTTCTCCTTCTTCCCCATATGGCCTTCAATTCTAAAATAGACTTTTCTGAACACACTTAATGTCTCTGTTCAGTATTCTATAGTTGGGAATCAGGTGTGACTGAAAGATGAGAGAAAGGTCTTCTAAATCTTCAGTTCCCAGTTGGGTCTATAGGGATCTCAACTACAGTTATGTATTTCCATAAAATGTGTGATTTCCACAGAAACCAAATGAAAACTAAACTTACCCATTTGTGCTAAAATCTCCCCAGGACAGCAAAAAATTAAGACTAAATTATTTAGGTCTAACCAATCTACTTAGTTCAACTCACTTAACTGTTTAGAAGTTTGACCTCAGAAATACACGGAACTGAACAGAGGTTGATAAAAATTTGGTATAGGGAATTTTGCTATGACTTCCAGTTTATAATTAGATTACAAACTCCAAGGATGCATAATGGAGATTTATGAAGTGAATTAAATGATAGAATGTCATTAGTGCTGACTGGCAGCCACATACTCATTCTAGTACATGATACTTGACTGAAGACATGTTGTTTGATTAAAGACATTTGCCTAAGTTGTACAGTAAAATGTGTTTTTCCCATAAACATGACAATGACAATTTTACTTGTAATCTATTGTTACTCTCAATTATAAAGTTTAGAGGAAAGATTTTGCCTGAAAATGTACCACTCCTGTAGGCCTCAGGTTAATGAATATTGGGTGACAGCATTTTGATGCTGTTGTCCCTTCCTTTCATTTTCTACATCTACTGAGAAGTTTTATTAATATATTTTGCCCTGTTTAAAAATATAATAATAGACTTCGGTTTTGATAAACAAAATAATCATGAGGCATTTACTTTTTAATATATTTTATTTTTCAGAAAAATTTCAGGTTCACAGCAAAATTGAGCAGAAAGTACAAAGAGTTCCCATATACTTTTCATCCCTCCCTCCTTCGTAACCTCTGGCCACAACTGATCTTTTTATTGTCTTCATAGTTTTGCTTTCCCCAGAATGTCATGTAGTTGGAATCATACAGTAGGTAGTTTTTCAGTTGGCTTCTTTCACTTAGTAATACTTATTTAAGATTCCTCCATGTGTTTTTATGGTTTGACAGATTCTTTTTAGTGCTGTATATTGCTCCATTGTCTGGATATACCAGATTATCTATGTCACTGAAGGACATTTTTGGAGTTACCAATCATAAATAAAGCAAATATAAATAAAGCTGTTACAAACATCTGTGTGCAGGTTTTTGTGTGGATATGTTTCCATTCCTTTGGGCAGATACCAAGAAGTGCAATTGCTGGATTGTGTAGAGTAATTTAATTTTGTAAGAAACTGCCAAACTGTCTTCCAAAGGGGCTATACCAGTTTGCATCCCCATCAGCAATGACTGACAGTTCCTGTTGCTCTACATCTTTGCTGGCATTTTGTGTCTTTGGTGTTCCAGATTTTGGCCATTCTAATTATGTAGTGGTACATCATTGTTGTTTTAATTTTCATTTGATGCAAATTAATAATGACATCTGATGTGGAGCATCTCTGTAGGCAATTCCTTAACAGTGAATACAAACATTCTTGATTTATGCTTGCAGTACATGTTTATTTCTCAGTCAGGTCAAAATATTTTTTTTTGTTCTTCAGATATACATTTTACCTTTCCTGGTAGAAGACAAGAATAATTTATCTTCAACTTGTTTATGCTTACATAATAATTTGTACATAATTCTTCTTCCCTAGCATTTAAATTAATATTATGTATATACAATAATTCTACTGTTTTTTTTCTCTATGAGGTCAGGAAATTATATGATACTTACTTTTATATCCCCACTGTACAGCATACAACCAGTGCTCAATAAACACTTTTGAATGAATAAATATTACACATTATTGACATACATATTAATGATAACATAGAAAGTTTTATAAATATAAATACAATTATCATAAACAGAAAACATTTTAAATTAAGAATTTCTCACCTATTTTCTATTGTTTATTTATTTTGTTATGACTGCACATTAAAACTTACAAGAGAGAAAGTATTAAATAAGATGCAAAATGGAATTACCTGATAATTTCATATTATGTGTTAAGAAGTAGAAAATGCAGTTTTTAAGATGCTTAGTGATTTCATGTGTACCTATAAAATTATAATAAACCTCAAATTGAAATTATTTTTAAAAGATAGAATATTATTACCAATTAGTATGGTCTCTAGAGAGAAATTTTATTTTTTTCATTTATGTGTTCATTCTTTCATTGTGTAAGGATATGTGGAGAATAAAAGATGCGGTGCAATACAGCCATTGTTCTTATCATGCCTAAAACTTAGCAGTTGAGCTGAAAACTGAAGATATTAAAAGGAGGTTTTAAAAAGAAAGATAACTTTCACTTAGGTAGAGCATGGGAGCCTTCTTAGGAAGTAGCAGTAGTATTTTGTGTCCCTTTAGTGGTCTCATTGCTTCTGGTAAAAACAGTGATATTGTTTAATAGTAGTTTTTCTTTCTTTCTTTGTTTTTGCTATATTACTATGGTTTTCCTTCAAATGTCGTTCTAAAAATGAAATTAAAATGCCAAGATTTTAAAATAATTTTAATTAGGAAACAGGCTTGGCAAATAACAACTCAGTTTCTTCTAGGGAAAATTTAAACAACCCTTATGGGAAGTGATTAATAGCTTATGTAAAAGCAGTGGACTTAATCAAGAAGAACGACCTCTGTCTTAGAAAGCTGAACAAGGAGATGTGTGTCCAATTCTTCCTGATTTAATGAAATGAAGTAATGGAAATTGAGTATAAAAAGCATCTCATTTGAACATATAGAGATTATATATTTGGTAAATGAACTTGGATTTTATCAGCGAACACTTTCAGGAACCAAACTATGCATACAATGATAATTATATAACCTTGTGATTATATTCAAGGTGTTTAACAAATAACCTTGCATCACTGAATGGGAAGTTTGCTTTAGTTCAATGATTTAGTCCACTATCATCTAGAATACAGAATATTTTTAATTTGCAAATATTTTAAAGTGAGTATTACAAAGATTCCTTATAACCATGATGCAATCTTAATAAATATATTAAACTTTGGATGCTACAACTTAGTGGTGAAGCCTTGAAGATAAAAAAGTGTTTTCACCCTCATTAATAAGATAACTTGCCAAATCATTTCAACTATAAAGCATTTATCAAAGGGATGACTTTGGTTTTGTCTGTTTGTTTATTAATATCTTATTTATATCAAAAAAGTCATGTTCTCTACATAGAAAATGCTTATTACATGTAAATTCAACATTCAGTTAATGAATATTCATAGAATGGTAATCACTTAATAGCCACCATTTTGCTATAGTTTTATAGTGTGCCAGAGAGGCACTATCATAAACACTGTGTATTAAATAATTTAATCTTCACAACCACTCTATGAAGTACGCACTATTTTTAACTTCAATTTAAGGATGAGGAAACTGAGACACAGACTGATTATGCCACTTGGCCAAGGTCACAAAATTGCTAAGTGGCTGAGCCAGGATTTAAACCCAGGCAGTCTAAAGCTAGAGCATATGTTTAGAACTAATTCAAACCATAGCAGCAATTGCTGAAGATATAATGAGCGAGATGGACATGACCTGTACTTTCACAGAGTTAACGGGAGAGAAAGTATATTTAACAACTAACTGCAATGAAGATGTGTTTATGTGGTAACTTGTAATAAGGGAACTAAGTTACTCTTTAAAAAAAGAAGAAGGAGGAGAAGGAAGAGGAGGAAGAGGAGGAGGAGATGGAGGAGGAGGAGGAGGAGGAGGAGGAGGAGGAGGAGGAGGAGGAGGAGGAGGAGGAGGAGGAGGAGGCTTCCAGGAAGAGAAAACTGAATTTGCAAAATATTTATATTCAGTAGCATAGGATTATCCTTGTCAATCCTGTGTATATCAGATAATGATCAGCTATTGACTGAATTGATAGATTTATCACTTTATATTTTCCTTCCTACTTCTCCCAGATATAAAGTTTAAGTCTGCAGAATTTTTAAATTATAGAACCTTTGCTTGAAAATATTGTAGATTATACAGCAGCATAAACTATCTCATAGCAAGTTTGGTTACTTCTGATATTAACATCATTAGCATTACAATGCTTAAATGATAAAGCATCCACAGCTACATGCCTGGACTATTTACTTCATCAGAAAATATGTAAGATAAGTTTTCATTTCAAAATATAAAATATTTTATTACCTAATATGATGGCTAAATCCAGACTGCAAAGGTATGCAGTAATATTTTCAAACCAAGTTGAACACAAAGAATGAGAATTAGTCTCAAAAACAAGTGACCTTGTCCACTGGGAGAACATTTTATGCAATACAGTGTAGGCTGTTCAGTTATAAAGCAAGAGATGTCATTTTTACAATGTGAATTTTGAAAGGAAAGGGCATTTTAAAGACACACCCACGGCCCCCTTGTCTGCCATAATCTGGATAACTCAGCAGTACAGAATCAATAATCTGAACTAATACCACAAATCATTGGTATGGGAAGAAAAATAGAAACTTGGAGAACTCAAGACTTTGCAGCTATAAATAACAGCATTGATAAAGGAGAAACAGAACAGAAAAAAGTAATGATTTTAAGGTAATATTATTTCTGTCTTCAAAAAATGGGCATCTATATTTTAGGATTTCTAGTTAATATATGAGTCAAGAAAATGACTCAATCTTGTCTCATGTTAGCATTTAGTAATGGCTACCAGAAAATGATTTGCATTTTCTTAGAAATCCGTTGTTTAAAAATAAAACAAGAAATTCATCTTTTTTTCTATGTGTCTCTCACCTGCAAATGCAGTAGACATAATTTTACTTATTATGTGAATCAAGTACATTACACAATGTCATTCCAAGTACAAATTTAGCCTTTCTAGCTGGATGGAATTCTAGATTGAATTTGCTGTATTTTAATTGATTAATAATTTAATCAATTATTTTTGAAAACAAAAGATATTTTACACTTTCATTAACTCATTTTTATATTTATAAAACACTGAAATATAGTTTCCATATAACGATAGCCAGATTTGTTTTATAAGAGGTATTGACATATTATGATTTTATGTAACATGCTTTATTTTTTCAATGTGTGAAGGGTGGAAATCTTCTCTTCTGTCTTTCCTTCCTAATCCTCTGCATAACTTAACATTATGCATTGATGATTGGTTAATGAATAATACAAAGCAATACTAACATCAATTTTGGAAATGGAGAAAAACAAGCAACATTGTTCCCCAGCAAATTCTGTAGCTTGTTTTGCCCATTGCAGCCATAATGATCAGATCTTGCCTCCTTGATTTTTATGAATTATGTAATACATATTTGCTACAATAGAAATGGGCAAAACCACGATTCAAACATTTGGCTACCTACTAGTAGGGAGGAATTTTTTCCAGTCAGGAAATACTCATTATTATTAAACACTATTAGCATAACAAATATTTTTAAAGGATAAAATTGTAACATCAAAAGTAATATGAACAAACAAAACACAAGCTATCATCTGGCTAAGCTCAATTCAGCTATTTACAATGTAAATTCAAAAATTCTTCTAATGAAGAAAGTGGTCATCAAAAGCGTCACACAGATAGAATCTGTGCTGATTGATTGACAATTTCTGTGATAGATGAAATTGATAATGTTGGAAATTCTGAACTAACTTTATTGAATGGCAATTTATCTATACATTGTAAGAATCATAAATTATTCAACCCTTATTCCCAGAAATCTCTCGTCTTGTCATAAGGAAAGAATTCAAAGGAAGAAAGTAAAATAATTTATATAAAAGGTTCTTTTCACACTGTTTATTTAATAGTAATGTTTTAAAAAAAACTAAGCATAAAAAATGGACCTATTAAGTCAAATTATATGATAGATTGAGCACCCATGAATATGATAAATAGAGAGTATGAAAAAAATTAAACATTTTATGAAAAATTTAAGTAAAATAATTAAAAATCACAATTTTATAGCCACTATAATTACAAAATACATATTTTTTTCATAAGCTATGAAAAGAAGGAGAGGGAAAGAGAGATCAGAATAGGGCACAGATAAACGTAAATTATTTGATTGATGGGAGTGATTTTATTTATTGTTAAATATTTATGAAATATTCATTTAATATTTCATTAGGAACTATAAAAAATGCAAGTTATACTCAGAGGTTTTAAATATTGAAATAATTTTCTGATCAAAGTTTTGGAATATTCTTTATTTAGTAGAAGATCAACATGAAATATTTTTCTTTTAGGTTAAATTGATTTTACTCCCTCTAATTATTTATATATAAATGTACATATGTAACTATATATTTATAGATTAATACAAACTTTCATTCTTTCTTCACTAAAATATAAAACCCTAGAGTGAGAGTCCTTGTCTGTTTTTTGTTTGTTTGTTTGTTTTGTTTTTAACAGATCTATCAAAAGAATCCAGAAGAGTGTCTGGCACGTAGTAATTTCAGTAAATATCTGATGAGTGAATGGATCACTTTAAGTAGTTATGAACAGCTCTGTCAGGATTCATATATTCATATGTCCATACATAAATATGCTATCCTCAATGTAATACCCCATCCACTGTTTTTAATAAATAGGTTAAACTTTATTGTATTGTGTGAAAATAGAAAAATGAGGGTACAGTTGAATTTTTTGGACAACACAGATATTAAATACTGTACTGAAAAAGTTTTTATGGCAAGTAGAAATGTTTAAACTATGTACCATATATATAAGACATTACCTATTATATTCCCAGATATTTAGTATGTACATGACTGGTACCAAATATTAGGGAAGAAACCCAAAAATATGACTGGAACCCAACAGGATTCTTTGTCATTTGTAGGATACCAAGATCCTACAAATGACAAATAAAGTGTATTCCTAGACAGAATAATATGAGCATTTAATTGTGTATCTCTACTAATTTTGAAATATGATGCTTATAATAATATAATGTTATAAGGGTAATTGTATATAATATGATTAATATTATAATGGAAACATTTAGCAGAGAAAACAACAGGAATAGAGGTAGGCCTCTGAGTAATGTTAGTCTACTAAAGTTTTACCAGGAATCCTACTAACTACATACATGTCTTAGGTCATTTTTTCACAAAATTTGTTCAAAAAAGAATTCAGTCCAGTAGATGCCAGATATACTTGCAACCAAGCTCATCATAAGATAATTTCTTTACCACAATGCATACAGATGCTTCTTTGGGCCATTAATTTTATACTATCTTTCATACATATTAGCTTGATGCTAAAAATACAGTTGGAGCTTTTTATCTTTTATCTGTCATGAGTTGAATTGTGTCCTCAAAAAGACATGTTGAAATCCTAACCCCCAGGACCTTTTGTAGAAATAGAGTCATCAAAGATGTAATTAGTTAAGATGAAGTCATACTGAAGTAATGTGAGCCCTTAATCGAGCATGATGTGTGTCTTTATAAGAAAATGATATGGATGGATCTTGAGATTATGATGCTAAGAGAAATAATACAGACAGAAAAAGTCAAGAACTGTATGACTTCACTGATATGTGGGATATAAAACTGCAAGCAACAAAGGAACAAGACAAACAAATACAGAAACAAAAACTCATAGACACAGACAGCAATTTAGTGGCTACAAGAGGGTAAAAGGCAAGAAGATGGTAGACGAGGTTAAAGGGAATCAAATATATGGCGATAGAAAAAGAACTGATTCTGGGTGGTGAACACATAATGTGATACACAGATGATGTATTACAGAATTGGACACTCGAGACACCTATGTGATTTTACTAAGTACTGTCACCCCAATAAAATTAATTAGAAAAAGACATAAAGACACAAAAAAAGAATTCCAGGTGACTATAGAGGCAGAAACGGGGTTATGCTACCACCAGCCAAGGAATGCCTGGGACTACCAGAGCTGCAAGAGACAGGAAAGGATGTTCATTAGATGCTTCCGAGGGAAGGGACGTGGCCTTGCTGATACCTTGGTTTCTGACTTCTAGCCTCTGGAACTTCATACAATACATTTCTGTAGTTTTAAATCATCCAGTTTGTGTTATGTTTGTTATGGCAGCCCTAGGAACCTAATACAGCTGTAGGAAACCATTAAGTTGAATAATGCCATATAAACAACATGGAGGTTAGAGACGTAAATTTCAATTTTGGCTCTACCATACTTTATGATGAGTAATCTTCATGGATACTAAAACAAAAAGTCAGTGAAAAATGTTATCTATGTCATAGTAATATTTGCCTCTCTTCTGCCCTCTTTGCTCCGTTGTGCTATTGAGTATTGAGAGTGTTATCATAAGAGCTACAGGACAAATCCAACCTTTTCTTGAGTTCCCATTATATTTATAAAATCACACCAGGTATTACAGTGATTTGTACTTCATATAAACAAAATGTAAACTATCAGAAACTTCAAATGCTCTGAATGAAAGGAGAGGTTCAAATGCTTAATGCTAACTAAATGTTGCTGTCCATACTAGATCAAAGAAAACCAGTGGTATCTCTTCAATGTAGATAAGTGTAAAGAGAAACATGCTACACACAGATAAGAGTAGTAAGTGAAAGCTAAATAGGAATACAAGAAAACAGTGAGTATTTCCTTAGTAACATGGCACATGCAGTCCAAGGAAATAAAGGGAGTATTAATGAAACGGGTAAGACTAGCAGTCCATAGAGAACCACAGTCACTGACCTGAGACCGTCAATTCCCCACAAAGTTACTGATAGTAAGTTGTCTTTTGTTGTTGTTTTTTAAAGCCATTAGAATAATGCTTCTCCTTTTGCACTCCATGTCCCAGAGTTTCCTAACAAATTTGACAACATGGGAGTCTTTATGAAGCCCTTTGTTGTTTTGGTTCTACCCTGTTTCCCCAAAAATAAGACCTAGCCGGACAATCATCTCTAA
This sequence comes from Rhinolophus sinicus, assembly GCF_036562045.2. NCBI lineage: Eukaryota > Metazoa > Chordata > Mammalia > Chiroptera > Rhinolophidae > Rhinolophus > Rhinolophus sinicus. Next base: position 125,111,434 of record NC_133755.1, on the reverse strand, counting down.
TTCATCTTTTTTTTTTTCTTTTAAGATTTTATTGGGGAAGGGGAACAGGACTTTATCGGGGAACAGTGTGTACTTCCAGGACTTTTTTCCAAGTCAAGTTGTTGTCCTTTCAATCTTAGTTGTGGAGGGCACAGCTCAGCTCCAGGTCCAGTTGCCATTGCTAGTTGCAGGGGGCACAGCCCACTGTCCCTTGCAGGAGTCGAACCGGCAACCTTGTGGTTGAGAGGACATGCTCCAACCAAATGAGCCATCTGGGATCTCAGTGGCAGCTCAGTTCAAGGTGCCATGTTCAATCTTTTTAGTTGCAGGGGGCGCTGCCCACCCTCCCTTGTAGGACTCGAGGAATTGAACTGGCAACCTTGTGGTTGAGAGCCCACTGGCCTATGTGGAAATCGAACCGGCAGCCTTTGGAATTAAGAGCATGGAGCTCCAACCAACTGAGTCATTGGGCCAGCCCTCTAATGAATCTTTTGAAGCAAAAATTCATATAATCTGGTATTATATTATATTATATTATTGTCTTATATAATATAATACAATATAATAATATAATAGATACTATTATATATATTTTACTATATATAGTATATATTTACTATAATATATATTATATATATTTACTATAATATATATTATATATTTACTATATATAATATTATATAATATATATTTTACTATATATAATATAATATTATACTTATTTTACTATAAGCCTGGGCTTATATAATATATATGTATATGTATATGTATATGTATATGTATATGTATATGTATATCTATCTATCTATCTATCTATCTATCTATCTATCGATCTATCTATCTATATATAATTTAATTTTTGTTCCAAAAGACGCATTAGAGCTGATTGTTTGGCTAGGTCTTATTTTCGGGGAAACACAGTAGTATATTGACAGCTGATATTAATTTTTTTTTTTGCAAAGAAAAGCAGTATATGGACGAACCACAGAAAAGGAAAGTATTTCAACAACTTCAACCCAGGATCTGAAGACAGAAATTGAGGTAATCATGTTGACCTTTCTCTTGGATGTTCTGGGGGAACATGAGATCTTTAGAAAATCTATATTAACCTATCTAAAGTACAACTTATAACAAATAAAAATAATACCCTCTAAATTTTTTGTGAACCTGAAAATTTCACTTTGTTTTCCCAAACTTTTTGGAATTGTAACAGTGATATATCCAGTTACATGTGATTTTTAAATTTCTACCTGTATTCCTTATCTACAATATTAGTTTTTTGTCAAACCCTTTTCTTATGAGTTTATTTTAACTAACAGGGTTAATAGCATGTTAATAATTGTAATTAAGTTAAAACAGGGACTGTGTGAGTTTGTATGTGCTTATGTGTGCATATATAATACTATCATATGATATTCTAAGGACTTTCCTGATCCTAATAAGCACTAATTGTGGTTTTCACAGCATTGCATAAAATACGGTGAATTTTAACTCCACTAGCTACTTTCTACAAGTAGAAGAATATAAATATTTATGGGGACATTAAACATTATTAAACTCTTTCTCCATTTAGATTGAAACAATTTCTCTCTAACTGGTGTTTTCTGTAGAAGTATTTGCTTTTTATGGCACTGCCGAAATACCTTCTAATTAATCAAATTTTGAGGTATAGGCTAAAGATTTTTTGAAAACCATAATGTTGAATGAAGATGTCATACCTAAATTTTGGTCTGGAATAATACTATATCTTCCCTTCTCTGGCTTCCTGACTGCAGCATTTGTTTAACCGACTGTGTGTGATGTTTTAATAATATGAAGCTTCTTCAAGAAACAAGGAAAGGGTAATAAATAATTTGACAATAGTAGTAACAAATATTAGTAGTACTTCACTAAACTTGTCTCTCAAAAATCTATCCTCATATAGAGTTTTCTAGGAATCAACACCCAACCAAATACATGTGCATAAAAGTGTGATTGCTTATTCTATCACATCTGGTGAAATTTTCACTTTGAAATTGATGAAAATTAGATTCAGACGTAAAAATTATGATCACAATTTATATATTCAAATAGTAAACCACTGTAATGCCTCTAACACGGTGTTATTAATATGAAATTCATTTGATACCTAAAGTTTGAATCCAATCATTTCTCATAGAAATTCTTTTGCACTTTAAAATGTTTCTAAGTAACAACCTCAACACACACACTTGCACACACACACAGTATCTCTGATGCAATCTTCTAAGAGATTTACTAAAAATTCTATCAAGAGATTTACTAGAAACCTAAAAAAATCCCTGAAACTAGTAAAGTCTCAATAGTAGAGGTCATTTTATACATTTATTTTAAGAAAAGAAACACTCTAAAGCCATTACAGAATTAGAAAGAAATTTTTGAATATTGATTATTAGTGATAATTTTCTTGGGAGCTAAGATGTTTAGTAGAGACAAAGAAGATGTGAGAAAAAAAAGAAACTTGAGAGAGGGAAAGATAAAATGTGGGAATAAAGAGAAACAGCGTTGCCTTACATCATTTTTATTTACATATTTTATATTGTATATATTTTTCACTAAAACCAAAATCTCATGATGCCATCAAATATCTATTGTAGTCACTATCACGTGTTCACTTGCTTCCAGTTCTGTCTGCTGAGCCTGGACTGCTCTGAGGCTGATCTATATATGCTTCCATGAGTCACCCTGAATCAGGGCATCAGCAATGATACTTCACAACACCATTTTCTTTAGAGTACAGAATAGAACTAAGTAATTATATATGTATATATATAATTTTTTATATATTATATATATAATTTTTACATATTATATATATATAATTTTATGTATATATATACATATATATGTATATATATACACATATATTTTTTTTTTCTTTTTTTTATTTTTTTTTCCCCTAGAGTTCTTTTTAGCTGTTGAGCACATGGCTCCTAATACCTGACTATTTCCTTTTTGAGGTCTGGCCAAGACTTACTTCACAGATAGCAATGCCTTCCCATATGCTAGATTTTCTAGATGCCATTGTAGATCTAGTCTTTCATATACCTTTACTTGCTTGCTGCGTGTAAACTTCAAATTTCGTACATTATCTCAACCCATGAGGACTGTTGATTTTTTTTTTTTTTTCTGTTGACGTGCAGAGGGCTGTTAATAAAACTCCTCTGTTCTCTGCAGGGTGAAGCTCGCCTCTACAATTTCTTTATCACTGTCCTTGAGAAATGACATTAGCTGTCAGCCCTCACATGAAAGAGCTGTGTGTTTCCTTTCAGGGTTCCCCAGATCATGCTTATGTAATTTCTCTTCTTCTCTGAACTTTTGTTGAGGTCTTGCCCTCCTCACTGTTTTCATCTATACTTATTTTGTTTCCTAGTTTCTCTTTTCCATTAGAATCTGTGTCTCACAATTCTGTTTCATTCACATCTCACATCTTGACATTAGTTTCCAATCACAGATACCATCCCTTTTGTCCGTCCACTCTGCAGACTTCACCTGAAGATAAAATTTCAACAATTTCAAAGTGTTTTTAAAACAACATATCTTTTTTTCATGCTGCACATGTTCTGTACCCAGGACCGCTGTCTCTCATGAATATACTATAATTTATGAGGGCATAATGCGCAAAGCTTTTGGAAAGGCTCACACGTTAGAGGTAGCTTTTTCTTCTAAGCAAATGAATGTTAATAACTAACTCTCAGAAAACTAAAATTTGGAACTAAAGAGGTGTTTCCCATGAACAACTTAAGACAAAAAGGAAAACAAACAAATATAATTCCTCACTCTCAAGAGACCTTTAATTTTAAAAGTTTGTAGAAGCAAAAGTCTCAAGTCCACTTGAAAGCATGGTGTCTATTACATGTATTAACTGAGAATAATTCCAAACCCTATATATACTGTTTTTTCCTGTACATAAATACCTATAATAAAGTTTACTTTAGAAATTAGGCACAGTAAGAGATTAATGACAATAACTAAAAATAAAATAATAATAATAATTAACAAAGTTATGTGAATGTGGCTTCTCTTTCTCTGAAAATATCTTATTGTATGGTCCTCACCCTTTTTCTCTGTGTGATGATGTGAGATGATAAAATGCCAAACCTATACCTGGTTTCGTGAAGCAACACCTTAAATGCAGTAAATAGCTTGACGTCACTTGTTTCAGGGGATCCCTTGCTGAAGTCTTTGGATAGGCTCAATGTTTTCTGGCACCACATGTTGCTGTCAATTGGAATGATTTCTGTTTATGTCTTCTACCCACAAATTGAATGCCTTCTTCATCTTCACTAGGTATTTATTATGCACTGGGACCATATTTTTTGTAATTTGAGATGCAACAGCAAAACTAGCACAGATTTCTTTTTCTTCACAATTTCATGGTTAGAAGATTTGTTCTTACTATAGATCTTAGCAAACCCTGCATACTATTTTTCTGTTTCCTTATTAAGTTGAGAACTTTCACCTTTTCACTTAAAGGAAGCACTTTACATCTTCTTTTTGGTGTATCTTTATTGCCAACATCACTACTCATACTTTTGGGGCTATTATTAGGTAAAATGAAATTTACTTGAATATAAGCACTGCGATACTGTGGTAGTTGACCTGCTAAAACCCAGATAGTTATTAAGTGATTACTGGGTAGGTAGCTGGTAGTGTACACAGCAAGGAAACTCTTGACAAAGGGATGGGTTATGGCCAGACTAGGTGGAGCTAGAGAGCACAAGATTTCATCACAATATTCAGAATGGCTTGCAAATTAAAACTTATGAATTGCTTATTTCTAGAATTTTCCATCTAATATTTCAGAGTGCAGTTGACTATGGGTAACTGAAACCATAGTAGGAGAAGTCATGAATAAGGGGGAAAAATTACATATATATACATATATATATATTCTTGAGAGCTAGAAGACAAGAAATTATTGAGTAAAGAGGACACATTAATACAGAGGGAAATATGGTAATTATGGAAAACTTAATGCTCACAAACTACTCATAGCTCTTTAGCTTACATTTGTAATTTTTGTTTAACTTCTCTGTTAAATATTTTTAATCCAAATTCATAGAGATAACCTGTACACTAATGTGATCTCTTCCAACCATTACTAGCAAATGTTGTTTATAATATGTTTATAGCAAATGAACTAGACAAGTTATGAGGTAAAACCCAGGTTCCAATAAGATAAAATAGTTTCCATTTCAATAACATTCATTCATTGTGAGTGCTAAGTACACCTTGTAGGAACGCAGTGAGTCAAATTTTAGACTCATGCACCTAGATGACTGAGAACAAATGTACTTCTTATAATTTGTGGATTATAAGAAGTTGGATTGATAAGTGTTTATACATAAACTATTTCCTGTATTTTAATAAAAAGTTATTTTATGTATTATTCTATATAGTTAATTGTTTCCTACTTTGAGCTACTCTGGGTCTAATAATAAATAGGACGTCATGTACTCCTTCATTGTTCTAAGGGTCATATGTTTTCCACATTTAAAAATCTCAGAATATGAGATATATTTTTATTACCATCATGCAAGCCATTATATTTAACATTTACATTATTGTTATATTTTTATAAAAAAGTAATGTTAAAAGTTTATCAAATATAAACATATCTTTAATAAATATGAAAGAAAATTTTAAGTGATATGAAAACATTGCATAAAGTTTAACTGGAAGCACATTATTACATTTTTTAGATGTAGATATAATAATAGTGCATCTTACCACTGATGGTGTCTCAGACTAAATGAAAAGGGGCAGTTTCTAGCATATATAGAACAAAATCTTGCTCCTAATATTTAATACTTCAGGTATATTCAATTTCTTAGAATTTATTTTTGAAATGTAATTTACTTGGGTTTAAACCAACGTGAACTTTTAAAAATCTATTACCTCTATAACAGATATCTATTTAAAATATTCTATTAATGATATTGTCTAAGTTGTGATTTTCATTTTTTATGAAATTGAAAAATAATACTTCCCCACTCAGGAAGCAGCCATTTAGGTAATTGAGTAAATCATAACATTGAGTAATTATTTATCATAACAGACAGTAGATTGGAGACTTTCTCCAGAAGTTCTCTGGAGACCTTGAAGGTCATATAAGGCTGTAATTCAAGTGGCTTGCTATTTGTTATGGTATTTTAAAAGTAGAACTGTCTTATAGTCTAAATAATTATTAATTGAGCCAATTTGCCTCGTGTGTGTGTGTGTGTGTGTGTGTGTGTGCGTGTTTATGGTAGATTATGTTTTAAAATCAGTTTAAAATTCTTTAATCAATATATTTAACCAATAATTGTATTTTCTAGTTTGGATTTTAACAAGTGTTTTTTAAATCTTTAATATCACAGCCATCTTTTCAAAAATGGGAAAAATAGAAAAAAAAGTCATACCAAAAATGTTAATTTCCTTTATTTCTTCAACTATTAAAATGTTCATTGCTCTTTAATTTTGAAATTGATAAAATGATAAAAAATGATTTCTGATACAAGTAGACATTTCTGAAATGAAATCCATTCAGCTCATTTTTTCCATATTTTTATAACACCAAACTTTGAAAAACAATAAATGAAGGTACCAATATGAGTTTTATTCTTACCAGAAAAGAGTTGGCCATAGCTCACCTTGCACAGATGGCTAATGAATGCCTTTGCTTTAGGACTCTATGGTTAGTCTCATTCAAAGTGATAGCTGCTTTTATTTTTGTCTATGACTATCAGCTACCAAGGGACAGTGACAATTAGAAGCAGCAGGACTTCCAGGTGTTTCTCTGTAATTAACCAATTGTGGAGTGTTTATATGAGCAATGCATGGAGGTATCTTTTTTATCTACAGTAATGGTGAATATTTATGATGTATTATCTCTAAATAAATAAGCATCATAACCAATGAACATTTTAAAAGAGGATTTGAAGAAAAAAAACACATTTTAGGCAGGCTTCAAAAGAAACATCAGGGCAATTCTCTGTCAAACACCATGAAACTTGAAAACGTATGGAAACAGATCTAGAAAAGGCAATAAGTCCGAGGGGTGATGGTCAAAATCTTTAGCCAGGAAATAGCTGACATGTGGACTCACCAGAAAAAGGACAACAGTTTATTTCTTACTCTCTTTCAGTTTTAAGTACCGTTGACCAATAAGGAACATTAAAACATAAAACTGAAAATGTTCTGCTTTTCTATTTCTTAGAAACCAAATATGTTGAGTGGGATTGTTGGTCTCCATGAACTTGTTGGTAGAAATTCTACTCCTTAACTGTGGCTAGGAAGCATGACCAATAATAACCAAGAAGGAGATTTGGCTTGTGAAAAGGCTAATATATCATTGCAAACTTTCAATATAGAATTTGACTCCATCAAATGAGAAATCTTAAAATCACCTCAAGGGGTCTAAATCCAAACCCTAATCATAAATGGTTATTTTAATTCAGGTTCAAGTTTAATTGGTGGCATTTAAAGATATCAAGATTGATTAACAGTATATCCATATAAACATCAACATTGCAGAGGACTCAATGTTCTTATCATTTTTTATTTCAGAATCTTTTAGTCAAGTAATTTCAAAAGATTAAATTCGGGTGCAAAGGAGCCTCATTTTATGGAGCAGGCACTGTAACCAGGTATTGTCAAATAGCTTAATGTATTTAATTAACACAACTACCTGAGATACACAGTATACCAATTTTAAAGATGAAGAAGCAAACACAGTGAAGTTAAATAAATATGTCTCATTCACAGAGCCAGAGGTTTTCGTTTGCAGAGTCAACAAATAAGAAACAGTGGTACTGGTGCTAGGTTAGCCCCCAAATGGAAAAAGGTGATAATGTGTTTATTTTTATGTTGTAAGTCCCACCTCTTCACATTGCAACATATGATGAAAAATAAGCCTACCTAAGGCAATTCTATGGGAAATGTGTAAATATACTCCCCTCTTCCTCCCTTTCATAAGCCATCTGAGCTTTCTTTTCTCCCCATGTCACTTGTATATGTGACTGTGATTGGCAATCATTATAAATGTAATTTTAGTGTTATAATTTAGATAACTTTCCACTATTCCATTCACATTTTTTTCTTGTTGTTTTCTAAACACTAAATTGTCCAAGGAAGCTTATACTTTTAATGAAAATTAAAACAATTTTTAAAATATTTGTTGTGTTTAGTAAAGTTTAATCCCTTTTTAATAGAACTGACTGAAGAGGATCAAACACATGAAAAATGAAATGAATATTAAACAGTTGGGGAAAATGGCTTTGTCACTAGAGGGAACAGGGAATCCAGAGTCAATATATTAATAAAAATGGCAAAAAACATAAATAAATAAAGTGGTATTTTATATATTCTTTCTAATTCAACTTCAGATGCAAACAATAAGTTTACAATGTGATGTTTCAGGAAAAATGTTGCAGATAATTCAAATAAATTAATTTAGGTGAATGATGCCCTGAATATTTGTGAGAAAAATATTCAACTTTCTCAAGTAATTTAACTCAATTAACAGAGAAAGTTACGTGTCAAATTCTATCTGTGGCTGAATTTGCTGGTTGACTGACTTCATTACCCAAATTTGGCAAAAGAACAGATATAATTTTCTTGTATTGAAGTTATTTCTTTAGTAAATTAAGAATATCACAAGATAAAACTACTATGAGTATCACTGCTGCTATCACCACCATCACTAACATGTCTAGAGTTATTATCTTGTGAAGAATTTTATACAGATTATCTATTTTAATCTTTATACTATACACATATAATAATAATAATTATTATTATTCCCCTTTAAATATGAAAAAAAAACTGAAGACAAAGGTGCTTTGGACTCAAGAGTATGCATGCTCTCCTGATGCCAGGGAGCCTGCTCAACCAAGCCATTGTATTAATAATATCCTATCATGTTACAAACTGAATTATTCATATAATATTGGGAATAGAGTAATGGTTGCCTCTTTTATAAGTGACACATAGTGTGCACCCCATGAACTTTGCTGTCAGAAAAATCCACATTTAATCCCTAAGGCTGTCATCTACTATCTGTGTGATTCTAGCAAATTTAAGCTTTCTGAGTCTCATCAATAACATGGTACAATAAACACCCACTATCAACCATAGCACGTGGGAGAAATTGCATAAATGTTTATTGAATAAATTACTAATATTTCTTATATTCCCTTAGGGAGACAATAATAAAGCCAATCAACTCTCTATCTAATATCTCCATAATCATGCTAGTTTCTATAGGCATTAAATAATAATGACTATAATAAAATTTAAAACTAATATTTAGTGCTTAGATGTATTATTTATCACTACTGAGGTAAGTACTAAGAATTGGAGAAGAGCTGTGGTTTTCCCAATTTTGGGGTCAGAGATAAGTAGTCTGTGAATCCACTCATGTCATAAACACCCTCTTCTGGTCCCCCCCATCCAACAATACAATAGACAAGTGGGATAGCCAAAGTGGAGAGAAATGAGCCATTTTTTATACTCTTTTCCTTTTATTCAAGAATGCTAAGCGTCCCCTGCAAACAGTTTCTTTATTCCCAACTCTCTCATGTGCGACTCAACACAAAGCCTCTTTTCCATTCCCACATCTTCACAAAAATTGTTGTTGTCAAGGGGAACCTCGTTGATTCTAAAGCCATTACATGCTTTTCACTTCATATTTCTTGTATTCTCTTGGCATTTGATTCTTGATCATTCTTCCCTTTTGAACCCTGCTGATCAAACAGGAAACTCAAGAAGCATCCTTGAATCACTCTTCAGAATCTGTATCCAAATCAACAAAAAACATACACTTTATTCGATGTACTTACTCTTAAATTCAACTTTTCTGATGTCTTTTATAACCTTAGTTCAAGCCCCTTATTTTTGGTCTGCAAAACTCGTAAGGAAATCCTTTTCTGGCCCCAGTCTTGCTCTCTTCCAACGATTCTCTATTTTGTAGCTGTATTAATCTTGTAAAGCACAAATTTGACATAATCACAATTTTGTATAAACTGCATGACTGGCATATCCTCTAAGACGAATTTCTAACCCATTGAAATGCTAGTTGTTGTTTTTAAATTGAATTTGAACTAAAATAATATAAATAAAATAAAATAAATGATTTTAGTGTCTCTACTACCTTAATGGGAATTGTTGCCACTCATGCACACATTTCCTGCTCCTCTGTCACCCAGAATGACTTGTTTTTCCACAAATTATGCATGCTTACTTGGCATAAGTCCACTCTCTGGCATCAACTGCTATTTTATCCTGCAATGCCTGTTCCTCAACTAACATCCTTCATTGACTGAGCTTATCTGAGCTTCAGAGCTCAATAGGGTCACTTTGTTGTTTCCTTCCTGAGGGCTTGTCTATCTCTTCCCTCCAAGTGCTGTTCTGATGTGCCCCCAGCCACTACCTCTCAGAACACGCATCACAAGATATTGAAATTAGCTGTCCATGTTTCTGTCTCTGGCCTACAAGCTTCAAAACAGGGCATGCATGCTGTGGTTCTTGGTATCCCAAGCACTGAGTAGAGAGTCTGGTAAAGAGTGGACTAAATAAATATTTGGGGAATGAATGAATGAATGAATGAATGTGCTAGAGAAATTACCAAGTGACACATCTGAATAATTACAACTTGTGCAAAAATATAGAAATGCCACTGTCGAAGCGATAGGCCTGATTGAATCACAAAGTTAGAATAGTTTTTTGGAAGAAGTATATACTCTGTCACAGAGTAGAAAAGAGCAGATAACAGGAAAGAATAATCGCTAGAATAAAGGCACAAAGAGGAAAGGCAGGCACTGTACTTTTCAAGATGCTCGCAATGACAAAGACATCAAAAGTCATAGAAGATACTTATTTCAGATTAATTCCTATCAAAAATAATATCTTTCACCATGTTTTCCAATATACACTCTCAGCTTTGTAAAAGAGATTTGTAATAAATATTAAGCTCTGAATCTTTTCAAGATCTCTAGCCACAAATTCCTGCTGTAAAAGCTGTTAGCATGCAGTATTTCCTAAAGATGGCATGTTAAATATTATACCCTAACCCGATGGGATGAATAATGTGGATATTTAAAACAAAGTATGCTATTTTTACTCAATGCTTATATTACTTTTGTCTCATACCCAGCTTACAGACTTTAACATCCAAAGAGAAAAACACAAAACCTATTCTAGGATTCTTCATTATAAGAAGGTAAGTTACCAGTCCTTATAAATGAATGCATCTTCTGTTACCACAAAAGGGTTCTCCTTTTTCCATCATCACTTTGTAATCCTAGAAACACTTCTCCACTTGATATGAGAGGTACTCAACTACAAGTTGTAAAAACAGCCTCTCTTCAATGTCTCCATTCTATTTGATTATTTTGGGGTAAAGAAAGTCCATGTAATGTCCCTGTCTGTTAATTTCTTTGGCTGACCTCCAAAGTGTAGCTGTCAGCTGGTGTTAGCTAAATAAGTATGAGCCATGGCCCATGGCCCATTTACTGTCAGTCACTTGGATGAAAATATGCCCCCATATCAGTATTGCTGAACATCAAGTAGGGACCATCAATATACTTCTCTCCAGTCAAATGCCCAAAGACTGAGTAAGGATATCAGGAATTGCTATATAAACAGACACATACAAAAAGTCCATCAATGTACTCTCTATGTTTCAGATGTATTTTATTTAAATACAATTAAATCTCATCTTATCAAGGAAGTATTTTATGATTAACCTCATCTGCCATCTCTTACTTGGAAATCTCAACCTGTATTTACTCATATTTAATATTTGAATTGTCATGTTTAACATGTTACTCCGTAAATGTAGTCTTCATTTGTGTGTGTGTGTGTGTGTTTTGAGTCTGTATATATATCTTCTATCTCTTCATTTAGACTGCTGGATAATTAGAGATGAGATTTCTGTCATATTTTTGTATCTTTCTTTGTATCTATTTTTCTGAATATATACTAAATAAAAATGAAAAAAATAATATTTCTTGTGATTCTTAGATAATGCTCAGTTCTATAAATTATCATAGAATTTTTTTTTTGTTATTTGCCAAATAAAAAGAGCCTAATGGAAAATAATATCACTGAAAATTTCCCAAGTTATAGAGTACCCTTGAAATGCTCTGAATCTATCATCTTTATGTGTAGCTTTAGAAAAATATGGATGTAAGTATAGATATATATTTTAGCAAAAACAAGATCACACCTATATTTAGTTTTATAAAATTGTTTTTCATGTAACATACAATATTGTATTACTAACAATTGAATCTTTGATTGTAAAACTGTGACTAAGTATTTATATACTGGAACTTATGCCTTTCTGTATTTTCCTTCCATCCAAAAATGCACATAGTACTGTGCCACAGAGAAGTCAATTTGCATTAACAAATCAAGTTGCAAAACCACAAGAAACTAAGGACTTATTTAAAAATCCATCAATCTCTAGGATAAAAAACCCAAAAACTGATAATTTCATCTTGGGCATCTTGGAATGTGAAGCAAAGCTATGTCTGGGTAGAGTTACATAGAATAACATAAAATGAGGAAAAAAATAGGTTTTGATTCAATCTTTTTAATATATAAAGACACAGAAGCACCCTAACTATAATGATTCTTAACTGTAAACTTACTTCTTTGATATGCTGTGGTCATACAACCCAGAATGGCTATGGCAATCCTGGTTCAGACTTTTTAATATGTTCTAGATTTTTCATTTTTCACTGAAGTATTATTATCGTTGTTGCTGCTGTTGCTGTTATTTGTTTCACAAAAATTGATCTTCTCTTAAAACAAAAATCTCACCTCAAAATATGTGAGACACAGATGCATACACAGTGAACAGAGGCCTCATTTTAATATCTCTTCTCTTTTTACTCTCCTCTGATGCAAAATGATGATGCCAGGTGCTTGCTGATAAAATGAAGTGTATCTATCTATTCAACAGTGGCTAGGGACACTTCACTCCTTCTGGTCTCTGGTGAAAGTGGAAGAAACATATGATGCCGCTGCCCTTGGCCATGTGATGAACCAGCCTGGGCTGGTCACTGTAAGTGAGAGACCAAAACTGCTGCCAGATTGCCAGTTAGTGCAGTTGGAGGGAAAGTGAAAAATGATAGGTTGAAATATATGTGGTATATATGGGGGGAAATAAGAGGCTGAGAAGTAAAGGTTCTGTTTTAATTCTTATGAAGAGCAATTTCTTGCCATATATTGCATATTTATAAATCTATATTTATTTATTTTATTATTGATTATGATTTTATTTTTATCATTTCTCAATAAATCATCTTGGATTTCGAATCTTCATTTTCAAAGACACATGATGATGAACAAAATACCTGTGTTATCAAATTTGGAAAATGTTTGGTCACTCATTCTTCCAATATTTTTCTGTCAGCTCTGTCCTTAAGGATTCCAATTAGATGTGTATGAGGCCTTGACATCATATTATACCACTATGTAAATAGGATCTGGAAGAGCTAACTGATAAAAAATAGATACTAGAATGGTGGTTACTAGGGGCTGGGGATACTGAGGGAGAATGTGGAGATGATGGTCAAAGGGTACAAACTTCCAGTTATAAAATGAGTAAGTTCTGGGGATCTAATGTACAGTATGGTGGTTATAGTTAATAGTACTGTATTATATACTTGAAAGTTACTAAAACAGTAGATATTAAATGTTCTCAGTACAAAAAAAGAACTTGTAATAATGTGTCATGATGGAGGTTAATACTATGGTGGTAATCATTTTGCAATATAAGAGCACATCAAATCAACCTATTGTACAACTTCAACTTACACAATGTTATATGTCAATTATACTTCAATGACGCTGGAAAAAATACAGACACACAAATGGTAAGGTAAAAAATAACGGTTTCAATTTTTAAATTTTATAATTACACTTTGGAAACCTTAACTTCTAAGAAAAGTTTTGTGATGATGGTCCCAAGTTTAATCGGATAAATTTATACTCAACAATGAAATTGACAGGCTGTACAATTTATCAGCAACTAGATTTGGTGAAGCTTTCAAATGAATCACAAAACAGAGTCAATTCATTTGATGAGTTTTATCATGTAAAAATATTTGTCAAAGAAAAATATTTTGAATGTAGTCAAAATGACAGTAGTATATGTGAAAATATTTGGGCTGAAGTTTTCAGATATTTCTTTATAGAAAAAAGATAATTAAGATATCCTTTATTTAGCAGTATTTTCAGTGAGCAGCTTAACATCTATAGAGTATTTCTTATTTTTAAAAAATATATTTTGATCCACAGAGGATAGTCAATTGGAGGTATCAAGAACTTTAAAAAGGCAACTTTGAAGAAAAAAATTGAAGATTTTATATAGAAAAGACTCTTTGAACGAAACTTTTTTTCTGAATTATAGCAATGACATGTTATGACAGATATGGTAAGAAAGCTGATTAGAGTATATGGAATCTTTACTAAAATTATTTTGCTTATTTTAATTATTTCTTTTTCAATAGTTAACATACTTTTAAAGATTATTTTATTATATATGGATGTATATTTTCAGGAAGAATTTTATTTTTGAAAATAGTTTATGATTTAGAACTATTTTATAGGATAGTCAATAGTAAATATTTCAAAATTATTTAACTTTAGTTATTTTTAATATTCTCTGTTACTCATAGAATTGCATGGTTTGAACACTAAATTACATGGACATTCTCACTCTTGCACCTACATGTGACGTTTCAGGGGATTTTACTTCCCTCACTTCATACTCTCCGCTGCCTCTTTCTGTTTCCACCTGGACTACTACCACTCCTGCGAAAGAAACAGCCCAGTGGTAAAAACCAAAGAACTGCAGCCTTCAGTCCTGATCTATAACATCAGAGCTGGGCCCTCTCCAAACTGTAGATTTTCATGATGACTTTAGACAGCCCCTTGAAAAATAAAATTATCAAATTTTCTAGGACAATAGTTGATGTCTTATCATCAGGGACTTAAGCAATGGAAATAAGACTGAAACCTAAAGACACACAATTGGCAAATTCTTACTAGCTATTTTGACTTTGAGCTATGACCACCAAATGTATCTTTGTTGTTTAATATTTGAAATAAGATATGTGGGTTCTATGAGAACACATCCACCTTTCCAATTGGCAAACATTGTCTTCACTGTTAAAAAGAAAAAGAAACATATTTTTAACACTTAAGTCTGGCAAACAGACATGCACATTATGACTTATTTGCATTGAATATAAATGAAAATGTCCTAAGTGATAAATGAGCGAAGTGAAATAAATAATTCCTAAAAATAGCCAAACGTCTTACCCAGATGGTTTTACCCTAAGAAAATTCAAATATAGCTTATCTGAAATTGTTTCCCCCTTCTTTTTTTAAATTCATCATCTTTCTTCCACCATCTAGATATCAGCCTTAGCTTTTCATGTACCGTGCCTCATTCTGCAATAAAAAAGTGAACAGAATTGCTGAGAAAGTTTTTAAATTTACCTTTCTCTACCCCATCAGGCTTATAGTAAGTGTTGTTTTCTTTCAGGATACTTTTTGGAAGATCATGAGACAAAGTCAGAAGGAACAGAACATAACAAAGATAAACTAAACCACAAAGCATCAGAAAAGAGCAAGGTAAGTCATAGAAGACTTTTTCCCTTCACAGGGAAAAACTCTAAATGCTCAAATACGCTAGCTATTCAAGATAGTGAGAGGAAGGAAAAAAGATCTGGGGTGCTGTGCCCAAATTTTAGATACTTTCTGAGATTCTGAGTTAAGATTCTAAGCGCTATCTTCAGTGGTCTTGTCCTTAGAGGGTGCTACAGGTAATATGAAAGAGTTCCTGATAGAAAACCTCAAATGATTTTAGTGATATTTGAAAATAAATCACATCTATTGTACTTTGTTACCCAGAAAGAAGGTGGCCTGCAATGAGCTTGCAGATTCTCTGTAAGACTGTGGGTCTTGTCCAAAGGGGTGGAGGGTCTCTGCTGATGGGCTGAAGGCAGAGCAGAGAAGCCTACTTATCTGAATTTGGTTCTGGGAATTTCTAAACCACTGAAGAGCCGGCGGTGGGGGGGGGGGGGGAAGTAGGGGGGAAGGGGTAAGTTCAAATCAATGTTCAGAGACGAACTAGTGCTTAAGAGACTGGAGAGGGTGCAGATTCACTGATCATGTGACTAGAAGCAGGGTAGGGAGCCCAGACACAGTAGTGGGTGCTGCCACAAAACAGTCTACACTCAGCAGAGACCCAGGAGAACTGAAGAAGAGCCCGTTAGTTCAAACAACCATCTGCTGATGTCAGGGAGACTGGTATATCTCCTAAAGAA
The DNA here is from genome assembly GCF_036562045.2 of Rhinolophus sinicus. Taxonomy (NCBI): domain Eukaryota; kingdom Metazoa; phylum Chordata; class Mammalia; order Chiroptera; family Rhinolophidae; genus Rhinolophus; species Rhinolophus sinicus. Next base: position 125,095,109 of record NC_133755.1, on the reverse strand, counting down.
GGTCAATTACCTCTAAGGAGGAAAAAAAAAACAAGGGGACTAAATCTAACGCAATATTTATTGACGTTAGATTTAAAAAAAGACATTATTTCTTAAGTAGAAATGAATGATTTGCCTTGAATTATACCCTCATTTTCTTTTATTCCTATCAGTGTGTAAACAGGTTTGTGAGTTTCATTGATTTCAGTTATAGAAAAATTAAATTAAAACTTTGCTCTGTTAAGTTCAAAATTTGTATGCCTGAGATTTATGGGCCTTACAGATTTTAAAGTCATACTAAAGAGCAAGTTTGTGTAAGACATTGTGATGGTCTATAAGGTATTAAAACTTTTATAAATTTTGCTTTTTGTAATCTTAAAAAGAAAGATTTGGAGACTTAGGTATAAGGATGTTCACTGCAGAACTCACTGAAAGAGAGAAAAAATCTCTATCAACTGATATATCCATGACTGAGGAATAAGCAATGTTTTAATGCAGTTACTCAAAGTTATAGTTTGTAAAAATATTGAATGGAATAAAATTGCTAACAATACAACATACAGTATAAAGGCAGAATACAAAAAAAATGTTGGTTGGAATAAACTTTTATATTATTTTTATACTTTTAGTATATTTGAAATATTTAAAATATATTAATACTTAAAATTAGATATGCTAATGATCATATTTTTCAAAAATAAAAGATGTATAAGGTATGCATTCTCAAAGAGGTGTTATCCCTTTTGAGATAACAAATTCTGTTGTAATCTGTGGTTTCTGTGACCTGGGATTCTGCATCTGAAACATATTTCCAAAGTTGCTTTTTTAAGGAAATTATTTCACACAAATTTACCAAATCTCAACTCAATTTCGAGATTTTCTGGTGACTTTACACAGGTGAAGCCTATATTTACATTATCTTTCTCAGTTCACACAGTATACCTTGTCTATTTCACTCAGTCTGGCATTGAACCATATATTGTGGATTGCCCTCTTATATCTATTACATAACTACAATAGGAAATTAAAACACGATAAAAGTTAATCATCTCATCTATTATATATATATATATATATATATATATATATATATATATATACACATGTATAACAATTTCACCAATTTTCCCAATACTGTCCTTTAGAGTATGCATGTATGTATGTGTGCATGTATGTATGTATTTATCTATAAATTTCTTGGTCCAGGGGCCAATCCAAGATTACATGTTGCATTTAGTAGCATACACTTTAGTCACCTTTAATGTAGAATAGTTCTTATATCTTTCTTTGTCTTTCATGACCTTGACGTTTTTGTAAAGAATAAAAAGTCATTTTAAAGGAAGTATTTACTCTGGAATTACATATTCTCGTTAATAAAATATGTTACTCGTGAAATTTGTGAAGAGGTCTCAGTTTTGATAATTACAAAAGGTAAGAGATCATGGATTTGAGTTTAAAATTTTGTTTTATGATCATGTAGATTCATTATGATCTGTCTTTTAGAGTGTGGGACCAATTTGAATTTCCATGTGAACACATAAACTTTACAGTCAATGCACTGAGGGCTTCAAGGGTGGTGGTGCATAGAAAAAGTAGGGAAGGAGGGAAGAGGAAGAGTAAGAAGAAGACTTAAACGAAGGAGGAGGAGATTTGGAGATGGAGGAGCAGGAGGAAAAGAAAGAGAAGAGAACAAACAGTGTCATTTTCTTAAGAATACCTCAGAAAACGTTATTATACTTACTTATCCAAGAGTTATCCTGAAGGCTTTTCTACTGTTTAAGGTATATTCAGCAAACATATTGAAAGTTCTTCCTTTTCCCTCCAAATAAACAAGTCAGTAAATTACAGTCCTTCAGGTCTTCCCAAAATACTGCAAGAAAGAACATTTCTCTTGGACAACCAATTTAATTACTTCAGGAGTGTTCGTTGTTACAATATTTCATGGTAAATGCAAGTGCCCCAGAGATTTAGAAACCTGCTGGTGAAAGAAATGCTGAGGGTTCCTTGGTTACTTTTCACACATTTTGTGGAATACTAATGGAACTACAGCTGTGCTTTGAAAAATGTAACGTCCCCATGTAACAATACCAGGTAACCTGTGGTTTAGGAAACATTGCAATTTATAAAGACCCCAGCGGTTTACTGGAAAATATTGCTATTTGTATATTACTAAAATGTGTATGTTAAAAAAATAATGGTGATATTCTGCAAGTCATCTGGAATCATGGTAAAATATCTTAATAAACCAAACTGGTTAAATTCACTTCAGTAGTACAGTTCTTTGTTTTTTCACAGAAGATAATTAAAGCATTCTTTTGACTATTGGGACAATAGAGAGAAAAAATATCTTTAATAATTTAAAAATGAGTTATGAAATAATTTTAATTTTGCTCTCTCTTTTACTTTCTCTCATGACATTATAAATCTTTTAGTCAGGGTCAAGACCAAGCCAGTGATTCAATTCTTTATTTCAAAGATTAAACACGTTCCAAGAATTCTTGAGAAAAATTAAATTTATTCGAAGAATGGTTCTGAAAAAAATGTTTTCTACCTTGTTCTGTTTACATTTCTTAATCGTTTTAGGAGTTACTTAGTCAATGAATAGTCATTTTGTTAATGTATGCTATTTCTCAGCTGAATATCTCTTGAGAATTGCACTTAAGATGCAGTAATTATTTTTGTCATTTTCATATAAATCAGTAAAATACATATTTAGTGTTACCAACACAGTGCCATGGGCAATTAAAAAGACAAACATTGTTGATAGCTATATTTTGAAAACATTTTTTTTAAAATTTTGCACTGTTTAGAATGTTTCTCTGTTCACCGTATCCCTGATGTGCAGCTATAAAAATATTGGCTCAAACTTCAAGAATTGCTTTGTGGGTCCCCTGGGTGGATATAGTGACCGCTTTCACCTTGTCAAAAGGGCAATCATGTCAGGCTCACAGTACTCAATACTCTGAAGAGCATCCGTTCAGCCTAGAAACATGGACCAAGCAGGCACTCCAGAGTGCAGGTGCTGAGATGTGCAGATCTGACAGAGACAAATAGTTCCAGGGCTCCCCAGCTGATCAAGGACGAAGGGACATTCTGCCTCTGAAGCTCAAGCCCACTTAGATTTCTCCTGTATCACTTAATGATGTGAGCAGAGACTTAATTCTTTGAAGTGCCTGATTTAAGGAGCCGAAGAGCAAAGGATGTTTTTTGCTTGATCTGATCCTTGTTATTTAAAAAAGCAGAGGAGATAAAACACTTTCTATTTTTATCTATTGGTGTATTTTGAAGGCAGTGTTTCAGTTTGTTCATCTATATTCTGTCCTCTGCCTTCATTTAAGAGTTCCTGTCCGCTTCTGTATAAGAGTGTCAATTAATTTGTTGATATATCCTTTAGCTGATTACAGTTAACTTTTTCCAATTTGAAAGATAGTTTGTCTTATTTCAACTGACATATCATTCATTTTGCACTCCAATTTAATTAAGAATCCCAACTGAAAATTTCAGAATATGTACTGAAATAATCTATTTTGATATCATACCCAAAGTAAAAAAGTAAATAAGAAATCTGAATCTTCTGCCTTTCCAAGCATAGTCCATCCACTAATGTCTGTCAAAAATTTTCTTTAAGAGATTAAATTATTTTCCTTTTTTTCCCTTACTATCCAGATTCACTTTGTGCCACCAAAGTTCTAGATAGTATTGATTGAAATGCTACCCCACATTATAGCATTCCAATGACCTTCTGAATATTTCTACAGATTCCCAGGGCAAGAAAGAGTTGTGGCTTGTGATACTTTGTCTCTGATCTGCGGCTCCTGCATAATCATTTCGGTTTATGGATCTCATTGCTGTCCAGTGCATGAAGCTCCATTTTTAAGGGTATCAGTAGAAATGTAGTAGCCAAGCCTCCTTCTCAAATACTTCACTCTCACATGACATTTGTGTGAAGGAGCTACGTTAATTGAAGATTTGGAGAGACGGGAGATTTACAACACAAATGTGCTGATAACACCATGGGTTTAGACACCGTGTTTTATTTATTTATTTATTTTTATAACATTTTTTTTTATTAGTTTCAGATGCACAAAACAATGTAATAGTTAGACATTTATCATTTATATCCCTCACACAGTGACAACCCCCTTCCCCCATCTACTATCTGACATCACACACAGCCATTACATTTCCACTGTCTCTATTACTAATGCTGTACTCTGCTTCTTGTAAATATATATATATATATATTTACATTGTATATATATATATTACATTATATATATTTGTATATATTACATTATATATGTATATATATGTATGTATGTATATATATATATATATATATATATATATATATATGTATGTATATATATATATATATATATATAATTGTCGTTGACATTCATTATTGTTAAACTTCAGCTTCAGGTGTACAGTGCAGTGATCAGGCATCTACATCATCCCTGAGGTGGTCTCACTAATGAGACAAGGTGGTCTCCCTAATGAGGCCCTACAAAATCTTTACATTATTGATTACTTTCCCCAAATTGACTTTTGTATCCCCTTGGCAATCTTGTTGTTACCTATTGTGTTTTCTAATCCCCTCACCTTTCCTTTATCGCCACTCCCCCTCCCATCTAGCAATCCTCAGTTTTTCCTCTATGTCTCTGAGACTGTTTTTGATTAGTTCATTCATTTATTATTTTCTTTAGCTTCCACATATAAGTGAGATCATATGGAATTTGTCTTTCTCTGTCTGACTTATTTCACTTAGCATAATGTTCTCTAGGTCCATCCATGTTGTTGCAAATGATAAGATTTCTTTCTTCTTTATGGCTGCGTAATACTCCATTGTATAAATGTACCATAATTTCTTAATCCAGTCATCTACCAATGGGCATTTCAGTTGTTTCCGTGTCTTGGCTACTGAGTATAGTGCTGCAATAAACATAGGGGTGCATAAATGTTTTTGAATTAGAATTTTGGATTTCTCCAGTTAGATACCTAAGAGTAGACACCATGTTTTAATACTACTACATCCATAGTCCTATACTTCTCTGAAATTAATTTTCTCACCCTTACCATTTTCCTCATGACTCTGTCCTGTCTTCAAACTGGTATTCATTTTTAATACAAAAACATAAAATAAAACATAAAAATATCCATGGATTTTTTCTTATTTGGCACCAGCCTACCCATTCCAACAGGGTCCTCAACCACTATCCCAAGTAGCTTATGATCATTATCATGAATGAACACTGGCTTTAAGGAACAAAGAATGCTTTCCTTCATAAAAGGAAACAAATGTTAACTAGGAAGAGATTTAAAAAAAACACATTTTTACTACACTTCACTGCATATGGTCAGGGACCCTGATTACCAATATTAATGTGGTTATAGTTAGGTTTACCTTTCATTCTAGGCTTGTATTTAGGTTAGCTATAATTGAAGATAAGCCTGAAAAACAAGTAGTGTCTGTATTTCTTTTTTTATCTTTCCTTTGACTTTCAGCCTGAAGAACAGTGATAATCTTCATTTCCAGTATTGTCACTGAGCTTGCGTTTCATTGTAGTGACAGTACAGCTACCAGCATCAGTGTCAATATCCTTTTTGGGAATACAGCAAAACCAGACTCCTACATTCGGGAGAACTTGGTGCCTGCCAGGTATGTTACAGTTCAAATAAATGCCACGAGAAAAGCTGCAGATTCTAGAAGCAAACCTATCTTCTTGAAATGAAGACAATCAGCACAGATGATCTGCCTATTTAAAGGTAGGTTCCTGATTCTCCCTGAACTCCTACCTATGTATTAATTCTGCTGTTGTTTCCCAGAATATCTTGCATTTTCCATGAACATCTGACTGGTACTACTGCAATTGACACTATTCACATCTTAGATAGCATGTTATGAAGCAGTGAACAATGATTATAAACCATGTACGATCTGTAGACTATCTTTATGGAACCACTCTTGTTCATTTTTTTCTGTAAGTTTAAGCACATAACTAAGCCCTACCTCCATATCTTGATGCTGGTCATATAGCCAGCTATTAAGAATCGGAACTGATATTCTCAAATGTAACTGTGTATGTCTACCAGTTGAAATAAAATTTATTATGCTAATAGCTTCCATTCCTCCACTTAATTTTCAACTTTTAGTTTAAACTTCTGGAAATTAGAGATTTTATTTTAAAAATTCAACCCTACTAGATAGGTGAAAAGTGGTATTTAGAAAATTACTTAATTTCTAGGAGTCTTAGTTTCTTCATCTATAAAACTAGACTAGTAAAGAAATTTATAAGGACTGTTGTATATGTGAAATCATAGCATATAAGGAAAGCAAGGGTCATTAAATCAAATGCCCCCATAAGCCAGGTTGGTCACATAAATTAGTAAATCCAGACAAATGTAAGAGAGTAGGAATTTGGAGGACTTTTGGGACCTGCAACAGACAAATGTATTCAAACATAAAACTTGTCTTGGCCACATAAAACACTAAGGAACAAAATCTGGCCACGATTTACCTGAAACTTACAAAAATATTTAGTATGTAAGACATTCAAAACTGTTAGATCTCTCTTTCACTTTCACTTTCCTTTTACCTCCAATCCTGACATATTGGTTATTCCAGGCTTGTGATTAGTAATCAAAGTAAAAAATAAAGATGGCTAAAGCATTTTCTATATTTTTAAAAATCACTGAATCTCTTGGGAAGACAAGTAGCAAATAAAATATAACAAGTCAAGAATAATAATGGAAATTGAAGATAGCAGAATATGCTACTCTAAAATATGAATTTTGGAGTTTGGGACATGCCATCCTAAAATATATTGCTTTGATATGTTGATTGTTTTGAGTTGTAGGCACTTGGAAAATAGCAAAGGAAGGAAGAGGCTTTCTCTGGACGGACGCTTATCTGCCTAAAGTCAGATCCTCCAAAAGGAACTCAGATGCTATAAATCCTCTTTCTGGGAGTTTCATCAACCAGGGAAAATTGACTCATCTCAAAAGAGGAGCCTAGAAGTTGACATCATACTCAGACAAACTTTATCACAAACTATCTTACCTCCCATGTATTCTTGTAAGAGCCCATTCATCTTTCCTAAAAATCATTCACTCTCTCCTAAGAGGCCTATATTCCCTCTCACCTTTCCTTACTGAGGTGGGTTTTAATCCTGAATTCTAAAGCCACATTTTTGAGTTATTCATGTTTCCCTGGGTGTCTCTAGTGTATCTATGAGGTATATATATTAATAGGCTTCTCTTTGTTTTGCTCTGGTTAATTTGTCTTCTGTTACAGGGGTCTCAGCTAAGGCCTCAGAAGGGTAGAGCTAAAGTGTTTTAACTCCCCTACAAAAACATAAACCAATGTCTTATATATCTACAATGAAATCACCAAAGAAGGATTTACTTGTTGGGTCATCAGGGAGGATTTCATAGATAAGCTGGCATTTGAGCTGGTTCTTACAATAAAATAAGTTAGCCAATGAAAAACAAGGGGTGTCAAGGGCTTTTACAATTGCAGGAACCATTTATGCAAAATATGAAGAATGGAATATACCCGTATATTTGCCCAAGTGTTTATTTGAAGTCACTAACATCTTCCGGATATAAATCATAGTTCAAAGTCACTTTTACATGACTTTATGTTAGCTACCTAATATTTTCCAGTCTTGGTTTCTAGAACTATTCAATCATATGTTTTTGTGATAATTAGAGATAATATAATAGAGGCTCCAATATTTGTAAAAAGAAACAGAACTAGGCTTGGCTAAATTGGCAAGTCATGGTAGATTGTACCAGGGGGACATCCTTGTAAGAAACCTTAGAGTCTTATTTTCAACTAATTAGACGCCATGGAATGGTGTCTAAGGTCACAAGAAAACTAGATAAATGCTTACCTGGAATCTTTAATTATTCAGCAATACTTTGAACTCCTAATGTCTTTACCAAAGATTTATTCCCTCCACCTAATATAATTTGAATGGATGTTTCATTATATTTGTATTAAATTAAAATTTTAAACTCAGGATATTTTAATAGGTTTCAACAATATAATAATTTGGGAGACTCATTTGAGGATAATCTATAATTACTATTGGCATTCCTTACCTTCTTATTCAGGCCAAAGGGCACCAACATTCAATGTTAGTTGCTTTATTCTTTTGACTCCCTAATGGTTTACTGGTGTGTGTCAGGACCTTAATATCGCTGATCTGAACTTTTATAATATCCTACTGCACTCAGCCTCTCCTCCCCTCAATCTACTCTGAATTAATCTTTCTGGAACACAATTTTGATCTTAGTAATTCTCTGCTCAACAACCTTTAGTGATACCCCATTAACTACCAAATAACACAAATAATTACAAAATAAATTCTGATTATTCATCTTGGTTCAAACCACACTTGTCGGTGAACCAGAGTAGGAGTAAATAAGATATGAGGGAAGTGGAACAAGCAGAATATTGATTTGGAGTCACTAGCATCTTCTGGATTTAAATCATAATTCAAAGTCACTTTTGTATGACTTTATGTTAGCTACCTAATATTATCCAGTCTTGGTTTCTAAGCTAATCCATCAAGTGTTTTTAAAAGTTGCTATGGAGGGTTTTGTAGTGATTAGAGACAATATAATAGATGCTCCAATATTTGTGAAAAGAAACAGAAGTAAGCCTGTTTAAGTTGACAAGTTCTGGCAGCATAAATATAAGAAATTCAGACAAATATTCCAGAGTAGACAAGGAGACCCAAAAGTATACCAAGAGAAAGAATCCAGAAGGTAAACAAGTCATCAGGAGAGACTGACAGCTGATAATAGGAGGGACGTAAGAAAGTCAGGAGATTTTACCAGGTGGGTATCCCTGTAAAGAACAGGTCTAGGTAGTCCATTATTAGGAAGAAATGATCCAGAGAAGAAATTGAGATCAGAGGTGTCATACAGCAGATAGATGGCACCCAGTATCAGCAAAAGGAGTTGCCAGGGTAGAACTCAACTACAGGATACAACAGAGTATGAAAAACACCAACAAGACACAGCTGATCCCCAGCACCTAATATATGAATACAGATTTTTTTTTAAAAGATTTTTATTAAAAATATAGCTAACATGCAATATTATATTAGATTCAGGGGTATGCCATAGTTATTTAACATTTATATATACCATAATCAACATTTATTTATAAAGAAGTAATCATTATAAGTCCAACAACCATCTGACACCATACTAAGCTACGATAATATCACAATATTATTGACTATATTCCTTATGCTGTACATTACATCCCCATGACTTATTTGTTTTATACCTGGAAATTTGGATCTCCTATTCCCCTTCCCCTCACCCCCTTTTTAAACTTACCAATTACAGTTGACATTCAATATTATTTTATATTAGTTTCAGGTGTATAGTATAGTGGTTAGACATTTACATAATTTAAGACGTGTGTGGGGACAGAGCCCCAGAGAGCAGTTTCCAGGCTCTTGGCCTCATGTGGAGGGGTGCTGGCTTGGGTAGTAGATGGCCGTCAGCTGTGGCTAGTTGGTCGTCAGCTGTAACCATTGAGCCATTGGCCACAAATATAAAGGCCGCGGCTATGTTGAGGAGTCAAGGAGAGTCGAGGGAATTCAGACAGTCGGTGGGTTGGCAGAAAAGCGGACAGCAGGTCTCACGTCGTGTGAATCCAGCCTCCAGTGAGACTATAGTGGTATGAGTCCCCTACCTATGGCTCCGTGGGTGTTCCTTTTTGACCTCACCATATGTTCTTGTGTGTGGAGCAGGAGCTGAGACCCCACATGACACCCCGCATGAAAAAGTGATCCCCCTAACTAGTCTAGTACACACGTAGCACTATACATAATTATTAGCATATCATTGCCCCAGCCCCCTCCCATCTATCACACTAACAAATCTAGTACCATCTGACACCATACATAGTTACTACAATATTATTGACTATATCTCTTATGCTATGCCCTACATCCCCATAACTACTTTGTAACAACCAATTTGTACTTCTTAATCCCTTCTCCTTCTCTCGCACATGCCCCCAATCCCCTTCTCACCTTACAACCATCAAAATTTTTTTGGTATCTATGACTCTGTTTCTGTTTTGGTTGTTAATTGTGTTCTTAGATTCCACATATAAGTGAAATCACATTGCATCTGTTTTTCTCTGTCTGATATACTCCACTCAGCACAACACACTCCAGGTCCAACCATGCTGCCACAGATGGCAAGAAAACATTCCCTTCCATGGCTAAGCAATATTTCATTGTATATTTGTACGAACTCCTCTTTATCCACTCTTCCATCAACAGACACCCAGGCTGCCTCCTCACCTTGGTTATTGTAAACAATGTTGCAATGAACATATGGATGTGTATGCCCCTTGAAGTAGCATTTTGGATTTCTTCAGATAAATACCCAGAAGTGGGATTACTGGGTCCTTCATTGTCTCTTCATTGCCTTTGTTGTAAAGTCTATTTGCCTGTATAAATATTACTACCCCACATTTTTGTGTGTTTTTATTTCCATTTTCATGAAATATATTTTTCCATCCCTTCACTTTCTGTCTGTGTGTATGTTTCAATCTGAAGTTATTCTCTTATAGGCCACATATGTAAGGGTTTTGTTTCTTTTATCCATTCATGCCTTCTGTGTCTTTTGTTTGGAGCATTTCATCCATTTACATTGAAAGTTTTGTTGAATGTGTAGCTATTGCCATTTTATTATTCATATTATTCATATTATTTATTTATTTATTTATTATGTATTTATTTATTTTCTACCTTCAAGTCCCTCTAACATTCCTTGTAATACTGGTTTGGTGTTGAACTCCTTTAGCTTTTTCTTCTCTGGGAAGCTCTTTATCTGTCCTTCAATTTTAAGTGATAGCCTTGGTGTGTAGAGTAGTCTTGGCTGTACGTCCTTGCTTTCATTACATTCAACATTTTGTGCCAATCACTTCTGGCTGGCAAAGTTTCTGGTGTGAAATCAGCTGACAGTCTTTATGGGAGTTCCTTTGTAAGTTACTAGTTACAGCTGAGGCAATAGGGCAGAGCAGTGGAGCTCACCAGGCTAATCATTTTCAGATTTGGCCTGTGAGGGTGGAATCAACATAGGAAAGATGACATCTGCCTGCTGGCTGCATGGGAGAAGGATCCCCTCAGCGAGAAAGTCCTGACAGTCCTGCAGTCCTCCTCCTGCAGCCACACACCTCAGTCTGCCGCCATATGTCTCCAAGGGCCCCTGAGTCACCGCCCTCCGCTGGAGCCCACGGTGAGTGCCTGCAAGCGAGTGAGTCTGTGAGCGGGCTGTTTAAGAGGATGTCTTGGTTTCCTGCAACCTTCCATCCCACCTGAATGGTCAGAATTCCTACTGTTTTTGACAGCCAGCTGTTGTAAGGGCTCCTCTTCCTGGCACCAATACTTTGAGTCAGGGAGCCTGGTGTGGGGGATTAGGATCCCTCACACCTCTGGGGGGAACCTCCATGGCTGAACATGCCTCCTGATTCTCAATCACCACAGGGAGGTTTGGTGCCCATTCCTCATCTCCGCCATTCCTACCAGTCTTGACCTGGCTTCTTTACATTTTTAGTTATAGGGGTTCTGTTCAGCTAGACTTTAGATGGTTCTCCAGGATGATTGTTCCATAATTTAGTTGCAATTTTAATGTGTTCACAGAAGGACACAGGCATAGTGTTTATCTACTCTGCCATCTTGGATCTTTCAGCCAAATACATACATCTTTTGATTTCCCCGACTTTAAAGCCGGATCTGCTTTTGAGTCCAGAAATGGTGAAATATATGGGTTAATGACATCTCAAATATGTAATATCACCCTGGGAGTGATGTTTGGACTATAGCAGAGATAGGATCCAATCCAGACTCTTGTGTAATTTTGTTACTAATTTTGAACTGGACACTCTAAGGACTGTTAACAATTTGGTCTTTATAAATAGTGTTTTCATTTATGAAACAAATTTCCACTCAAACAATATACTTTGAGTAGAGTCAATATGCCACATCTATTCTCAAATAGGACACTAAAGAAATGATCCATATTAATAAGAAGACAAATGTATATCTATGCTTTTAAACTTGAGATCAGTGGTAGAAATAAAGAAACATGCATACCCCAATTAAAAATATTTAGACCAAATTTGTTTAACAAAACCATTACTATGTTCCAGGCACTTTTATTAACTCCATTTTACAGATGTGGAAACTGAGCAAAACAAGTTTAAGTAACTTGCTTCAGGTCATACTGATAAAAAGTGGTATATTCAGAATTTGAACTCCATAAATTTGGTTCTAAGTCTCCATATTTTTAATCACCATTTCATCTTGGCTGATTATATGTTAATAAGTGATTAAATAGCATCCATCAGAAGATAATTAGATATGATTGAAAATTAAATAAAAATAACTTCAAATGTGTATACCTTAGATTTGCTGCTTAATAAACCACCTCAAAACTTAGCGACCTAAAAAACAACTGTTTATTTAGCTCAGTCAGCTTAGTGGTTCTTCATGTCTGAATCAGCTCAACTGATCTGGGGGGTACGCTCAGTTAGATGGTCTAGAATAGCTTAATTCACACATCTGGCAATTGACAGGCTTTTGGCCAGAGTACCTTTCTTCTCTTCCACATGGTCTCATCTTCCAACAGGATAGCTCAGGTTTACTCACATGGTAATTTTAGGATTCTAGCATGAATCCAGGATTTTAGCATAAGAGGGAATCCTCCAATATGAAAGTTGTATTCAAGACTCTACATCAGCGGTTGTCAACTTGGAAGCAATCCTCCCTACCCCCATGGGATATTTCACAATGTCTGGAGATACAGTTTTTATTGGCATAGTCATAGGATTGCTACTGGTATCTAGTCGGTAGAAACCATACATGTTGCTAAATATCCTACTATCATCAGGACAATCCTCCAACAAAGAATTATCCAGTCCAAAAAGTCAACAGTGCTGAGGTCTAGAAACTGATCAATTTAGAACATATGTGTTAATGTCCCATCAGTCAAAGAAACTCCCATGGCCTACCCTATTTCAAGGGGTAATAAAATAGATTCCATCTCATGATGAAAAGAGGAGAATTTGTGGTCAGTTTTTCAATATTATATTGCAATAATAATGTAAACTATTTGAAAAAAAGGAAGTTAAAAAAAAGAAAGAAGATAGCATAGGAGCAGCAGCAGTAACAGAAGAAGCTCAAGGAAGAGATGAGAGGGGATTAATAGGGTTAAAGAATATTCATCAGGACAGCAAACCTGGGAGGTTATCTTTAATATTTTGCTTTCATTTAATCAGAATTTATGCACTCATATATGATTAGGTATGATTTTTTCATAGCCTTTAAGAGATGTCTCTATTTCAAATAGGGTTTTAAATATTTAAAACACTAAAATAATCTACACCAATAGGACATTAGCTTATATATACAAAGTATTTCAAAACATGGTAAAAAAGCAATTGTAATTGACTGATAAGCCTGTCTATAGTAATTACTGAGGCATTTATATAGTTCATTAGCAGTAAATCCATTATTATATTTCCCTCTCTCCATAAATGTAATTATTGCTAAAGGATAAACTAAAATCCATGTTTCTTACTGAAAGATCAATAATTACTGACCATATCATAAACAGAGACTTTGCTGAGGGAATTGGTTTGTTATATCCATTATCTTTTGAAAGAGTTCTTTAAATCTTAGTCTTTTATTAGTTAGGAAGAAGAAACAGAGAAAGAATAAAGAGAATTTAGCCATTTAAACTATCTACTACTATTTCATAAACTTCAAGCACACAAATTAAGTGTATGGATTAAAAAAATATACTTAATGATCTAACTATACTGATATGATGTAAGATATCTGATAATAATGACAATATTTTTGTCAATTTTTGTTTCCAAATACGTGGGATTTTGGTGTCAATTATGTTAAAAATTATAACAATTGATAATTATTATCATTATTATAACTGATACAGAATTTACCTATAAACAGCTAAAAATTACATACACTATTACATGGATGAACTATATAAAATTGTTAATAACATAATCATTTTATACCTGTACAAATTGCAATAGTATATGGTTCAAATTTATATCACTAGCTAACTCAAATTAAGAAAATCTGTAATTTAAAAAATAATTTTTAAGAGGTTTGGCAAATCTAAATATATTGCCTAAAAAAATTTGCATGATTTGGAGATGCTAAAAAAATAACTTCTTTAAATTTTTATCACGCCAAACATATGTGATCATGCCCTGTGCAAATTAAGATTTCAAAAACGATGTTAGACAGATATGACCAGAAAATTAAAAATTAAAAAGCAGCTGTTGGAAATGTTCCCATCTTTTTAGCCCATAAATGTAACACAACAAAATTTTAAGTATATACATATGCCTGTCATCCTCCAATTACCTGTGCACATATGCAATTTTAGTAAAGGATGGATTTGCTCATAGAAACATAAATGCCATTTTTCTAAAAGAGATACAAGTTTCTCCTTATGATATCTTTGCTTTGAAATCTTAATGAGGTGCAGTGAAGTGAGAAGAGGATATCCTCTGGGATCACACAGACCTCACTTATCATCTTAACCCTGCTCTTCTTAGCACTAGCCTAGATCTTTATTATTGTGAAGTTCTCAGAGGCTTAGTTTACTAGTGTGCAAAATAGGATAATAATCCTATCTTACTGTGTTTGTGATAAAAGATAAAGGAAACTATACATAAAGTATCCTTAACTATGTTAAGGTATATGCTCAGTTAATACAATCAGCCTAGTAATTTATATTATTTTTACAAATATGTTTGTATTATAAGTCAATATATATCATATTCTAATTAAGTTGTCTACATTGTACTTTATCTTAGCTCCTTTCTAGCTCCCAAGATTTCTAAATTCTTGCTGGAAGAGAAAATGAGAAAAGTCTCTGGGTTTCACCAAGTTTAATTTACCTAATTATTCCCATTCCTTTAATTTTATCATCCAATTTTTCCAGTCTAAAATTGTCTTCCTTGCTTACCACGTATATAACATACCCTTTGATTAAAAATCTTTTAAAAATTAGACAAGAATTTAGTATCTTCAATGTCTACCTTTAAAAATAAAATGTTACAGTTAGATAACGAAAAATAGATTTAGAAAAAGCTATCTAGATGGTCAAATAGTCTGAGTTCCTGACTGAAACTTCATTCTGTATGTTTGAACATTTATGTCTGAAAAACAATGTAGTTGCTTTGGCTTGGAAAATACTCCCTCTGTTTTCCCAATGTCAAAGTAATTTTCAATTTATCGCAGATGTGGAAGATAGCCAAAAATGATCTTAAATAAAATGTCACGTTCATTAATTCTATCCCTAAAGAAATATGATGCATAACCAATATGCCTTTCATTGATTACATATAGTGTATTAAATAATCACATTATAAAACCTGAGGGACAGAATTATAGATATTTGCAGACTGCAAATAAGCTCCAAAATAAAATATTTCTGCACAAATCTTTGGTGACTAGCTATGGAAATAAGGCAATATGAATTGATGGGTTCATTTATCTCCACCTCTTCAGAGACCAGTTTATATTTTTCACCGACTACATAAATACATTCTGTTTGACTATGAATAGTCACTGTTATGAGATACCTTTCAACAGCCCAGAACAGTTTAATCTTATCAAGGTTACAGCTGTACTTGTTCATAAATTATTCATTTAAAATGCATTTTTTAATTAAAAAAATGGGTCATGTGATTCATTTTGAAGTCCTACGGGTCATTGGAAGATCATCTTGGGATGATTCATTAATAACTTCTCTAGAATCTACAGTTTGCTATCCCACGTTTGTTCATAAATGAACTGAGTAATACCATCTATGATTCCTACGTTTTCTCTGTAAAATTGTCAGAGGCACCTTTGACTAACACCTCCATGGATTTAAAGACAATATGGGCTCATCATACTCTGGTACACAGATACCAGCCATGTGGTGCTTGGAAACCTTTGCCCATTTATCAGGCGAAATTGTAGTTCAGACTTGGCAGAAAAGAAAATAGAGCATCATATTTTTACTTGTATATAACATTACTGGTAACTGTAAACTGACACAATAAAATAGAAAATAATTTTTGATATCTGTGGTTACACATATCTATTGCCATACTTGAGGTCTTTGTGAAACATGATTTTAAAATGGATTAGCTATTATAAACCTATTTTCAGCTTTGAAAGATTACTAAATAATGGTCAATAACCTGACAGGTGAATAAAATTTTCCTAAGGTTTGGCATTTGAAGAATCACATAAAATGTTTAGGAATTACTGTAGCTCCATACAGTCTGTTGCAGGACCAGTGGTACTCTGGTGGCATCAATCGTTGATGCACCTTTGAAAGCATAAGTCATCTGAGCAATTAGTTCCCCTGCCAGTGATGCTGAGGCCACAGCTTTGACCTCTATAAAGACTCCTTTTCTTTGCAGAAAAAAGGAAAAAAGGCTTAGTTGAAGCCCAGAGACACACGCATACATTTATTTCACAAAATAGCCTGGACTGGGTAATATAACTTGAACTATCTCACACATATTTCAACCTCTCCCTTTCCACCGTTTTTTTCATCTCAACATATGAACACCGCCAAGACTTGCTCATCTTAAAAATTTTTATTATAAAAATATAACCTTCCATTAACTTTGTATCTCTTTATGTATACTGACTATATAACTATGTATATCCTTTCTTTGAAAGAGAAGATTTCCTTGCTTATTCTTCAGCTTGGAACAGTGTAACATCCACACCAAATTGCTCCTTAAACAACAAGCATTGCACACTAAGGTTTCAAAATTCATTGAACACTTAGTGGTCTTTATCTTGTCCCAGTGCCCCTTATACTTGACCCTCTGACATATCCTCCTTTGATTTATGACATTATTTTCTCCTTCTACAACTTTGATAGCTCTTTTTACTCTATCTTATGAAATAGTCTGCATTTTTTATATGTCTGTGTTCTCTTTTCTCTAGTCTTTTCTCTATTCACCGTATATCCTTGACAGATATCCATATACAAATTTCTTCAGAAACAACTGAAAAGCAGTTAGATCCCAAATATACGTCTCCAGACTATAGACTCTACTAAAAATTTCCATCTATCAACCAACTTATTTCCAATCTCTACTTAGTAGTTCCAGATACATCTCAAACTCAAGCTTAAAATCGACATCCTCTTTATTCCCTCAATCTAGTCTTCCTCCTCTCTCAGTAAATGACATCATTACTCATGCTCACCCAAACTACAGACAAAGTGGAGTTGTATTTAGCTATTGTCTGAGTACAGGCTGCTTTCAGCCATCTTTAAACACAGCTGTGTTTCTTTCCCCCAACAGACCTTCCAGGTGCCATAGATATAGCCCTTTTCTTGAGGCTTATGCTTGTCTTGTTAAAATTGCTGAAAAATTCCACAAGAGGTAAAGTAGACAGGGAAAAGAAACAATTTCATTAATGAAGAGATATAGATGGTCTTTACTCCCACTGCGGGAACATTATGTAAGGCTAGCTCCTCACCAAAGGAAAATTTCATCAGGTACCTATGACAAGAGCAGCTAATATAAGTCTTGGCACAGAAAGAACAGTAGCAAATGATGTTTCAATTTCCAAGTGGCTCTGACAACTGAAACAAGTCCCCTCAAAAAGATCATTTACCAAAATGTCTATATGACCCCTCACCTCTAACCCTGTCCCTAAAGATATTAAAAAATACACTCTTCTCACTTTCCCTCTTTTACTGATTAGGAAATTGAGTCCATCAAATGTTAAGCAGTTGGCCCATGATAATAATGTAAGATAAAAATAGAAAAGGTGCAACAAGTGTCATTCATGGATCACAATGACCATGTCTAGAGAACATGCTTATAAATTATGAATAGTATACAAGTCTATTTACTACTGTACTGAATGGTTAAAGACCTCAATAAGGGACTTGAGGATAAAATAATAAGAAAAAATTAGTATGACAAACGTTAAATCTTGAGTTTTAATTTAAACAAAAAACTTGCACAGATATAAACAGGGGTAGCAGGAAGTACATAAACAGGGGTATCACTCCAAGAACTCTAAGAGTTTGACTAACAAAATCAATGTTACAGTAAAAGCTTAAGTGTTTCTGAAACACACAAAATGTTTAATTCATTTAATAAAATAAACCTAAAGTATGGAGATAAGAATAATATCCTAACAGAATTCAGAGAGACAAAACATGGTGGTGTATACTCACTACTTCACAGGGGAGGGAAACGCTGAATCTGGAGCCTAAGATAATCTGAGTCACCTGGAAGATACTCTCTGTTTCTGAGCAAGGATTGTTCGTTAGACTTCTTGACTTGGATAAAATAACTGTCAAGATGTTCTTCCAACCTGTCTTCTTAATCTAAACTCATGAACTTACTTTCTGATATCTAATCCAGTGTTCTTGATATTAAAATACCAGGAAAGTGGGTGACTTAATTAGAAGGCAGATATAGTCTGGTCTAAATTTCTTCAAAAAAATGTATTATTCGCTGTATAGGAAGAAATTGGCTTTCATATATTATGTCAAGCTTTGGCATTTAATAAATACGTGAGTGCAACTAACTCTGTAGCACTGAAAATATTGTTTTTCACAATATGCCCAGTTGAAAACCAAAGATCTCAAACTGTGGCAAATTCTCCTTTAAAAGCCTCATTGGCTAAGGTAACATAATTTGGGTTGCCTTTCTTAGCAAACATGTCAATCTTTTTATTAGTATTAGTAGCAGTAGTGGTAGTAGTAGTAGTAGTAGTAGTAGTAGGTTTCAGGTGTACAAAACAGCATAATTATTAGACATTTGCACCCCTCACAAAGTGATAACCTCCTCCAAATCCACTACCCATCTGACACCATGCATGCTATTACAATACAATTGACTATATTCCCTATGCTGTACTCTCTCTCTCTCTCTCTCTCTCTATATATATATATATATATATATATACATATATATATATATATATATATATGTATATATATATATACATATATTAATGATAATATATTATATATTATTTATATATTATATATATTATAAATATATTAATGGTAATATGTATATTATATATATATTTGACATGCACTATTATTTTATATTAGTTTCAAGTGTATAGCACAGTGGTTAGGCATTTATATAATTATGTCAATCTTGATATGCAACTTTTCAACAACAATATAGAAGACCTAGATTCAATGGAATTCATGTGAAAAAAATCACCAAATTAGTCAGTAAAAATTAATGAGTTCCAAAGTAATTAAATGTAGCATCGAAAGAAAAAGAAATAACAGTGATAGGAAAAACCATTATCTGGAGATTTATATGAGATCCTAAATTTACTGGTATAACATTTAAAAGATAATTACTATGATAGCTATTTGTAAATATTTGAAGGCTCATCAATTGCTAAAGTGTTTGATTTGTTTTATATGAATCGAAAGGGACAGAACTGAGAAGCATGAATGAAAGTAAAAGGTGAATAGATTTTATGTGTTTCAGTGCAATGGGTTGCCTCGCAGGGTGGTGAGTTTCCAAGTTGCGAGCCAGGTTATGAGGCCTCCTTCAGAGATATTTTAAAGAATTCTTATATTGAATAAAAGTTGGGCTAAATGACTTCTAAGTGATATTCTAACTTAAAAGATTCTATGCTCAATGTGCTTAGTGAAAGATCAGTTAAAGAACCTATATATTCTGACTCCTGATATAACGTTCTCCCCATTATTTTCTCTTCTTGTTATCAGTAGTTGTGATTTCTTTTTTCTTTTCCTGTCTTTTCTTTCCTTTCCTTCTTTTTCTTTCCTTTCCTTTCCTTTTTCTGTTTTTTGTACATGGAGATGATACTCACTTACCTGTTAGCTTATTATGTACTCCTTTGCATAATTGTGTTTTTATTTGAGTTGCATGAATAAGACAGGGACATCTTCAAACAACATCAGATTTTTATTTTTCATACAAAACCATCACCTGCATGCCAGTGAAGGAAAATGCCCCCTGAGTATATCTTCTTTTCCTTAGTTCTATGTAATAGTGTTCCATGACTGGTAATTGCATGTTTGAAAACTAATTCACACAAATTATTAGACAGCCAATACTAACTGTTCACACAAGGATTTTTTTTTTTTATTAATCTGCCACAAGCAACTCCATTCTTGATATTGTGATTAGGGGGTAATTCATTAATCATACACTCAGGAGAAAATAGCTTATACAGTCTATTTTTGTCTGTATCAAACAAAACACCACACATAGAAATGCTTATTGTAAATGTTCTCATGAGAATGAAGAAAACGGGACATAAACTTAGCATCTTAATTTCTGTAGAACTCTGTTGTATTTCAAATTGCCACTTCATGATACACAAATCTTGCATTCCCAGATGACAGACTAATAGTGAGAGAGCACTAATCATGGAGGCATAAGCAATCAAAGTGCAAAAGTCAGGGCTGGTGTGAAGCAATTAACTTAATGTAAGAAATACTAGTATGATATATACAATGAAATCCAATGTGTTGAAAACAGGAATCAACTCACAAAAATGGTATATGTGATTTGTGCATTTGTTAACAAACTGTATCAGAATAAACCTGTCCCTTTTTAGTAAGCAAATGTAACACTTAATTTTTAGATTGTAAATGAAGAAAACATTTGTTAGCCTCTAAAGCTTATCTGCATATCTTGTCTTATAATTTAGTATCTTTCCACTATGAGAGGTTGACTCTATTATTTTAAAATTCAACAAATAGTAAATATATTAATTTAAAATACTGTAATAAGATAATTTCCAAATTCCTTTGATTTTGGACTTAAAATATCCAATTATTTTTAAAAGTATTATTCTGTTCAACTTTTTTTAATATCCATGCTTATCCTTAAATTTGAGCAAAATGCATTCTTTGATTCTAACAACCAAAAACCTATATATTAGTTAATTAATTAGTTTTGCTGCTGTTGTTCAGAAACTCACATATACACACAAGTTTACTAAAAACACATACGAGAATCTCCTAAATGAGCAGTCGTGAGCAGAGGTTCAGGGCTGCTGTGAAATTTATAGAATAGGATTCATAATTATTTTTCCTATATTATTTTGGACAATCCACACAATTTTCTTCGCTCTGTTTCTTCCTTCTTTTCACATAACACTTCCAGCTTTGGGGAACAGAAGCAACCTACCTTTAAAGGATTCACTGTCTCAAGGATGCTCTGAATTACAAGGGTAAGCTTCCATCCCCATAACTACTGTCCCAGCCTCCACTCCTACATGACTGTGGGCCAGGAGGAACCGTCAGTGAACACAGTTTTGAGCTTTATTGCTTCTACTCCTGACTCCAGCCCTCTCCTGCCACCCACTCACAGTATTGAAGACCACCAAACGCTTGCACAGTTTTGTTGGTGTTTGGCTGGGGAGCAGTGGGGTAACAAAATTGAAATGATAAATGTGATCATGAATTGCACACTTTGTTTTGTAGGTTTTAAGAATCTATCGAAGGTTTTAAAGCAGAAGAGTTAATGACAAAAGTGGTATTTGGGAAGGATAAGTTTTCAGTGGCGTGCAGGAAGAATTGGGTGTGAAGAGGAGAGTATATAGCAGATACCAGCACACAAATAACCAGTGAGAGGTAGAGAAGATACAGAAGTATCATGACCTTTGCCCTGAAATAGCTTATACAGCCCCTTATTTGCGGTTTCTCTTTCCATGATGGTTTCAGTTATCTACAGTCAACCACGGTCCAAAAATATTAAATGGAAAATTCCAGAAATAAACAATTTACCAATTTTAAATTGCATGTTGTTCAGAATAGTGTGATGAAATCTCACTCTTTCCCACTCCATTGTTCCTGGGTGGTGAACCCCATTGTCCAGTGTGTCCATGCTATATATGCAACCTGCCCATTAATTATTTAGTTGCCTTCTCAGTTGTCAAATCAACTCTCACAATATTGCAGTGCTTGCGTTCAACTAATTCTTATTTTACTTAATCATGGATCAAAGCACAAGAGTTGTGATGCTGACAATTCAGATACGCCAAAATAGAAACCTTGTAAAATATTCCCTTTAAGTGAAATGGTATATACGTACAAGAAAAACATAGTGTATGTGTGTATGTGTGTATATATATATATGTATACATATATACATATATATATATACATATATATATATGTATGTATATATATATATATATAGAGAGAGAGAGAGAGAGAGAGAGAGAGAGTTGAGTGCTATCCATTGTTTCAGGCATCTACTAGGGGTCTTAAAATGTGGATAAGGGTGGGGAGGGGAGGGCTACTGTAATGGCAGAACCAAGGCATATAAAATCATTTCTTCTGTTCCCGGGAATTAGGTGAACACTTTTGCTATGAAATAGTGGCTTATTTAATAGTGTAACAAAAATGAGAAAAATACATAAATATGTTAATATTCTGAAATGTATGAATGAGATAATTCATGCCATCGTAAGTCATTAAATGTAAAATACCAAGGAATGGAAACTTACGGAACTTTTGAGTCTTTATCGTAGATACCAAATGAAATGCCAAGAAAAAGTACAAAAGACAATAAAGCCTTAGAAAAATATTGAAGCTCCATATGGAATATCAGCTCTTTTACACACCTAGACAGTTGCTTGGTGTGTTGATTTCCCTCTGCATGCATTTGTTTAGGAGAAAGAAATCAAAGGAAAAAAAGAAAGAAAAAAAAAGATGGGATGCAGTTAGAGTTCAGGGTTACAAAAATAAGGCAAGGGATAGATACACAGAAGTGCTCATGTTGGACGGTGCTTCTGCTGACAGTGTTGTTGTCAAAATGTAAAAGAATAACAGGAAAAGTCAGCATGAGAACAGCAGTCTTGTCCACAATGCCTTTAGAGAAGAATAGCCCTGGTTTGTGAATAAATGCTCTTTGTGTTTCTGGCTCAGCTTTGCCTTGTCTGCTACCTAATTCAGCCCACGTTTTACTTTCTGGCTGCTGCTTTTTTATGTACATGCTAGCACTATTTATTCCTTGGCAATGCTCAGCAGTGTAGTATTACCTAAGGCAGCATTGCAGTGTCAGTTTAGCTGGTTAGAACAAAATGCTCAATAATCTAAAGGCACAGAGGAGTGGTTTAATAAGGTCACTTGGCTTTGTACAGAAAATCCCTCCCCCGCAAGGCTGTCCTTCTCACTCCTGCCCCTTTGGGACAGTGGACTTGCACATACACACTGTCACCGTCTGGGAAGCCATTCAAAGGAACTGTTGTGACAATACGGTCATTTTAGGGATGTCATCCTGTGGGAAGGCCACATTGTTCTTCCGCTAGTCAAGTTGGTTGGAGGTTTGTTTGCCTTTGTTTATAACACTTAGATGTAGCTTATGTCAATTTATAATTTTAACAACTACTTAGGTAATCTATTACAACATACCTGCTTCACTTGGAGAAGACATTGTGAATCTCTGTAGCAGGTATATAGTCACACCGGGTCCCAGACTTGGTTGGACCCTAAGTATTACTCTACAGGTGGCCAAGAAAGCCCTATGCACATTTTGCTATAGGTCTATGTCTCAAATCCATAAGAATAATTTTTAAAAATTGCTACTAATACCTTTTATAGATCTTTAGTTTGATTTAAAAGTTGATGTTATATTGACATCACACCCTGACTTGTACACTGTCATATGCAAGGACATAAACACTAGATTGCTTCTTTATTCTAGTCTAAAGTAATTTCAACTTTCACCAATGTTGTTTGCTGACACCGAGACATGTGGAAATATTACATTTGTGTGAGAAGTCAATGAGAAAAGTTAATTGTTTATGTGACATATTTATAGATTATATTTTGAAACATAAGAGTTTACAAACATATTAATCATATATATCAGCTAAACAAATTATAAAATTGTACCTGTTTTATTGAACAAAAACAGAGGTTCAGATGTATTTCAACTTACTATCATGATAATACAGGACAGGAAAATAAGAGTCTGCTATTTTAAACCAGATTTCACTGAATAAACACCATTTACATTTAGAGCAAAGCAAATATTCCTAGTTGATAGAAAATTTAAAATATGTGGAGATAAATTGGGCTCTGAATTATTATTAATTTTTGTAATCTTAGAACATGATATACTGTCCAGCACATCATAATCCCTTAATGTTGAAGCCCGTATGGCCTCCAAATACTGAGATGCATAGCAAATATCCTTTAAATGCACAGTTGAGTTTGAAAATATGTTACAGAAATCCCCAGGGGACAGAAACTGAAATGCAACTCTGGAGGAGGTGGGTAAAGGATTATTAGTGTCAATAACCTAGGATTGTATTTGTTATCATAGAAACAGACAAAAAAGAATGAAGCCTTGGGTGAGCAGAGTGAATTAGATCTAAAATCCACACAAAAAAAGCTACAAGGAGCTGAGGGTAACTTCTTCAGAAACTGGTAGAGAAGATTAAAAAAAAAAAAAAAAAAAAAGGAGATTGCATACAGCAGAAGGGAATTTGTCTCTCTTGGGTTTGTCCTGCCATCATTCAGACCTACTCTCAGACCTGCCCTCATTCAACACTTTATTGGTGAAATAACAAGTGTTGTTAGACCAAAAGTGTTTTCCTTTGAAGAAGTTCTGCTTTTGTTTCTGTCTCATGTCCAAATTAATTTATTCATCAACTCTTGATTGCTATTATTACATATTTTTTTTCAGATTTGGGTTTATGAAATTAGAAAATACATGAGCAATTTACCTTGAGCAAGTCAATAGAAAAAACTATCACAATATAATGGAATCTTAGTTTAACAGATCTTTCAGGTAGAGATTATAAAATAAGACAGGATAAAATAAGACCAGTCAACTTGAGTTTTTTAAAATTTAAAAATATAGTCTTTGAAATGAATCACTCAGCAGATGAATTAAACAGTGAATTAGACACAATTGAAGAAAGATTTAGTAAAAACTGGAAAAGTCAACCAGATTGTAACATAGAGACATAAAAATAGGAATCTATGAAAGACAAACTGTAAGCCATGGAAGAAAGAATGGCAAGTTCCAATGACATTCCAACAGGAATGCTAATAGGAGCCAATAGAAAATGGGGAAGAGATAACATTCATAGTTATGTTCCAGAATTGATGAAAGACATCATTTCAGGATGATGAGTTCCAATTATGATAGAAACACTCAGATACAATATAATGACACTAGAGGACACTGAAGGGAAGAGAGAGAGAGAGAGAGAGAGAGAGAGAATATTATAAATGTAAAAAAAGGATAAGAATTAGCTACAAGAGAAGACTAGATAGATAGCTTTCTTTTTCAGCAGAACCAATAAAAGCCAGAGACAATAGAAACATATATTCAAATGGCATCTAAGTAAAGACTTACAGTATGTGTGTGGGTTAGCCATGTGAATTTCAGAGAAAAGGGGCGGGAGAATTTGGGATCAAATCAATGGGGCTACAAAGTCCTTAAGACAAGGATATGGCTTGTTTACTCAAGAAAAAGGCCAGGGTAGCCAGAGAATATTAAGAAAATAGAACAAAAGAAGCACATGAAATCAAAGAAGAAACAGGGCCAGGTTATATGGGGTCCTACAAGCTAAGTAAGAATTCAAAACTCACTTTAAATGACATGTGAAACATTGCAGAGTTTTAAACAGAGAAGTGACAGAATTTGATGCACACTTTAAAAATGATTACAGCGAGAATTCTGAAAACAGCCTGTTAGGAAGCAGGGGTGTAATTAGGGCGATCAGCTAAAAGGTTGTTACAGCAACGTGGGCTTGGACTTTGGTATTACAACAGTGGAAGTGGTAAAAATGTTCCTATTCTGGGACAATTTTGAAGGTGGAGTCAACAAGATTCCCTGACTGACTAGATATAGAGTGTGGCAAAAAGAAAAATCAAAGCTGATTCAATGATTTTTGGCTCTAGAAGCTTGAAGTATGAAACTGGCTTCAACTGTGATGAAGAGGCTGCAAATGAAGGCCGTTTGGGGAAAAAAAAGGCTAGTTTGTTTTAAAAATGCTATGCTTGATAGTACTATGAAGTTCAAATGTATTAGGTTGGTGCAACAGTAATTGCGGTTTAAAAGGTGAAAATTCATTGCAAAAACCGCAATAACTTTTGTACCAACCTAATAGCCAGAGTTTCTAGAACGGGGATGCTTCACATGTTTTTTCTGTAATCACTTAACCTTGCCATTACCTTTGTAAATAGGACCTTCACTAAAGTTTGTTCTATTACCTTGTTTGAGATTTCTGTTTCCTGCTACAACTATGAATGATACAATTATTAAATGAATAATTAATTAATGTAATGCAAACTCTCCCACCGCTTGAGTTTTTAATGTCAGAATCTTTTCAAGTGTATATATTGGCATACACAGATTTTCAGAACTAAAAGAAAAATTCACTAGATTTAATTACCGTGTTTCCCCAAAATAAGACCTAGCTGGACCATAAGCTCTAATGCGTCTTTTGGAGCAAAAATTAATATAAGACCCGGTCTTATTTTAATATAATATAAGACCAGCTCTTTAATATAGTGTAATATAATAATATAATATAATATAATATAATATAATATAATATAATACCAGATCTCGTATTAATTTTTGCTCCAAAAGATACAATAGAGCTGATGGTCCGGCTAGGTCTTATTTTCGGGGAAACACAGTTGTAGTATGCTATGTGCATTTATTGTAACCAAATTCCAAACAATGAAAATAGTATATGCCACTTGAATAAAACTTTCATGAAAAGTAAATAAGAAAGCATTTAACAGATGACCTGGAATTTCACATTAAATCACATGTCATGATCTACTACTACAGGAACAATTATGGACAAACTATGTGTGTATTTAGAATTTTTGTTTTGCTTTGCTTCGTTTCATTTCTTTCCCATGCTGAAAGTCAGCAATGGCATGTCCCAGCAAAGTCTAGGAATGCTATTAATCACATTAATATAAAGAGAGAAAAGGCTAATGTACACAAAATAATGTCCAAAGTTATAATTAACTGACAGAGCTATTCATAACATGAAGCCCTGGATGTTTTAAGAAAAATGGATACAAAATTGTGGAATTTGTCTATTAGCTCTATGGAAATGAGAAAGAAAGCATGCTTAAAGCTAACTGATATATAGAATCTACCAAGGGACAAACTACAGACTTTATGTTTTTAAATTTCACCTGTGAATTATCACACACCTTCTGAGCCCCCATCTCCCTCTTCCCTGTTTGTGGGGCAAAGCATGGTAGGGAAAGGAGACTGATCCTACAATACCAGTGTTATCTAAAACAGAGGCAGCTCATGTTTTAACATCTGCTCCAACAATGCCCCTCGTAGGTGTCATGCTCAATAACACATTTGTTCTCCAAAACTCAGAATATATTAAAGACAGAAAGAAATAAAAGGCATACTTTTTAGAACTACATTTATATTGAAATTTAAACACCCGAGTGAAAGAGATTTACATAAAAGAATGTGACCTACATGATATAATGTACATGAGTGAAAATTGCTTCTCAGTTTTTCATAAAATTTTAGCTTGACTGGCAGGTACAATGTAAAAACAATATGCATGCTCTGCTTTCATTTAGATTTTCACTCTCCATGTCATATTGAATTATATATATTATTTATATATATATATATAATATATGTATATATAATATATAAATATGTATATATGTGTGTGTGTATATATATATATATATATATATATATATATATATATATATATGTTTCACCACAGCAATAATCACTTCAAAGCATATTAGTGCTGTCCCCTTATGTGATATAAACAAATACGTGTCAGAACACTGAATTGTTGCTTTAACCTTGGTCTAACATGGCTTAACATAATGATATTATCCCCATTTATATGAAAAACGTAAAATAGTGGGTTTGCTTAATACACATACACGCGCACGCAGAGCATATCACATAAGGGCACTATTTCCATATAGTAGGTCAACAAAATGTTGTTAAATATGTTTGATTCTCTAAGAATCAGGAAGCACTATCTTTTCTTAATAATATACATTTAATTCTAATATGTGAGTTCATAAATATTTACTGAGTGCCTAATATATGCTAAGCAACGTACTAGAGAGAAGGCAAAAGAAAATAGATAGGTTTAATATAGCATAATGGGAAAGAAAAATATAAATCATAAATAGAAATTTTTCATATAATATGTTCAGTGTTAAAGTAGGTGTACGCAGAGTGGGATAGGCAGCACAGAAGAGACTTGTGTAGCTAATCCGAACACTTTGTAGTAAGTTCCCTGAAAGGGATGGTTTGATATTTGCCAAACTGTCACACAAAATATAGGTAAGGTACTTTGGAGTACCTTATGCTACAATGAAGTTTTCCAGCTTTTAAAATGTTTCAAGTTTATTAGGCATGATTCTGTAAGAAAATTTACTCTTTCTTGAATACACTAACCATGGAATTAATGTCTACAATTATTTTCAATGATTTATAAAATAAACAGTTTTATCTTTGCATTATTTTAATAATGATATAAATTTTTTATGGACAATAAGTGGCTATGGTACTTCAAGGAATATTGTGATATGAAAACACGGTACTTCCAGCAAGGATTCCTATAACAGGTTATTGGAATAATTAATGTGGAAAAAATGATAAGTCCTAAACGAGGGCACTAAATATATGTGTGGAACTTGGCTGAAGTAATCACTTATGTTTATTTGGTAAAGTTGGCAGGACTTACTATACGGTGGGATGTCGGGGTGTGAGATGAAGGGCTCTGAAGTGGCTCCCAAGATTCTGACTTGGAGGATTAGGTGTGTGGTAATGAGGAATGCAGATGTAAGAGTGGTTCTAGGCATATTGAAGTGAAAGTAGATGTGAAATATCCAAATATCTTTATGATCTAAAGCTCAAAAAATTGGAGTTCAAGAAGTATTTGGAAGTTATCTACATGCAGATATAATTAAAGCTATGAGGGTAGATGAGATCATCCAAAGGGAACACATAGAAGCAGTGCTAAATTCCAAAGTAGGAGCCCAAAGCAGTAGTTACAATATTTAAGGAGTAAGTAAGCATAGGAGGCAGTGTCAGTGTCCACAATGCGAGTGTGGAGAGAACAAGAGGAAAACATTACAGAGACACAAAGGCAACCTGAAGAGATTATTGCCATGGAAGTCAAATAACTCGTAGTTTTCAGAAGAAAATCAGAGTACCTACCGCACTGGAGATATCCACCAATGTTAAGGGCCAAAAAGAGACTATAAACTTGATTTACAGGTATTGAAGACTAGGGAAGTAAGGCCAACCTCCTGCTGAGGAGAACCAAAAAATAAATATAAAGAAGTTGGAATATATGAAACAAAACGAAGTCATCATAAATTTAACAATGTAATGAGAAGATAGAGAAGGTAAAGGAATAGTTCATTTTATTTACTAATTTTGCTTATTTTCAGTGAATTGTGAACAGATACAAGTACAACATTTTTATAGACAGAATGAATATCTACTGATGAAGCATGAGAATGAGAATTGAAGAAAACTCATACTGATAATTTACCGTGAAATATTAGCACATTTCAGTGTACATCTTAGGTATTTCTTCATTCTTTATATCTCTGAAAATATGTGTGAGTAGCATAGCTCTCACATGTTACAACTTACAGAGAAACTGTCTTCAAATCTAATAATTTGAAAGAACAATTTTCCAAAATAAATCCTCTCAGGGAAGGAAAAATTCTATTGTTTTTCAGTGTTGGTTGTAGACACATCAACTCTTGAAGTTGTTTCCAAAACATTTTGCTCCTCTATTGTTTTTTCCATATCAGAAGAATTATATTTCTAAGGGGACTACATAAAAGCATGAAATGTAAGGACAAGATATAATATGTTGAAAAGCTAGCTCTGAGTGCAATATAGTGAATGAGCTTTTGTTCTGGATAAACACAAAGAGCAATTTGTATATTTTTTATTTGATTTTTTAATATGAAACTCAATCTTTGAAAAAGATGTTATTTTGTTATCTTAATTAGTATTTTTTCCAGATACCTTAATTGTTTATATTTGTTTTACAATATATTGACTAGTTTAGGAGCAACGAATTTCAATGTGTTTAAAAAGTAACATTTTTAAGAACAAGTTGGTTGTGATGTCATAATTCCCCTCCAATAGCTTGTAGTAGTGTATGTAAGACATTGATTTACATAAGAAACAAAATTCATGAATGCAGAAATGTATGAATTTAACATTTAAAAAGTAAAATTGCTACTTTTTGGAGTAAAGTAATACAAAAGAATATAGTTACTTGTACAATATCAAGTATTAATGATAGGAAGCAAAAAGCAAAGGGGAAAAGGTGTCTATAGAATTTCATGAATTATTCAGAATTTTTTAAGTGGCATAACTAATTTACAGCTGTGTACACATAATACAAAATGGCATACAGTGAAATGAACAAATGAGGACTTCTCAACATGTGCCTTTTTTTTTTTGACTCCACTGCATCCCCAACTATGACTTTAATTGCTATCTAATTGCCAACAACTCTCAAACCTACATTCTCCTCTCTCCACCTCTCCCTTGGCTGTTTAACACTTCCACTTGCATGTCTCAAGGGTACTTAAGACTTTATCTAATATCAAACTCAAGATTTTTCTTCATAAACTGACTCTTGTTTAGGAGCTCCTGTTTCCATGAATAGCACAACCATTTATTTACTTTAACAAACCAGAAACCTGGAGTCATCTTTAACATCCTTCTTTGCTTTTCCATTATTATAGGGTATTATATCTATATGCATCTTTTATTTCAAAAGCTACTAATGACTTTGCAGTTTGTTTTGGGCATATGTAAATAATCACTAATAAAATTATATTTCATTAGTTTTAATGCTCACTGCTAAGCCTACAGTTCAAAATCCTTGATCCCTCTCTGTCTCCATCTATGCCTTTAACATTCCCCCTTTCTTTTCCTCCATCCTTCCTTTCTCCTTCTTTTTTTAATCTTTGACGTGGCTGGAATATTTTT
Source organism: Rhinolophus sinicus (assembly GCF_036562045.2). NCBI lineage: Eukaryota > Metazoa > Chordata > Mammalia > Chiroptera > Rhinolophidae > Rhinolophus > Rhinolophus sinicus. The sequence continues at coordinate 125,064,055 of NC_133755.1, read as the reverse complement.
AGTAGTTATATTTTTTTGTGGATGGTTCATTGATCCATTCATTAACACATTTATTCAACATGTTCTTATAATACACCTACTTTGTAAATTGCACTATGCTAAGGGATATGTCTCAAAACAAATTACAAAAATTCTCCACTTAATTTTCAACAATTGTTTGAGGCTCTGTTTTACGAGGATGGTTGAAGTGGCGTTAAGATAAGACAAATGGGCATATGCATCCTGCACTATTTTTAGATATTCCATGGAGGTGCCTATGAATTGTGTTTGGACTGTCTTTCCAACCACATCAGGGATTCATTCATTGAACAACCATAATAATTATGCACCCAATACTGTGCTGGGACTAGAATACAAAGATGAATACAATACAACTTATATTATACTATAGTACAGAGAAACAAAACAGTGAAAAACAAAAATAAGGAAACTAGGATGGACAAAAGGAGTCATAAATTCCCTGAAGAGAGAGTGTTTAGAAATACCTCATTGTAAAGAATGTTTTTCTTCTAGGGACTTGTGCAGTTTTTCAGGAGACTTTTCCTCTCAAGAGTAATATCACAGTATCCTTCTTTTCACAACTAACGGGACTTCCTATTCTTAACCTAGACACTTAGGTTCTTAGCTTTTCTTAGCTGGAATTTCAGTAAAAGGAAGTTGTTGCCTGCTTGTAGTAAGTGGTATGGTGTGTCAGAAAACAGATACTAAATTTCACCTCTTGTGAACATTTTCTATGACCATTACTACTATTATTACCAGTAGTAGTAGCACCAATAGTAATAATACCATCATTATTTTCCAGAATTGGAATTATCCAAGGATAGAATTTAATCCCTTTCTCCTAAACCTCTATAAAGGGATCCATTAATGTCAGAGAAATAGTTGTAAAGTTATCATTATGGAATAGGAAAGATGTCAAAAAAGCAAACTAAAAATGAAAAAGAGGAACTAAACTAAGTGATATAGATGTTAAGTCAATGTGTGGCCCATGTGAGAGTAGATACATGTTGTCCAAGCCAAAATTAATACTTGAGACCAGTGTTGAAAGGCGCAGCAAGATCACTCAAGATCAGGATTATAGGATCGAAGGAACAGCACGGTGAATATAGTGGTGCAGATATCTTTTTGAGTTAATGCTTTGGATTTCATTGAATAAATACCCAGAAGTGGAATTGCTGGGTCATAAAGTAGTTCTATTTTTTAAATTTTTGAGGAATTTCCGGTTGGGGAGCTAGGTGAAAAAATTAAGAAATGTACATTGGTAGTTGCCAAATAGAGAGATGTAAAGTAAAGCATGGGCAATATAGTCAACAATGTTTCAACAACTATGTATAGTGTCAGGTGGGTACTAGACTAATGGGGTGTGGGAATCACTACATAAATTATATAAATGTCTAACCACTATGCTGTATACTTAAAACTAATATAAAATAATATTGACTGTCAACTGTAACTAAAAAATAATAATAATTAATTAAAATTTTTAAAAAAGAAGAGCACGAATTGTTACACACATTGTGGAAAAGCCATTCACCTTTCCAGTAGGTCTCAACAATCTTGTTCTGAAACCAAATCTGAAAAGTTTGCTAGTCACAATACTACATAAAGTCTTTAGATATAACTATATAAATTTCCAATTTCTAGACATATAAACAATAAAAAATATATAGTACAGATCTAGATATGAGCCTTTATGTTAGTAATCTAGTATTTTGATTATCCATTGTTAGTGCAGATATTTGAGAGTGGTTAAACCTGGAAGGAATCTTAATGATCAGCCTTATTCCTTTGTTTTACTAATGACATGACTTCGATCCAGAGAAGTTGAGTGACATCTGAAGGTGATATATTAATGTTGAAACCAGGATTAAAATTTCAATGTTCTAACTTCTAAATAGGCTGTGTGTTTTTTTAAATTTTCAATATATCTATCACTCTATAAATGGGTGTAAATGTTTGTGAACACAGATACAATGCCTATTGCATGTATGAATAACTATGATAAAAGTAATTACAACAATGATTCCAATTATCTTAGTTAATCCGTGTAAAAACATAATTGTGTCATTTCATACTTTCGTGTGCAACCAAAACTTAATGGGAAATACACATGTAAAAATGTAAACTTTCATTCAATAACCTCTTCCGAAATTATAATTTTACTTAGTTCCATTTTAAATATTACTTCAAATTACATATCTGTTTTATTCAGAGAAACACCTCCCTGAGAAATGCCATGAAACATTAAAAGTAAATGTTTTTTTTGTTTTTTTTATAATACAAGAAAAAAAAGAATAGAAAATAATGATGAAGAAAGATGTTAGGCTTCAATCCATCAAAGGAAAACACTGTATTCTTCAATTATTGCAAGTATGAAGGGAAGAAATGAGTAAGTACAGAGACATTAAAAGGGAACGTCATCTCTTACCTTGCTGTCATCTCATACCTTCACATGATATGACCCCTTTAGCTGCAAGCAGCTCTCATGAAGGCAGACAAAGAGGGCAAAAAAGATCAGCACTGCAGCCCTCCTCCCTGACAGGTGAATGTAAGTGGCACTTCTAATGCTGTTACAAATTTATTAAGTATTCCAAAGTTAGAATTTAATCGGAATATTTTTGTCACATTATCCATCACTAACTTAGAAGAGATGGAATTTTCTTAAACAGCCGCACAGTGCAGTGCCTTAGGCAGACTTTTAGTCATTTCAGTTTGTCACAATGGACTAGTTCCATTTTAATGATTTAGTTAATTGTGTGACAAGCTATGAAAAATGGGAGTGACCCAATACTTAGTCCAAGGAATATGCCAAGGTCTAGCAGTTAAGTTACTGAGAAGCACTCTCATTTGCAAATAAAAAAAAAAAAAAAAGAAAAGAAAGAAAGAAAGAAAAATTCTTACTTTTTCTTTTATGAATTTCAGATTTCATATGTTAAGCAAAAGTCAAGTTAGAGAATAGCAGTTCATTTATATAAAGACAAGATGAACACAATAAAGTCACATTAGCAGTTAAGTGATCAAGTTAAATAAGATACAATTTAAGTGAAAAGATAATTAAGTGTTGAAAATGTAATGATCCATTTGACAATAGGAGGATAGAAGATGCAGAGAATTCCAAATACAACCTCCCAATCTAGAAATCACATTTAGTATTCTTTACAAGGGAATATATGCATCTGATAGCATTGTGTTAGTTTAAGACTTAACCTATCATTTAATTAAGGCACACTAATATTATATAAAATACATCCTTTATAATCACTGTAGAGTCAGGGACAAGGATTTTTTATAAAAAGGATGCATCATAGAAACATCGATAGAAAAATAATAATAGTGTCTTGTCTCTACTGTGTTTTGATTTTGCATAAGAATTGTATTGGTACAACCTTGTCTGTCCTGCTAATTCCTGCATTAAAAATGTTCACTCCATCTTCACAGAAAAGTAAAGAAGTGGCTATGAATGACTCAAAATACAAGTAATAACACATCTTTACATTCAAATCAAATATCATATTAATCTCTATAGTATTTTGAAAATAAGATATTCTGTCGCATCAGAAAATCTGGGCTTAAGTAAATAACTGAAGCGGCTAGGGTAATCTCCCCGAATTGAGGTTTCTGTGTCTGTCAAGTTTGACTATTATCATTTGCCTTACATGATTATTGTGAAGAGAAAATGTTAATTTGTGTAAAATAAATAATGCAGGTTTATATCAATAAGGCCGTATATCATGCTGGCAAAGATTAGGAATTTGAGAAGGCTAACGGGTAACCTCTCTGGCACAGTGAAGGATATCACCAGACAACAGAGCATCACAAGTATATTGTTACTCATTCCAGGTAGGTATTACAAACAATAGAGTGACCAATTAATGATCCATGGAGGATAGTACTGCAACATTCAGAAAAAAATAATAACCCATCCTACCTCAAACTATATAAACCTCAAACTATTACATATTCCAAATAGAAACAAGTCATGAGGTACAATGTTGAACTGGCAGGTAAATGGATTGATTGGGTAACATATCACATCTTTTGCTTCTCTATTTTTATGATATATAGACATTCTATGCTCTCAGGATTTTATCACCATGCTCTAATGTCTTTTAAGTGCAATAGATGTGCATTGAAATTCAATGCCGAAATATAGACAGTGACATGGTCACAACAAACCAAACTCATAACAATTTTATGACAGGCAACACATCATCAGTTTACAGTGTATACTATATTCACAGATTGTAGTGTTGTCTAAATGACTTTCTAAAACACTGAATAAGAGATATACATACTAACAATATTTAAATAATTTATATAAAAATAAATGCATGATGGTATCCATTCATAGTTCCTTTATAAAAACTTAATGTACTTTTTCATTTTATAAAATTTCATATGCAAAAATTTTTTCTCTTAAAATATACAAAATCACTGGAGAAGACAGGGTTTTCATTGTTTAACTTTAAGCCATGCGATTAGACTAAAAATAGTTTAAACTCTATTACAAAATGAACATGTTCCTTAAAAAATACAGATGTGTGTAACATAATTTTTTATTTTTAGAGTTTACATGGTGCTTCCACTATAGTTGTCTATAAATTAATTAATCAGAATATCCACATCCATATGTTGAATCACTCAGTTTTCCTGAGTGGCTACTTACAAAGTCTCTAGTTCAATTCTTAACTTTGTTGAAATTTAATTCATTAATTACTCAATACTGCAACATTCTCCTTATAATTTATTTACACTTGACTTATCTTCCAAATTAATTCAAATGGCCAAATGTGATCCTTTACTTATCATCAATCAATCAACTTTCTTTATATCCAGAACCTTCCAGATGTGGTTGTTTATGCCTCATTTATACCTACTGACCAGGAATTATGTGTTTATGTACCAACTGGAGCATTAGTATATAATTATTAATGATACTTCTGCTTACTATTGCTTCAGACTTATCTTCTGAAGGTTTTAGTAACTTTGAATGGCAAATTTATGGAATTTAGGAAAATAACTTTCTTTGTGGAGGATTTTGCATTTCACATTTTCCTACTTTTTTAGGTAAGATTATTATGCTATTGAATAAAATATTGCCTTTGGTATTCATTCCTGGGAATCATATCTAAACTGTTTCCATGTGGAGTACAACTGCATTCATCCATTAGATGAATATGCATTCATCCATCAGATGAGGAATCAGGGCAGGTGACCTCCAAGACCTACCCAGTTCAACACATTTGACACTCAGCCTGGGAGCAACCACCAAAATGAATGGCACAAAATCTCCTCAAACTGTAATCATTTGGATTCCTAGTTCATCTTTCTCCTCTTCCCTGACCCGTGTTATCAGAAATATTGACAAACACCCAGAGATAGTTTCTCACTTGGCATCCCAGAAGATAGAGAGAAAGATTTGGTAGGAGGAATGGCTATAAGAAAAAAAGGAGAATATGTCAGATAGGTAATCTACTTCCTCTACTTGAGGGACATAGCATCAGGAGAAGAATGAGGTGGTAGGTAAATGCCACTGCCAACATCATCATATTTCACCCTTTTTGTGTTTTAGCTCACTTCACTGCTGTCTGCATGTAATATCTCAAATTCTCAGCCTTGCAAAACAATGTTTCATGAAGGGAAAATTAGGGCAAACAAAAATAATTAGAACTTTTAGAACTTGAAACTTGATAGTACATGAAATTGGAAGATAAAGTGTCATTCTAATATAAAACATAGGTTCTACTTTTTTTCTTTATTAACAAGATGAAAATATAAGGAAGCTATGAGCAAGTACCTCTTTTGCATATCACTGTGTTGCTTAAATATTGTTTATGCCCCCATCCTCAGTCATTACTCTTTCTTTCACTTTGAGCTCCGGTACCCCAACCCCACCCTTCAAAACCACTTAGGGGTGATTCATTGGCGGTGTCCAACTCTTCTTAACTCACATCCGTTAATGAAGAACCCGATCCTGCCCTCACCATGAATACTAATCTCTCCCTTTCTCATTCCTTCAGAATTTGTACTTTACTAATGTACAAATTAGTAAATTTCTACTGTACTAATGGGCTAAAGAGGCTGTTTTCCTCTAAAATATTTAAATAAATATTTAGACTGAGCATTTCTCTAAAAAAAAAGATTATTACCCCAATCCTTTGTGTATATCATAGTCACCATCACCACCAATAAACAACTGTGCATTCCCTTTCATAAAATTTGTTTTTATCTCTTTAAAGCTTTAACTACTTACTAAAAAATTTTACACTATTTCCAAACTGTTTTTTGCAAGGAAGAATAGGAAGATAATAGAAACTACATAACTGTTTTCTAGTACATAATGTATAGAGGAAGTGAGAAACCTCAATGGGAAGTCTTAAATAGTTGATGGTGAAAATAGTACATAGAGGCTAAACCCTGGGAAGCCAGAAGTTAAAAAAAAAAAAGAAAGAAAAGAAAGAAACCTAGCCCCATAATTTCTGCAGCTCAATGCTACCCTTTTGCTTCCACATCCTTTATCCATATTCTGCTGGTGCCATCCCAGATGGAGCTACCACTTTTTGTGGATTAGAGCTAGATTAGCCCTTCTTTAATGTTCCCCCATTATGGGGTTTAAAGATGAGGACTGTACAGTATTGAATAAGGAATTCCCAAATTCTGTTACCAGGAAGTCAGCAAAGGAAAATGTTTTCCCAGAATCTGCATTTGTACTTCTGATTTATAATCCTGCGGACACATCATATGTGATGATCCATGCAGTATCATTCATATAGAACAATAATTCAGTTACATATGCATGTAGGCATATTTAGACTACCTTGACATCCACACTCTACATTTTGCCTCTGGGCTCCAAGCAACCAACAACCATATGGCTTTTGAGAATCCAAGCTATTGACAAATTTGAGGTTGCTTATACCTGTATTCATTATAGGATTATCAAGAAGACTAATGAAGTAGTATATTTGGAAGAACTTTGAGAGCTTACTTAAAAAAGCATTACATAAGTGCAAAGTATTGTAAAGAGGCAATAGGGGAAAATGTGTTGGCTGAGGAAATAATTGGCAACAAAGAGAAGGCAGCATTTCTTGCAGCTGGACAGAAAACGTGGTGAGGCAATACTGAACCAGGTGAATGGAAAAAGGATTTGGGTTTATTGGAGGAGGACAGCAAGTGCCAGCAACTTGGAAAGAAGTGGAAAGCATATTTGACTGTTTGGAGAACATTCTTTGAGAGTACCTGATGAGATTTCCAGATTGTCAACTGGACATTCACCCTAAATTTTCTAAGTGTCAACTCCCTGCCCTTGAATTTCAATAGACATATGTTATTAAGGGGTGTGCAGGTGGGTATTTACGTGCATATGTGTATGTGTGCATGTGTAATCAAAGTATCCAAAAAAGATTCAGGGTTCACAAAACACTGCTCAGAGAAGCAAAGAAACATTATTCTATTAAGATATAGCACTGAAAACTTTGAATAGGTAATTTAAAATAAATGTTCTTACTAATTAAAATTACATTCAATTTTTTTTCCTTTGGGGAATTTTTAAAGGTTTTTATTTATTTAAAGCTGGTAAAATAAATTGCTAAGTTAATTTTTATCTGTACCTCTGATACTTTATTTTTAATTAATAATGATATATCAACCACCAAAATACTCAAAGTATCAAAAGAGGATATGGTTCACCAGCAGTAAATATATATGAGATGAATTTTCTTAGGGGATATATGTGTAAAACAAGAAAAAAATGTGGGCTTTTGGTAAAATTAGAATGATGAGTAGATATAGTCATTTGTTTATTTAATTTGTATATTACATGATAGTACAGAATATTTTCAAACTCAACTTCATATCATGATATCAAAAATATAAATTCCAATATTTAAGGAAGTAGGGTAAGTGGAACGATTTCTCCTTGAGCCCGCTATGCTCTGGCTCCCATATAATTCGTAGCACTGCTGCACAAGTAGTACAGCTGTCATCCAGTGGTAACTTCTTTCGTTTCTGGCCTGTGCTGGATGACCTTTGATTCCATGTCTTCCTCTGTTTTAATTTTTCCCTCATATTGATGAAACAAAACTTTCATAAACCCTTGAAAATTGATTTATTAAACATAAAAATGTTAAGTATATGTATGCATAAAACTGTCTTTTGGCCATCACTTTTATTTCATATTTTAGCATAATATAGAATTTTAGGTTGGAACCTTTTTATCAGAAACTTAAAAGTGTAATTTCATGTTCTTTCAGATGTCAGTATTACATCTCATAAATCTGATGCTACTATTCTGATTCCTAAATCTTTGCTGGCCCCACTTTTTCTCCTCTCTGGAAAATTTTGTCATCTTCCCTATATATCTGAAATTTTTAATTTTAATGAAATAAGGTATTTTAGTGTGACTTTTAAAATTCTATTATATAGGTTAGAATGTGGTATTTCCTTTCTAAGTGGAAACCAACGCCCTAATAAAATCGATCATATCTGTATATTATTTCTTTGATAATATCTCCCATTTGACTTTTCTCTGTTCTCTATTTCTGGAATTCCTACTAAAGTTTGTATTTCCTGGGTAGTTCCTTGAATGTCCTTATTTTTAAACTTCTGTGTGTTTTTTGTTTGTTTGTTTGTTTTTTTATCTACTTCTTCATTTTCTTTTATACTTTTAGGTAATTTTCCTCAGCTTTTTTTTTATTCTAAGCCTTCTTTAAATATTTTGTTTCATATATATATATATAGATAGATAGATAGAGATGATATAGATATAGATATAGATATAGATATAGATATAGATATATGTATGTATGAATGTATGTATATATATGTATCTGAGTTAGATATGTATAGTATATATATATATTTCATATATATTATATATCAATAATTCTTTACTAGTCTATGAATGTCTCTTTGTCATGGCATTATGCTTTTATTTCACAGATGTAATAGCATCACAATTTTAATAGTAGCCAAAATCTCCTGAACACCTAAATGTTCCAGATATGATTTTATGGACATTATGTGTCTTAAATAATTTTATCATCTTATTTTTATGAGATTTTTAAAAAATGTTGGTGTGTCCACTGCCTTTGTGTTTAAAATGCATTTTAAAAATCTTTTTCCTTTTTTCCCCCTCTTTTCTCAAGTCTTCAATGACACTGTATAAGGATTAAATATTCAATTACAAGTGTATGTCAGGGATTGTCAACTGATGAGCCTGAGTAGAGAAATAAGGTAGAGAAATATCCTTTTCTTTGTGGAATGCAGGCTTGTGGTAGGCAGAATTACAAGATGGCCTCCACGATCTCTACCTCCTGGTGTTACTCCTGGGTTTATGGTATCACATAACAAAAGGGATTTTGCAGATATCATTAAGATTAAAACCCATTACCTTAAAATGCAGAGATTATCTAGGTAGACCTAACTAATCACATAAGCCTTTTAAAATCAGAATGTTTCCTCCAGATGGTGGCAAAGAAAGAGGACAGAGAAATTTGAAGCATGAGAGGGACTGGCTGAGATTGAATGGATCGTGTAGAAAGAACCTGAGAGTGGTCTCTAGATGCTGAGAGCAGTCTCCAGCTAGCAAGACAAAGGAACCTCAGCCCTATTGTGAATAATGATGCAATGAACATGAATATGCAAATATCTGTTTGAGACCCTGCTTTCACTGCTTTTGGTATATAGCCAGAAGGGGATTTAAAGGATCGTACAGTAATTCTGTGTTTAATTTTTTTGTGGGAACCACCCTACTCAGTTTTACACAGTAACTGCACCATTTTACTGAATGTGTGTTGTTTTAAACTGACGAATTTATGGTAATTTTTTATGCAAGAACAGAAAATTAATGTACTAACTTCCCCACCAAGTGTCAGTATCTACAGAGTTTTTCTTGTTGAGTGGAGGGGTGCTAGGCAATTTTTACCAGAGAGTAATTCAGTATTCAATGGTTAGAGAAAAAAAAGTTTGATAAAATACTAAAAAAAAGGAGAGTAGTTCCTTTATTTCTCTCACTTTCAGTCTGGTTCCTCTCCCCTACCTTTTGTCACACCTGGTACTTCTTATTCCATTTCTCCAAAGAGTAAAATTTCAATCTTTTTCTTGGATAGGAGGAGTAACTTCTAGGTTATATGAGATGGGCAAAGATATTAAGAGGATTAATGACTAATTAAGAAGATAATTTTTAAAAATGTAATGGGTAGTAGGTGCATATAATTGGATTAGTCAAATTCCTTCATTTATGAAACACTCATCTTTAGTCCAACATGCTCATCCTTGGTCTCTGCATGGGCCTTCTCTCTCTCTCTTTCTCTTTCTTTCTCTCATCTGTTTTCAACAAACACACAAATGTAAAAACCAAATTGCTGACAATAACTTACATCTAACATATGGTCTGCCCCAAACCCATATCCTAATATCTCCTCATCTGAGGCAACTACTTGCCTGATTCTAACATTTATAATTATTTATAGATATTATAAATATATACATTAATAATGCATGCATATATACATATATGCCTACATGTTTATAAATAAAAACATTTACATTTAACATTTAAATATATGTACATGCAATTCTAAATATATCATCTTTATATTTATTTTAGTTATTGTAAGTTTATGTTTATATGTGCACATATATGAGTGTATATGTGTATGTATATATGTATGCATGTGTGGTGTGTGTGTGTGTGTGTGTGTGTGTGTGTATCAGAGTTTGACAAACTTTTCCTGTTAAAGGCTGATGCAACTTTGTGGGACATATGAGTTCTGTCCCAACTATTCTACTATTGAAGTGCAAATGCAGACATAGATAAAACATAAACTAATGAACTTGGTCATGTTCCAATAAATCTGTATTATGGATACTGAAATGTGTTTGTCAACCATTTAAGTGTATAGAAACCATTATTAGCTCAAGGAATAGTCATAAAAGAACAGGTAGATTTAGTCTTTAATCCGTGGTTTCCTACCTCATGGTATACATATAATATTTAAGTTTGTTTTAATTTTATAGGGAATGTCAGGCTCTCTCTATATATATTTTTTAAGATTTTATTGGGGTACGGGAACAGGACTTTATTGGGGAACAGTGTGTACTTCCAGGACTTTTTTCCAAGTCAAGTTGTTGTCCTTTCAATCTTAGTTGTGGAGGGTGCCGTTCAGCTTCAAGTTGTTGTTCTTTTAGTCTTAGTTGTGGAGGATGCAACTCAGCTCCAGGTTCAGTTGCCATTGCTAGTTGCAGGGGGCGCAGCCCACCATCCCTTGCGGGAGTCGAGGAGTTGAATCGGCAACCTTGTGGTTGAGAGCCCACTGGCCCATGTTGGAATTGAACTGTCAGCCTTCGGAGTTAGGAGCATGGAGCTCTAACCGCCTGAGCCACCGGGCTGGGCTATATATTCTTTTTGTACTACTTTCTTTTATTTATATATTGTTCAAATGTATTTGTATTTATCTGTTGTCATAAGTACTTAATTTTGTTTGCTGCTTATTTCATTTATGAAAGCATATCAGAGTTCATTCATCTACCCTTCTGTTGATGGGCAGCTGGGTTCCAAATACCTGGCACTTCAAATTTATGCGTCTTTTTGGGGTTCTGTAGTGGGAATTAGTTGCTGCTTGTTAACCTCCTCCGCTGGAGTCTGATGTGCCAGTTTTTGTCATCTGCTCTGTCCATACACCTGCCACCTTCCAATGTTCCCTTCACGTCCCTTATTTGTTGTTGTCTATTCTTCCATTGTCTTTCTACTCAGTCTGTACAATAATTTTAATTATTTTAATGCCATTTTTGAGGAAAGAGGATACAGATGTAAACTTAGTATCCAACCCAGCAATTCTACTCTTAGGAATCTGTCCAAGAGAAACAAAAATGTTTGTCCTTACATACATGTGTATGTGAATGTTCACATTATTATTAATGGCAACCAAAAAAGTGAAAACAACCCAAACATCCAGTAAGTAGTAGATAAATGATCCAAATGCAGTATATCCATGTTGTGGAATACTATTCAGCAATAAAAAAGAATAAAATATGGATACAGGTTACACCATGGATAAACCTCAAAGATATAATCCTATAGAAAATAAGTCAGGTGTAAAAGAATAGTTGCTAATTTAGAGTCTTAGTAGAAGTGCCTTTGCAATCTAGGTTTTTACAATCATATAAGGAAGAAAGGATAGAAGTTCACAATATGCAGTACTTCCTCCTTAATTAGAATACTACAGTTTACCACATAATCTTTACTACTGTAAAATTAATAAATAGTCATAGTGACAATATAAAAAAGTCATTTTTAAATCCAAATGATAAATGATTATGATAGAATAAAATGTTACATTGAGGAGATAGTGATATATAATTAAACTACTCTGTTTCCCTGTGATGTTAAAACTACGTCAGAGAAGGTGTCACCCACTTCCCTTACTGATCAAAGGTAAGCTATGATTGAGAAGGAAATATAAAATTTAAAGATGAACAATTTACACAAATGAGAGTACATTTGATCTCCACAGTGATAGTAAGTTGTAAAGGGAAAACAAAATGATAAAAAAGATGACACTGGTATTACCACACATGGGAAACATATAACAAAAGAGAGAGAGAGAGAGAGAGAGAGAGAGAGAGAGAGAGAGAGAGAGAGAGAGGTGACTTAGAGGATAATGATAGGAATATAAGCTGTCCACATTTTAAGGACATATATCTATTTTAATTTTATAACACGAAGGAAGTTGTGGATTTTAAGATGCATTTTGAAACTGATAGGTTTTGTATTGTATGTGCTATTTATTAAATGAAATCTTCACATTTAAGTGCATTATAATCTTTAACATAAAGGATTTTAGATTATTTCAAAACAAGTTTCATTGAAGAAATTCAACCAAGGAGAGATTATTTTTGAAATTATATCTGTGAATATGAAAATAAGAGTATATCTGAGGACAAGAAGCATCAGTTGCCTTATAAATTGTATCTAAATACTGCCCTGTTCACCTATGTTCTGTAAGTTCTAATGTAGTTATCTACCCTTTCAATTCATACTGAACGTAAATTCCAGTTCGGTTTCATGGCTAATTTAGAGCACCTGTTTCTTCCTCTGATGAAACACAGATTGGTCCACATATCTGTGATGCATGCATGAGACCTTAATCATGCTCAAGGAGGCTGTTTGTGAAAATAACCGACTCCATTCTTCAATTTGGCAGGAGTGGCTTGTGTAATAAAGACACATGGCCATCCAATGAGTGTCCTCTGAGAAGTAAACTCTATGCCAAGAAAATTGTATCCAGCTCAGCTACAGAGCTGTAGTGAGTAAACAATACAAACTGGCTTTGTTCATTTTGTTCTCCAAAAATATTGCAGGCCTAAGAAGAAAGCCGTCTCTTTTTTTGACTCCCTCACATCCATCTCAAGTAGTATAAACCTAGTCTGCAAATAAAGAACCCTCCTTTCCATATGGCTGTGAATGATATGAGGCTCTGTTTGAAATTGCCATGATTAGGTAAAAAATATTCCAGACGCTTGCCTGAACATGTGCGGAAGCTTCATTATTCTCTATAGACATGCAGTCAGTTCCCCTTTGAGACATAATGTTAGCTTTCTCTTGGTGCCTTGACATAATCTGACTAGTGTCAGAGTGGAAACTTTCTCTACTTCTTTTGGAAGTTCTTTTCTGAATCTCTCTGCCTCATTGACTCTTTCCCAATTTAAATGTCAACCAAATGCATTCTATTTTTTATACTCTGTGCTTCTTAGATTCTTTTTCCTCCTGCTATTTTATTTATTTTTTTTACTATGTAGTTGTACTGCTTTATCTGCAAGGATGTTGGACCCCGTTTTGTGATCAAATACATGAATTTTAAGAAGTAAGCAGTAAACAAATAAAAAAATCTCTGAAATGTACCACTGATTCCTTCAGCTCTCACATGTAGCTTAAACCAATATGTGACCAGCAGAAATGTGAAATTCCCCCCTTACCTTCTGATAATACTAAACTATTGTCTGTGTCTATGAGTTTTTGTTTCTTCATTTGTTTCTCTTGTTCTTTTGTTGTTTTCAGTTTTATATGCCACATATCAGTGAAATCATATGGTTCTAGACTTTTTCTGTCTGACATTTCGCTTAGCATAATAATCTCAAGATCCATCCATGTTGTTGCAAATGGTACTATTTCATCTTTTTGAATAGCGGAGTAGTATTCCATCGTGTATGTATACCACTACTTCTGAACAGACATTCATGTACCTTGCTAATTACTGCTCCACAAGCGTGTGTTGCATACTTTGACAATCCTACGTGCAAATATTTACTCATTTCAAGTTGTATAACCTTATAAAAGGATGAAAAATAAATTGTGGCATGAAGAATGAGACGGGGACGATGGCAGTAGAAAAGAGAGATAGACAATTGCTAAGAAATTAGGAAGTATCATTCTAATCAAGTACTTAAATGCATTGCTTCTAGTATGCTAGCCCCAAGCATACCTCTGGCTTGATCCATTCCAAAATAAAATATAAATGTATTTCTATCTATTAAAGGAAGTTTTCTGTCATAGAAATTATTTCTACTTTTTAAATGGAAGTTTAAAGGCCAGACTCACATTGTAGAACCACCTTGACAGTTAACTTTGCTGGACAATCATTACTTCTTTAAAAAAGGATACCTGTCATCCCACATCATTGCAAAATGAAGAAAGGGAAAAATAATACTCATGATCTGCTGATTCTAAACATAAAAGAGTTTTAAATTTAACTAGGTTTACTTGGTTGTAAGGTGTTACTGATAAGAAATATTAAAATACCAAATATCACTATACTTAGGAGATATATCTTTTTCCTAGGCAGGGAAAATCACCATGAGTTTATATTAGCCATGATTTAAAAAATGAATATATGATATATAGAAAATGCAGTAAGAAAATCTGTGTTTTGCTTCTTGATATTCCTCAAAGAAATATTACCAGAGAAAGTTACTTGGGGAATATATGATATTGCATTGTATATTTGCCTGCATTTAAGGGAAAAACTTTCAAAAGAGCATTTTTGTTTTCCTCATTTAAATTCCAGTAATGCTCATTGTAGTCAAAGCATCATTTTCATGGAGTTATACTTATCTAAATGTAATACACATTTATTTTGACAAACTCTGTATTAACCAGTGCATTCCTTCAAAATAATGCATACTAAATAAGACAAGCATTTCTAATATAGAGATAGCACTGGCACTATTTTTTACATGTTTTCTATTACAGGTGCAATGATGGTAAAATTTGATAGCACTAAGGAAGTTATCGCTCTTAGGAGACTTTTAAAGCTACATGGAGATATTCCATGTCAAGCAATATTTCATTAATGAAGCAATTACTGGGACAGAGTTTCACTAGGGTGTAGAATCAAGCCCACAGCTTGCAGAACAAACTCCAACCAATCTGTATGGCCAGGGAATGAAAACAGGGTCTGCTTTGAAAATGACATCTAAATGCTACTTACTTGAGTAGCTATTAGACTATCTGAGAACACAGTTAATTGCAGTGGTAGAAAACCCTGACCTTATCTATGGCACCATCAATGTGCTCTATGCTTTTATTTGATTAGTGCTGTAAGAGCCAAGTACGTGAGAATCGTTTCATCCTGGAACTTCCTATGTGGTGAAGTAGTTATACAGAACAGAAGCCTGGTGATTACTAATTCAAAATCTAAACATTTATCGAATTCAATGTTTCAATAAAGGAAAGCTCTAGGATCACCATCTCATATTGAGAGGAACATTAAAAACAATAAACGAGATTTGTCTAGTGCTACGATGTTTGACATGTGTTCCCTCATTTATTATTTGGTCCTTATATCTGCTGAGACTCCATTTTCTTTGAGAGTACAATACATTGGAATCAAGCTCCATTCAAGGCAGACTACATTCCTCACCAAGATCTCTACAAATTTCCAGGAGGAAGGGAAAACCTTATGTTTTCATGATCACTTTTAGCCATAAGTTCTAGTTACCTTTCCATAACATTTTCCTTTATTAGGCCTTCGTAAATAGGGTTAGGGGCAAAGCCAAACCTCAAGTCAGTCTGAGTTCCCTGCTTTAAAAGCTGTTGCTACCCGACCACTGGTATTGTCACAGCCACACCTCTTGTACTGGTGTTGCTGATCTTTCAGTGCTCTCCAAGGCCTTCCTGTCATCTTTCTTTAACTTGATACCTCATTGAAACTAAGGCCAATTTTCTATATCCAAAATCTCATTAACCTGCTCTGCAACCTACTCTGTTCTCACAGAAGGGCTGGCGGAGTCATCGGAAGTGACTACCTCCCCACTGACAAAATAAAGTGGAAGCAACTACAGCATTGCTCATAAGGCTGGTGTCACTATTAAATATTAGAACATCCCTGTAGGATGGGGTGGGCCATTACTATTCCTACTTTACAGATGAGGAAACTAAGCATGACAGGATTTTCAAAGTAGAGAGAATTTAATGCAGGCAAAATTGTGATAAATTCGATATGCAAGTGAAGGAAGAACTGAAAATCCAATGGGTGATTTAAAGCAATTAGGCAACCCAGACTAGCAGCAGTAGGCAGCTGGAAAATCCCAGTGGTTAAAGGAAAAGTGGGAGGCAGTGGGGTAGCCAGAATCTGAAAACGAGGCCATCAGGCTGGCTGCCCAGTGGGATCCGGGTCATGGGGGATCTGTAGGTTGTGAGGCACAGTGAGGAAGAGAAAACACCCCCTCCTCCCTCCAGTCTTCCCCCAGTGCTCCTATTACAGCACTAGTCAAAAAACAGCTGTCAATGGAGCTTGAAAAAATATTTTCCTAAAATACCAAGCAAAGCACAGGGTGGGGAGTGGAGCACCATTCAAATGAAAGGAACACTTGTCCCAAAACATCCCCAGATATTAAAATCCTTTACATTTCACAAGCTATAAATCCAATTAATAAAGAGCTTTAAGGAATAGGGGCCCTGCAACTCTGAAATATCAAAAAGTATTCCTAAGATACAATAGATATCTACTTCAGTATCAATAATAGTGATATTAACTATTTTACTTTATCAATATAAGTAATTAAAAAGTACTTATTACTTTTAAATGACATCATCAAGGCAACCTACATTCATGACCAGTATTTTGATGTTTCTCTTTAACGTTTCCTCTCCCTTAAGACTTGTTAGCTATAATATGGTCTTTAATACCCTGGTTTTAAGGACCTTTTCTTCCTCATATGTGGTGATTCCTTTGGTGTGGTTCCCATTGTGTTTTCCTCTCTTGTAAGAATTTTTCTTATCTTAAAGCATGTCAGCATGAGTTTCTTGAATACAGGAGCAAAGGGAGAAGGGAGTTTCCATACATGGAGGATGGTTTGGAAAAGGGCAAGTAAATGCCAGGGGCAGGTGAACGCTTTCTTTGAAAAAGTTCCCAAAGCAGAGCCTACCTTCCCAGAATCAGTTTTCAAAGGTAAAAACTAGGCCATCTTCTGGAGGTCTCAGTGAGACTGAGGGTCATGGAAGCCCTCTGTTCAGAAGCTGGAGCCTACTTGCTGGGCACAGCAGAACTTGGCCCTGCAGATGTGTTGATGCTGATGTCATCTGATGTGTCATCTGAGCTCCCAACTTGTCACAGTACCAACTCCCTGGGCTTGCAACTCAGGGGTGTTATAAAATGACTTCTTTCTCTCTTCCTTTGCACTCATTTTGACACACTTTCACCAAATACATTAATCTGGCTTAAGAGGCACTGGGCTTGTGTTTAACAAATAAAGTGTCTCTAAATATTTTTGTCCATGTATAACTATGCACGTGTCTTAAAGGGTTTACCAGTTATGACAATTTTCAGGAGGAAAGCTACAGAAAAAAATAAGGATTTAGTAGATTCTATTAATGGATTTTTAAACATGTAATATTTTCCACACAAGGAAGTTTTTATTAATCAAAACTGCGTAAAAGACAGTCATATTTTATTTTTAATTTTGGTATAAAAGATTGTTTAAAATTGTTATATAAACATATTACTAAATCCAGAAATTTGAGCTATGTTTGGGGTCATTTGTGTCTTAAGTGATGCAGGTGTTAGGTGGAAAACATTTAGTAAATATTCATATTATTTAATATATATCATTCTCAGCTTTCCTGCACTCCTGTTATATTTAAGGTCATAAATTTTCTCCCTTTTATTCCTTTTACTGTTTTTCTTATCTATTTTTCTCAGTCTTCCAGTGTAAACAAATTCACCAATCTTGGTCACGTGATCACAGTTTTATTTGGGCAACAGTATATATTATTATAATATTGTTATGGCTTGCTATGCATTTATATGGTGCTTTTCTCTAAAGAGCTTATTTTATTAAATCTGGAGATAATTCTAATAACACTTATCTGAGATAAATTGAATGTATTAAAAATCTTAGTAGCCAACAAATCCATATAGTAGTCCATTCTCAAACTTTTTATCACAACTATCCTAGCAGGCTTTCCAAATTCTAAAAATTCAATGAACATTCTCTATATTTATGAATATTCCTTTTAAGTAAAAAAGTAAAGAAAATAGAAAGCACAAAGAAATTTGACATTAAAAGAATTATTAGGTATATCCTACATTTTTTAAACACCAACCTAGACTCTTAAAATAGATTATTAGGGATAGTTCCCTTAGCATTCTGCTAATTAAAGGGATTAACTAACTACTCTATGATTTGATCGCAAATTTCAGAGTACATTAAATTAATTTATTTCCTATTTAGTTTTGGCCTTCGTTTCTATTTTTAAAATAATTCTTATTGTGAAATAAGAAATTTAGAAAAGCTCATAAAACAAACATATAGTATACTAAATTATTGAAAGGTGAATATTCTTGTGAACACCACTCCTATCAGGAAAAATAAATAAATAAATAAGCCTTACCAGCCACCACAGGGCTGTATCCCCCAATTCCATCCTCTTCTCTCTCCACTATGAGTTACCTCTCCTGATTATATCAAACTACTTCCTTAATCATCTAACTGTGTTTCCATAGACACTAAAGTTTAATTTTATCTGTAATTGCTCAACTACTTGCTGTTGTTGTTGTTAATATATAGGATCCCTCTCCATGATTTCCCTTTGCTGAAAACTGTTGGTTAAAGAACCTAGGTTGTTTTACAGTTTTCCACAAGTTGGATCTTGTTCATTGCATTCCTCTCTAGTTTAACACGCTCCTCTGCTTTTCCTGCAATTTGTAGTCGAACCTAAAGGTTTAATGAAACTCAGCTGAGTGGTGTGTGTGTGTGTGTGTGTGTGTGTGTGTGTGTGTGTGTGTGAGAGTTTTAAGGAAAATCTACTTCATAGCCAGTATTGGGTTCTTCATAAGGGATCATAGAATAGGGCATCATAGGAGGTATTTAATGGCTAATTGTTTCTTTTGATAAAATTAGAAGCCTTCAGTGCTCAATCCCTGGATCCTTTAATTCATTAGGATTTTCAAAATGTTAATATTGCAATTCTGTCAGTCTTTATTCATGTGTTTCATGAAATATTTTTATGAAGAGATACTCTATTTAATCTATTCTTTGGTTACCCAGTTCTATACTTCATATAGGAAAAGCAGGATAAATGCTTGATTCCTTTCTTCTGTTTATGGCCGGTGTATGTTTTGAAGCTCTGTTGGCTCTAATTCTCATGTACTTTGGAACACAAGTTTTATAATTCATCTTTAAATACCACAGCTGTGCCTTTCAAAAGAGAAAAATGCTTAATTCAGTTTTGGCCACATATCCGAGTTATTCAGAATTTGCATTTGAGGTATTACACCCTGAGATACGTAATGATACAAGCTATGTAAACTTAACTTCTTTCAAAATTCCACCTTCACCAGATGTATAGTCAGATTCCCACCCAACTTTCATTCATCTTACTTATGGATGCTCTAGTATGCTTATACTTTCCTTCGTGCTACCAATATTAGAATTTTATTTTCTACTTCCACTCATTATGATGTCTGTCTCAAGTGAAGGAATAAATTAGTAACACTTTTGGGGGGTAACTCTCCCAGTGTTCAGTGCTGTGGCTAACACAATAGAAAATGAACAGTGTCTTTAATGTCAGACTCTCATAGATATTCAAAATAATTAGTGAAACATTCTAATATAATTTATTTTTCTGAACATATAAAAAAAAGAGAGGAGGAAAGACAGAAGAGCAACAATCAGATAACGCAGAGACATGTTTTAATGAGAGTGTTCTTTAGTTTTAAAGCAATGGGTTTTAAGCAGAAGAGATGATGATCACATTTCCATTTGGGGATCACTGCAAATATAGAGATGGGCTTAGAAAGATCAAGAATGGGTATGGAGAGATTTTGTAAGAAAATATTGAAACAATCTAAGTAATAAAGTATGATGGATTGCACAAACAGTATCAAAAGAGAGAGAACAAAATGAATAATATAGAGAAATATTTAGAGCTCTTTTTTTGCATAGGAAAAATTAAAGGTTAATTTGTAGTGTAACTGGAAGCAATCAAGCCTCATCAATAGATTATAGTAATCGGGTCGGAAATGAGTATGTGGTATATTGAATAAAATCACCAGATTTGGAATAAGATTGCCTTGGTTCAAATCCCAGCACCAACACTCAATAGCAATAAAAAACTGCTAGTTTTTTCTTCCCTGAGATTTAGAACAGTATCAAGTATTAGTAAATGATTAATACATGTTAGCTACGCTTCTATTAAGCTAATCAAAAGCAGTCAGTATTGGATTTATTTGTGGAACTACTGGATTATCATGGGACTAGTGGAATTTGTATTTGCTTAGCATATTCTTGGAGTTGTTGGTGGCCATTTTGTCACCATATGGTCACATCCTTGAGAATTGAATGTATACCGAGATTAACTGAGTTAGGAACTGATAACAGTATGTAAGAAACCAGGTCCAATTCATTTATCTCCAGAATTCTCAGTTACTTGAGTCAATGTAATCCTTGTTTTACTTAAGACAGAGTTCTTTCTCTTGAGATTATACTGACTAGTATTCTGGATTTCTTTACCCAGATAAATTGTAGATAGATAGATAGATAGATAGATAGATAGATAGATAGATAGATAGATAGATAGATAGATAGAGATAGAGATATATATAGCACTATTAGTATGCTGTGGGTACGTCCATATAGTTATAATTTCAAATAGTAAAACAGTATAAAATGAGAAGGCTCACACTCAAGCCTACCAACATTCTTATCCCTGCTCTTTTATAGTTTCTAATTTAATTATTTTATGATTACGATCTCTCCTCTATTTAATGCTTATGTCATGTTTCTTTGATTTAACAATATTAGAGAGTATCTCTAATTCCCAGTATTTATTATTTTTTAAAAAATTATTTAGTGGTAAATTTATAATGTTAAATTATCTGTTTTAGGTTCTATTTCCTTAATCTATTATTTTTAGAGGTACCTATTCATGGTACAAGTGCGAAACAAAGAAATTAGCATAGATATATACTTCCCTCCTCTTCACTTTATTTTCTTATTCCTCTTATCTGTGTCATCATATGTACGTTTTCAGGATTGTTGTATCTACCTCTGCTTTTTTTTTAACAATTAAATCTTTAATGCACTTTGTTGATTGGATTTTGAAAGCTACTAAACATTTACAAGTACGCAAATATTTTTCATTGTACAAGTAGTACAATTAGATGCATAGAAAATTATGTATAAACTATATAGATACTGTATAGCTAAACTTTGCTCTTCAAAGGAGAATGTTTAAAGCTTCAATGTCAGATGTAGTCTCCTTTCAGTTGCTCAGAAACATATAATATTCTAGTTTGTTCTCTATTAAGATCATAATTGTTTTGTTGTTGTTTAGCTTTTCTTAGCTTTAATTTGCAATTCTGACTTTTGGTGGTTGATAGGAAACATACAAGAAGGGCTGGTCTCTTAATAAAATATTTGTTGCATGTACTCCACTTTCTTATTAAAACATTTATTCATGAAGCCTTCAATTTCTATTTTAGTTTCGACAGGATTATTTTCTGGGACTATAGGCAGGTGTCCTATTGGGATGTCTTTTCATTGAAATAATGAGTTAACATCACTGTTTCATATATTTCATATCTTTTTTCTTAGGCTGTTTTTTTCAATATGCTGTAGTATATATTTGAGTAGGTTTTTCTTAAATTGTATATACATCTATATATATGTGAATGGATATATACAGATGTATATCAAGATTTCATTTCTGTATATATTAAAGTATGTTTATTTTGTCCTCATTCTTCATTGTGAGTTTTTCAGCCTGAAAATCTACCTTCAATATAATTTTCTTTCACTTTTGAATGCTTTGCTCCAATGTATTTTCATATCTGGCATTCTTAATACTAATTTAAAGCCAACAGTTTCTCTTTACATTTTCAGTTGATCTGTTTGTATGTGTGTATTTGCTAGTTTGTGGTTTTCTTTTTTGGTGGCCTTTTACTTCATTCTTGAAATTTTACCAACTTGTGAATAGGCATATGTTGTTGTTTTTTTCTTTTCTTTTTCATTCATCTCACTTATTAAACATTGAAGCTTTAAGTAGTAATGGGTATCTTTTGAATAGTAATGAATATATATATATATATAATGAATACATATATATACATGCGCGCACAGACACACGGTGCCAAAAACAATGTATACACATTTTAAGAAAGGAAAACTTTATTAAAATTGTAATACTCAATATATACTGATAACAAAAGATGAATACAAGTCATGTTTGACTTCCGCAATTACAAGAGGTGCTCAAAGTGGTTACCATCAGCATCCAGACACTTCTGATTACGACAAACTACTGCTTGAGCAACGTTGACCAAAGTGTCCACTTGTATACATGTTTTTGGCACCCCCGGTATACATATTAGGTTGATGCAAAAGTAATGGTGGTTTAAAAGGTAAAAAATAATTGCAAACACCACAATTACTTTTGCACCAACCTAATATATATATTTTGGTTGGTGTGGGGTCAGTTATCTTTCTTGGAATTCCTAATAAGTAAATGTTGGAGATCTACACTTGTTTTTTTTTTTCCCTGAAGTAATATGTTTTTGTCATTTATTAATGTTTAAAATAATTATAAATTTAACTTTTCTCTTGTTCTAAGAAATCTTCACACGTTGATCTTTCAGATTACTTAGTCTTCTGAAATTTGCATTTTATTTTTCATCCTCCTACTGACTTAAAAAATTTTGGCAATCACATTTTAAATTTCTTTCAATGCCTCCCTATTTGTTCTGTTTTTGCACATTTTCCATAGAAGCATCTATTTATTCTATGGATAAAATAGTCTGATGATTACATAAATAAAAACATACTCCCATCATGCTTTTCTTCATACATTAATAAATCACTTTTCTGGGAGGTCATTCATTAAATTTATTTATCTTCATTCTTTTCTTTTGTGTTGCTGTTTTTCATTAATAGCTAATGATACTTTCTGAGTCATTAATACCTGAGAAATAGACTGGACTTGCTGGAGAAGGGAAGTCTTCTGCAGAGTTCTAGATTTATTTCCTAAGTTTTCTTCCCTGTAAAAGAAGGTTAAAAGCAATTTTGGTGTCTGTTAAGTAGCTGTTGTGTGCGTAATTCATTTTTAGAAAGTGAAATCAGGGAGAGTAAGGGTTAAAACTTTCTCCTCTTTCAGCATCACAAATGAGAAGCAATATAGGAAAGAAGTTAAGTACATTGGCTTTGGAACAAAGTCTTTCTGGTTGAAATCCTGGCTCTGCCATTGATAAGTTCCATGATTTGGTATTATTTACTTGGCATCTTTATACCTGTTATCTGGTAAATATAGATAATAGAATTTTCAACATAGGGTTGTTGTAAGTTACATATAAAACATTTAGAACCGATACCTCACAGATAGTAAACTCTTAATTGTTAGCTTAAAAGGGAAAACATAATGAAGAACTTTATTTTGATATAAAAATATTTAGTATATTTTCCCCTTACAAAGGACTACTTTTTGCTAGTTTTTCTTTGTTTTTGTCTGTTCTAGACTTCTAAACTATCTCAATCCATTTACTGCCTCTCTTGAAGACACACCCACTCTAAACCTTTCCAGGTAGTCATGCTATTATCTTCAGAGTTAACCTCCAAATTTAGCTTTAATGCTACGGTTGCCTGCCTCTCTATAGTGGTTGTAAAAAGTAGGGAAGAGGAGAGAAGGAAGAAGGGCTGACAGGCCAAGCTGTTGCTTTCAATAACGGTAATAATTATAAATGGCCAACACTGTTCCTAATAATCACGATGGCCCACTTAAACTGTCTCTGAGCTTTCAGATCAGAATTTGAGTCCCCCTTCTCTGAACCTTGAGTATTTCCAAACCTTGGGCTAGAAGAATGTCTTTCACGTTTGCTACAATCCTTTCCTGGATTACATTTTTAGGCCACAGTGCACTTTATCCATCAATGCAAATCCATTTCCTTTCCTAATTTCACATATTAGATACAATATGCAGTTAAGGAAGTCCATTGCTTCCCCATTCCGTGGATTCATTTGTCTCTGTAGCTAGTCTTGACTGTCATCTTGAATCTTAAGCAACAGTCAATTTTCCATTCTGGGATTTCCAGATTGGCTTGTGCCTCTATTAAATTTCTTAGTTCATCTTTATGTATTACCTATACTTACCTACATCTATTCTTTGCCTCTAATTTCCTGAATGTTTGTAGTTTGCATTTTTGTATTCTAAAACAAATATTAACTCTAAAATTTTCAAAATTAATTGTGTATCATTAAATAAGTAATAACTAAATCTATATTTTATATCTATATATGTGGCTGTATATATTAACACATTCTTTATGTTAATAAAAGTTTTGAATGAAATGCCCTTTCACCAGGGACAGTCTAACTTAATATATATTCCCATTTGTTGTTATTAAATTTTAAAAGCATTTTTCCTGTATAACACCTCACAGACATTAAGGATTTTGATTGATTCTCTTTCTGTTAAAAATAAAATCAGTCTACCTTGAGAACAATACATTCATTCATGGATCATATTAACCAATCACTAATTTATGGCCCTTGTTTACACATAAGATATTAAACATATGCAATGTAAATCTTTAACTATGAACAAAGACATGAATACCTAGTGATTAAAACAGACCTGAGAAATTTAACTAATGGAACATTTTCACTTTTAAGGTCACAAGGTTATAGCATAAGTAAGAGAATAGATTTACCTGTGAACAGAAAAGACCATTTACTCAGATGATCTAAAACACGTACTTTCTCAGACTTCTGTCTCACTGTGTGGATTGCAAGTGAAAGTTTCAGTGTGAATGAGCTAGGAATGAAGACAAATCAAGGCTCTATAGTATGACAGTGATCCTAATGGCTGTAAATGATGGTGGTGCTTCAATTTTTGAAATTGTTTCATGTAAAAACTAAGCATTGTATTTCTACACAGTGTTATGGGATTTTCAGCCTTTTTTTTATTCAATTTAAAGGAAACATTTATGGAGCTTAAATTGTTCCTGGCAATTCTATGCTCTAACATGTTAAACAAATGTATTTTATACCAAACTCACCCACAGAGTGTGGATAGATCTAAAATATATGTAATCATGTCCATTCACAAACTGGTTTTTAGTTTTTGATGGGATAATTGTGTGATCTTTTAGCAAAAGTATAGTCAAAACTAATAAAAGTAAAATTTAATGCTCAGCTGATTGTTTCTCAAATGAAATGACTATATATTCTAAAACAAAATAATAAAATATAAAATAAAATTTCAAAGGAAAATAAAACAAATCAAGAAAGCATGCAGCTCTCAGATCCTGAGGCTAAACACATAGGTTTCCCTTTTCCTTTTCTAATCAGATATAAAGAGAGTTTGAAAAGCCAAACTTTTGTGCATCACCTGCTTTTGTTGGTCCTTTTAACTTCCTTTATGGGTATAAATGTAACAAATTCAAGAACTATGTCCTAATAAAGGAAACCTCATTCGCTTTAATGTTACGAGGATTGTGCTTAACATGAGATGTAACTTGTTCTGTTGATTAGGAAACTTACCTCTGTTGTTATTATTATTATTATTATTATTATTATTATTATTATTATAATTATTTAAATCTCACTCTTTAGCATTTAAAGTATAATTATAAAATACCTAGGGAGGCCGCAGCATTGGATGATGAATGTTTTCCTATGTCATTCTACATTTTAGGAGCTTTGGGTGTCAAAACACTTCTGGAAGTGTTTCATGATCTCCAAATTTGACACTAAGTGGTATTTATAAAGGTTATTCTGGGAATATTTGGTTGCTCCTGTGTTGATTTCCGTTTCCTCAAGGATCTTGAGGAAATTACCCCCTCCACTTGCGGACCTTCCAAGGTCTTCACATCTAGGCCCAATGTGCAGTGATTGGCAGGACCTCCAATTACCCAAATTTCACTAGTCAGGTAAAGAGTTCCCTTTTATTTTTGCACTTTATGAGCTGGCTGAATTAAGTTAAGCCTGTACATCATTTTTCTTTCTCAAAATTAAAAAGATTTACACTCGCTATTTTGAACAAGTACATTTTTGCTTGCAGCTGTCAAAACAAGCTGTCATTTCAATTATCTAGAGTGCCTATTAGTCAATTTTTAATAAAGTTTCAACTACTTTTTCCTGGTTTTTAATGAATGGTGTCCCTTGCACACCTTTTAAATATATGCTCCGTGGCCCCTATAGATTTCTGACACTAGGTTGAAAATATTAAATAACTTAATCATAAAATGCTTTACATTTTTCTATGTTGTCTAGAGCACACTCCTTTCCAGCAGATTTATTTCCTTTTAAATTCCTCCTTCTTAGAAAGTGATCATAGTGACAACAGTAGAGGTTATATAATATTGACTTTCAGACAGTTGTACCTTGTTCGATGGAGCAAGAGAGAAATATGTCATACTTAGATCTATCCATCTATTAATATCCATCATGTATCTATCAATGTATCTATGTATCTGTCTACTTTTATTTATTTTCAAAGGTATGACTCTCTTCCACCTGACTAAATTCCTAAAAAATAACGAACATGTATCATTCTTCCCTCTATTCTTCCCAATATTTAATAAATTATTAGGTATATAATTTATTTTTCATTAAATTGTTCATTAAAAATAACTCAATAAACCCTCACATTCAGATCCCCATTTTTATCAAGCACATACCATTTCCACTTCAGAAATCAGTAAGTTGAGTCTCAGTGCACTTGACTAGTTGATAGTAGGGAGAGGGCTAATTTCTCATGGCCGAAGTACTAATGCAAGGTCTAGTCCACTTCTCCATCTTGGCTCTCTTGATACATTGTGTTTATCCTGGAATGCTCCCGTCTTCCTCATTGTGTACCTGTGAAAATCACTCTTCAAATGTCTAGTTCAATTTCCACAACTCTTTCATAGATATCCTTAAGCCAGTAGTGGGCGTTGAACAACTTTTTAAAAACTTTCAACTTGTCTTAATGACAAAAGATGAATCACCATTTTGTTCACCCTTAGCATTTCCTAACTTTATTTTACCAAATATCATATTCTTCTTTTCACTATTGTTCTTTTTGTATATTCTTTCTTTGACCCTAGATAATAAGCAAACCCCTAAATATTAGAAACCAAATTTCAATCATTTGGGAATTCATCACAACACTTAACATAGTTAAAGAGTATATCATATTACTTAAAAACGTGGGCTCTCTAATCACACTGACTGATTTGAATGCATTGCCGATTCAAACCTTGTGTATTGAAACATTGGCCAGGTTATTTAATTTAAAAATTTTAGACCTTTGTTTTCGAATCTGTAAATCACATTTAGGTTTGTCATACACATCAAATTATATAGCACATGAAAGACATTTAAAAGAGTGGCCACCACAGATAAATGCTCCATGAATATTATCCATTATTTTCACAACACTTGTATGTTTCAGGAGCTTCATACATTCCTTCAAGTGTAATGCAAACATGTGTTTACAAGTATTTTTTTCCCTAAGAAAATGTTTCCTAGGTTTTTATCAGATTCCCAAAGGTACACATTAATTTAAAAATGATTAAGAACTGATGTTCTAATGGCGGTAATACTCAAAATTAGGCAGAAAAAGAGCTTTCTCAAACATTGGCCCATTGGGAACAGAGTGTACCTTCTAATGCAGATGGGGAGGTTATAGCCACTTGGTTGGATATTAGAAAAAAAACAACAAAAGGTATTGTGGGCCTCATCCATGTATTCAACATCTTCCAGGAATGTTGCTGAATTATAGGACACAATTCTGCACACTCACTGGAATTGATATATGGTGGTTTTCTTGCTTTGCACACATTGAATCTGCCCGGCATCTATTTCATTGCCATTCCAATTGACCACCCTACTTTTGGGAAGTATTTGCCTCTTTTCCATTAAACACTCTGCAGGGGCTTGTATCAAGGTACCCTTTTCTTCTTTTAATTAACGGTCAGATGTTTAACCTTCATAGCCATTTAGAAATTTCCTTTTTCAAAAGGAATTTTTAAAATATTGCCCAGAATATTGAAAATCTGAAAAGGTTGGGATTTTCTATAACATCAGCTAACATCCTGAGATGAATTCTTAGTAATTTCTTGTACTCATACTGCAGAGTATTGTTGGTTGGTTCCTTTTCCAAGTCTCTTTTTAGGCTCTCTACAAGTTCTAACTCTATAACTGCCCATTTTATCCTTCCAAAATTCTAATGTCTGCTTAATAATCCTGAGTCAATCTCTGAGGCAAAATGATTTAAAGGTTCATCTATGTTTTAGCATGAATCAGTACTTCATTTCTTTTCATTGCCAAGTAATATTCTATTGCATTGATATGCCATATTTGTTTATTCACTCATGAGTTGATGTACATTTAGCCTGTTTCCACTTTTTGGCCATTGTGAATAATGTTGCTATGAGCACTCATGTGTACATTTTTGTGTTATATTTTGCATTACATAAAATAGTGTGATATATTTCTCACACACTTGCATTTCTCCTAGGAATATATCTGGAAGTAGAATTGCTTAATCATATGGAAACTCTATGTTGAAAATTTGAGGAACTGCCAAATTTGTTGCCAAAGCAGCTGCTTCATTTAACATTCCTATCAACCATGCATGGGGGTTCCGATTTCTCCACATCTTCATTAACACTCACTATTTCTGTCTTTTTTTATTATAGTCATCCTAGTGAGTGTGCAGTGATATCTCATGGTAGTTTTACTTTTCATTTCCTAAATGATTGATGAATTAATAGTCTTTTCATGTGCTTATTGGCCATTTGTATAATTTTTGGAGAACTGTCTATTCAAATAATTTGCTCATTTTCAGTTGGATTATTTGTTTTTATTGTTGAGCTTCAGGGCTTCTTTATATGTTCTGGATAGAAATCACTATCAGAAATATGATTTACAAATATTTTATCCCTAGCTGAGGATTTTTTATATTGATATTGTATATTGAAACCTTGTACATTTATGTTTTGAGGATATTCTAGAATTTTCTATACACAAGATCATATCATCTGCAAATAGAGATAGTTTTGCTTCTTTTCCAATTGGAGTATGTTTTATTCCTTTTTTTGCTTAATAGCCTTGGCTAAAAACTCTAGTGCAGTGTTAAATATAAGGGGACACTATTGCTTTTTGTTTTGTTTTTGTTTGCTTCTTTCCTCCTGATTGTAGGGGGAAAGTGTTCATTCTTTCACCATTGAGTATGATGTTAGCTATAGGTTTTTATAGATTCCCTTTAATGGATTGACTAAGTCCCCTTATATTTCTAGTTCTTTTAGTCTTTTTATCATGAGAGGGTGTTGGATTTTGTCAAATGCATTCTCTGACTCTCTGTGTCTATTGAAAAGATCATGTGGTTTTTGTCCTTTATGCTACTGATATGGTATGTTGTTAAATTGATCAATTTTTGGATGTTACATGACACTTGCATTCCTAGGATAAATCCTGCTTGGTCATGGTGTATAATTCTTTTAATATGTTGCTTGATTCAGAATGCTATGATTTTGTCGAGACTTTTCACATATATGTTCATAAGGAATATAGTTGTATAGTTTTCTTTTCATGTGACGTCTTTTTCTGGTTTTGATAAATGATAATACTGGCCTCACAAATGAATTGGAAAGTATTCCCACCTCTATTTTTTTGAAGGACTGGCATTAAATTTTCTTTAAACGTTTATAGATTTGACCAGTAAATTTTTCTTTGTAGAAAATTTTGTAAATTACTAATTAAATCTTATGTAAATTACTAATTTATAGTTAATAGAGGTCTATACAGAATTTATATTTCATATTCTCTTTTTACTTTTGTTTTTAGGTGCATAACCACCTATAGAGAGCAGCTAGCTAAATTTTTTCAAATCTATTCTGATTTTCTGAAATTTAACATTTAATAGGCTTATATAACCCATTGATATATTTATAATAACAAATATTTTGAATTTTAACATCATGTTTTAATGATATTTTTTCTTCTTTTTAATTCTTTCTTGCTTACTATAGGATTGATAAATATTTCTTTACTTTTTGTGTTCTCTCTCAAAGATCATAGGTTACATATATTTTTTTCTACCAAAATCACCCGCATCACACTCCTCAGAGGTAGTCATTATACCCCCCCAGAGATAGATAATTTATGGATACTTTCCTGAATTTTTCTATACATACACAAGTATATTATATATAATTTGCTGTACAACCAGTTGTTTTATTTCAAGTAAATCCAGATATCTCTCCAAGTTAATACATGGAGATTTATCTTATTCTTTTATTGAACTGCTGCATAATATTCCATTGTTTGGAAGTTGCATTATTTATTCTCACTAGATTTTTTAATATTAAAATAATATCATGTACTTAAAATAAACAATACCAAAGGTATACAATGATATAGAAAGCTTCAGCAAAAAGGCACACTATTAGTATGATTTAGAAAACCCTTTATAATCTGATTCCCATTTATCTGTCTAGCCTACGGGAATGACAATCCAATATTATTATATTAAGTTGGTGAAAAAGTAATTGCAGTTTAAAAGGTTAAAAATAATTGCAAAAACCGCAATTACATTTGCACCAACCTAATAGCTCACACTATTCCAACCAAATCACCTATGTCCTGGATTCAGGATATATTACATGCTCTCTTACCTTATGACCTTTGCACATTATCCTCATTTTACTCCACCTCTACCTAGCCTAATTTAATTAGCTTATTCTTACTCTTTTGGTTCTTAATGAGGATGCTACTTTCTCTCAAAAGGCTTTTCTGACTTTCTAGGCACTCTCTAAGTGTAGATTAGATGTCCCTTCTATGTGCACCCATAGCAACTTTAGCTTCATGATTGCACTTACAAAACATACTTTAATTATTTTCCTCAAGCTTGACCTAAAAATTGCATGAGACAGAAAGAGGTTGTCCAATTCACTATGGTATTCCAAAGGCTTGGCGCATATAGTAGGCACTCAACACATATTGGTTAACTAAATGAAAGAGGCAATAACTACTTCTTTCAATATTCAATTTTAGGTTTCAACGTAGTATTTGCTCTAAGCAATCAGCATAGTGATATGAGGAACCATAAACTATGAAATTAATAATTCTATTGAGGTTAATTGCAATCATTTAAATTTTTAACTTAACAGAAGTAGCCATTTTTGAACATATTATTTTCCCCTCTCTAACATACCCATCATAACACTTGAATTTGTTTATATTACAGATCTGTATAGTTCAATTACAATGTTACAACTCTAACAACATAATTAAATTTGGTTAGTTTGTGTATCATGCTTATGTTATTTCTTTATCAAAGAAAGAAAAAAATTCACTCTAGGGAAAAATATCTACTTTATAAATTTCTTCCCAGAAACTTCTTCCTGAAGAAGAAACTCATTAGATGGCTTGCTAAAATCTGTTCAATGCCTTTAAGATTTTAAATTAGGGTGAATATTTGAAGCTATTGTTAAGACAGTTGGTTTTTAGTTGATTAATTGCTATTAACACTCTCTAATCAGTTCCTGTGTTCCCTTTGGGGATGTAAGAAATTTGTCCTTTGTCTTTTTTCTCTCAGTTAAAGACATTATCATATTACCACATCTACCCAGACACTGAAGGTAACATTTCCAATTCTTCCAATTTCCTTATTCTAAACTTTTGACTCAACCCCAACTGCTCTGAGTACTAAACCTAAGATATGTCCTAAATCCATTATCTTTCTTCCAGGCCTCAACTGCAGTTCAGTTCCCTGTCATCTGCTGTTTGGATTCTTGGGATGGTAACTGTCTTTGTTTCTGTTCTTTCTCTAATCCAAATTATGTTTCTAACTATCACTAAATTTTTAAGAAACATATCTTATCATGACTCTCTCTACAACACCTACTTAAAATCTGTAGATGATTTCATTTAATCTGTTGTCAGAAGCTATTGGACTGCACAGTCCAATAGAAACATAACATGATACACAAAGTTAAGAAACACAGGTAATTTAGAACTTCCTAGGAGTTACATTTAAAATAATAGAACAAAAATCACACCCAATATAGGAGCACCCCAGTATATAAAGCAAACGTTAATGAATATATAAAGGCAGAAATTAACAATAATACCATAATAGTTGGAGATCTTTATACTCCACTTACCTCAATGGATAGATCATCCAGACAGAAAATTAATAAGAAAATAATGGCCTTAAATGTCACATTATACCCTTTCACTTGATAGACACTTATAAATTATTTTATTCGAAAAGTTCAGGTTGCACATTTTTCTCCAGTGCACATGGAATATTTTCCACGATAGATCACAAACTAGGCTACAAAATAAGCCTCAATAAATTCAAGAAGATTTAAATTATTTCAACCATGTTTCCTTACCACAATGGCATGAAAGTAGAAATCAAGTTTAATTAATTTTAATAATATATTTAATTTACCCAATACATCCAAAATGTTCTTTTAACATATCATTAATATTGAAAATTCATTAATGATTTATTTTACATTCTTTTTTTCACACTACTTCTCTGAAACCTGGTGTATTTTATACTTACATCACACCTAATTTCTAATCAGTTATTTCTAACTGCTGCCTAAACACTAATGATAAGCAGAGCTAGTGATTTTGTTACAACTTTTGGATAGGACAGCGGAGATCCAGGTTGGGTTCAATAATTTCCCAAGGCAGATAATTCCCAGCAAAGCTGGCAGCCTTGGGGTAGCCTCAGACTTTTAAAAAGTGGCAATAAATGAATAAAATATTTCTGTGGGAATCTGAAACAATCTGTTTATATAAGGGGGGAAACAGTAGACCACGTTTCCTGAACCAGGTTGAGATTCAGGAAAGATGGTCAGTTGTGATCATTGCTAGATGTGGGGTCTCTTTTATGTATTTGTCACGACTTGAAATCAACAATGTAAACCTGTAGCTCTTTCTCCCATTTTGGGAAATGTTTTTAGGCAGGTTTTGTTTTCTCTAAAATTATATATATTGGAGTAGAACCTGAGATCTTTCCAGTGTAGAATGCCCACCCCCTAAGCTACACTGCACATATTCATGTCTCTGTTCAAGAGTTATGGACCCGGTTACTGCCAAGATCAGAATCTATATGAAAAAATGCTTCATGGTGAGAAAATTTTACTTGACTAGCAGAGAAGAGGAGTAGAGCTCCCTCTTGTCTTGATGTGTTAAGGCAACGTCAAGAAGCAGAGAACTCAGAAAACTTGGTACCAGTTTAGTATTGTGATATCAACAGGGTCACCTTTGCTGCTTTTGGAAATGTGACTAAAGAAATCTTGGTGTATCTTTTATTTTTATGCCATAAGCAACTTCTGTGTTTTAATATTCTTCCCAATACATGTGTAACCTTTACTTAAATCATTTAGGTGTTTCTAGTAGCTGCTGAGAGTAGTAATCTACTGATCTTACTTCCCTCTATCTTATGCCAAACACCTTCCTCTTTGCACAAGGTAAACTGCAAGCAACTGCTTCAGGGTTCACATCTGTGTGCATCTGCACCAGAGATGGATGGACTTAGATACTCACTAATCCTATACTTAACCATCCCAGATATTTTTTATTAGACCAGAGAAGTGAGGTCAGTGAAAATATGGCAGCTTTTGGAGTAATGAAGCAGTATTTTCTAAATTGAAGAAAGATGCTTTCACATAAGAAAGAAATGCAGGTTAAACAATTAAAAGACTCCATTTCCACCACAAGCAGAAAATTAGGATTTGCTTCTGTCCCTATAGACAATTTAGATTGATGTTGCATTAATTGGCTCAGAGTAGCCTGTTCAGATCATGACTCTGATGTTTTACTGGCACGTTAACATGTCATAAACTCCTCTCCTTCAATGTGCCCTCTTTAAATAAGTGGCACAGCAGGTGATGCTTGCTCATGCCAGACATTTGGGACTCATTCGAAAGGCTCCCTCTCTTTCATCTGCCACTTCTAATGGGTCACTGATCTTCTAAATTCTAACACTTAAATATCGCTTGAAACCATCTGCTTCTCTCCCATCACCACCCTCCTTGTCTAAACTATCATCTCTCTCCTGGACACTGCAATACCCTCATTACTGATTGTCCGTCCAGCTTCCACTTTTAACTCCCCGTGACTCAGACACTATACTAAGTGATATTTTAAAAAATGTGCAGCTGATCATTATACTCACCATTGGTTCAATGTCTTTCTATCGCTTAAAAGGATTAAGGTCTTAACAATTAAGGATTTATATTTATATTCTTAACACGTTCTCAAGGTGTTCGATTTGGTACCTGCCCACCTACTCAACCTCCTTCTTCACTGTTCTTCTTTTAAAAGTATATATTTTAGGTAAGATAGAATATCTTTCAGGTCTACGAGTTCATACCATTTTAACTCAGATCTTTACATGATATTCTTTATGCCTGCAACAGTCTCTCAAAATGTCCACTCCTATTTATCTTTCTGTTTCAGTGCAGGTAGCTCTTCCTCCAAGTAAGTTTACCCAGACATGAAGGTGACATTTGTTCACATGTTAAATATTTCAATAGCATGCTGTATTTCCTTTGAATTGTTTAGAGCTCTTGTAATTGTTTAATATCTATAAATTCCATGAGGGCATGGATCATGTCATTT
Organism: Rhinolophus sinicus; assembly: GCF_036562045.2. Lineage (NCBI taxonomy): Eukaryota > Metazoa > Chordata > Mammalia > Chiroptera > Rhinolophidae > Rhinolophus > Rhinolophus sinicus. The sequence goes on along the minus strand of NC_133755.1, from coordinate 125,028,934 downwards.
TAGCTCTGTATTCTCAAAGCCTGGTACAAATGCCTGACCTCAATGAGCATTTGTGGCTTAGATGCAGGAGTGAATAAATGAATGATCACATTGCTATAAGTTGCTGTTTACAGATCTGTCACACAGTGTACCTTCTTTAACAGCAAGTTCCTGAAAGGTTTGTATCCCAGTGCCTAGTGTCCTCTGTGCTTTATAGCAAGCCCGTAAACTATGTTGATTGAAATATTAATGAAAGTAGATGATGCCTGTCATGCTGGATAATTTCAACTCATCCAATTTAATTCATTTTCCCTCTTTCTGAAGAGGTCTCCTCAGAGCTATTGAATTACCGGGTCACTGTCTTTCATTTAGCAGTATAAAATGAGATGCCCAAACTAACTGCCTCAGATAACTCCCTGAACAGGACCTTTGAGTTAATCTATGAAGTAACTGATAAGCATGGGGTTACTGAGTTCTGCTATAACTCTGTGGTCTACAGTTTCTTTCATGACAAGTTTTTCTAAAATAACAAGAAGTCCAGACCCCATATTTCCCTGTTCCAACATCTGTCACTCTGTTCATTGTTGAATATAGCTGCCTAGCAGAACACTGCAAAGCTCAGCACTGTTTCCAAACCTAAATCTCACAGGCCAATATCAGATTTCATTGATATCATCATCTTGATGATATCATCTTTATCTTGATGAGTAGCTCAAACCTCCTGCCCCTATATGTAATATTTCTAAAACCTCTATGACTAGTTCCTAGATCACTTCTCTGCCTTTACCATGGTCAAGTCAATCATTTTTCTCTTAAATTATCTCTTATTCGTTTTTTGAGACTCTGACATATAATAGGCCCAAAGTGTTAGACATTGAGGATATAGTCAAAAACAAGACACAGTCCATGTTGAACATATTACTAGCCCTTCTTGTAGCAGGGTCATCTTGGAACAGTATACACTTTGGGCCCTCTGGTTTCAGTCTCATGATCAGTACATATTCTGGGTCATTCTGCACATTGAAAAACATTCACATTCTGTGTACCAAGAAACAATGGCTGGGGAGTGGGGGGGGCGAGGGGGGCGGAGTGGTTAGGGTAAGGAAGAATGCTAGAACAACTGATGCTCCTAAAAGATACTCCAGAATAGAAGAAATATCCTGATGGCTTAATTTTTTAACTACCTCATAAAATGCTCATATTAACCATAGAAAGGGAAAGTAATAAATGCTAGAAAATAAGTCATTCAAAGTATAATTTATAACAAGAGCAGCTAAAATAATGAAAGGAAATATGTACAAGCCATTTTAAGAACTAATAAACAAATTCAGTAAAGTTGCAGAATACATAATCAATATACAAGAATCTGTTGCATTTCTATACACTAATAACAAACTATCAGAATGAGAAATTAAGAAAATAATTTAATTTACAACTGTATCAAAAAAATAAAATGCCTAAGAATAAATGTAACCAAGTGGGCAAAGGTTTGTGAAGCAGGTGAAAGACGAAGCACTGCATGTGTGACTGGAGTCATAAAAAACTACAAATTCACATACACACACACACACACACACACACACACACACACACACAGATTAACAGAGTTGTGTTCTGTTGGCTATGTTTTATTCCTGTTTTGCCCAAATGGTTCCTATATGGTCCTTGGCTGAACTTTGCTTTCTGGATTGCTGATATGTTTTTCCTTCACAATCTTGGTGGCTCTCTAATGCCTCATCCCTGTTTAGCAAGCATCCCAGATCTCAGAAAGGCATTCCTTACTCCCTTGATCAAGTGCTTAGGGCTTTCTCTAAAAAATAAACAAAAACTGTTTTTAATATTATTTTCAGTTTTTTTGCTCAGCCAATTTAAACCAACAATTGCCTGTTCCCGATAATCACATAGTCAAAGTATCTCCAACTCTTTAGTATTATATATATATATATATATATATATATATATATATATATATATATATATATATATATATAATTATATATATATGTATTATGCAATACATGTATATATAATACTATGTATTATATAATATAATTATATAATATAATACTATGTATATATGTATGTGTGTGAGTATATATATATATATATATATATATGTTTCCTAGGATTACCATAACAAAATGGTGACTTAAAACAAAAGACATTTATTCTCTCACAGCTCTGGAGGCTAGAAGTCTGCCATCAAGGTGTCAGCAAGGGTCATGCTGCCTTGGAAGTCTCTAGGGTAGAATCTTTTCCTTGCCTCTTCCAGCTTCTGGTGGTCCTAAGCTTCTTTGGCTTGTAGCAGCAAAATGCCAATCTCTGCCTCCATCTGACCTTGTTATGGCTTACCCTAATCTAGTATGACCTCGTCTTAATGAATGACATCTGCAAAGATCTTATTTCCAAATAACGTCACATTCTGAGGTTCTGGGTAGACATGAATTTTGGAGCAGACACTATTCAACGCACTAATCATGGCATGAAATTCCCTTTACAATCCAATCCTATCCTATCTACTCTTAGAATACACATTTAGTAAATGTCGGTTGCCTTCTATTAGTCTGCCAGAAAAAAACTAAATATGATTCAGTGAAAAAAGAACAAGCCGTATAGTACTCATTTGCTGCTGTAGTGGCTTCCTAGAAAAGATATAAGCATTTAAAGTAAAGCACATCTTTATCTAAGGACAACCAATGCAATGTGGGGGAGTTTGTTTTCCTTACCAAGTATTTACGTTCTAAATAATCAGAAGATAAAAATTATTATAAAATTAATTAATAATCTACATTTTATGTATGTTCTGATCCAAATAATAAAACTATGTTTTTACTTCTAGGAAATAAATTTGAAGTATTGAGTTACTCATTTGCAAGAGATGAAATATAGAATAAAATATACATATGACATATATAAATAGTGTACTATAATTTTAGTTAAATTTTTAACATGTTTTTTGTTGCTTTCTCAGCATTTAAAAGGTCCTTGAGGAGACATTATAGTAAAAAACCTAAGGTTAACTTGTTGCCTTTTTTTCTCTTGGTAAATTTCTCTGTAGAAAATATGAAAATTTGAAGTTGTTAAACTTCGGCATTTTTCCTAAATGTTGTACTCAGTGCTTAATAAATGTCCTTATTATCAGTGATGCTGATGGCTTTTTTCCACTGAGAAACATTTTAAAGGTAAGAGACACTCCATTATTTTCTCCCCCTGCCTACCTAAACTCTTGATTTCATTCAAATTCACAAGTAAAATTTTCCATAACCAGCTAAAGAAAGGATCTTTAGAAACAATTAGAGCAGCATAGTACTTATAGAGTATTATGTACAAAATACCAAGTACTCATCGTGAGTAAGTAATTGCAAAATACCAGGAGGATAAATATGCACTTGACATCATTCTAGTGGGAGACCAGGAAAATTGAGTGACAATGAGTTCATGGTTCACATGCTGCAATAGAGCTTGGCCCTGTTGACAAGGGAGTGAGTGAAGGAGCTTCAGGATCAGAGATAGTGGTCCAGAGAAAGGTTTCCTGGGGATGGAGATGCCATAGCTGAGACCTGAAGGATGAGTATAGGATTTAAGTAGAGGCTGGGAATGGGCAATAGGCAAGACAGAAAGAGTAAGAAGTGAAAGCAGTGAGGTTACAAGAGTTTGATGATTCTTGTCACTCTTTGAAATGCACCCAATTGTTCCTGCAACATTTTAAATAAATAATAATAGTCTATAGTTTTCTATCATACTTTATAAGTTCCAAAGTCATGTGATATATATTAGCCCAAGGTTGTTTTATATTTGTTGTAGTTGGTAGCCATGATAGCTATCAACATCCTCATTTTATGGATGGGTCAATGAATTTGTACTCACGAATGTAAAGTAAGCTGCTCTGGATATAACACTGGAGAAAAGCTTTCCCTTTGGTTCCGTCTTTAGGATTTTCTTTTACTCTTGCATACCTTTTTGGTCCTCTTTATGGGAAAAACATAACAAAATAATAGAAAATGGGCTTTAAAATTTCAATCATCTCTCACAGAATTGCTAAAATAACATGAGATGACTATGCGAACACTCTCTGTTGCCTTAATCCTTGAACAATGGGAAGAGAGGACTTAAGCAACACTGCACAGTAGCTATTGACACCCTTAAGTTACAGAGGAGGAAGGTTAGACTCAGAGAGCATTCAGTCAACAAGTAATTTTGGAGCAATCACCAGGCACGCCACTGGGCTTTATTCTTTGCTTAAAACTTCTGTGCCTGACGCAAAATGGACACATACTGTATTTGTGTAAATATCTGTTAAATGAATAATTGAAGAGGATTACATGGGTCATGAAGAGATCCAGGCACCATTTCAATAGTCTTGGAAGCACCTAAAGTGTCAAGGGAAAGCTGTCCAGAATGGGGGAGCAGTTAGCCTTTACTTTGAAGCCAATAATTTTATTATTTCCTTCCCCAGAAAAGTGTTTCTTTTGAAGCCATGAAACTTCAACTTCAAAGATCCCTACAGCACTGTAAAAAACGGTCTCCTAGTATTTCATCCTCTTTCCTTTTGCAAGCCTTCAGTATTGTGATGATATTCTGCTTTTGAGAGTCACAATAACTCTGATAATATTTATGTCTTATTAGCGCTGGCCCAGTGTTAAATTGTGGAGACAACAATTAACACACCCTCCATTTGCCCCATCATTGCCTTAGTGTTCAACATTCTCTCATAGTTTATGGCGGTGGCAGGGGGGCCTTTCCCTCAATATACTGTGTCAGAAGGCTCAGTTTCTAGTTAAGCTATAAGCTTCTGTGATGTCTGGGCAGCCCAATGTCTTGTCTTGCTTTGAAGTGAAACTAAACTTGTTTCAAGACTAGAGCATATAGCATAGAAAAGAATTCTGTACTACCAAGCAATAATTTGGATGGCCTCAGACCAGGCAATTTTTATCTGCTTAGTGGCTCTGCTAATACCACTTCTAGGGCCTCCTTTGAGGGTACTATGCCTTATATCATGTGTCAGACTTGTTAGCACAGTTTTTAACTCCTAAATCACAAAGCACCATAAGTTTCAGTGAAATCGATGAGTTTGATATCCATCGATAATAATACTTTATTTGAGAATTTTTTCTTTAGTGAGTGATGGTAATTGCTATTTTGAGAATTATATATAAACTATATATATGTATTTTTTTCTCTAAAGCAGAATAAAGAATTCATATCAGAGCATCAGTAATACTTACAGAATGAGTCTTGGTGCCTAAGCAGAACCTGGGCTTAGTCTCCTGGAGTGGGCCAATAGCTGTCTAATGTACTAAACCCCATCAGGTCTTACTGCCATTTGAGTCTGTTACAAATTAGGACCAAGTCTATCTTACTCATTCCTGTGTTTTCTGTGCTTGCACATGTAGAAGGGACTTCATAAATATTAGTTGAATAAAGTAATTAATGTTCAAATTCAATAATTAAGTACTGGAAAGAGAGTGAGGTGTTTCACTGTCTGCATCCCTGCTTGTTGTGCAGTGGAAATTGCACTCCTGCCTCAGTGAATTAATTGCATCCCTTCTCTTTGAATAGGGCGATTTGCCCATCTGGATGGGGCCTTTTTCTTATTTGTAGTACTGCCCACTGCACGTCCTTTCATCTTAGAACATTTTGTAGTCTTTTCTTGCAATTGGAAAATAGGTTAATTAGAATTGAAGTATTTACTTCTCTATGTGATGTAAGATCTATTTAAGCTTAATGTTTGCCTTTCCTTTGATGTTTTTTGATGGTACATGTGGGAAGGACTTATACCACCCTTAGGAATATGTCCTGGGACAAGATGGGAGGGTACTAATTCAGATAGTAACCTTCTAAGAAAGGATCAGCTTATACTGAATATTTTATCATATGAAAAAAAAAAAGGAAAATAAGCCCATAGGACTAGACCTCACGGATAAATGGGCATGTCCCTTCATAATAGCCTGACTAATTGTTTGGGGATGTGAGTTTTATAATTATTAGGGGATGTGTATAAAGTAGACGGGCTTATAAGTAATACTTCAATAAGAGAGGAGGTTTTGGAAATATAATCCTTTGAAAAAGTTTATTTTTATGCTTGAGATTTGGAAAAAGTTTCTCCTTGCCGCTAGTGTGTATTATGAGTCATAAGATCAATAAAACACCTGCAAGTAAGACCCCTCTGTCTTTATTATGGGAGGCCAGAGATTCCAGGAAAGCAACAGGTCTGTGTGAGAAGTGGATTTATTTGGGTCTGAGACTGGGAGCCCTAGGCACTGTTGTTGAATGTAGCTATAAGGCAATTACATTTTTGACAATTGATAAAGTAGAGTGGAATTTAGCCATGCATTATTTAGATAACACAAAATCAATTCTATATGCTCAGGAGATAGACAAGGAGAGAAATAGCAATTCATATTGATACAATGTGGTCAATTCCATTTATTGTGCATCTGTCCTGAATGAACATGATAGGGCACATGGTGCTCAAACACATCCCACCAGTCTCCATTCTCAAGGCCTTCCTTGACTGGGAACTTCTTGCTGAACTGAGTTCTATTGTAAAGGTTAAAGTACGTGTATCTTTCTTTCAGAATGTTCCCTCAATGGAAGCCAGCTACTTCTTCTCTTACTCATTTCAACAGATTGTTTAAGTGCCAGAGGAAAAAACCTTTTCCTTGTTTTCTTGCTGGACTTTTTGAGAGACAACTTTGGTCTGTAATGTGGTGGATTGCCTTAGCTAATTATGAACTGACTTAATTTTGCTTTATACACTGACTTCAAAATTTTACCACCACATAAGTTCATACTACCTAGACTTTCTTAGATAATTGGGTTCTTTAGGGCTCACTGCTTGTACAAGTCCAGAAGGTATCTTTCACATTATATTAAGAGAACCTAGGAGTCATCTAAAGAAGTTTCTAACTTATAGCTGAGTTTTCTGTATGAATTTTCTAGTGATAGGGATCTCATTTTCACAAAGTCATGGAGTTGTTCTAATGTATTGAAGCATAACGTTTGTTGAAATTTCAATTCTAGCCCTGTCCTACAGGCATAAATAATTTTAATACATTTTTATTATTATAATCCTTAAGCATCTGAAGAAATTTCTCTCATTATTTCTCCCCTCTTCTCCTTTGACCTGAAAATCTTGTCTTTTTTGTGCTAAATATCTTCTTTCAAGAATACATTTTATACTCATCTGAGGGCTTCCAGTCTATTCCCATCTCGATGAATGTCTCTTTTATAGTTTCTCGTCACCGCCCCCATCTTCCCATCTTAAATTCTGAGCCCAAACTTAAACCTATTACACCTGAGAGAAATTGAGCCAGTTGAGTGAGACTGTAATGCCACATGTTTAGAAAGCTTTGACCAAAATACAATGAGGACTCGTAAGATTACATACTTTCATTTGCTTACAAAAAAATTGGAAATGGCCCCAGGAATCTTCTGGGATATGTTTATCATGTTATGATTAGCTCCCTTTTATCTTGTTCTCTATTTGGGAATGCTTGCTTATTACATAATATACAATCTCCATGTATTAAATAATATGAAGATTTTAAAGCAAATTTAATCAGAGATATTAGTTGCCATAGTGATCTAGAGTAGTATATTGTTTTTGTTGTTGTTGTTGTTGTTTTTCTTTCCTAGAGCAGTGGTACAAGATGCACAAGTACAGTGGTAGTAGAATCACGAAAATATCTGCATTAGAGATCTGAGCAGATTAGGAAAAATACATAGGTGTGTATGAATGATTTCTGCCATAGATTTTTGTAAAATATGATTTAAGATTACTTTTCTAAACATTTAATTTCATTCGGAAGAATTTTAAAAATCTTTTGTTACTATCTTTAAACTCAAATTTCCAGAGGTATACCAATTTGCAGTTAGTAATTTATAGCTAAAAGTAAAAAAATCTTAAATCACATATTTTTCTGTTAGAAATTGTTAAAAAATACTGGAAATTTCCTTTGAATTTGATAAATGTTTTAAAATTATCCTTGATTATTCAGAAATGAAATTTAAAATTTTAAAGTACAGCTAAGAAATCTATATTGCCATGATTACATTACTAAGAAAAAAAATGTTGAGATTTGTAGATGATGGGAAAATCTTGCTCCTTTAATTGCTTACATAGTGTTATTTATTTTTATGTAATTACATTTTATAGACAATGCCACATGCTTTGTCCACACAATGCCAAAACATCTGGATGAAAAGTGGAAAGTATAGTAACAAATCCAGATGGTTTGTAAATACAAGGCCAAACATCCAGATGGCATCAAGAAGGCAAAGCATGTGGATGACAAATATCAAATATTTCATTCAGATGTCATGGCATCATATAGACACAGTGTATCAATAAACTCTTTTTAGTGAAGACAAAGAATGTGAAACAAGCTCGAGGTCAAAAAGAAAGAGAAAAAAATACGAAAAAAGCGTACTGTTAACATTAAATCAATTTTAACTTTTAACAAAAGTTAACAAAAGTTAAATCCTTGTATTTCTAAGTGGTTCATTTAAAATGTTACTTATTTAAAGAGACTCTAAGCAAAAAAAAAAGACTCAGCTTATTATATTCACTTTTTAATTGTAATAATCTTTACTGAGTTTTTGATTTGAGAGAAGTTTCAATACAGCTCACGTGTGCAATAAATGGGCTCAATTAAAAATTGCAGTTGATTCCGATTAAAAGTTGCTTGATCTTTATTATTTCAATATACCACCATCCAGAATGGCATCTAGCATGTCACATTCAATAAACAGACTTCTTTGCTATCTCTGAATAATTAACTTTATCTTTGTTACAGGGAACAAAAGAAATGAAAGCAGCATAGACATTATTCATTTATTCTTAGCATAAGAATCTTATTATTTTGGTCTGTTTTCCCCCGGTAACCTCTTGTTTGGTGTCTTGTATACTTTATATGAAGTTATTTCTGGCAGAAGGCTTCATAGTTTCAGCATGATCTCTCCTTTCTTAAGCTGTGAAAGAAATGTGAGAAAAATGGTCAACATAAATCTGAAGAAATATTATTTGTTAGTTTTGGTGCAAAAGTAATTGAGGTTTAAAAGGTTTAAAATAAAGGCAAAAATCACAATTACTTTTGCACCAATTTAATAAATAATCATTTACTTCATGTGTATTCTTTCTAAAGCCCTGATATAGGTAAAATATAAAGCAAAGCTCCCTCCATTCAAAGAATTTCTATAATATGAGAACTTGTTCATTCCAAAGAATCCTATCTCCATCAAGGTGGCCCCCTTGCAGGGCTACAGTTGCTGGTGAAAGTGCTAAATATGCTTAGAACTCTTTTATTGCTATTAGTTTTAGAGCTTTTTTAATTCTATGGAAAAAAAAATCAGATCCATTGCTTTATAATTGTTATGAATTCAACTGTGTCTCCCCAGAAAAGGTGTGTTGAAGTCCTAACTCCCAATACCTCAGAATCTGGCCTTATTTAGAAATAAAGTTGCTGAAGAGGCAATTCGTTAAGTTAGATGAGGTCATACTAGAGTAGAGTAGGCCCCTAATCCAAGAGGACTACTGTCCTTATTAGAAGATGGCTATGTGAAGACAAAGAGACAATTAAGAATGCCATTTGAAGACAGAGGATTGGAGTGATGTGCCTACAAGGCAAGGAATTCCAAGGATTACCAGCAAATCACCAGAAAGTAGGAAGAGGCAAGAAAGGATTTCTTTGCAGTTTCAGAGAGAGAGCCTAGGCCTATCCACACACTTTGATCTCAGACTTAAATCCTCCTAGACTAGGAAACAATACATTTCTGGTATCTTAAGCCACCTGGATTATAGTACTTTAATACCAAAGCCATAGGAAACAAATACAATAAGTAAGTCTACAACTTTATGTGTTATTAGGAATCATAATTTTATTTTCTTCCTTAACTTCGGTCCTACAAGATTTCCAGCTTATTTACAAAATGGGAATTACCCAGAAAAAAAGTTAGAGTATAGGCTCTGGAAGCCAAAGGTTATTCCAAAATATGAATTCTAAAAATTAAACATAATTAAAAAGGGGTAATAACTTTTTCCCGATTGAAAAATTGTCCAAACCGCTGAGGAAATAATTTGGATAAAAATGAAATTCATTTGTAAGCCTAATTTGTACATTTGATTCCCAGTAACTATACTGACAACTCTGATGCACTGGAAGATTACTTAAAATGCAAATAAACAATTTTTTTACCATGAACTTAAAATTTTAAATGATGGCTTTTCTGTCTTAAAAGAAGACACTTCTCTATGTTCCTGCAGTGTGTCCTGTATAATGCTAGGGCCTGTGAGGAAAAAAAAAATTCAAATGATTTCTTCTCTTCAATCCTCTGTTTTGATTGGGTTTTCAAGTTCTAAAAGGAGGGGTAGCTGATCATTTTCAAACACGTTTATCAGATGCTGAATTTCCTCCCTTCCTTCTAAGACTTCTGGGAATTGCCTACCAAGGTTTTAAATATTTTCTCTTTCTTCCTGCCTGTTGGGATACCTTGCCGTTATTCTAGGCTTCCTACCACCAATCATTGGCCTGAAATGTTTACCATCTGATCTTCCATCCAACTGGAATGCAGCTTATGATGCCAGAAATGCTCCCCTGTGCTCCCTTCCTTAGGCCCCGGCTCATCCTTTATGTTCTGTCTTGCAGAAAGTGTCTAGGCAAAACAAAAATGTGATATTTGCAAAACCTGTAAGCACATCCATTCTAGCACAGCATCCCAAATCGATACATTAGCATTCTGTTCAGTTATCATTACTGAATCTTCTGTTTTAGAACTTGCCTGCCATCAGAGAATGAAGGAGTCCTTGTGGAGATAAGGAGCACTCTGAGGGGTATTGCAGGGAAACAATATCCAGAATTATTCTTCTCTCTATGCTCTACTGTCTACTTTCCCTCCTATATTGTCATAAAATATTTACTTATTAAATCCCCACCCCTGAGTTAAATGTAGAAGGTAGAAAATTTATCTCCACAATAAAAAATTGCAATACAATGCAATAAATACAGTATGTATAATGCAATCCAATTATGCAATAAAATAACTATATCTAATTTTCATTCAGTATTCAATAAACTATGGATGTATATTCTGTACTAGCAATCTACAAAATATTGTGTTACTTATTGGGGACTTTAAGGGAAAAAAAATAACAGTCCCTGCTGTAAGGAAATCAGACCTTAGGAAAAGAAAGTTAAGAAGAGCAAACCATAATAAAGCAGGCTGTCAAGTCAGTAAGACGGATGTAAGGGTGACTTAGAGAGAATCATGGGAAAAAGAAACTTCTATAGTAGCTTGAGAGGAAAAGGCAAACATAAGTTTAATTAGCTAGAGTATGGGGAAAGTATTATATATTTAAAATGGATCAATGATTAAGTGGAAAGGCATTGAAAGAGGAGTTGGCCTATTCCTATTTCATGTGTTAGTTTATTATATGCATTGGGTCCATTTAGTTTAATGAACACTTAGCATCATGTTGCAAATCACAATAAATATAAAAAGTATAGAATATGAACCATGCCACCAAGTATCCTTTTTTTTTCAATAAAAATATAATCTTGAAGGTAAGAAATCAAAATCACTCAGATAGTATAGTAGAATCTAGTAGAGATTTTAGTACCAACAGAGAAATTGATACTTGAAACAAGACAAAGATTAATTGGTTCTGAGTTGGGTGAAGAAAGTAGGAAGAGCATTTCTGGCAAGAGAAAGAACATTCATGAAAGGTCTAGCGAGTTGAGAAGAGAAGATGCCTACCTTTTATCTATTGAGATTTGTCTACTGGGGATTAAAGAAAGACAAAACCTTTTTGGTTAAATGATGAAGAGAGGAATTGGGAGGGTCTAGGGCTAGATAGAATAAATAACAGAAAGAATATGGAGCAAAGGGATGATAAATTTATTTACAAATATTGGTCATCTAGTTATGTATAGTTGTAGTGCAAAAACAGATTGAGATAAGGAGAAATGGGAAGTAAGCTAATAAATTAAGGATCATTTTGTCTAGATGAACTTGAGTGGTTAAGCCAATTTAAGAAATCTCCTAGGACAAGCTCACATAGCAGAAGATGAAGATGAGGGCCTCATCTGCTGGACAGATAGTATGGAACAGCAAAAATGGAGGACAGCATGGGCCCATGACAGGCTGCAGACCATGGGATGTTTGTAATGGAAAATTATCTGGCACAAGAAACATTGAGCTGATCTTGCCTCTCTTGGGGTGAATTTTCTATTGGCATAGGTAGGTTAGGCCTAAAAGATAAATGAGTTATCTTCACAAGAGGCTTTATCCTTGAGCAGTACTGTAGTATTAGAGCTCAAGTGCAAGCAAGGCCCAGAATTAGGGAGAGCCCATTCTTTCAATGTTGGGCTCAATACCCATTGCTAGTTTGATCCCAGAACGTAAGAAACTCTGAGAGCCTTGACAAGCTGCAATGTATGCTCAGTGTCATTCTCAAAATGGTCTTCTTTAAATGGCAATAACTGTGAGCTGAAACAAAAAGGGAAGGTCATTGTGACTATTGCCTAAGAATGAGAATGAAGCAGATTCAGTAAGTTTAGGATGCTCATGTCCGGGGACGTCCAGAAATATGTTTGGCAGAGGAGTGATTTTGCAGGAAGAGTCCCATTTTTGTGGTGGTGATGTGAGTGCTCATAGATGGAATCTAAAAATTATTGTTAATATGACTATGTATAAAGTATTTGAAGGGGGACACTCAGGTTATATACATATCTATTCAAGGAAGATAATAAAATCTACATGGTAAAGGAAATACAAGGGTGCAAAATTTGACATTCTCTGCAGCAATCATAAAAACCATCAAGAAGAAGGTAATATTTAATCTTAGCTTTGAAGGATATGAAAATTTTAATATAAATATTTGATATGGCAGTACAAAACAGAACAAAGGCCAAAAGAGCAAAGTATTGATGGGGTGCATAGTTTTGCATTTATATAATTTAATACATAATATGTTTATTGCTGTGATATGATAGAACGTATTAGTGAGGAGAGAGGTTTCATTTCACCCATGCTTCATTCATTCATTCAATTATTCACTTGAGGCATATTTATTGATTAGCCTATTAAGTGCAAGAAATTATAAGTGTTAAAACAAGCGACATAAAAGTGTGTAAATTAAAGACTAGTAATAAACACCCAAAACCCAGGTATTTACTCATCAGAACTATGATCCAAAAAAATATTAACCTGACAGTAGATGTAGGGGATACTAATTTAGAAAGCCATTGTTGTAATCAAAGGAAAGAGAAACTAAAGAAACAGCAGTAAAAATGGAGAGTAGTGGGTGGAGGAAATACATTTGAGAGATGGATTAGAGATCAATTTTGTAAGCCTTAGCAACTCTTTAGACGTTCAGAGGAAAAGAAGGGTGTTGACTCTAAGGTTGCAAGCCACAGAGAGTGGGAACACAAGAGTGCATCAAGTATACAATGAAGACAGTACAAGGTATTGATTTAGGTATATGAGAGGATGGTAAGTATATCATGAATATGTTGAATTTAAGGTCCACAATTCATAAGAAAAGTTAAATTAGAAATCATCAAGTTACAAGCAACAATTAATAATTGGTAATGTCATAACAGAGAATTCAATAATTAAATCATGATAAAGAATGAGTTACTGGGGCAAGGATTACATTTTTACCTTAAAACAGAATGTAGCAAAGAATACACCAGACAGAATCTATTATTTTGATGTATTTAAATTAGTAAGTGCTCAATTATGGAGAGTGTGAATTAAAATAATTATATTTAGTTTACAGCCCTGAAGTAAAACCACTTCCTATTCTTACCTTAATTGAGCTCATCAATATTAAACAATTCTTATTCACCTTAATAACTTTTTCTTGTTTAGAGAAAATGTATTATGGTTCAATCACCTAAGCCATTCACTAATTTTTCTATATCTAAATTATTATTTTTTAATAAAAATGGATTCAAATTGAAAGTATTATAGAATGGTACCCTGGTATAAAAGTATTATAGAATGGTACCCTGGTATAAAAGTATTATAGAATGGTACCCTGGTATAAAAGTATTATAGAATGGTACCCTGGTATAAAAGTATTATAGAATGGTACCCTGGTATAAAATATTAAATACTGAAATCTCAAAAAGAGAAAAAGACACCATATTTCAATAACTCTAAAACAAATTATAGAAACTTTGAAACTTTATAGAATACTACAATGCCCAAATCATTGATCTCAGTTGGCTGTATAGTTAATGTAAAACCTAAGTAGTGACCTATGTTCTTCTATATAAATCACACTGCCAGTGCGAAATGTAGTGTTTTCCTGTGCACTTAACCATGTTCAATGAGATGAATCATTGGAAAGCACTCTTCTCTCTGATTTGTGTGAATCCATTAAAGTAATACTAAACCACATAAAAAAGATAAAGAAAACCCCAAAAATTTTTTATAGATGATTAGGATTGAAAAAGTTGAAGTTCAAAGTTGCACAGAATCATAATAACTCATTTATGACTCTATTCTCTTAAAAGATATTTGGGAAAAAGAGCATTAGATGCTTTTCTTAGTATAGAAAATTTCTTTGCTCCAAAATATTGGGAGCAAAGTTTTAGCATTATTTATTTTTATATGTTCTTCATTTATCTATTAAAACTTCTAGCTGAGAAAACTTTAATTTCCTTTTTAATTCAAAGAAGACTGTGAAACATAAAAAGGGCAAAAGGTATCAGAGTAGTTTTCTTTATTTAAATATCCATAATGATAAGTAGAATATTAAAGACTTGAAAAGTATAATTAGGTCAAATGTCAAGTTCTGTTTCATGTTAGAATAATGTGACTTTATAATGGAGTTCACCAGGAGCTTCTTTGCTTTCAAAGATTTGGATTAATTCCTTCTGTGTTCAGATAAAAACTTAGGTGGCTTATCTTGGGATGTGTGAGTGTATGTGAGCATGTTTGTCTGCCTGTATGAGTATGTTTCAAGTTATAAAATTACTAACAGAAACTTTATTTTATATTTTTGTTAAAAAGTTAATAATTGATTCATTCTTTAAATAATGTACCTAATCTGCCTGGTACAAAGATTCCTTTGTTCTTTGAAAATGACAATGTGGCAGGGTATCAGAAGCAACATATTGAAACTTTCATGATATCTTAAACCAGAGACAGAGGAGAGAGAGGGCATACTGATGAAAATTATTTTACACAATCTAATTTCCAGGATTTTAAAATATTATATACTGACTTGATAGGGAAATGTTTTTAATTTCAGGGAAAAAAAGAAAAAAAAAAAAACATATGACTTTATTTACAGTGCTATAATCCTAGCAAATTGTATTATTTGCAATAGCCATCACTATGAGGACAGGTCAAAAATTTTAGAATCTAATGAGAAATGTTAATGAAATAATGTAGAATAAATCGGCACAGGAAATAATCGTTACTTATAAAAGCAACTGAGAAAATGAAAACTAAATGAGTCTTATATGCAAAGGTGAATGTTACTAAAGATTTCCCTGCCTTGAAATTGTGTGTGTATTTTGGCAAGAAAAGAGAAAAGGAAGATTGTCCATTCTAATAGTAAGAGCTATTTTCACAATGAGTGGAGCTACAGAACTGGGAAATCAAAAAAATTACATTTTCACATCCCAGTCTGGCACCTTATGGAGACCCACTGTCTACCTGTGGATTACCCAGACACTGAGCTTCTTTCTGCTCCATACCCTATTTCTCCATGTTATCATCCTGGGTGGTAGATCTAGGGGCAATGAAGAATCGTTAGAAGAAATTAATTAATCATTTGTTGACAATTTTGGTAAAAATTTTGGAGAAAGTTCAGAACTTCATCACACTGGAATTTCAAATGCCGGATGAGTGGCATTTAACTGTTGACCATGTCAGTAGCGACCTAAAAATATAATTTATGACTAGACAGGTGTGCTCTTGAGTGGGGTGCGGAGGGAACACTTGTGAACTATAATCCCATTGACTAGAGATTTTATTCAGAACAACGGGACTCATTTATCTTATAAAATTACATTGTGGAAAAATAACAAGGTCCATTTTTCCTTTTAGATTCCTGAGTTGGTACCTGGCACGTGGTAGGTATTAAATTAATATTATTATGTTAATGAAGTATCAATGCAATTGAATAGATTTTATTTGTATTATTTAAAAATGATGCATATACTAGTACCAGAATAGTAACTAGTAATTAAGCAAGGAGAATGCTACCTCATAGTGTCTTGCAGAAATTTTTCTTGGAAGAAACTAGGAAATGATAAGTTAGATATTATGTGTTGGTGGTAAGCAAAGTATCTCTGAATATAGCAAATACAGAGCCCCAAATCAATATTTTTTTTTAGAATGAATAGATAAATATGTAAGGAGAGTTACCCTATATACAAGAGACAGTGAGATAATCTGAGTTGGAAGGAGTCAAATATGAAGATCCTGTGAAGAATATTTGGAACAGACAGGCAAGTTTTGACAATGGGCCTTAATCCATGTTGGGGACTTGAAAAGGAAGTAGATCCCACCAATAAGCTTCAGAAGAAACGGCATGGGAAAGGAGATTAAAATTGGGGGGGTTATTTCCCTAAAGGCATTTACCTTGTTGGGACAAGATGTTACACAAAAGCATGAGATAGAAGCTCAATAAGAGAGTCTCATAAACTGTCCCAAACAGAAATACACCCAGAATCCAGGAAAGACCCAACCATAGCACCAGGACCCTAGGAATTTGGACAGAAGGACCTTGTCCATCCTGGGGTAAGATGAATGCCTAAGCAGGGCTAGGGAATCCACTAGCCCTGGTTAAGCATTCATTTTAGGGCTAGAGTTTGTGAACTGACAAAGAGAGGTGTCCACGGCAGCAGCAGGATTGTAGCAGAAATGGTACAGTATCATCGGGGCTGTTGGTAGGCAGCAGCCTATGAGGGAGAAGAAATCATGCTCATCTGGGAGTTGGGAGCATTGGGACTGAAGCTAAATACATTTGGACTCATTTGCTATCCACACGGATAAACAATAGCATTGGATAAAACATGTGTGTCCATTTCTCCACCATCACCTCACCCTAAATAGTTAAGCTGGTATACTTAAGCTGTGTAGAGTTGTGTTTGCATCTAAGGGAGTTGTGGGTCTCAACATAACTCTGACAGATACTTGGTCAAGTTCGTTTCCATCTCTGTGTTATCTAAATCTTACTGAAGCTCTATATCCAGAGTGAGGGACAAGGAAATCCTTTAGCCAAGGCATTCCTCTGGCTAGCAATTACAAAGTCTGAATCTGTCACACTCAATTGCTGGAAGCAAAGGTGTAATTATTTCATTCTATGTCTTATCTAATGATCGATAGAATTTAGTATTTTAGAAATAATGCTTTGTATTTATGTAAACCTTAGGTGCTAAAAACAATTAAAAGGAAAAAAAGAAATTCCAGAAATTATTTCTACCAAGACATCCCTACAAAGATATTTATTAATTCACAGCCTGTAATGATAACTATCTTCAAAGAGGAAAAATGAAAGTACTTTTATGATGTTAAATATATAAAAGACACATAAAGCTGGAAAGTAGTTAAAAATATTAGCTAGCTTTCCTTCTAACTTTGCCACACTAGAAGTATCCCTAACAGATGCTGATTTCCTGTATGTTTCATGACCTCTGAAGAAAGTGGGTAAAAGCTTCTGCAGGTTCACTTGTTCAATGTGCTTCCTTCCTTTGTGGAATACTAAGTATTTTACTCTATAGATTCTTCTTCCATTTCCTAAAGTTTACAACCATAAATTAATTTTTATATTTCATAAGTCACCATCACTTATTAATTTGCTAAGAGTCCTACAAGTTATCTGTTGTCATTCCCATTTTAAATATGAAAAAAAATTAAAAAGTTGAGTGGTCTGCCCATGATACCATAGAGAGTAAGAAACAGAGCCAGGATTCCAGTCGAGGTCATCTTATATGAAATCTAGTGATCTCTACTGTAATAAACCTGCTCTGCTTTTCTGTGAACATAGAGCACAATTTGTTGCGTGACTTCACTGATCCTGGGATTTGGGATTCTTTTCAATGGGAAGGTAGAGGCAGGAACTTAGCCTACCCAAAATGGAAGTATCCATGACCCATTTATTTAAGAAATAAATGCATAAAACCAAATCTGAAATAACACAACCAAAGTGGCAAACATCAGTCTTCTACAATAAAGACAATGTTGAAACATTCTTGATTTTCATTTTATTTACTTAATACATGATTTCTGTCTCTACTTTCTGCACATCAATAACCTCAGTGACCAAGCTCTTTCCAGTCCATCCTGCTTTCTGTGCTAGTTAAATTGCCCAGCAGACCTAATTTCTTGTCCAATAGATGGAATTTCTTGGCCGTTAGTCATTTTCTTGACTTTTTTCTAAATTCCTGGATATTTTTAATGTTTTATGATTGTGGCATCCTATAACTGATATGGTTCAAATAAAATCTGAGCAGGTAAGGTTTTAAATATATGGTTCATTTCCAAGGTATCTATCATCAGGTTCAATGCTTTTGGTGGTCAAGTTGGCCTCCAAGACCCACACTATTTGTACCATGCCTGCCATTTGATTAAATAACAAACATTCAGCATTTTAATTATTAAAAATTCAACTAAAAGATACTGTAACTAATATTAAAGAAGATATAAGACAAATGCTGAATGCAAATGTATGTACGAGCATACCCACAGAAAACACTAGCTTAAGTGCCACAGAAAAGCTAAAAATTATCCAACAGAAGGCAACAGAAGTATAGACTGAATGGTAAGAAGAGGATTGTGGGGGGATGACTTGGTGGGAAGAAATGATAGATCTTATATATATATAGTAATAACTCAGCTCTCAGCCTTGTGGAGCAATTTAAAAGGAAACCTTGTGCTGTGGCTCTGCTGACTCCATCCTGCTTGAACTATCGTAGCAGGGGTCAGAGAGAGGGCTTCAAACTGAGTCAGAAACCCAGCAGCTGTTACTATAGCTAAAGGAAGTCCAAGATAAGATAGTTTTACGGGGGCACATGGCATGAAATACTCTAAATACTCTGCAAGAACAAGCCCTTTTCTCTTTTAACATCTGTACCTCCAAATGATTAGCATAAATGGCACATTGCAGTTTTCTTCATCAGAATTAGATGTTCCTAATAAGATGTGTTTTCAATTTAACAGTAAACTTCCAATCTATTAACTATAATATGAAGCTTATAATTGAAAGCAATATTTGATATCTCAACATTACTTCTACTTTACTTACAAGTTAATTATAATAATGTAAATTGAAAATGAAAGATATTCTAATCAACTGATTTTTACGAGTAATGAGTTAATCACAAATTCCCAGAAATCCCCTATACACACCAATTATGTTAATGTCACCTAAGTATAACTAACTACATATACGTACACACACACACACACACACACACACACACACACACACACACTAGTATACCTATATTGTTTTAAAATGTTTGCCTTATAATAACAGTAATGACCTACTAGGAATGAGATATTACCTGAGGGTTAATGGCTAGCAGGGAAAAATATACCTGGCATTAAACCCAAATAAATTTGCTGTGTTTCTATAATTATTTCAAAAACTCTACTAATATCTATAGACTATAAACAAAATCTTCAATGATCTCTGGGTCAATGTTTGTTCCTCTTTTGAATGTTGCCAACTTTCTTAGTTATCTGAAAGAGTTTCAAAGACAAATAATAAAATATAGTGAATAAAACATTTAACAAATATGAGAAATATTAGAAGCGTATTGATTAAACAATGATTAAAACTATATTTGAAGGCAAAATGGTGAAGCGGACAAATAACCAACTGAGAAGCAAATTAGAAAAATGTTTCTGAAGAAATCACTCAGAATTAAGCATCACAAGTATAAACTAATATGAAATATGAAAGGTTAGTCAAGAAAAATGTAGGATAGAAGAATAAGAAGATGTAATATACTCGTAGATCTAAGAAAATGTATAGAAAGGAAGAACAGAGAAAAGATTATATTTGATAAGAAAATTGCTGAGAATTTTCTAGCAGTGATTACTGAAAAGTAAGACAAAAAAATTTAAAGGAGAAAACTCAGTTCTGAAAGGGTAAATAGGAACAAATCCACACTCAAGTACCTGTGAAGTGGGAGAACACCCAAGAAAAAGAAAAAATATCTCAGAGGCTACTAAAGGAATGTCCCATCAGCTACACTATATGACAATTATAGTGTGTGGCATACTTTTCAGAAACAATAATAAATGCCACACACAATGGAAAATACAATTTTGAATCATTAAAGACCAACCTAAAGCCTTAAACCTAGATAAATTATTACTCAATAATAATGGTAAAACAGATCCATTTTTAAGTATAAAAGAATGGGTCTTTTACTAATCACACTGATATATTGTAAATGTTCTTGGTTCTTGTAAATAATCCTCCCTGAAAGAACAACTAAACAAGGATGAAATAATGAATAAGAGTAAAATAAAAACCAGAGCAAAGAAATAGAACACATGAAATAGGATTGAACGAAGAAACAGATAAACATATTTCTAAGTTAAATAAATTATCAAATATAAAAAGAAAAACAATGACAATCTGTAATTTTAAAAATATATATTATAGTAAGAACATTTAACATGAGATCTACCATCTGAACAAAATTTCAAGTGCACAAAACTATAGTGTTCTCTATAGGCACAATGTTTTACAGTAGATCTCTAAAATTTATTCATCTTATACAGTGGTTGAATGGCAAGTCCCTATTATCTTGTGCTCCCAAGTCCTGTTTTCTGAGTTTGACTATTTTAGATACCTCATATAAGTGGAATTATGCATTTTGTGCTATAGTGACTGCTTTACCTCACTTAGCATAACATCCTCCAGGTTTATCCACATTGTCACACAACACAATGTTTCTTTCTGTTTTAGGCTAGATGGTATTCCATTACACATTTTTCTTTTTCTTTTTCTATTCCTCCGCAGTAAATATTTTGATTGTTTTCATTTCTTGGCTATTGTGAATAGTTCTGCCATGAACATGGGGTATAAATATCTCTTCAAAATCCTACTTTCAATTATGTTGGGTACATATCAAAAGTGGGATAGCTGGATCATAAGACAGTTTTACTTTCAATTTTTGCAGGAATCTCCATACTGTTTCCATAACAGTTGCATCATTTTACATTCTCACCAATAGGACACAAGTATACCAATTCCCCCACATCATCACCAACACTAACCTGTTGTTTGTTTGTTTACTTGTTTGTTTGTTTTTGATAATAGATATTCTCACAAGTGTGGTGTGACATTTCATTCTGGTTTTGATTTGCAACTCCCTATTGGCTATGTATATGTCTTCTTTGGAGAAATGTTTATTCAAATATTTTGCCCATTTTTAAATTGAGTTATTTGTTTTTCTTTTTTACTGTTGAATTGTAAGAGTTCTTTATATACTTTGCATATTAATCCCTTATCAGATATATGGTTTGCAATCATTCTCTCCAATTTCTTAGGTTGCCTTTCACTTTGTTGAGTGGTTTCATTGCTATGAAGATGCTTTTTATTTTGATCTAGGAGTTTCAAAATAATGTAGGAAAAAAGTATACTACTGGAAATAGAAGGTGGATCATGGATTTTGAAATGTAATGTATTCTAAGGCTCTTATGTAGCTCATACATGATAGAGATGTAAATGCTAAAAGAATAAAATGAAAGACAAAATTTTCAAATGAGTAAAGGGAAAAATGAGTAATAAAAATATGATTATTCATTCCAACAGATGTTAGGAAATGAGAAATGAAGGAGAAAGGAAAAAAATATATAATAGTAAACACAAAATAAAGAGACAGAAAGAAGTAAAAAATATTAATAATTACAATTGATTAATATAGTAAGTGATAAGAAGAGATGCTTGTGGAACATGCCTGTGAAGTTTTTGAAGTTATCAAAGACAGTTGATGGGCTTGTTCCATTCTACTTGAAATAAGCAACTATTACTAATGGTCAGAATATTTAGGGATATCAATGGCAGCTCAAGATTAGGAATAATTTGTAACATTTGGGAGTCACTATTTAAATGAGTCACTATTTTTTTTAATTAATGTTTATTGGGGTGACAATTGTCAGTAAAGTGACATAGGTTTCAGGTATACAATTCTGTAATACATTATCTATATATCACATTGTGTGTTCATTACCCAGAGTCAGTTCTTCCATCACCATACATTTGATCCCCTTTACCCTCATCTACCACCATCTCCCCCTTATCCTCTGGTAGCCACTAAACTATTGTCTGTGTCTATGAGTTTTTGTATCTTCATTTGTTTGTCTTGTTCCTTTGTTGTTTTCAGTTTTATATACCACATATCAGTGAAATCCTATGATTCTTGACTTTTTCTGTCTGACTTATTTTGCTTAGCATAATAATCTCAACATCCATCCATGTTGTTACAAATGGCATTATTTCATCTTTTCTTATAGCAGAATAATATTCCATTGTGTATATATATCACATCTCCTTTATCCAATCATCTATTGAGGGATACATTGGTAGTTTCCATGTCTTGGCCACCATAAATAAGGCTGCAATGAACATCGGAGCACATACATCTTTACAGATAAATGTTTTCAGATTTTTTTGGTAGATACCCAATAGAGGGATTGCTGGCTCATATGGTAATTTTATTTATAATTTTTTGAGGAACTTCCACACTGCCTTCCAAGGTGGTTGCACCAATCTGCATTCCCACCAGCAGTGTATGAGGGTTCCCTTTTTTTCACAGCTTCTCCAGATAATTTTTGACAAAGAAGTCAAAAACATACAATGGAGAAAAGACAGCCTCTTCAATAAATGGTGCTGGAAGAATTTGAAAGCCATGTGCAAAAGAATGAAACTAGACTGCTATCTGTCACCGTGTTCCAAAATTAACTCTAAATGGATCAAAGACCTAAACATAAGATCTGATATAATAAACTGCAAAGAAGAAAACATAGGTATGAAATTTATGGACCTTGGGTTCAAAGAGGATTTTATGAATTTGACTTCAAAGGCAAGGAAAGTAAAAGCCAAAATAAATGAATAGGACTATATCAAACTAAAAAGCTTCTGCACACCAAAAGAAACCATCGACAAAATAAAGAGGCGATCAACCGAATAGAAGATTTTTGCAAACATCTCCAATAAGGGGCTAATATCCAAAATATATAAAGAACTCATACAACTCAACAACAACAACAAAAAAAAACACAATCCAATTAAAAAATGGACAGAGGATCTGAAGAGACATTTCTCCAAATAGAACATACAAATGGCCAATAGGCATATGAAAAAAAATGCTCAACAACACTAATCATCAGAGAAATGCAAATAAAACCCACAATGAGATATCACCTCACCCCAGTTAGAATGGTTGTCATCAACAAGACAAATAGTAAGAAATGTTGGAGAGGAGTCACTATGAATGGAAATTTTTCAAGGGCAGGCTGGACAGATTCTCAGGGGTGGATATGGGTTTAATATGTTGATCTTAAAGGGTTATTTTTAATGCTAAGTTCTTATCATGCCAAAGTTTTTCAGGTGTATAAAACAAAAACTTCTAAACATGGGACATTTTTCTCAGTTTGAGGTATCATCATGAAAGTATTTTGAGGGTTTGTTTACTCAACATGGATGCCCAGGACTCAGTGCAGTGTCTTACACTTAACACAACCTCAGTAAATAGTTCTTGAATTGTAACAAAGTCTCTAGAAGATTTAATATAGCCTTAGGAAAATAATAAAAAGGTAAAAAGGGTAAAAAGTATAGTCTATTATAGAAGTAGGAACAGTTATTAAACTTTATAAAATCTCATACAGTGGGAAATATGAAGTACATACAGAAAGTCATGGATTTTTTTTTTAAACATGTAAGAAAAATAGTAATTGTATCTGATGCATTTGGGTATAACCAACTATGATAGATCATAATTCTAAAACTGAAGGTATTGTGTCTAGACAAGTATTAACTTTTTTCAAAAAAGACATGATTACAATTGATATTTTCCATCTCAAGGGAGGTTGATAAGAAGTATATATTGTAAAGGCAACATATACGCGGATGAACAAATTTATTGAGTTTTCTATTCAGAATGTGAAGTGGGAACTTTGGTTTTACTATTCCATCTAGAAGGACCAAATAGCTTTCATTAAGAGGGAATATATCAGAGCTGTATTTATTAGAATAAATGTTCTTTCTGGTAGGACTTGGGTATGTGACAAGGGGTTTCTCTATGTATCTTGCAAAATCATTTTTAATATCTATAAATTATTTTTAAGTTTTACTAGAATAAAGTAGCACAATATTTATCAGGGAGGACTTTATTTCACCTAGCACAGAGCAACGGAAGAGACAAAATTTGAATTATCACCAGATTAGAATTAATTTCCTTCTCTTTTAATTTGTAGAGACTTAAAAGAGGTTGTAGGGTTCTTACCCTCACAACCGCACACCTGTCCCTCCTTAGTGCATGTGGAAAACAGGATGGTTCCATACCTCAATTTCTGTGAAAATATAATGACTTTTATTTACCTTTTACATAGGAAATTTGAAAGTGATATAAACTTTACCTCAGGTAAACGGGATCAAATATATGGTCATAGAAGGAGAACTAACTCTGGATGGTAAACACACAATGTGATATATAGATGATGTATTACAGAATTGTACACTTGAAACCTATGTAATTTTACTAACCATTGTCACCCCAATAAACTTTAATTTGAAAAAACAACAACAAAAACTTTACCTCAGTTTCTCTCTGCTAAAATTCTGTTGTGATCATTAAGGTAGTATCTAATACTTCACATCTGAGGTCCATCAGTTCTAATACATTTTTAACTTTTATTTATGAACTGCTCTTTCCCCAGGAAGTATTTACGACAGTTTCCCAGATTTCTTTGTACTGCAATGTTTTACAAACATGCATGATCAATAGCTGGAGAGCCTACAAAAATTCAAATCTGTGAACACATCCAGAGAGATTATGATGTGGCAATTTGGGGAGACCTAGGAATCTGTGTTAAGTCTCCCCAAGTGACTCTTAAAATCATACAAGGTTTAGAAACACTGATTCACTACCTGTCACTCACTCCTTCGGCACTTCCTCTGTACACCATATGGTATTCTGCACCCTTGAAGGAAGTAACACACTCCGAAAGATGAGCTCATACACTCATACCTGAAAAATCAGCTCCGAGCACTGTGACCCCTGCTCAGAAGTTCAAAAGAGATCAATGGCAGGACTTGTTTTGACTTTGTTTAGCGAGAATGTATCCAATAGTGGTATTGAAAACATCTGCTATATTTTTAAAGCAAATATGGATGTAATAAAACAAGTGTTTTATTGCAGATGAAGAACCATGTGGAGACGTAAGAAAGGAAACTTGTAACTTGTAAGAAATAACTCTTACAGCCACAAACTCTTCTGATTCAAGTTGGCCAACTCAAGAAAATCATCAGGGTCCAGGCAGTTTCATATGGATTTTTCTTGAGAAGGCAGGTAATTTTTGCCTTGTTTTTGTAGCACTTTTAGATTAATATCTTACTTAATAATGCAAATTGGAGCTTAATAGTATGGCCGTCATGTAGTACCCTCTCAATAGCTTCTTGTTGAACAAAAGAAGAAATAGTTTCAGAAAAACAAAAGTAACAGTTTGTATGAAACATTTTTTATTTTTTTTTCTCTTGATTTTAATTAAGCTCTTGCTGAGTTGCAAACTCAGAGAGAATTTTTAAGGAGAAAAATATTTTAAGTCCTTCCCACAGGTTTTTCATATTCTTAATGGATAAAATCAGAGTACTAAAGATTATAATGAACACACTCAAATGATGGCTTATGAAATCAGCCTGCATCTAACTGAGATGAAAAGCAGGCTATGAGATAAAAATAATGGATTGTGTTCTTGATGGGAAGAGTAAAGACAGTAGTTCTTTCATATATACATACAAAGTTTAGAAACACTGGTTCACTACCTGTCACTCACTCCTTCGGCACTATATATATGTATATATACATATATACATACATAAATGTATATATGTATAATTTATACACATATAAATTATATATATATATATATATATATATATATATATATAATTTTTCTTATGGCAGAATTGTTTTTATGATAGAAAAGTATGTATTGAGCTTGTGTCTCTCTTCAGAGATCAATTTATAAAGGTCTTCCATTTCAGGTTTATAAATCTTAGTCTCTTTTATTTTAAAATACAGGGTGTTGTTGTTTTTTCCAAGAAAGTCTCTTATTTACCTGAGGGGAGAAAAATCAATACTATTACAGAGAAAAAAAGACCTTCTTATTTTCATATGGTTCTTTGAAGCTACAGATGTTAGAATTAAATGAATACATTACATATCATTTTTCAAAATGAAAAACAGGATGATCAAATTGGAGCATTTATAACCTAAAACTTAGGAAATAGCTAATATATAAATGTAGTTGGTCTTTTGGTTGGTATTTCAGCAGAAGTAATTAATTACAGAGTAGTTCATTTTCAATGGCATTTCTTTTTTCCGTCAAAGATCAGAGTTCCTCAAACTGTTTAGTAGAAACTCAACAGAACATATTATTTTGTTTTTACAAAATTACTGCTTCATATATGGGTTTGGTAAATTTTCCTCAAGAATATTGTAATGAAACTAATAAAGTATCATTGTGTTCAATCAAACCACTGTGTAAAATGAGGGACAGATAGAGTATATTATTACAGATAGATGGTAAAGACTAGGACACAAGGTTGATAAAGAAAATATACTGTAAAAAGTATATAGAACTAGTTAAACATGACCATAGCTGTCCAATCCCAACATACTAGAGTTGAGTTATGTATCTTGAAGCTAGAAAGAAATCCAGAGGTATGGAATTTAAAAACCGAGGCGACTTAGGAACACTTGAAAGAACAAGTAAAACAAAATGTACTTATCTGCTAAGTTGTAAATTAACATAATTCAATTCTCCAGGAAGTGGCATAATTTAGAAATATAGGGAGATTAAAACAAATTTGAGGGAGCATTGACAAGCAATCCTTTCTAAGAACATTCGCTGCTACTGATACATTGAATGGATCAGAGGGCTGGCCTGTATGATTCTTTTCAATTTGTTTCTGCTCATTTAATCTATCATCAAGCAGCAAAAATGGATGCAAGGCTTGCCAATCATAACTAAACAGTTAGCACCTGACATTCATTCTAACTAAACATCACAGGGACATATTGAGTCATTTAGAATCTATGTAAGTGTTTGGAGTTCTGTGAAACCTTTAAACCAGGTAAAGATTGTGTGTGTGTGTGTGTGTGTGTGTGTGTTTTCTTCTTCTTTTGAATAGGTTAAGTTGCTGGTGATAGATCTGCTTAGGCTAGAGTGGAAAATAAATGAAGCTACATACAGAAGTTGTATTCTTAGAAAGTACAGCAGTTTCCTTAAGCCCCGAGCTAACATCTCACACTGAAAGAGAAAGAAAGGGAATCGCCTGGCCACTTGGGTGCCTTTTCTCTGTGCTTGTCTGAAGACGTGCTTTCCTTTGATAATAGACACTCGTAAATACAAGTCATTGAAATGGTGGGAAGGGGAATACTGTGACTCCATATGCTTCGAGAAGCTTTGAAATTCAATGTGATATCCTTTATGTTGGAGAATGGCTGAAGATCAAGGGCAATCAATCCTGATGCTTTCAAATTTATAGATATTATGGCTAGAGGGACTGAAAAAGATTTATCCTACTGGAATATTTCAAGTCTGCTCTCTCTCTTCTTCATTTCCAGGTCTACATCTTAGTGGAATAGGAGAGAAATGTTTGCAGATGTATATCAGCTGCTGAGTCTAATTAGCAGCTATTCAATAATAAATATTCCAAACAAATGAAACAGTTTAACAAAACTAGAAATTTCTTCACCTTGTGTCTACTAATATTTCATTTTGTTATAACCTTTGCTATTTTACCACCTGGAGTAAGTAAAGTGTACTTCACCTCTATCTTATTATAAAATCACACCACAGAGAATCTAGGTCATATCTGTTATTATTAATACCCAGTAAAAATGCCTGGCATTTTCTATTTAACCTTTTGTTGCTCTCTTCACCATACTTCCTACCACTATTCTGTCTCCTTCAGGTTGTCCCAAATGTGGGAAATAAAAATCTTCATCATTGTTAAAATTAATTGTTCCTTCTTTTCTGATTCTTAAATGATCTTGGACAGTCTTTTCTCATTCAAAATAAATAATGCACAGTGAAATCAGCCTGACACAGTCTCTTAGGCCTTTTGTTCATTACTACTATTACTTCATCTTGTCAATTAGTTCCCTCTCCCTAGGAAAAGACATCTCCTTTGGATGAGCTTTCTTTCAACCTATCTTCCTTCTCCTTTTTATCCCTTCATTTCTCCTACCCCCTTTGTATTCATGATTGCTTCTCTCCGCCAAATTTTCTTTTAAAAATACCCTTTCATAATCTAAAGTGGGATTCTTTTTATTATTGTAATTTTTAAAAATTTAGATTAGTATATGTCCAATTTCTCTTCAAATAAATATTTCAACAATAGAACAATCAACTTAATCTAAAGAAGTTTTAACATGTGAAATAACAAATTCTTCATTTTATAGTGGCACATTGTGATAATTCATAATAATAATAAATGCATAATATTAACCCCCAAAATTCATCCTTTAAAAATCTGTCTACATATACTACCGTATCATGAGATATTACATTGACTGATTGGTTAATTGATGTTTGGTAATATGTAAGAGTATTTATAATTATAAGAAATAATAATGTATCAAACATAGTAGAAAACATATAACCAACAAAACAACACATAAAAACAGAGAAGTAACAACATTAATTCATGTATCTTTATAGATAAGAGACATATTTTGGAAGCAAATCAAATTTTACATGAAGCTGAAGGTTTAGTTTCATGACTCATAACAGAGTCGTTAATATCAGAGTAAAAGCTATGTAATTAAATCTTTTTTATTTGTACAATGAAAATTAGTAGAATAAGTGGATGTTCTTTCTTGGTTGCTAGCAATTATTAATTGTTAAGATTACATACACCACATGAAAATTTGTTCCCAAATATCCATTGATAAATGTGTTAAAATAGTACCATACTTACAAAATTAGAGCTCTGGAGGGCAGGGGGGAATCTATGATATATTTAAATAAAGCCACTTAATTCCTATAAATCCTAGCTATCAGACAAGTTGTTTGCTTTTGGTGAATATAGTATTGCTTTTCTAATAGTGTTGATTCAATTAGTAGAAAAAAAGAAACCATATAGCTTTAACAGGAGAACTGAAGCTAAGGGGTATCAAAGTAAATAAGTTGTCCCCATCATAATTGGGATAGTTAACATATACCAGTTGCACATTTTATAAAACATGTTCATGTGTTGGAAAATTTGTGGGAGAATTTCAAGTTATTGACATGTTACCATGAGAATTTCTACCTAAAATGTACATTATTCAAGTGCATGAGCCCAATATGACTAGTGATGATATTCTGTTTATATTCATTTTTACAAAGGTAAGATAATAATATGAATTGTATTGCAATTTGTGTAAATGGATATGTCAATTATAGGCTGATCCCTGTATTCACACTGAGCAAGAATCCCAAATGAGCTACTATGAAAAATGGTATCTTGAATGATGATGTGTTTGGAAGTATTGTATATACTTGTAGGTTGGCAGAATTTAGTAAACTTTGCTGCCTTACTGAATCAGTAGCAAAACTAGTATATATCCAGTGTCTTCTGTCACTTAGGAAGGACTAATTTTCTGAACAAATTTGTCTAGCCTTGACCAAATGGGAAAAGGACATAAAGTTGGAATTCAATTCCAGGATACCATTTAAATTCCTGACACTTTTTCTGCAATTTAAAGTCAAATTATACAACTTACAAAGTCTCAATTTTTCAAGTGGACAAGGTGACATTTGCAACCTCTCAAACGGCTTTGAGAGGTTTAATGAGGTGACATATCTAAAATGTTATCTAGGGAAAAATATTTTTATTATCTCTGCAGATAATATCTCAGCTTGACTGGAGAAGAAAAAGATACCACAAGATATCATTGTATTATGATAAAGCAATGAACTACCACCTGCAGGAAATTGGCTTCATGAAAGGCAACGACAAAGAGCACATCAGGATTACATGAACTCAATCAGAGGCAGGCAAGAAGAACACAAGCCAGATGAAGTGGAGTCTTTCATGACAGGCTTTCATGACATGAAGAATATATCAAAGCCATCCTTGCTAATTTCAAAAAGCCCACTCCCTTCTCGAGAGGTGAGAACATTACTTCAGACAGCATGCTGGCTCTGCTGGACTTCTGTGAAGATGCTATGACTCCATTTGTGAGTTTCTTAAAGAGTGATTTAGAAATGAAAAGGGCCAGTAAGCCTGAACACCGCTAATTTAGATCACCAGTAGGAAAAAAATTGAGTGCACAGTTATCCACATTTATTTTTCCATCAGGAACTTGCTATTTGTATCAGCTGGACACTCATTTACATATCGTAATTCTGAGCTGATATTCATTTAAATGCTACTTTCCAAAGAAAACACTATTTTTTTTTTTCTTAAAGAGAGACATCTTCACAAAACAAAACAAAATAAAATAAGCCGGTTAAAAATAGATGTCATCTATCCTTGAATGGCAAAATGGAACGTAGGAGAAGGATGATGGTCAAAATGATGGACGAGGTGGATCATGGAGGGAACTCCACGAAGGTAAATATTTTGCTAGGAAGAGTAGATGCTGTAAGGAGATCTGTGTAAGTTCTGGAATCCTATATGTAAGTTCAGTAAAGTATTCAAGTGGTCCAAGCTCCAAGTCAATGCTTGTTAGTGGAACCACACATATCAGTGGAAAGAGCATCCTGAGAAACCTCATGATGCTCAGTGTTCATAGACCAAGGACAATGCCATCGGATTAGGCACATACAAGCAGTTGTAGATAATGGAACAGTACTGTGTATAATTGGAAGTCTGATAGACATAGGATTATTTCTCAGCTTTAAGTGGTTGTAGCCTGTGATGTTGATAGAAAAGCTTAAACTGCCTAGTGGTATGATGGTAGTTTGTCATCTAAGAATGAATGTCAAAGAGAAAATAAATTAACTAAATACATTAATTGCTTTTTTATTGGTGCCTTGTATTTGAATCTATTCTAGTACTTTGAATTAACAGGAGTCAACGAAAATTTGGGGTCATTAAAGAATATTTTAATTAATTCACTTAACTTGTAAAAGTTGGACTTAAGAATTTTGAGTTCCTAATTGCCCGCTTTCTAAAGTTAGGTAAACAGAAAATAGAATATTTATATTCATGAAGATAAAGTTAATGTAGTTTCTATGGAATATTCAAAGCATGAGTTCCTCAGTACCCTCTTTCTGTAGTGCATTGATTGGAATGACATTTTTCACAAAGGGTGTCCATAACAGACAATACAACAAAATTATTTCATATTTTCTATTGTCTTAGTTTATAAAATACTTGATTCAAAAGAGAACTAGAAGTATCTGAAAAATCATCTATTTTATTGTTTTCAATTTATGTCCCAAGTGGTCCCTGAGC
Organism: Rhinolophus sinicus; assembly: GCF_036562045.2. Classification (NCBI taxonomy): domain Eukaryota; kingdom Metazoa; phylum Chordata; class Mammalia; order Chiroptera; family Rhinolophidae; genus Rhinolophus; species Rhinolophus sinicus. The sequence goes on along the minus strand of NC_133755.1, from coordinate 124,997,298 downwards.
TGAGCTAAAATAGACACTCCCACATCAAATAATAACAATCTTTTCCAACTATAAGGGAAAAAAAACTAATGGATAAATGTTCTCAACTTTCTGTTTTCCCCATATTTATTTTCTTAAACACTGTGCCAGCCATCGTTTGTTTTAGTAATACTGATACACAATGAATGGTCAAACAGAAAAATATAACTAAAAAAAAAATGAATATGGGTTTCAATATTTTGATTATTTTGGGATTTGCTTGCTTGTTGTGATAAGGTAATTTTGCTGAACTATAACAGAGTCATGTTTTCTGTTGGAAAAAAATAGCTCCTATTTAATGAAATTGCACATACAGAGGGTGCCCAAAAGAAGTATACACATTTTATGAAAGGAAAAAAACTGTATTAAAATTGTAATATTCAATATATACCAATAACAAAAGATGAATACAAGCTACGTTTTACTTCTGCAATTACAAGAGGTACTCAAAGTGCTCAATTCAACTTCAAAAAGTAATACATAGATAACATCTCTTAAAATGTGTATACATTTTTTGGCATCCCCAGCATACATATTTTTGCAATTTGCAATATGATTTTCCTTAGACTACAACATGGTTTTCAAGAGTCCTAGTACCTGGGTGAATATAAAATCCCTGGATATGGTCTAATGTTGATTTGTTGTTATGTCACAGAGGTAGTAAATAGCACAATAGAACTAAAATTCTGATCATCTTATTTTTGAGTATTTTCTAAAATATAAATCTTTATTAAATATAAATCCAAAGAAATATATAAACCTTTATTAAATGTAAATCCAAGTGTCCTCATATGCATGCTTCCTGAGATAGAGGATCAGTGTTGGGTAATGCTTAAGAACATTTATTCTGGATAATTTCTGTGATGATTAATTTTGTGTCAATTTGCCTGGGCCATGGGATACCCAGATATTTGGTCAAACATTATTCTTGGTATTCTTCAGTGGAAGTGCTTTTGGGTAAGATTAACATTTAAATCAGAGGATTTTGAGTAAAGCAGGTTGCCCTCTGGAATGTGGGTGGACCTTATCCAATCAGTTAAAGACCTGATTATAACAAAATGATTGACATCTCCTGAGCAAGAGAGATTTCTCCAGCAGATTACTTTCAAACTTTATCTGAAACATCAGATCTTCCTGGTTTTTGAGCAAACTGCCTTCAGATTTGAACTGGAACCAGTTCTCTTAAATCTCTAGCCATCTAGTCTTTGGACTGGAATGGCAGCATTAGCTTCCCTGGGTCTACTGTCTGCTGGCCAACCCTTCAGATTTTGACTTGCCAACGTCCATAATAACATGAGCCAATTTCTTATAATAAATCTACAGCTAATATAATTTGTACTGATTAAAAATTGAACACCTTACCCATAAGATCAAAAGAAGGATATCCACTCTTAGCACTACTATTCAACATCATATTGGAAATTCTAGTCAACGTAATAAGGTAAGAAAAAATAAATAAAGACATCCAGATTAGAAAGAAGGAGGCAAAACTGTTTCTTTATTTGCAGATATATGCTATCTATGTAGACAATGTGATGGAATCTATAAAAAAAAGCTACAAAAACTAATTTGTAAGTTTATTAAGTTTTCAGGCTGCATGATTAACATATAAAAATCAATGGTATTTCTAAGTAACTAACAACAAAACTCAGAAATTGAAATTGAAAGTATCACAATAACATCAAAAGATGAAATATGTAGAGATAAATGTAGCATGTAGAAAACCTATACACTGAAAACAACAAAACATTGCTTAAAGAACTAAATAAATGAGAGATGTGCACGTTTATGGCTCAGAAGACTCAATATTATACAAATGTTAATTCTTCCCAAATTGTCCTATAGATTTAAGTTAATCCCATTCAAACTCCCAGGAGGATCTGTTTTTATGGTTTTCGTTTTTGTTTTTGTTTTTGTTTTTTGGTATGTGTGTGACAAACATTCTAAAATTAATATGAATAGGCAAAGCTTCTAGAAGAGCCAAAACAACTTCGAAAGAGAACAAAATTGGAAAAATAGCACTACTTGATTTAAATACTTATTAAAGCTATGGTAATCAAAACAATATGACGTCAATGTAGACAGACAAAAAGAGAAATGGAAATGATAATCCAGAAATACATACATGAACAACTGATTTTCTACAAAGTTACAAAGGAAATTGATGTGAAAAAGGGTATTCTTTTCAACAAGGTGCTAAAAGAATTGGCTTTCTGCCTTTCCTCAGCTGCCGGTAAGGTGCTCGGTCCTTCAGAGAAAGTTAAGGCCGCGTTGGGGTGAGGCCCTCACTTCATCCGGCGACTAGCACCTTGCCCAGCAGCACTCGCCTGAAGCATGGCCTCCGTGTCAGAGCTCGCCTGCATCTACTTGGCCCTCATCCTGCACGACAATGAGGTGACAGTCACAGGATAAGATCAATGCCCTCATTAAAGCAGCCGGTGTAAATGTTGAACCTTTCTGGCCAGGCTTGTTTGCAAAGACTCTGGCCAATGTCAACATGGAGAGCCTCATCTGCAATGTAGGGGCTGGTGGACCTGCCCCAGCAGGGGGTGCTGCACCAGCTGGAGGTCCTGCCCCCTCCACCACTGCTGCGCCAGCTGAGGAGAAGAAAGTGGAAGCAAAGAAAGAAGAATCTGAGGAGTCTGATGATGACATGGGCTTTGGTCTTTTTGACTAAACCTCTTGTAACATGTTCAATAAAAAGCTGAACTCTGCTAAAAAAAAAAAAAAAGAAAGCAAAAGAATTGGCTTTCCATGTATAACATGTACAAAAATTTGTTCAAAATGTGTCTTAGATATAAATGTAAACCCCAAAACTATAAAACTTTAAAATGAAACCATATGAGAAAATGGTATGATCTTGGTTTAGTCATAGACATTTTATATATGACACCAAGAACATACTCTATGAGATAATTAATTGATAAATTGGCTTTATTCAAATGAAAAAAAATGTCTATTCTTTGAAACATACTGTTAATAAAATGAAAACTAAAACCATAGACAGGTTGAAAATATTTGTAAATTGCATATCTGAAAAGAATGTATATCCAGAATCTATATAGAATTTTCAAAACTGAATAACATTAAAACAAACAAACCAATAAAAATATTTGGGCGCTTCACCAAAGAAGTTATACTATTGTCAGAAAACCATGTAAAACTATGTACAACATAATTATTTATTGTGAAATGCAAGTAAAAGCACATGAGATACTACTCCAAATCTTTTAGAATAGCTGAAAGTAAGAAGACTGACAACATCCAGGGTCGGCAAGAATGTGAAGGAACTGGAAGTTTTATGTAGAGTGAAATGGTACAACCACTTTTGAAAACAGTTTAGTGGATTCTTAAAATATTAAACATGCACCTTATGACCCAGTCATTCACTCGTAGGTATTTGCTCAAACTAAATAAAATCATGTGCACATATGAAAGACTTATATACAAATGATCATAGCAGCTTTATTTGTATTAGCAAAAAACTGGAAATCACCAAATGTCCATCAGTAAGTGAATGGATAAACAAACAGTGCACTAGTCTTATAATGAAATGCTACTCATAAATATAAAATGATGAACTTTTAATAACACAACATTATGGATGAATATCAAAATAATTATGGTAAGTGAAATAAACCAGTACATACGGTATGGTTCCATTTACATAAAATTCTAGAAAAAGAAAACAAATTTATTGTGACAGAAAGCAAAAGAGATTATCTTGGCAGAAGGGCAGGGAAGGGGTTAGTGAGGAGTAGAAGGAAGGGATTATAATCAGAGAGTGTGGAAACTTTTGGGAATGATAAATACTTGCATTACCTCGATTATAGTGATGCCTTCACAGATACAAGCTTATGTCAATATTTATCAAATAGTACCCTTTAAATATGTGCAGTTTATTGTATGTCAATTACATTTCAATAAAAAGAAAGAAGGAAGGAAGGAAGGAAGGAAGGAAGGAAGGAAGGAAGGAAGGAAGGAAGGAAGAAAGAAAAAAACAACAACAGAGTATCTACTCTGGAGACAGACTGCTTTCCTAGTAACTAGCAATGTGACACTGGACAGATTATCAACCTCTCAGTGTCTGCAAAATTGTGGATGGTTACAGCAATTACCTATTGGGTAATTCACTTACAGTGTTTAGAACACTACAGCACATATAAAGGTCCATTTCAGTGTTTGCGCAATTATCTATGTTGTACTCTCTTAAAGCAATTGAAATAGCACACTGCCTACAAAACATTATTCCAGGTGTTGTAGGGAAAATGCAAAATAAATTTTATGAGATACTCATAGAAAAAAGTAAAGCCTTCTTGAGAAAAGTACCAACAGACCAGTTTACATACAACCACATATATTATATTTACATAAATATACATGCAATAAATAATTTTAAAGTTCTGTAGTGTGGATATAAATTTTAAAAGGTAAAGTACAAACAACATAGTTAAAATTACCTTTAGACTAATAACTTGAGATATTTATTCTATTATAGACTACTCAAAATAGTAAAATAGTGATAATGTTGATTTAAAAATGAATAATAGTCCAAACTCACTGTAATCATGTGTGTGCATATTTTCAGTGATAGAATTACAAACAAAAACTATTCTAAAGTTTATTTGAAGAAAATATAAAAATCATTTAAATGAAATCCTTTATGATAGTCTAACAAAAGCCAATATTTCCAGGTCTTGTCAGTTTTTCATTGCCAGTGTGTTTAACTTGTACTTTTTTTTTCTAAGTCTCAATTTTCAAATGTTTAGTGCTTCAATGTATACATAACAGCAAAGATCATATCTTTTTAAAAATTATTTTTATTTTATTCTACTTATTTTATTTTTCTATTTGATCATGTCATCTTTTATCTTTTTTCTTCTGCATTCAGCCTCCTACTTGCCACGACATTTTCTCTAAGTATCATCTTAAGCATCGCTTCTCTATAAAAAGCCTATATAGCTTTTCTCCCCCTTCCTAGTGTAAAAGAAAAACAAAATGGACCTTATTTGGTGAATCAGTAATGTTAATTCCATTATGTTCCTCAGTTAAGAGATTGAAACAACCCTAAATTGTGCTTTGGACAGTTTCAATAATGGGACAGTATTTTTTTTTTCCTTATGAACATTTTGACATTAGTTAATTCTATTGAGTGCTCTTTTCAGCATACCTTCCTTAAGAGTTTTCAAGAGGATGGAACAAATTATCAGCTGTCTTCTTAGGATATAGAAAAACAACATGAAAAAAAAATTACTTTTCAGCTTGCCTTAACACTAAGCAACATTACTGTAATATTTTCCCCACCAAAAATAGATGGCTTAGATTGACAATGAAATGCAGTATTTTATGGGGATTCAAAAGTTTGCAAGTTACCACTTGACACCCTTCTTTTCACTGAGTAGCTATCCTAAATATTCTGCAGTGAGAAAAGAATTAATATCTTAATCTAAGAGTATTACCTAATAAAATGTTATAATGTTAGAACATTGCTTTTTGCTAAAATTATTTTCTTTCAGATAATGAATCTTCCAATTTAAATAAAAAATCAAAGTTCTTCTTCTGGGTAATGATTGAACATTTTCATCTTGTAGAAATGACCTTAGTCTTGTATGTAGTAGACACTTAATATGTGTTTACTGGAAATATTAAGAGGAGAATAGGGCATTTTTTTATTTTATAGAGTGTTTTGGTTAAATATTAAAGCTCATAAAATATGTTTCTAATGCCCCTCTTCTGTGTGCCATAGGAAGCATGATATACCAAGTATTAATCACTAACAGGTTATTTTACACTTTTAATTACTCTATATTTTTTCCTGAAAATTGATAGTGGCCATAAGTTTGATTTCAGAAGTTTAACAAAACATGATGATGATAGATAGATAGATAGATAGATAGATAGATAGATAGATAGATAGATAGATAGATAATAGATAGAAAGATAAATGGAAATAGAGAGATAAATCAAATTTTAAACATAAACAGATTTAACTCCAAACTATTACCTGGTAATACTAGTCCTTGCTCAGTTCTCAAGAATATTAGGAAAGAAACTTTTTGCATCCAATCGTGCTGTGTAGAACAGCTCATCCCTCTTTTAGTAAAATGATATTGACATTTCTGTAGTTTCTGAAAACTTGAAAAACTACAAAACCTGTTTGGTTTTCAAATAACAAGAAAGAATCACCTGTTATCTCTGACTTACAATTTACAAAGTCTTTACAAATAATGATGCCTAATCAGCACAACAATAGCATGGATGGGAAGTGTGTTGAGAAGGGTAATGGAAACCCTAGGCCCTGATTGTTTTGTTAAAATGTGAGTAATTCATCACTTAGCATCATTAGCCACTGATACCTTGGACTGTGGTAAAGAAAACCTTTCAGAGTTTTCAGTGTTCTTCAGTTAACATAAAACACTAGTTAATAAAAATGTATATTAAAGTATAGATATTGGTTGCTGGAGGGAATTACCAATTTGTTAATCAGTCACATTTTAACAATCATTAAAATGATATATTAGGGAAATTTAATTATAGCGAACGGACCTTATGGATTTTTTTCACTTACTGTATTTCATTATGGCACTGATGAATGGCATACAATTTGTAACACTGTCATTTAATAATTAAAATGACTTTTATTATTTTGTTTACTGGTTTCCCATTTCAAGAGACTGTAATTTTGCCTCGCGATAAGTAATGAATCTCATTCAACAGCACCTTGTAATAGAACTCAGCATGGACAATTTTCCATGTGGATTCAATCTCTGCCTGAATCAAACTAATCCTTTGATTGGGCTCAAGGAAAAGCTTGGATCCCTGTAGAGTTCCGGATGCACCGACTATTCATAAAAGCAATAACAAGACGGCAAGCAGTCAGAAAGTTCAGCCTGGCACCTGCTCTTTGCCCTTTAGTGAGACAGTCCCAGGATAAGCCTTGTTGATTCTTCACTGGGACTAGATCTAACTTATTGACAATCTGGGGACAAAGGGCTTTGGGGAGATTTATTCTTTAGGTGGTGGTTGAGAGAACCCTTTAATGGTCATATAAGTCATGATTTTCTTTTTAAAAGAGACACGGTAGAAGTTTATTTACATTCTAAGCAAATTAAGCACTCACATATATGTGTAAAATAGTTATAGTATAGACAAAAAATGCAAGGTGCTTGCATATTTTGTATTTGAACAATAAGGAAACAGGTTTTCTGAGTTCCAATTATTTTTGACGGTTTAGTAAAGTTTTGAAGATATGTTAATACTTACTGGTCCCATAGGAGCTATTTAGACCCTATAAATAGTCACCATGGTCGCCTTAAAGAATAAATCATTAGTTTGTATAGTATGTTTATTTTTAATTAGGCAAACAAAGTTACTGGCTATCCATGTCTGAAATATTACCTCTTCTAAAATATCAACATATGGATAATTCAAAACACACATTGTGAAATAAAATTTGTTAGTCTATAGTCAGAAGATCATTAGAACACTAACTTCTTGTCAAAATGATACTAATGCAAAGAATGGAAGATATTATTTACATTATGGAAAAATCATTACTCACTCAGGCATTTCAGCAAGAAAAACTTAATACAGGGGGTAAGAATATAGGCCGGGGCAGGGATGACTACTGCTCTGATCACTAATTACAATTCTCATGTGAGGCTTTTCTCCCACACCAACAAGCAATCCTGGGGTGTCCTACAATTTAACTCAATATCTGTCTGAAGATAGCATTAGATTCCACAGGTTAAGGGTTCAGTCTTACAAGACTGCCCCTTACACTCTTCAGAAGCCAATCACAGGTTGAAGCTGTCACCTGTACGTCTGACTAACCAACTGGCTGGAGACTGGATGTTCCAACTACTCACTCCTTGAGTTTGATTAATTTGTTAGAGTGACACACAGAACTCAGAGAAAATTTTACTTACTAGATTAGTGGTTTATTATAAAAGGATGTAACTCAGGAAGAGCCAGCTGGAAGAGATGCATCAGGAAAGGGACGGGAAAGGGCACAGCGCTCCCATGCTCTCTGAGTGCACCACTCTCCCAGCACCTCCATGTAGTCCCCAACCTGGAAACTCTCCAGACCCTAAATCCTGTCCTTCTGGTCTTTTATCGAGAATCCAGTACATAGGCATAGCTGATTAAATTACAGGTCACTGGTCATCGGACTCAATCTGTAGTTCCCTGCACCCTCCTGTAGGTCAGAAAGTGAGACTGAAAATTCCAACCCTCTTATTACATGGTTGGTTTTCCTAGCAACCAGCTGCCATCCTTAGGTTACCTAGGTGCTTTCCTAGTCACCTAATTAACGTTACAAAGCACACCTTTGTTGTTCTTATCACCTAGGAAATTCCAAGGGTTTTAGGAGCCCTGTGCCATAAACTGGAAATATATGTATATATGTATATATATTTCCATATATGAGTGTGTGTGTGTGTGTGTGTGTGTATTTCTTATGATAAATCAAATTAACACAGGATGCAAAAGGCATGGCCCAACAATTTAGGGTACTTGGAATTGGTCAAGGTTCATGAATAACCCTTTCCATACATTTTTCCAAGTAAATATTTATTTTGGTCTGAAAGTTCATTTCTAAATGCATTTAAGCCCCCCCCTGAAAGAGTTAATGGAAGAATAATTTTCATTAATTATATAGCAGACTGGTATTTCATAGCTGCCTTGTTACTTCTAAAAATATTTTTTAAATGGATTCAGTTTTGTTCATATAGATACTGATTTTATTTGCTAAGCCATAATAAAAAAGACAAAGTATTCAGTATAGTTCCTGTACTCTAAAAAATTGACATTTTCCCCCAATCATATGATAAGTCTATGCTAATATTTCCCTTTAATGTTTTATTTTAAAATTACTTCAAAATGTAGCATCAAACTACTTTGAGATTGATACTACAGATTACTAAACACTATTCATCTCTAATGCTTAAGCAGGTTGAGGGGTACATACTTATGCATTTAAAAAATGTTAACTGTTCTTTCAAATGAAAATATATGCAATATGTAGTGTTTTGTATAATAATACATTTCCAAACATGTAGAGATATTTGTTGGAAATATATATATATTCTTACTGAAGGGAAAATTTCAAATTTTTGTTCTACATTTCACTTGCCTGGAAAAGCCAAAATGCAATACCTGAGTAAGAACAGAACTACTTACCTGTAAACAAAATCAAGCAACACCTGCTGCTAAAGTACTTGATCTTAAGGATTATTGTCTACGAAGAAGAAAGGCCCATTAATTTGGTACTCTAATGAAATCATAGGTTCTGAAAGTATATTGAAATTAAATGCTGCTTGAAAGTCTCTAAATCAAAGCAGCTTCAAGTCCTTCCAGATTTAGAGGACCTCCCACCCCACCACTTTAACCTTTGCTTGTAGTACTGTGTTTCCCCCAAAATAAGACCTAACCAGACCATCAGCTCTAATGCGTCTTTTAGAGCAAAATTTAATATAAGACCCGGTCTTATTCTAACATAATAAAAGACCAGGTATAATATAATATAATATAATATAATATAATATAATATAATATAATATAATATAATATAATATAATATAATATAATATAATATAATATAATATAATATAATACAATACCACATAATATAATATAATATATAATATAATATAATTAATTAGACCTAATTAATGGTCTTGGTCTAATATTAATTTTTGCTCCAAAAGACATTAGAGCTGATGGTCCAGCTAGGTATTATTTTCGGGAAAACATGATAGCAAAGCAACTCTTTAGTACCTTACTAAGTGGTGCTACAGTTATCATGTTCCCCGGAAAATAAGACCGAGTTGGAAAATAAGCCCTAGCGTGATTTTTCAGGAGGACATCCCTTGAATGCATCTTTTGGAGCAAAACTTAATATAAAACTTAATATAAGTCTTATTTTCGGGGAAACACGGTAGGCAAAGCTATTATCAGGAAGACAGTACACAATCTAATAATAAAAGTATCTTTTTATTCGAAAAAATCGAATAAAAAAATTCAAAAAAAAACACATGTTAGATGAAATAATTTGGCCAAAATACTATGGAAATTGGATATCTTAAATCTCTTGGAGGAAATATTGCATACTAGTTACATATCTTGGGCTTGGAATTAGACAAATTTTATTCAAAACACAGTCCTGCTACTTATTAGCCATATATCCTTGGAAAAGTCATTTATTTTTTAAGTTCATTAATTTAAGGATAGTGTAGGTAAAATTAGCATGGTGGTATCTGACACAAAATTGTTTAATGAATGCTAAACATTTTTGGCCATGTATTTCTTCCCTTTCATTGTAATCCTAGGGTTTTAGGCACAGTTTCTCCTCTACAGATGAACCCATCCACCTGTTAATGAGAACGTGTTTAATCTGTAAAGTTTCTTTTTTTTTTTTTTGCTAATGTTCAATGGCTATTAATATCCCTGAGGGAATCAACATTCCATGAGGGAGGGAGTAGAGGCACCAATTTACAGCAGATGCTATAATCTGACTGGTTAGAAACTGAGTTTAGCATATTTAGTTTAGATCTGACAGTGTTTTAAAAATTCAACTTACATATACATATTGAGATATTTTATGTTTTCTTAAAAATATATAGGTTCATTTTCTCTAGTAAAGTTAGAAGGATGGGCTACAATACATCCTCTCATTCTCTAAATGTCAATAATTGGCTAAAACTGAGTAGTAACGATACCTTTCACTTGTATGCAGTTTACCAGATTCCCCACCCCTCTCTCCTGCAGCTCAGAGTCTTCATCTGTTCCTGCCAACAAGCATTACCTGCCTGGTCCTTAGAACCACTTGAGTTTAAAGCCTGGGACTGGGAGGAACAAGCAAAGGTAGGCTGAATTTACTCCGAAGGAGAAGTCTTTTACACTAAGAAGGGGGTATTAAACTGCAGATGCTCCAATGGGGGGAAATTGTTGATGGAGTTCAGAAAATAAGACAAATAACTTTTTTAAAAATTAATATTTTCTTAGGTTCCTAAATGTGGTAAAACCACTACTTTTCTCACCCTCTGCGTAAGCCTACTTCATTTTAAGCAGTGGCATCATAGATAACATTTTAAATAGTTTTTGAAACAGTTTTTTCTAATTTATTTTTTCTAATAGCTATGAATGCTAATTACTATTTGTAGCATTAAATTTTGTTTTCTACAATTTTCATCGCAAATGTGGATTGTTCACTATTATATCAAGTTAGTAGGCATGGGTATACTTGCTTATAAATCTAAGTGCTACTTATAATCCAACATACTTTCCCACTTTCTTCAAAATCTGCTCTTTGACCATTTTGTTTCATCTCAGTAAATATAATTTATATCTCATTAATTACTCAAGCTAAAATCCTTGATCCTATTCCTGTGTCCTCTCTTTCATACCCCATACCACACCTATCATATCTATTTTTGACCTGAACCTAATATCATCTAGCAACCTTCACTACTTGCAATTTATTGCAAACCATCAGCATCTCCAACCTGCATAATTGAGATAAGATAACGACCTAACTGTTCACCCATCATTCAGTTTTAGCCCACTAAAACCTGATTTACAAGCAGGAGTTATATTGCATCACCTCTCTGCTCAAAATTGTCCAATAGTTTCTTGTCGCACACATAATACAATCCTAAGTACTTTCCATGTACTATAAAGCTCTGACCAGGCCCCACTTCCTGCTCTCACTCTTAACCCTCATCTCTTACAGCTCTTCTCTCCCGTCACTCAATCACCTATCAAACACTGGCCTCAATTCCTCTCAACTCGAACAACTGTCCTGTTTCAGGGCTTTTGTCCATGCTATTACCGTGTTTCCCCGAAAATAAGACCTGGTTTTATATTAATTTTTGCTCCAAAAGATGCATTAGGGCTTATGTTCAGAGGGTGTCATCCTGAAATATCATGCTACGGCTTATTTTCCGGTTAGGTCTTATTTTGGGGGAAACATGGTACCAAAGATGTATTTGACTCTACTGGCTTCCTTCAGCTCTCTGCTCAGAGGCTTCCTCTTCAGAAAGGCTATTTCCAACCATCTTTTATCACCAGTAGCACCTCACTCCCATTGTTACCCTAAATCCCTAGCCTGCTATATGCTTCCTCATAGTGATTATCATCAATTAATACATTTATTTACATGTTTGTATCTTTGTTGTCATCACCGTCCACTGCAATGTAAACTTACTGTAGATGAAGTTTTGTTTCGTTCATTTTTAAACTTTGAATCCCCCAAACTGCCTGATACATATTTGAGGCACAATGAATTATTTGTCAAGAGAAGAAATAAATGTATAATGGAATCATAAAGGGATCACTGTTTAAATTCCACAAATAGAAACTACTATAGCAAATACCATTATCGATTTCTATATACTCTTTTTGTCAGTAATTAGGTGCTAAAGTGAAAAAGTCTGCATCTTAATTTAAGCTAATTAAATTTAAATGAGACTGATACCTTTGTTTTTAAAGAAATGATGCATGAAATGATTAATGTAAGAAGTTTTCATTTGTGAGTCCATGTGTGTAAAAAGAGATAAGAAGTGGACCAGAATGTTAACTTCTGTCTTCTACTGGAGTTTGTCATTCTATTTAGATCAAATAGAGAAAGTCAAGTTCGTATTAGCTTCACATGAATTTGAACATGAATTAACCAGCTTTCTACCTGACAAAAATGAATTGCATCTAGTGACAGGGTCTTTGGCTTTTAAGTAAAGGAAACTTAGGGAGGAGGGAAAAGGGACCCAGTTTCCAGGACAGCCTTTTGGAGCACAGGTGAGTTAGAATACCACAAATATGCCTCCCATCAGCCAATAGGGTAGGATCCCTGACTCAAGCAGGCCACCCAGTTTTTTGTTTTTGTTTTTGTTTTCTTCTTCTTCTCTTGGGAATTTTAAACCGAGCTAAGGTGTTCTAATTTATTCTGACTGGCTTCTTAAAAGATGTAAATTAAAAACAATGGAGGTATTGTCTTCTGCATGTCATGGGAAATGAGAAATAGATTTATTTTATAAAAAGAAAGGAAAATAAAGCAGATGAGAGAGAGAGAGAGAGAGAGAGAGAGAGAGAAATGAAAATAAAGAAAAAATATTGCATAGCCTTGTGATGATATTTCCTCCTTCCTGCTAAGAATCTGGGCTGTATTTCTGTACTTATGTTCTAGGAGACACACCTGTAGCCTTACAATAATAAAAAAAAAAATACCTCTCTTAAATTTTATTCACATGTTTGTCTTGCTTAAGCTATTGCCATTGGGCTTGCATTACTTGAAAAAATTTGATAAGTATTTGGGAATTCAGATGAACACCAATTTCTCTTTAGCAAATTTCCCTTTAACTAACCGTATATGCCTTAATTATTAAAATAAAATAGTCTGATTGCTAGGCTTACTGTACCCTCTGCTGTATAGAAAACTAAAAGAATAAAATGTGTTCTCTGTCTTCCATAAAAATTACTGGGAAATATTCTACCTACCCATATGGAAGTTTTACTAGCAGAGAAAGGTCATTTTTGAGTTTCAAATGAGAGATGCAAATAATGAGTGCAAAAAAGAAAAAGGTTCTGGTTTTACATAAAAGTGCTGTTACATCCATTGCTGAACTGCTTTTTCACTGTGCTACAGGACAGAAATATGAGCAAATATGTTATGAGGTTCAGATTCTCTGGAAGTACATTTAGGGTGTTTTGGTTGAAGAGTACCTATATGTTCATACAATTTGATCTGGTTGATAAGCCAATCTTTAGGTTAAAAAAAGGAGTAAAAGTCTCTGTGCCGCTGAACAGCCCATATCTCCAGAGAATCCATTCTATGCAGTGTGGCTTGAGGCTTGTCAAAAATGTTAGAAATTCCAAAATGCTTTCATTTCTAATTTTTTTTCCAATGCTCAATTTTAGTGTAAAAAATTTAAATTTGATTCAATTACTTAATCTGTGATTTTAAGGAAAATTATCCTGCTAACTTAGATCACATAGCCAGAAATTAGACATACAAAACAAATTATCTCTCCTTAATTTATTCAACTGTCCTATCACATGAACTGAGTTTTATTTAAGTAGACTTCAGAAGTTAAAAGATTACTTATTTTATAGTATACCAATCAATAAAAATCACAGATTTGCTTAATAGACAAAGCAGTTTAACATTTTGTTTTATATTATTCCAGTTACATACCACTGGCAGCTATACATAAACAACAAATAAAACAACTGATCTTCACAATATAGCATTATACAAAAGTGGGTACTCGTGCTCGGATATTCGTTTCTCATTTCTTCATAGCAGTAATCTGTAACTCTGAAATTGGGGAAGTTTACTGATCTTACAATCAGTGTTGTGTCATGTGACTCTGTGGCCTCATTTGCAATCACTGCTTCTGCAAAACGCTGCATGATTACATCATCCCTCTAGAGTCTAAAATAATACAGTATTCTTGTATGGAAATGAGAGGACTTGAAGAGCTTATGCAAGAGCCACATGAAGGTTTAAGATCCGTCCTTCAAATGAATACCATTGCTCACTCCACCGGGATTCTGTGACAGTGCAGATATCCAGCCTTGTATATTATTTTTTAAAGTGAGAGCGGAAAAGAGGCTAAAACCTCTTATCAATAATAAGTAAAAAGCACTGTCAAAGTTATCATTGTTAACAAATTGTTTTGGCAAAGAAATGATCATATCTGCTGGACAGTGTATCATCTGGTGAAAACAGTATCCATTGTGGAAGACCCCACTCTACACCTTTGGAAACCAGAGTGTGTGTCATGGCTGCCCAGGTGGTGGGAATTTTAAGTCTATTTTCCTAAGTACCACTTCAATGCTTGCTCTCTCCTCTTGATACTGTACATTTGAGAAAGCCCTAGGCCCCCCTTAGCAGGTTGTCCACAAAGCTCGAGGACAGTTGAAGTCTCTGGATCCAAGGGGATGATGGAGAACTGAAATTTTGACATGGGTGTGGCCAACACACACAGTGAAACTTAGGAACTCTGTGATTCATCAATGGCAGACCTACATTATGGACAGGAAGATCAAATAGTTTTTGGGGAGGTTTCCAAAATTTAAAGAACCATAATCCTTCACACTGAGAAATAATGTTGCCTGCCTAGACTTCATTGTGATCTGTATCTCTCTGCCAAGTGTTGAAAAGGAACCAGCTGTCCAGAGCAAGGGAGAGCGGGGTGGAGGCCTGTGTGTGCAAGGTGCCATCCTCTTCCAGGGATACCAGTCCTCCCAGAGCCGATGTTAGCCCCTGCAGCTATGATGGCAGGAAGCCACAGTGCCAGGATGACAGCTGCAGCAGCATAAAGTGTTTGATTGTACTCCCAGATGAACAGGTCTTCCTTGTTCTTAATCACACCAGATGGCAGGTTGCACTGGGACACTCATGTTGCTGAGTTTGCAAGTGTGATGACCTTATGAGGAACACTGGGTGAAGAGGGAGGATTGAGAGTTCTTGGGAGAAATGAGAGAGTGTGCCTGTGGAAGACAGGAAAAGGTGGGTTTTTCCCAGTTGTGGAGATGGAATTATAACCCAAGTTTTTCATCAGTTTTGTTCTTTCAACTCTACCACAGGGTTGATTTGTTTATTAATACAAATTTGGACACATTTAAAATATTTATTAGTGCAGCAGGATAGTGAAAAACATGGACAAAACCCACACAGACATGGAAGGATTGCATATACATCTTCCTTAACAAAATTGGGAAACGATAAAAATATTGTAGAGAAAAAGAGTAATTTTAAAAGGAAAAAATCTACATCTGTGCCACAAAAATCTAGCACAGAGAAATATTATTCAGTGTAATATGTAGTTTCTTTCTTTCTCTTTTAAGCTATCAGCTTTCTCATTCTGCCCCAGAGCATTTTTTCAGATTTCTTTTTTAAGGGAGTCAACAAAAAAACACGTTGTTTTCCAGCATTTGGACACATGGGAATTTAAAAACCTGCTTGAGAGTTAATCCACTCTATACCAGATGGTTTCATGATTAACTTTGTCTTTGAATTCTCCTGTAAACCTATTAGTGAATAAGAGGACAATGTAAATGATTATTGCTTATGAAACTTCAATAAGAAGTTACTCACCCAACTAACCACTCTCTCCACCATGGCACATATGTGAAATGACAGTTCTCCAACAACCCTAAAGTAGTCCTCCAACACTTTCCTTTTAGCAGTGTTGGTTGCTAAAGATGTGAAATGGAATATTTTTTTTTTTAAATGTCGTATTTTAAAGAGGCAGGTAAAGAGCCCAGTAACACAATGTTTTCCTTCAAAGTAGCATTCACATTGTAGATGCTTGATGAATATGTGTTGGGAGTAATAACCCTTACCTCACTACATACCTCCTATCAACCCCCCCAAGAAATATTTTTATTAAGAAGGAAAGTTCTGGAACAACAACATATCAGTAACAATGAACATGGGAACAAGCTACATTCATTGAATGGATTTTTTTTTTTTTTTTAAGTCGTCATTGGTTTCTTTTTGGCCACACTCTAATTTAGAGTATTATAAAGAGAAAAGTCATATTTGAAACCACTATACCAGGGAATAATCTTTACTTGGAATGTAATCTTCTGTCATAATATGTTATGAAAGCATACACATGAATGGTTTCATAATTATAGCATTCAGAGCTATAAATGCTAGACTGAAGATTGCAAATCCACTTTCATTATAACTACTTGTTTTCAATCACTGATACCATTTGAAAAAATTGTCCTTGGGACTAAAATTCTCACAATCTAACAAAAGAAGGTGTGATGAATTTATGTGTCCAAATGAGAGTAAAGGAATGAAAAAAGGTAATGCTACTTTGTTAATAATAGCATATTCATTGACTATGAACCCTTGCCCCCTATGGCTATATCAGAAAACCAGCAGTGTGGGCTCTGGCCATTCGATGACAATGTCAAGCCCACCATCTGAATAATTCATGGACCTAGTCTGCTATTAAGAAGACAGATGTAATTTTCTTCCGAATTATATAAATTGTTTGTTGTTTAAGCAGTATGCATGTTTCAGATAATTTTTAATCTTCCACTCCACTTTGTCAATTGTTATTTAAATGGTAAAAGTAAAATAATTATAAGCTTGAATGAAAAAATTACCCCAAACTTTTATAGCATTATATGTCATTTACTTTATAACTTTTAATTTCAATATTCTATTCCTCTGACTTGAAAACTTCAAAGGATGATTATTGGAATATAGCATACATTTTAAGGATCAGCATATGCATGAATAAAAAATGGCTTTAAGAGGCATTGGAAAAGATGTAAAAATATAAGGATGTAAAGATGTAAAATGTAAAATGCTGGAAAAGGATGTACATGAAGTTTCCTTTGAGTATATAAAATCTTCTTCGCAATTATTTAAATAATTTTTCTATATTCCTAGAATATTTTTGAGTGAAAAAAGTGACAAAACATACTTCAATTACATTGAAGATACAACACAATCATAATATAGTCAATGCAATTTGAACAAAATTCCACTGATTTCAGATGGAATTAGAAAAGGAATTAAAATTAGTCCTACACACTTAAAATAGGTAGAAAATCCACATGAGGGTGGGGATCTGGGCAATACCAGTCTGTAGAGGAAAAATGATCAGTCTTCCAACTACGTTTTTGAAATATTTGTTCTTGCCACACCAATCTGAATGGGTAGACACAGATGTTTTTTTTCTGAGTTTTATATTTTTTCTTTACAATTATTATATTAGAATACTTAAGATTAATTTCTTGGTCCATTCAGGCTGCTATAACAAAACACCATAATCGGTGTGCCTTACAAACAATAGAATTGATTTCTCACCATTCTGGAGGGAGGCTGGAAGTCCAAAATCAGGGTGGCAGCATGGTCAAGCTTTTGTGAAGGCCCTCTTCTGGGTTGAAGATGCCAGAGTTCTTGCTGTGTTCTCACAAAACTGAAGAGGCTAGGGAGCTCCTGGGACCGCTTTTCTAAGGGGCAATCCCCTTCCTGAGGACTCCACCCTCATGAGCTTATCATTTCTCAAAGGCCCACTTCCTAATACCATCAACCTTGGGCTTGAGGTTTTCAACATATGAATACAGGATAAAAACATTCAACCACTTCAAAATCTTTTACTTCCAAATGCTAACTCAGTTAATCTCCACTCAACTCCTGTTACACACTCTCACGACCATTTCTTCAACATAATATCATCTGGAAGCTTTCTTCATCTGAAATATTAAATGTTATATATTTCATTCTTCTACCAGAAATTTTTATTCTTAAATTCTTTGTTATCACTGCACCTCTTCTGCCTACAGATGATTTTCTGTCATTCAACTCTCCCGCCCCCCCCCCTTTTTTTTTCTCTAAATCTATCAATATTTCTTAATTGGCTTCCATTCATCTCCAAACTAAAACCTGCAATGCATTCATGTAACCACTTTCCTGCCACTATCCTTACCTCCTTTGCCCCCTTGATCTGCTACTGCACTGCTCCCGCAAGTTTGTGTTTAGAACAATTCAACGATTCACCTACCCCATTCCTATAGCTGAACTGCAGAGTGCTATGTTATGGACTTTCATGATTTATCAAGTTATCACTAGGGACATGGGACCTGTGGTCCCAGCTGGATTCTCATTAGCTCTGCATTCTTCAGATCTCACACTGAGCAGTTTCACCTCCCATTCCCCAGAGGAACTATTTCAAATATTTATTATTTCCCCATTACCAAATTATTTAATCATTTCTATCTCCAATCTTCTTCCCTATGGCTTCACACTTGCTCTTGTCTTCAGTAATGTTAAGAAAATTTAAGCTATGAGAGATAAACTCTTTCAAATACAAAACTACAAAGTATTATCCACTCAATAATATCCATACTTCTTTCCTTTGAGTCTCAGAAAAAAGAAGTCTGTCTTATTATTCAAGCGTGATTCTTAGATGTGTGGGCCAAATCCTGCCTGGTCTCTGTAGGGCTTGTCTTATCACCTTTTCACTTATATAATTTAAATTTCTTGCTCTCAGTTAGTATTCTCTCCTTTTCCCTTAGTGTAGAAATAGATAAGTAATTCTATTATTTCTATGAATTTCTGATTTTTTAAATCAAGCTCTTCATCTGAATATCTCCCATTTACTTTTCAACACACATTCTTGCACTCATGAATATCGAGTCATTCCAGTGACACTCTTCATGATAAAATCATCAATAACAAGCCAAAATCAATGAATCCCAGTCTCTCTCTCTCTCTCTCTCTCTCTCTCTCTCTCTCTCTCTCTTCTTAACCCACTGTAAATTTAACTACACTTTCCTATTCCAAGTTCTTTCTTCCTTTGAAGTTTTGATACCAGCCATTTCTATGATTACTACTTCAAAGTTTATTTGCCCTGAGAATCCTCTTCTTATTTCTATACGTTCAGATTAGGTGTCTCAGGATTCTGTACTTGACCCACCTGACTACGTCACATTTTTACTAAAAATGATTTCCTTCATTAATATGGTTTTTAAATTTCCACTAATATTCTGTGACCATCAAACATATATCTTAAGATGACATCTGAACTCCAGACTCATAAATCCTGTTGCTTTTTCACCTAAATACTCGTAGACATTTTAAGCTCCAAATGGCAAAACTTACTAAGGTAATATTGAACTCCTTTCACCCTCTCATAACTACTAATACATCAATACATGCTCTTATTTTTGAATCCCTTATTTATCTAAGGTAGTGGCACTAATGACCTTCCAGTGAGAATTATCCTTGAATCCTTCACTTGTATTCCCATATTTAGATTAATTATTAATTATTTCATCTTTTAATATCTACTACCTTTCTCATTTATTTGATAACAAACTGCTACATCTTTATTTCAGCCTTCAGTCTCTCTTACCTTAATTGTTAAAATAGCTTCATATCTATCTCTTGTCTTTGAACCCTTTCCCCCAATCAATTCTCCATATGACCAAAAGAATTAAGATTCTTCCTATTTCATTGAAAGAAAAGCACTTTAACTAGGGAAGTGATTGTGGTCAAAGCAAAAAAAAATAATAATAATAAATTAATTAAAAGAAAATGACTTCAAACAATGCAGTAGAACATATAATGAAAAGCTTAAATCTCCCTCCTACGTACTCCAGCACCACACTTCACGAATAATATTTTTTAACAAGTTTTAAACAGTTTCATTTTTTTCTTCTGCTTATCATCATAAATGTAAACAAAACTTTTTTTTTTTTTTCAATACATGACTTTTATTGCATCTTTAAAATATCACATATAAGTCAGGAGTCACTCGACATCTTGGTATTTCTGTCCTGGACAACTTAGATCTTATTCATTAGTCTGTGAACTGTTCCTTTTTCAGAAACATAGATAACATCTAAAATTTTTCTTATATCCTTGTTTTTAACTGTTGTGGCTTGTTGAATCAAAGCAGCTGAATTTGATACAAGTTCAATATCATTTCCTTCAAGAAATAGTTCATCTTTCTGGGCTTGAGATAATGAACAAGCAGCACCTTACCTCATCCGAACCCTGCGGATGTATTTTTCACCCAGGAAATTTCAGATTTCAACAAGGTAATCATTCTTCTAAATAATGACATTGATGGGGAAGTGAGCACACATGGCCCTCATCTTGTAATGGAAGCTCAATGTAACACCCTTGATCATGTTCTGTACATGACTACAGATAATCTGAACAGTAGACAGTTCCTTTCTATCTCCCCACCATTTGTCAACCCGAAGCCTCTTTTTCTTCTTTCCAAGGAGACTGAGTTCTACATTGATGTGATTGAAGTCCCTCTGCCAGTTATCTCTGGGGCCCTTTACAGTAACTCTGTGTCCCTTCAGAGTGATGTCCACATTTTCTGGAATGTCCGCTGTCTAATTGCTGAGAATGGTCTTCATCCTCACAGTAGATGCAGCAGAGAGCTAAACAAAACTTTTGTACATTTGTCTATTGACATACATTTTTAAGAGGAATATATTAGTTCTCCACTTTTATAAATAAAAAACTTAGCATAACTACGTTACGTACTAATTTCTTTTCCCACAATCAACTCCTGATTCTTATGTTATATTATTATTTTTAATTATTCTAAGAGTTGTCTATAAACATGTAAATAATATGCTTAAGGTCCCTGGTTTGTATGAATCATAAGGCAATTGGTTTGTCTTCGTATCTCTCTACTTCAGTTTTTCCTTGTATTGTCTCACCTCCGTCAGTATACCATCTTTTTAAAATTTTCAGAGCTCTTCATATTTGCTTTCTTTTTCATGACTATTATTCATTATTTTGTGCTTTTTGTCTTGGTTCTTTCTAAAATAATGGATAGTAAACAGCATGTAATATTTTACCATATACCCTACCTTAAGTAGTATTTTGATACAAAGTGAAGTAAATATAATCCCATGACCCTAAAGTTGTTCTACTTGAAAAGTATGTTTAAACATCAGTTTCCAATGTGTTCCTTTTAAAGTTACCCCACCCATTACTCAAAATCATGTAATTTTTGTGTTGCATAATGCCGGAATCATGTACAAGTTTGTGTTAATCTCAGTGTTTAAAACTCCTCATTACTAAAGTCTTCCAGATTATTAATTATGCTGTTTATATAACTAAACATATTGTTTTTCTTGAAGACATTTTTCATGGACTCATCTGAGACTTCCTATTATAATTGATATCAAATGTATTCTTTGTATGTAGTACAGTTGTCTCACCGGTTTTTCTTTTCTTTGTACTTTAGTTATTTCTATTGTTTCCTAAATATAGGTCTTTCTTTATTTTATGTTTTTGTTGTTGTTGTTACTATTAGTGTTTTGGCATAGTTTTCCTCAAGAACATTCTTTGAAAAAGGAACTGCAAGACATAAAACTCTGAGTGTTTTCTTATATAAAATTATTTGATGTCACACTTGATTAATAGGTTCCTACCTTAGACCAGGATTCCCAGGAAACAGAGCCTGAGGCAAGACTTAAGTGCAATTGCAATCCCAGGAAGTAAGAATGAGGCAAGAAGGAATGGAAAACAAATCCATATGTATTTAAACTAGCAGTAAAGGCTTTGCATGTGCATGAAACTGTGACCCAAACAGACTCTTGGAAGAAAGAAGGGGGATGATTTTATCTTTAGAGTTGTCCTCCTGGCTCCTTTCTTCCACTAGTCAAAGTTTGCTTTGAGGAAAGAGAACTCACCTGCACTTCTGGGTTCTATCACCTAGTTCTATAGGGACCTGCTGAATAAAGCAGATCTCTTACCTTTATTCAAGTCTGAAACTGATGAGTAGGCCGGAACTCTAAGCAGCCTGGCTGATAGGTCTCAGCATCCGATTCCTGTGAGTGCCAGTGTTTTCTGCCACAGCCATGATGGTTACAAATGGTTCACTAGAATCTAAGGAAGCCCATACTATGAACCTGACACAGTTGGAAATAGAATTCTAGGTAGACACTTGCCCCTTAGAACTTTAATATTTTGTTTCAATGCCATTTCCCCATGACAATCAACAGTGAAAAGCCTAATGTCAACCTCATTTTGATTCTCTGGAAGCTTTTTGGATTTCTGCACTGTACTTGGAGTACTCCAACATCATGCTGATGTATCAAGGCATGCATTCTTTCTGCTCACCGTATTTGGCGTAGTGATTTTATCAATCTATACCTATGCCTTTTATTTGCTTTGGATTTTTTCCTTCTACTATGACTATGATCATTTCTCCTCCCATTTTTCATGCCATCTCATTTAATATATCCTATTAGTATACTTTTGACTGTTCTAATTTTACTCTAAATGTCTCTTCATATTTTGGTCATATTCCATCATTTTATCATTCTGATCTGTTTTAATGATGATTTATCATATTTTATTTTTGAGATTACTGTCTTGGTGTTCAACTTGTTTTATGAGTTAATCTTTTCATTTTTATTTTGTTTATTTTGCTAATTTCCCCCAAATCTTTCATTTTCTATGATTTAAATTATGTTTTCTACTAGGTTATTTTTATTGCATGAAAGTAATATTCTGTCAAATATTCTCTTAAAGTAATATTCTCTTAAAGATGCTCATTAGAATTCTGTTTTAATAGTTCTTTTTGTATTATTTTTTTTCTTCTGGTGTGAGTTGTTCTCTGTTCAGTTGGTCTGCTATTTTTCACAAATAGTGATAATTATAGTTAACAGTTCATCTTATGTAAGTGTCTTTGTATTAATTTAAGTAGCTAGTGTACGAGATATATTTCTTTAATTATCATTATCACTTTTTTCCTTAAAAAAAAAAAACAAACTCAGAAGTCTTTCTCTTTAATGGGAGAGCTCACTCAGGTCTCCATGCAAATAGATAGGTCTTGTAACCAGAAAATCTTCCCTTTAGCAGTCATCGTCAAGGATGAGACAGCCATATTCAGATCACCCCATCGATGGAAATTAAATAGGATTTTTATCTGGAGATGGAGTATTTAAGTATTATTCTCTTGGGTGGCAGTACTTCTGTTATTTCCTTATTGGGTCCAGGGTAAAGGTTCAAGAAAAGCTATAGTGGGCTTCTGTAACTCAAACCAAACACCCAATCAGGGCCTTTAACTTTATTTTAAAATCAGCTTTTCAAAGCTTTAGTTAGAAGCAAGGAGATACAGCAATTTCATCTAGTCTGTGAACAACTCTTTCATTAAACTGATAATGCCCCCGCCCCATTACTACCCTGTTTTCTCTATAAATATGATCTTGTCTGTACTCTTCCCATCATAAATTAAATTTCCTTTCTACCATTATCTTATTTTCTGTTTTAGTGTTGTTATGATTTCATTACTTTTTTGTTTACAGTTGTACTATCGTTTAGTGAGATTTTGGAAGGATGTCAATTTATTTTCTCACTGTGACATATTGAATTGCAAATAGAGTTAGCTTTCTTAGAAACTTATAAAATTAATTACATTATTATATTCCCTAAAATTTGAAGCTACACATATGGGTAATCTGTACCTTATTTACTGCTCTAACCTCATTTCCTCTACTTTCCTTCTTACCTAACTGACTCGGCTTCCTTCTACATAAGCTTTTGTAGATCTAGATAGATGATGTCTTGCAACTAACTAGTATTTTAGCACTCTGAGAATACTGGAATTTCCAGAAAAATCAATTCAAACCAAAAGATTTGTATAACCCCTGTGTCTACTGGTAACTGGATAAAAACAGATAAGAGCAGGTCATATGAGCAAAAATAAATGACAAATTGCTTAGGATTCCTCCCTTATAGTGTGCAAGTATCTTACATTTTAGGAAAATCCACCATGGATTGCACATATTTTGCACACTAAATGTTCATTTAACTTCAGAGTAGAATTATCCATGAACACGCTCATTCAATTACTCACGTACACAATGACAATTTAGATCCAAATAGACTAAATTACTTTCTCAAGGTACATATTTTAAAACAACCAAAGAATACTAATAAAAATAATGAGATAAGTGTTATTTTTTTGTTGTTTATTTTTGTAGAGCCCATTTATCCTCAAGAGAGTTGATGCAATTACAAAATGTGATACCTGTTCTTCTAGGAAGCATTTGGGAGAGGTTTTAATCAGTTTTTAAAATAGATTTTGGTCTATCAATTGGTTTAGAATAACTAAAATGTGGTTTGTTAAAATTAAGAGCTAGTCTGAAAAGATAAAGAAAATTGACAAACCTTTAGCTACCCTCACTAAGAA
Source organism: Rhinolophus sinicus (assembly GCF_036562045.2). Classification (NCBI taxonomy): domain Eukaryota; kingdom Metazoa; phylum Chordata; class Mammalia; order Chiroptera; family Rhinolophidae; genus Rhinolophus; species Rhinolophus sinicus. The sequence goes on along the minus strand of NC_133755.1, from coordinate 124,972,582 downwards.
AAAGCTACGACTCAAATAAATAAAATCAGAAATGAAAGAGCAGAAGTTACTACTGACATCTCAGAAATATAAAGAATCTACTATGCAAAGGAGACTACTATGAATAATTATATACCAACAAATAGGACTAACTAGAAGAAATGTATAAATTCCTAGAAACACAATCTTGAAAGGCTGAATCATGAGAAATAGAAAATCTGAAGAGTGATTACTGGTAAGAAAACTAAATCAGTACTTAATAACCTCTCAACAAACAAAAGTCCAAGACCAGACAGCTTCACTGGTGAATTCTACCAAACCTTAAAAGATTTAATACCAACCCTTTTAAAACTCCTCCAAAAAATTGGAGTGGAGGGAATATATCCAAACTCATTGTATGAGGTCATCATAACACTGATACCAAACCCAGAAAAAAACACCACAAAAAAATACAAGAATTATAGGCCATATACCTGATGAACATAGCTGCAAAAATTCTCAACAAAATATTAGCAAACTTTCAACAATATATTAAAAGGATCATACATCATGATCAAGTGGAATTTATTCCATGGATGTAAGAATGGTTCAACCTCTGCAAATCAATTAGGATAATATACCACATTAACAAACGAAGGATAAAAACTTATATGATCATCTCAATAAATGCATATAAAGGATTTGACAAAATTCACATCCATTTATGATAAAAACTCTGAACAAAGTAAGTATTAAGGAAACACACCTCAAAAAAATAGAGGCCATATATGACAAGCCCACAGCTAACATCATACTCAACACTGAAAAGCTGAAAGTTTTTTCTCTAAGATAAGGAATAGGATAAGGATACACCCACTCTAACTATTTTAAGTGAATATAATATTGAAAGTCTTAGCTACAGCAATTAGGCAGAAAAAAAGAAATAAAACATCCAAATTGGAAAGAAAAAGTAAAACTGTCACTATTTGTGGATGACATGATTTTATATACAGAAAACCCTAAAGACTCCCCACACACAGAGAGAGAAGGAAAAACAAAGCAAAACAAAACAAAGCAAAACAAAACAAAGCCCTTTTAGAACTAATAAATTCAGTAAAGTTGCAGGGTACAAAATCAATATATAAAAATCAGTTGTGTTTCTATCCACTAACAAAAAAACTATCAGACAGAGAAATTAAGAAAACAATCCTATTTGCAATTGCATCAAAAAAGTAAAATACCTAGAAATTAATTTAAGCCAAGGGTGTGAATGACCTACATACTTAAAGTTATAAGACTTTGATGAAAGAAATTAAAGACACAAATAAATGAAAAGATATTCTGTACTCATGCATTGGAAAAATTAATAGTTTTAAAATGTTTATATTAGTTAAAGCAATCTCAGATTCTATACCATCTCTATCAAAATTCCAATGGCAGTTTTCCCAGAAATGGAACAAACAATAATAAAATTTATACGGAATCACAAAAGACCCCAAATCTTGAGAAAGAAAAACAAAGCTGGAGGTATCACACTTCCTGATTTAAAACTATAATACAAAGCAAATAATATTTAAAACAGTATGGTATTGGTATAAAAAGTAACATAGATCAGTGGAACAGAATATAGAGTTCAGAAAGAAACCCAAGCATATGTGATCAATAAATTTACAGCAAAAGAGGCAAGAATATACAATAGGGAAAAAACCTTGTTGGGACAAGTGAACAGCAACATGCAAAAGAATGAATCTAGACTACTATCTTATGCCCTACACAAAAATTAAATCAAAAGAGATTAAAGACTTAAACAAGTTTGCAAAGGTAACAAACAAAAGCAGAAAATAAACTAGTGGAAGTGCAGAAACACACACACACCAGTGGAATACTACACAGCCATAAAACAGAAGAAAATCTTGTAATTTGCCACAACATGGACGGGCCTTGAAAGTATTAGGCTAAGTGAAATAAGTCAGACAGAGAAAGACAACTATCATGTGATTTCACTTACATGTGGAATCTAAAAACAAAAAAATAAATAAATAAATAAAACAAAATATAACTCATAGATATAGAGAACAGGTTGGTCATTGTCAGAGGGGTGTTTGAGAGATGGACCAAATGGATGAAAGGGGTCAAGAAGTACAAACTTCCAGTTATAAAATAAATAAGTTATGGGAACATTATGTACAGCATGGCAGCTTTATTCAATAATATAGTACTGCCTATTTGAAAGTTGCTAAGAGTAAATCTCATCCCCTCCAAAGTTTTAACTTTATGTGGTGACAAATGATAACTAGACTTATTGTGGTTATCATTTCACAGTGCATACAAATATCAAATCATATTGTACACCTGAAACTAATATAATGTCATATATAAATTACACCTCAATTAAAAAAAATAATGTTATGATATTAAAAATAACAAAAAGAAATGATTTGTTGAAACCTCTACAGAGAGGTTATACATGCCAAAGTGAAAATTTGAGATGCAAGGGGTATGTGTTAACAAGGATGTCTTCACAACCTTGAAATATTCCATGGAGAACTTTATTTAACTATAGGAGAGATTATTAGAAATTTGCTGGAAGATATGTTCACCTAGCTTTTACTATATTTATTATCTTTCTATTGTACAGCGTTCCTTGTTGCATAAGCTTCTTTACTAATTAAAATGTCACGCATTTATATTAATAAATCTTAATTGGTAGACACTGATGGATACATTTGATTTTCATTGGTTTACAATAATTATGTTATGCTATGTTGTTGGTATGCATTAAATATGAATGCATTTTAAATTATGCTGATTTGTTTATTTTGGATCATTAAAGAACTTTCATTTGATCATTTCCAGAAGAAAAGTTGCTAGGAATAAACGTTATAGGCAGAGGTGCTTCAGAAATACACAAATGGATTGGGGATAGTCAGATTGAATGGATATCCAGTTTACACAATCCTGGAAGATTTAGTGTAGCTCTGCTTTTTATACTGAAGAGGTAAAATTTAATGCGGGTCCTTATTTTCACCATGACAGGACATTGTGCTATTTTTATGTTTGAAGATGTAAGTCTGAAAAAACAGGAAAAGCTACAAGCCATCCAACCAAAGGCTAGTACTTCAAAAATTAGATGAAAATAAACTGTTTAAAAGAAAAGAAAATTTATAAGGTACTCATCGGCTGATAATATAATTATTCAATCAAGCAAAGAATTAAGTGTACAGAAAAGAATAAAAATAACACTCCCAAATTTTGTGGTTTAGTAGCAAGGAGGTTGGCCTGTTGTGCATGTTTTTGTTTCATGTGTTGAATTTAAACTTTGGAAAAACCGGTTTCCTTGTTCTCAGCAGACACATTCTATCTGTCCTCTGCCATCCTTCTCTTCCTTCCTTTTAGTGAAGGAGCTGTCCCTCTCCCGTTTCGTTGCCGACCTTTCAGCTGGACACTGCTTTTTATCATCTCCTGCATCTGGGAGGAACTGACTACATTAATCATCCCCTTTCTTCTGTATTTTATATGTTTTCTTCTCTCTGGTTGTTGCCTATGTTATAGCAATATGTCCAAATCTCTCTTATCTCACACAGCAACTGATGCATCCTATTACCTACCAAGCTTACGTCTCCAATTTCTCACTTAACATTCAGTCCTCCATGTCCTCAATCTAAGCCTATCCACCAATAGTCCCTTGAGACTTTTCTTTTAAGGCCAGCACTGACCTCTGACTTCTTACGTTCAGCAACGATCTTCTCTCTTACCTATTTGGCTTTGTCGTGACACGTGACATACATTTCTCAGTCTTCACATTTGTTCTGTACCACGTGCAGGAAGAGCATTCAGATAAATGGGAATAGCCCAGACACAAGTGCCCACAGATATTTATGCTGTTGCGTACTTGTGTCTTTTCATATACTACTTCTTCCTTCTAGAAATCACCTATATCTTCTTTACATAACTTTTGGTTCCTCTTTCAAAATTCAGTTCTAGCCTTTAAACAGAGGAACTTTCTGGATTTGGGTGAGATGGTTTAAATGTACCTACTCTATGTTCCAAAAAATCTCATGACTTCCTCTCTTCCCTAAAATACAATAAGGTACTCATGTATTTCTTTCTTGTATCTTGAGTTCCTGAAAGATAGAAGTCAGCCATAGTAAAATAAATCTTCTGGTACAGTGCTTAGCACAGAGTGGGATGTCAAGGCTATGAACTGAAAATTAGATTTTCGTATTTGCTTTTTATTTCTTCACTTGTCATGTATTTCTTAACATCAATATTGAAAAACAAGGGGAAAAAAACATCTTTCCTAGTTAGGCTTTTCTGCAGATTTTCACTAAATAAACATTAAATTATGTCATGCACCTCACATTACAGTAGGGATGCACATTTAACATGTCTATATTAAAATCCAATCAACGCACTTTCTCTTCCTTAATAACCTTGAACTTGCCTTTTACAATCTTGTTTGCACAGATGTTCTTATTTAAAAATCAGTTTGATTTGTATATACAACTACTGTGACCATGGTACACTTGCATTTTTTTTTATTTTTTGCCACTGGAGATTCTCTCATCTTGGTAATAGAAGTTCAAGGAGGATGAGGAACTCTGTGATTATCTATTTCTGTGTCCATGTGTCCTTCTTCATTAAACCTCTATAAAGGTGTTTGTTTTTTTTATTTTCTTTTTTTGAGGAATTGAATACAGCAACCCAACTCCAGAATTCAGTTGAGAAAACTCTAAACTCAGAAATTCTTTTATTGAAATACCAATATTCTATAGAGGAACATTCTATAGAATATTTCACAATATTCTAATGTAAAAATTAACCCAGCTTCCAGAGTTCAGTTCACAGTCACTATTATTTTCACTCAGATCCTATTGCCTAAGCAAAGGGCTTCCTAGGGGGACAGAACTCTCTGAAATATCGAAGCACAAAAACATATTTAGGTAATAAAATGCTGTTACAGTAGACTACCTTGGCTCTGGTCTATTCTGCACTGTCTTTAACTGTAAACATGTCATAGGTATCAGCTAATTGAAACTATTGTGCCGTCTTTAACAAAACTCAAAAGAGTCTAGAGCCTTATGGTTCATGCAGCAAAAAGCAAAGCAATTTACAGATTCATTGACTTTAATGCAATGACTATCCCCCTACATCTTTGTGTGGCAGAATGAAAAGGAAGAACCACAAGTAAATTCATTAGAATTTTGATATCAGTATGATGCTATAGAATGTTATAAATATTAACATGACTGTTTCCCTTGAGAAGTAGTTGGATACAGACAAAATTATTTCCCTAAAGGAGTTTCGGTACCTTATGGCTGCTAAGAACATACTTCTGTTTATCATATTTTGTTCAAACTACCTGCCTGATTTGCAGTAAAGCCACTAGCCACTAGTCTACTCATCCATCTTACTCTGAAATTTTGGAGAAAGCTTTTCACGGACCTTCCCTAGGTTGAACTTATTTCCTGCTTTTTGTTGTTACACAAAGCTTCTCAAATGTTACTTATATTTTATCCAGATTTTGCTTCCAAACTTTCCTCAGCCTCTACCCCATCCCATACTGTTCATCTGCCAAGTATTCGATTTATAAATAAAATTAGCATTAAAGAACCATGATTCAAAACCTGGAGAAATTCTAGAAGCAACATTCTTATGTTTAAATTGTTCACATGAATGGAAATTTTCCTTTTATTTTGGCTACAAGAAGTTCCTTTTCTTTTCTTTTTTTTTTCACCCTTCACGTAATTTCCATATTCTGTATTATTCAACTCTCTTCCCACTTGTCACAAGATCACCACCACCTGGTTACCTCCCAAGGATGCCTTCACCAGTCCATCACCAGCATTTCCCTTTCTATTGAATATCCAAAACCATATCTATGTTTACTGTGTTTGTTCCCCCTAGAATCTTCAAAGCTAGTGTTTATAAGGGCTTCTATTTGTTATATGCAATAACAGGTATTTGATTGTTTTATAAGATACTTTTTATTAAATTCATTGGGGAGATGTTGGTTCATAAAATTATATAGGTTTCAAGTGTAAAATTCTATAATACATTATCTATATGTTGCATTGTGTGCTCACCACCCGGAATCAATTCTCCTTCCATCACCATATGTTTGACCCCCTTTATCTTCTTCTACCTGCCTCCCTCTCCCTTTCTCCTCTGGTAACCACTAAACTGTTGTCTGTGTCTACGAGTTTTTGTTTGTTTGTTTGTTTGTTTTTGTCTTGTTGCTTTCATTTTATATTCTACATTTGAGTGAAGTTATATGGTTCTTGACTTTATCTGTCTGACTTACTTTGCTTAGCACGATAATCTCAAGATTCATCCATGTTGTTACAAATGGCCGTATTTCATCTTTTCTTATGGTCAAGTAATATTCCATTGTATATACGTACCATATAATCTTTATCCAATCATCTATCAAAGGACATTTGTTTCCATATCAAAACCACCGTGAATAATGCTGCAATGAACATACTGGTATTTATCTTTACCAATAAATGTTTTCAGATTTTTTGGGTAGATAACCAGAAGAGGGATTTCTGGGTCTTATGGTAATTCTACCCTTAATTTTTGAGGAAACTCCATATTATTTTTCAAAGTGGTTATACCAATTTTTCAATCCCACGGCAGTGCATGAGTGTTCTTTTTCTCTACAGCCTTTCCAACATTTGTTATTACGTACTTGTCTTGTTGATAGTAGCCATTCTAACAGGTGTGAGGTGGTATCTCATTGTGGTTTTATTTGCATTTCCTTAATAGCTAGTGAAGTTGAGCGTTTTTTCATGTATCTGTTGGCCGTTTGTATGTCTTGGTAGAAGTGTATGTTCAGATCCTCTGCCCATTTTTCAATTCGGTTGTTTGTTTTTTTGTTGTTGAGTTGTATGAGTTCTTTATATATTTTGAATATTAGCCCCTTATTGGAGGTGTTGTTTGCAAATATATTCTTCCATTCGGTTGGTTGCATCTGTGTTCTGTTGATGGTTTCTTTTGCTGTGCAGAAGCTTTTTCAGTTTGACGTAATTGCATTCATTTATTTTTGCTTTTACTTCCCTTGCCTTTGGGGTCAAATAATAAAATCCTCTCTGAACCCAAAGTCCATAAGTTTAGTACCTGTGTTTTCTTCTATGCAATTTATTGTTTCAGGTCTTGTGTTTAGATATTTGATCCATTTTGAGTCAACTTTGGTATATGGTGATAGGGAGCAGTCTAGTTTCATTCTCTTCATGTGGCTTTCCAATTTTCCCAGTACCATGTATTGAAGAGGCTTTCTTTCCTTCATTATATGTCTTTGGTTCCTTGGTCAAAAATTAATTGCCCATATATATGGGGGTTTATTTCTGGGTTCTCAATTCTGTTTCAATGGTTTGTGTGTCTGTTTTTCTGCCAATGCCATGCTGTTTTGATTATTGTCACTTTTTTAGTATAAATTGAAGTCAGGGATTGTGATATCTCTGGCCTTGTTCTCCCCACCCCCCCAGGACTGCTGGAGTCTTTTGTGAGGCTATACAAATCAGATGATTTTTGTTCTATTTCTTTTAAAAAAATGACATTGGGATTTTGATGGGATTGCAATAAATCTGTATATTGCTTTGGGTAATATGACCATTTTAACTATGTTGATTCTTGTAATCATGGACATGGAATATCTTTCCATTTCTTTGTGTCTTCTTCAATTCCTTTTTAACAATATCTTATAGTTTTCAGTGTATAAGTCCTTCACATCCTTTGTTAACTTTATTCCTAGGTATTTTATTCTTTTTGTTGCAATTGCAAAAGAAATTGTTGTCTTTTTACATTTCTTTTTCTGAAATTTCATTGTTAGTATATAGGAATGCAATGGATTTTTGTACATTGACATTGTATCCTGCAACTTTACTGTATTTGTTTATTGTTTCTAATAATTCCCTTTTTTTTCCTTGATTCCTTGGGATTTTCTATACAAAAAAATCATGTCAATTGCAAAAAGTGACAATTTGACTTCTTCATTTCAAATTTGGATGCTTTTTATTTTTATTTTTCACTTGTTGGATTGCTCTGGCTACAACTTCCAATTCTATGTTGAATAACAATGGTGAGAGGCAGTATCCTTGTCTATTCCTGATATTTTTCACAATTAAGTGTGATATTTATAAATGGCCTTTATTATGTTGAAATACTTTCCTTCTATAACCATTTCATTAAGTGTTTTAATCATAAATGGATGTTATATATTGTCAAATACTTTTTTGCATCTATTAATATAATCATATAATTTTTATATTTTGTTTATGTGCTGTATCACATTGATTGATTTGCATATGTTGAACCATCCTTGCATCCCTGGAAAGATACCCACTTGATTGTAATGGATAATCTTTTTAATGTATTGTTGTATTTCATTTGCTAGTATTTTGTTTATAATTTTAGCATTTGTATTCATTAGGTATATTGGTCTGTAGCTTTCTTCTTTTGTGTAACCCATTCCTTTTGCTGCCTTCAAGAGACATGTCTCAGCTATAAGGACAAATATAGACACAAAGTAAAAGAGTGGAAAATAATACTCCAAGCAAATTAAATCCAGAAAAAGTAGATGTAGACATACTTATATCTGACAAAATAGACTTCAAGATAAAAAACATAATGAGAAACAAAGATAGACATTGCAGAATGATAAAGGTGATAACACATCAAGAAGACATAAACACCCCATTGACAACTATGGATAGATCATCCAAACAGAAAATCAATGAGGAAATATCAGCCTTAAACGACATATTATACCAAATGGACATAATCAACATTTACAGAGCTTTTCATCCCAGAACAGCAGATTATACGTTCTTCTCTAGTACACATGGAACATTCTCAAGAATAGACTATTTGTTGGGACACAAAACTAGCCTCAACAAATTTGGAAAGATTGGAAGCATACTAAGCATATTCTCTGACCACAGTGCTTTGAAACTGGAGATCAACTGCAGAAAGAAAGTGAAAAAAACCACAAATGCATGGAGATTAAACAACATGCTACTTAATAATGACTGGGTCAAAGAAGAAATAAAAGGAGAGCTAAAAATATACATAGATATAGATGAGAATGAAGATACAATATATCAAAACTTTTGGGATGCTGCAATATTGGTAATAAGAGGGAAGTTTATATCATTATGGGCCTATGTAAAGAAACAAGAACAGTCCCAAACAAGCAACCTAACATTACATTTTAAAGAACTAGAAAAAGAAGAAAAAGTGAAGCCCAAAGTCAGTAGAAGGAAGGAAATAATAAAAATTAAAACAGAATTAAGTGAAATAGAAAACAAAAAGACAATAGAAAAAATTAATGCACCAAAGAGCTGGTTGTTTGCAAAGATTAATACAATTGACAAACCTATTACTGGATTCAGTAAGTAAAAGAGAAAAGATACAAACAAAATCAGAAATCAAAGAGAAGAAGTAACAATGGATACCACAGAAATACAGAGGACTATACAAGAATACCGTGAAAGACTATATGCCATCAAATTCAATAACCTGGAAGATATGGACAAGTTCTTAGAAATATATAAACTTCCTAGAGTGAATCAGGAAGACCTGGAAAATCTAAACAGACCAATCAACAGCAAGGAAATTGGAACAATCATCAAAAACCTCCCAAAAGGCAAAAATCTAGAACCAGATGGCTTCAACATTGAACATTCAAAGATGATTTAATACCTCTTTTTCTCAAATTCTCCCAAAAAATGGAAAAAGAGGCAATACTTCTTAACTCATTTTATGAGGTCAACAATATCCTGAAACCAAAACTTGGTAAGGATAACACACACACACACACACACACACACACACACACACACACCACTATCAGAGAGTTTGACACCTTAAATCAAATACCTGAATAAGATGTTTCATCAAACATATCATGTGAGATTATGAACTGGACAGCATGTACTGTTGTTTGTACACTGCATACTTGGCTCTTGTTTTCTGCATGTATTATTCACCTTGCTTTTGTTTTCTTGATCTTTGTGTCCACACCTAAATTTTTCCCCTCATGACTAGTGCTTAAAGAAGTGGCTAGTCTTATCCCAATCTGCATTTAGGAATATTGTCATAGACATTCCAGCATCTACTTTAGACTTTGGAAACCACTGTTCCCATTAATAAACTGGAATGACATTTAAAATATACTAAGCTGTACTTCTAAAGGTACATTACTGGTGTTTGTAAACAAGCATCCTGTTAAAATTTAAATGTTAAAACCATTTAAAATTCAACATGTTTTTAAGATTTCTCTTGATTCATCATTTAATTAATTTATATCTAATACTCATGACACTGCAGTTTCAGGTTTTAAATAGCTGAAAACTATGGCTTACAAACTTTCAGTTATAAAAATTCAAGAACACATGCACAAGGAGCTGAGGAAAAATAATAAGCAGAAGTGCTCAGCACATTGAGGCTGTCTGAGCCTGACTGTCCCCAAGAATTCCTGTTGCCATGTCTGAAAGCTGAAAAACATCCAGGAGGAATTGAATTTGAACTATGGGCATCTCAGGTGAGGCCCCTGAGCAAGTGATGACAGCTTATCTGCAGCTATACCATCAGTGTTTCCACAGAGCCACCTTCTAATGAGCCCAGGAGATGGCTGTGTTGGGAATTTAGACCATCACTCAGAGAATGTTTTCTCAGAGACTGTTTCAATGTCATTTTCAGGCAGGGTTTTTAAGCCACTTGATGATGAGCACTGTAGGCTTGCTACAACTCAGAAGCTTATAAGAAGTTGCCCAGGGTGATGGAATGTGGGAAGTATTATGCAGCCATAGGAGGTATGCAGCTGATGTGGTTGGTTAACAGTGACAATGGTGAGATATCAGGCAATACACAAGAGTTAATTTTCTTTCATAGGTAGACTCAAACGCTGCACGTAAGGAGTGTTTAGGAAGACCCAGAGCAGTAAGTACGCATTCTCCCTGCATCTGGATAGCAAGTGCTTCTGTGGCGGATTCTATGAATACATACAGAATAATAAAAAAATAAATGCATAGTTTGAATTTAAATTCACCCAGAAAAGAAAGCCAAAAGGAGACGTTGATTACTCATAGTGGGAAATAGATCACTCAATCACACTGAATGGCAGTATAATAGTCTTTTCACTTTTTAAAAGCTTAAAGTTAGGTGAGGAAGTAATTTGTCAGTAAACATCTTTAGAACTAAAGTGGTTTGTAGCTGAGACTGCCAATAAAACTTTTCTAAATGGAGCTGATTTATTTTTAACAAAATGATTGATTTCTGGGTTTACTTTCATGGTAATTAATCTGACTAGGCTCATCACTTTAGCCCAAGTCTCCCTGCTCTCAAAATTTAAGTATTTCGGATAATTTTTAAAGGCTTTTTAATCTTAACTAAGATCTAAGGCTAAACAAAAAATAGCAGCTATTTCAATAAATGCTATTATAAAGTCTGGTTTCATTTCCCTTGACAAATGTATTTTTTGCTAATCTGATTATAACCAATTCTATGAGTGAAAACTCCTGCATAACTCAATTATCTAATCATAACAATACCTTCTTCTATTTATATAGAACTTTACACTTTTTGAAAACAAACATTCCCATGCATTATCTCATTACTAGCTTTTTTTTTCTTTTTAATAAAAGTTAAACTACGACCTTTTTAAAAACAAAGGAGTGTATCTTGTGCTTCTTTTTATTCTAAGATCTTAGATCACAGACTGGCACAGGGAAGATACTCAACAAGTGATTGCTGAATGAATGAATGGATTTTATGCATTTTGGTGCAATTGTAAATGTTATGTGACATTTATAAAGCTTTTATTTGACATTTAAGGATTTTAGAATTTGGAGCTTTCTGTCAGTGAACTCATAATGGCTGGGTTAAACATTTTAGTTTACAAAGGTCTTTCTTCTTTGACCCTTCTTGGGGTTGGCATGGCTCAGCTCCAGTGGGCAATGACATATGCTTGAACCAGGCAGTGAACTCTTCAAAGGCAGACATTTCTTTCCTCTTCATGTTTAGATCCTGGCACAAAGATACACATTACGCATATTATTTATTTAATAGGTAAGAATGTGATATTTCCAAAGAGGTTATTAATGACCCAAATGGCCATTACATTTTTTTAATTTTGAGAGAACTTAATTTACAATGGAGGGAAAATTGATGAATAAAACGAGCAATTGAATAATTAGTACTATTTAGGAATAAGATAGATAGTTAGATACATATTTTTTTTTTCAGAGGAGACATGTTTGCCTACAATGGAACTCCACTGGCATTAATCAAATGCAATTTTAGTGAAAACAGTGTTTCTACTATCCAAGACCCAGGGCCCAAAACATTGAGATCGTAGCTAGTCACCTGTGAGGTCTACCTAGAAGTGAAAGGGTTTCTGTGTATGTCTTTATAAGAAATGTGCTCTATTTCTGTGTAGTGATCTATGCTTTCTAAATTACCTTCACTTACATGAACTCATTGGAGCCTCACAGAAGTCATGGAGGGACAGTGTGGTTGATCTTATGATTTCCATTGTATAGACCCCGCTGAGAACAAATGACTGTGAATCTTCTAGACCCACACTCGTTGCTTTGGCTTTGTATGGGTTTACGGGTTGCTGTTTTGCTTTGTTATTGTTGTCAAGTTTGTTCTTGCAAAGGGTGAAAGGTTGTGTCCAGGTAATCTTTCTAAGATATAGAAAATAACAAACTGCATGGTGTATTGACAGAAAGAGGATAATGGTCTCCCTGAAAAGGAATATATTTTTTTTATTATTAAAGTCCTGTGTTTGCATCAACTTTAAAAGGACGATCTCAATTGGTTTAAATATTTATGCTAAAGTAGGTCTAACACCTACATAACCTTTCATTAAAATGTGCTCAATTTAAAAATAAATGGGTAACAGAAATAGACTCATACAAATACATACACCAAACTTATTTTGACAAAAGTGCGATAACAATTTATGGAGGAATAAGGATATTTGTTTCAATAAATAGTGCTGAAACAATTGGACATCAATAGCTATGCGGCCTGACAATTAAGTTCGTGAACCCACCCTAGAAAAAATGCTACATACCTCATTGCTGAATATCACTATGATCAGCTTCAAAGTACTCCCCTTGGGAGCTATGCATGGATGCCAATGCCTAGTCCACCCTCAAAGCAATTTTGGAACTCTTTTTCTGGGATGGCCATCAGAGCTGTCATCGTATTACCCTGGATGTCCTGAATGTCATCAAAATGTCTTCCTTTCAATATTTCCTTTATCTTTGGGTAAAGAAAGAAGTCATTAGGGGGTCAGATCTGGTGAGTAGGGAGGGTGTTCCAATACAGTTATTTATTTACTGGCTAAAAACTCCCTCACAGACAGTGCTGTGTGAGCTGGTGCATTGTCGTGATGCAAGAGCCATGAATAGTTGGCAAAAAGTTCAGATTGTCTAACTTTTTTACTCAGGCTATTCTGCACTTCAAATAGTAAGCTTGGTTAACTGTTTGTCCAGTTGGTACAAATTTATAATGAATAATCCCTCTGATATCAAAAAAGGTTAGCTACATTGTTGCAGTAAGTTCACAAACTTAATTGTCTGACCTCATGTAAAATAAACTTCAACCTAAATCTCAACCTTATAAAAAAGTTAACTCTAGACTAATCATAGGTATAAATGTAAAACTGTGAAACTTTTAAAAGATAACATAGGAGAAAATATTTAGGACCTGAAGTTAAGTAGAGTGTTGCTAGATATGACACCAAAAGCATATGAACTATATAAGAAAAAAATGGGTAAACTAGATTACATAAAAATATTAACACTTTTGTTCTGAAAAAATCCTGTTCAGAGGATGAAAGTTTAACCATCAAACTCCCTAATCTCAACAGTAAGGAGGAAAACAATTCAGTTGGAAAAATGGACAAAACACTTAAATTTCACCAAAGATATACAAGTGGTTAACAAACACATGCTAAGATGTTCAATCCACTATCATTAGGAAAATACAGATTACAACCACAGTAAGATGACATTACACATGTATTAGAATGGATCAAATAAAAAAATAAAAATACTTCTAATATAAAATGTTGATAAACATCTGTAGAAACTTGATTTCTCATATAGTGCTGGTGAGAAGGTACAATGTTGGAGCCATGATGGAAGTCATTCTGGTAATTTCTTAGAAAGTTCAACATAGTCCTACTATATGACCCAGCATTTGTACTCCTGGGTATTTATCATAGAAGCATGAACATTTATGTTTACATAAAAACCTCTATGTTAATGTTAACAATTTTATTTGTCATAGCTCAAAAAAGCAAATAACCTAGGTGGCCTTCACTGAGTAAACGGTTAAACTAACAGCAGTTCTTTCATACCAGGGGGAAAAATGAATTATTGATACATGTAATAACTTGAAAATATCACAAGAACATTTATGTTGAGGGGAAAAAAGACAACACCAAAATGTTACATACTCTATGATTCATATGTCCTCAAAATATAAAATTATACAGATGGAGAATTTATTAGTGGTAACCAGAGGTTAGGGAAAGAAAGGGAGACTGTGACTATAAAAGTATGGGACGTGGAAATTTCTTTGAGGTAATGGAGCAGTTTTATACTATCTTGATTGTGGTGATGTTTACTCAAATCTATGCATGTTACAAAACGTCTTAAAATTATATGCAAAAATATTTTTTAAATGAATGCATAAAACAACTGGTAAGCCGGAATAAGAACTATTGGGTAGATTCATTGTATTATACTAATATCAGTTTTCTGGTTTTGATAATGTAGGATGGCTATGTAAGATGGCACCTTTGGGGGAAGCTTGGTGAGGGGTACATTTGATTTCTTTGTACTATTTTTTGCATGGAGATAAGAATGTAGAAGCTGCAATCTGGCTGCCTGGGTTTGACTATTGGCCTATCATATAATAGCCATGTAAACTTTGGCAAGTTCTTCGATCTTGCTGTGCTACCATGTTCTTGTCTATAAAATAAGGATAATATGCTAGAACCAAGCTGTTAGTTGTGTGACAATTATATGCATTAATGTATGTTAGAAGAGTATAAGGTATATATTAAACACCATCTACATGTCAACCATTACTACTATTATCTATGTGTTCTTTTATTGAATGTTTGCTTTATTCAAGATGATTTAATGACAATATGCAGAAGATTAAAAGATGATTTAGTCAAGGTCCTGAGTCCTTGAGGATCTTATAGTTTAGCAGGAAACAGTGTTTGAAGGGGGACATCAGAACTGAGGCTGAGGACTAGATTTGATTCCACATTTCCGGACAGCGTTTCAGACAGCAGGAACCACAGGACCCACAAGAGGAAGTAGAGTGGGGACTATGCTCTAGGAATTGTGTTCCGTTAGACTTGTGTACAGTCTAGAAAGTAGTGAGGCATTGATGACCACCACCAAAAAGCATATTTAAAACAAATAATGCAAATACAGAACACGAGAATAAAGACTGGACAAAAGAGATAAGAAAGATTATCTTTTCACAGAGAGTGACTTCCAAAGCTATGGTAACATCACATTTTCTGAATTCTCCCCCTTAGTGCAGCACAGATCCAGCTTCAAAGGAGCCATGCCTGACCCCAGCCATGGCAGAACTTCCATCTAATGGATTACTACGGTAGAGAATTATGCTGAGATTCCTCGTGTTTATTTATTTATTTATTTATTTATTTAATTGTGTCTTTGTTCTTCCTGGTGATTCTGTGAGGGAGAGAGCTAATACCTTTCTATTTGCCTGGATTTGCTATATTTGCTTCCCTTGAAAAGGATTGTCTAAATTAATGTGACTGGCAATTGTATTGTTCAGATGATTGGCAGAGAAAACAAAACAGTGTTTGCAGGCCCTGTAATGCAACGTTTGATTGGAGCAGTTAACACCTATTGTTGTGGCATTGATTCAACCCCATTTAGCTTTGAAGTGGTTGGGTAGCTGTGTAATCTTCACAGAATCCTGGCTTTGCATTTTTGGACTGCAAACAGGGCAATTTCCAGATGATACCCTAGAGACAAGATTTTTTATTTTATTTTTTTTCCTAAGAATGATTTTGAAATGTCCCTCTGGAGGAAAAAAAAAAGTGGCTCATTAAAAGAAGAATAAAAGGTTAAGGCCCTTGGGGAATTGAGAGGCCATGAAGGGAATGCTTTAAATTTTTTTTTCCCCACCAAGATCAGTGTTCACCTGTGACCAGCTTTGGTGAAAAATGAGAATTTTATCCTTGCACTCAATTTGTACATTGCACTGTAGGCAAAGGAACATTTTTATTATCTATATTTAAAGTATTGATTGAATGCCAAGGATATACTATGCACTATACAAATGTAGAATTAGATAAATTACCACCCAGGACATTTATGATTTAAATGCTATTTTCCTAAACAATGTCCCAAGAGGAAACTAATCTCTTCCATTTCCTTCCTGGGATTGCATTCCATCTCCTCTCACTTCCTGTCTATGCATTCTCCCTTGACATCATCCAAAACTTGACCCTTTCATGTAAAACCAGAAACTTGAGAGTGATGTTTTAAAAGACCTACTGCTATTTTCTTTCATTTTGTATTTTTAAAAGCAAAGTTCTCTTGACAAAATATTCTCTAGGCATAAGTCCCAACTGAATAACTATTTAAGGCCCCTTCAGTTTTCCATAGGGACAAAAAGTATATCAAAAGTAATAAAAATCCATCATTTTCTCTCAATTGTCCCCCCTTTTAGTACATTTTCAACTTTCAATTTCCTGTTTCTTTAACTTAATGGCTGAAAAATATTATCATTTATTTCACTTTTACCTTCCACTTTGAAGACTCTTATACACCCTTTAATGACAAACTTGGAAAGAACCGAAAAGATATCTTAAGACCAGTGATCATCAAAACTACATCGGATGATCTGAAACATCTGATTCTGAAAGTTCTTTATCCAGATTTCGACTCCACACCATATGATGGCTTATTCTTCTGAAAGTTTCCAAAGCCTAATTTAGAAAGACTAGTATAACTTAAATTTAAACATTATGATAGCAAAGGGCAGTCTTAGAAGATGCTTTATTATTTTATTGAATGACTGATAGACTATTCCCTATAAAATATGCATACATATGCATGTAGTACTGTAACATAAAAGATGTAGTCAAGTTAGACATTTGTATTTCCTATTTTTATTACCCAACATTGCTTTCTCTTGCCATGAGCCACTGATAGAATCTGACACAGAGCAACATACACCCTTAATGACATATTGAACTCTGTGTACTCAAAAGTGGTCAAAGATTGAGGGAAAACCTCACTGCCTTTGATCACCTTCATGAGTTATGACAAGCTGGCATTCTTTTGTCCACCTCCAAGGGTTCTTTAGCCTCAAAGAAATTTACATGGATTAGATGGAGTGAAAAGTTGAAGAAGGCAAATTTTTAAACATTTTTTTGAAAAAAACAAACAGAAAAAGAAAAAAAGATGGTTATAATGTTTAACAATAGAGGCTAGATCTTAAGTGTCTTGCTATCATGAAGCTGTATAAAAAAAAAACCACATCTGAATATTAAAATAACCAGAGAGAACAAAATGAACTTATTTTAAACCAAAGTGAATAGGAAGTTAATAAATCCAAAATAAAACATTTTGATGACATTTGTACACTTTTTATTCCCTGTTCTTAAATGAATAAAGAAGAAATCTTATTTTTCCTTTTGCTCTATGTTATATAACCCCATTCTCCCAACGCTGAATTGCAGCCCATCTCACATATTCTTTTTTTCCACTTAGGTTCTTTCTAAAAGGTACAATATTTATTTCTCTTTAGTTGTTTCCTGCTTCTTAGCATCCTGTCTTGATGATCAACCTTGGTATGTTACACATCAGTACAATTTCTCTTTCCTTGCTCTTTAAATCTAACTTTTCTTCTCTTTGGTTGCCCTGTATTCATAACTTCATGTTTCTGATATTGCTCTTCAGACATGTCAATCATATTTCCTCAATAAATTACAAACATCTCCAGCCAAATTCCTACCTTTAGTCCCTGCAGATTTACTTTGCCTCTTAGCAGTGGCTGTTAAATGTGCATCATTGCTTTCTCAGAAAAACATTATTATATGCTGTATGCATTCTCAGACGTCCTCCTTAAAGTGTCTCTTTGAAAGTTCTTGCCTCCCTTCTCTTTTATCACCACTTTATTTCCAGGATATATTCTTAATTAAAAAGAACTACATTTGACAGGATAAATTAAGGAAGCCTGACTGTAGATACCTGAGTTGATTACAGTGGGGCAGCACTGAGTCACAGAACCAGATGATTCCCCCACAGGCTTTCATCCTCTTCCAGCAATCTTCACAGTGCTGTTACTCTGATTGACACAGCCCCAAAGTGGCAGAGAAAGAGTGATGTGGCACCTACCAGCACCATAAACCATATATGCATGTGTACATATACGTATTAGCCATAGACATGATATAAATACTAAAATTTATACAGAAAAAGAATATACAGTCTCTGTATTCCTAACATTCAGGTTTAAAAAATATCAAATTTTGCATGAACTTTTTAACCTAATGAAATAAAACATTGCAGACACAGAGAAAGCTCCTAACTTCTCTTTTCCTACATCACCCCAGAAAAACACATAACCTGAAATTCTTCTATGTACATTTCATTGCATGTACTATAGGAATATATAGCAAATGTGCTAGGTTATTTTTTTTTAATGTTCTTTATGACCCGGCATCATGAGGAAACTTAAAACACAACAAATTGGGAGAAGCTATTTGCAATGTGATTTAACAACAAAAGGTTAGTATCTCAAATATGAAAAGAATTACACAACCTTAGAAAAAGGGAGCTCTAGAAATGACATTTGGAAATGTTCTTAGTGTTCACAGGCCAGAAGTGTCTGCACATGCTGTATGGGTCTTATTCATACAAATGTGGGAGGGCAGCTGTTCACAAAACACAAATAGAGATAGACAAGGTATCAGTTCTGGCACTTCATCATTCAAGCCATCAATTTGCATTATGATTCCTGTTCGTGCAGAAGAGAACTCAATTCTGATGAACAAAACTTTAAAGATTTCAAATTTAGGGGCAATTACTCTGTAAGGATCTTCTAGAATATATCAACCTGAGATCTCTTGAAATTAGCAAGGGCCTCTAAATTAATTCCTAATGCTATTTGACTATTGTTTTACTCAACAGTTAGGCATGTTCATTTTGCTTCTCAGTAAAATGAACATAATGACATGATATCTGTTTACAAGAGTGACTTAAAAATATATTTGAAATTCTGTAAGTTCTTTAACAGAAAAGGGTTGTATGTACTTATATATATTTAAATATAACTAGAATTAAATGATAATGGCATAAAAATTTATAATTATAAAATTAAAACCTTGTGTAGCTAGGTGAGGAAACACTATATTATATGGCAAACAATTTTTTTTAGATGTATGCACATATCTCTAAAAAGAGAAGGAGGGAAGATTTTACTGTTGTCTCTTTCTCAATTTCTCTCTGTCTCTCTCTCTGTCTCTCTCTGTCTCTCTCTGTCTCTCTCTCTCTCTCTTCCCTCCCCCACACCCCTGCCTCCAATCCCCAGGGAACTCTCTAAGTGAAGGAGGACTATTAAGAGAACATGGAAGTTATATCCCCCCCCAAAAAAAACACACCAAATGGACACATATATGAAAAGAAGAAATTTAAAAGAAAAGGAAAGAAGGTCTAGTCAATTACAGGAAATTCTGCCTTGATTCTAAGTTATTTATAGTATTTATCACAGCTCAGCTATACTCATGATCAGTTATTTTCATAAAACCTATTGTTTTTTATTATATTTTCCTATGTCTTAGTTCAGCTATTCTGAGAAGCAGATGTCAAGACATGTTAAGAGATTTGTGGGTTGGGAGGATGTCTGTAAAGGTTAAAGGGAGGGAAGTAGGGAAGGCAGAAAGAGCTGCAGACCATCATGCTGTTCTGACCTGTAAAAGAGAAGGGAAAGGAAAGAGGATGGGGAAGAAAGAGTGCGGCACAGTTCTAAAGATCTTTTGGCACAGCCAATGAGGAAACTCCAAGCCAAAGTTAAAGAACATGACCTTTGGCTCTGTAGTTTTGTTTTCACACTGGGTAACTGCAGCGAGCAGTGAGAGTATTTCTGGACAGCGAACTGCATTTAAGGATACCCAATTCATTGGAGAATAGGGCGTGGATCACAGTGTTACATCCATAGACAGTGTATTAATAGCTGTGGCAGCAGACTCTAAAAGGTTTGCTAATTATAGTTTCTATCTCCTAGTCATTGGCATTCTATTCCTTATGTCATTGTCCTTGGTTAAGTGTCAACAAGGACCTGTGACTTGCTTCTGGTCATAAAACAGGCAACAGTACTGCATATCACTTCTGATTAGGTTAGATAACATAGTGATATCCATCTTGCTGGCAGACTTTCTCCCTTACTGGCTTTGGTAGAGCTGTCATGTTAGGGAGGTCCATGTGGCAAGGAACTAAGGTGACCTCCAGCCAACAATTAAGAATCCAACAACAACTTGAAGGGACTAGAATTCTGCCAACATCCATGTGACCTTGATAGTGGATCCTTCCCCATTCCAACCTTCAGATGAGATCCCCACCCTGGCTGATCCTTCATTTGCAGCCTTGTGAGAGACCCTGAGCAGAAGATCCAGCTAAGCCATGCCCAGATTTCTAACCTACAGAAAATTAGAAATAATAAACGTATCTTATTTTAAACTGTTACATGTCTGGTAATTTGTAACCCAGCCATAGAAAACTAATAAAACATCCTGAAAATGTAGGGGAAATATGTATAAGTTGTATCACGTAGATAGATATTTGGGAATTAATACAATTAACTGTTTAAATAGATTTTGTAATGTGTGTGGTATTCTTTAGAATTTTAGAATTTTCAGTTTACTATTTTTTATTCATTTCAATCCTCAGTTAGTTCTTAGCTAGTAAGTAAGATCTGAATAAAGTTTTTGGCACATAGTGAGTTGTTAGAAATAGTATCTGCCATTTCACCATGGGGAAAATATTCAAAATTAGGTTTATATTCAATAAATTGCTGGTGGTATACACTTCTTTTTCCCGTAGTTTATTTCAGTGTAATATAATGTCATTTCCTATCCCTTAATTGCCCTTATGTTCCACAATAAATTGAATTTAACAGCGTGAATATCTTAGATGTCATAATAATCTGAGTGAGTATGTAGTAAAAAGTCTACTGATAGAAATTATCCTTGGACCTGTTCAGAGTGGATTTAACCTGGTGGTTATGTAGCAAATATTCAGAGAGGTAGGACTTCTGAGTTCTGTGTGTTAAATGCTGTACTATCATTTTTATTTTTGAAAACCCAAATTTGACCCAGTGTATTGCATGCAACATGCTGACTCTAGTTCAACATAATATCTCACAATATAGGAAAATGAGTCACTCTTCTAGTAGGACTTGGCATTCTCCTTGCAGCGCAAATCCATGCTTTTATCTCCAATAGCAGGTGTTAATGTAAATTCACTGCTCACTTTTGGAGAGGGGGGCAAAGCTAAAGGTTTGGGCTGTTTGTAAATCGTCTGTTATTGTACCTCTTTAAACTACTCTCTTTGACTGCATGAAGCTTTGATAGCTCATCTAGTTGCAATAGCATGAGCGTAATGCTGTAGGCATGAGGAGATTGGGGGCAGTGTGTTATTGACAGAATCTCCTGAATGGTGATTTATTATGAACATCAATGGTAACAATACTTGTTCTTTCTAAAACGCCTGTTTGTTCCCCCTGCCTCACCTGGGAGGAGCACACACTGCCCAGGACAGAGACACTGTTTGTACTGTGATATTTAGCCTTCTCTATAACTGCTGCATTTTTATATAAGTTGACGATTTTTTTTTTCTGGTCTCTATTTTGATGTCTTACCAATCATTTAGAATTGTGACAAGCCCAGAAATATCTGAAAGCAAGAGCATTTGGCAAGAAATAAATAAAAATAAACAAGAAAGAGTCTCCATGATAAAAACAAACAAACAAACAAACAAAAGTTTACCTTTTACTCAGTTGGTTTTCCAAAAAGAATAGAGCATATTTATGTCATGAGGGTATTCATGCAAATGCTATGCCAGAAACAAAGAATCTTATGTAGTATGTGTATTACAGGCAGACTAAAACACAAAACTGATTATTATATACTAAGTAGCATTGGACATACCTCTCTTGGTTAATGCCTGGACATTTTGTACATCAGTTTATTTTGGTTTTGCTCCTGCCTTCGGGAACATTTATTTTTATCTTCTTGAATCAGTTAGGTAAATGTTTCCAAAAAAACCTATTCTCCTCAGATGCACATTCAGGCCCTCAATTTTAAGTAAATGAAGGTATTATTCATTGGGATTTTAACTAATAAAACACAATATATTATTTAATTTTTTAAAAAAATGATAGTTTCTTCAAACCAGTGAGAGAGACAATCCTAATGCAGCCTTTAACCAATACATTAGAAAAATAATTTAAGCGGTAGGTTAGAAATCATATGGTTTATGAAATATGTATATATATGTATATATATATATATGTATATATATATATGTATATATATACACACACTGTGTACCTGTATAGATCTATATTTATACACATATGTATATGTGTGCAAGTATATGTACACTGTACACACACACACATATATGTACACTCACACACACTGTTGATTTCCTTTTTACTTTACATTTTCACAAAATTCTAAAATTCTAAGTCAAATTATAGTTCAACAGAAATACTAGCAAGAAGTCTATGTCTTCTTCAAGGAATGCTGATTATTCATTTCTAATATTGACCAAGGACAATAGAACAATTTATCATTCAAACTACTTACATAATTTTGTCAGATGCTATTTAAAGGATATATCATATTGGAAAGAACCTGGAAATTGTTGAATGGTAGTAGTGGAAGAATCTCTAAACTGCTATTTGGTAGAATTCAACTCTAAATTATGTCTTCCTATTTCTACAACATTTGGATGTGGACTTTTAATATATTCTATGCAAAAAAAAAAAAAAAAGGATTGGTGCTGAATAGTCAAATTTCAGAATATATATCCCTGAGACATGCAACTTTGGCAAGTCATTTCAAATCATTAAAAAAATAAAAAATAAAAAAGCAATTTCTAATATCATCAACCTTCTTATGAGA
Organism: Rhinolophus sinicus; assembly: GCF_036562045.2. Classification (NCBI taxonomy): domain Eukaryota; kingdom Metazoa; phylum Chordata; class Mammalia; order Chiroptera; family Rhinolophidae; genus Rhinolophus; species Rhinolophus sinicus. The sequence continues at coordinate 124,949,415 of NC_133755.1, read as the reverse complement.
ATCCCTTCTATTAGTAGCTGGTATAGTTCAATAAGGAAAAATCATAGCCTTGTGCTTATTTTCCAATTATTAGAGCAAACATATTTATCTTGACCATTTGCATAATGTTTAGTTTTTATCAAAATCAAATGAAGATTTAGTACAAATTGCTGACTATCAAACTCTCCATTGGGAATAAAGCTATTTGTGTATCTTTATTCAGAAGCCACCTCTGCTATTTCCAAAGCAATACCCTTTCTCTCTGCATATACTGTTTATGCTCCATTTGTACGTTTTCCACAGTTCATTGTGACTTACAAATAATCTTAACCACTCAAAACAATCTCTATCCTCACCTGTGGGTTACAAGTCATAAATGCAAGATGATATCATCAAGTGCTTCTTCTTCATATGTGCACCATACACTGGACAAGAGCTGATTCACACTGTAAATCACTGCTTTTCCCAAATGTCACATGAAATATTTATTCAGAGGTATATGATGGCAATTGTTCTTTTGTACTGTATGCATGTGTATTACACAATATTATCCAGGGGAGTTGTTTGATAAAGACTTGTGTTTTCCCATCAAACATATCGCCCTCACTGAAGACTGCACTTATGGGTGTTGATCGTCCCCTCCTGCAGTGGAAACTATGATTTTGCACTTGCATTGGGAGGCCTTGACTCTTTTCAAGGAAGTTATTATGCTTTAAGTTTTGAAATAGTTCAATGGCTTTATTCTCCTATTTAATACATTTTATAACAATTCAAACTAGGAGTAAATGGAATACTGATCCAATAAAATTATTTTTGGGGGGTGAGGTGGGGGGGATCCATTTTGGCAATTCCTAACCTCATTTTTTTGCTGCTATGAAAAATTATCACACACAGATTCATTTGTCCCAGCATATATATTGATTCACAATCTATATTCATGCCATAGTCCTCTTTACTTAAAAATATATATGATGCCATTCTAGATTTTAATATCTATGTTAGTAGTTTTAATAATAATAATAGTTCTGTTTCATTAACTTACTCATTACTGTGTATTAAGGATTATATAATTTTCGTTTGCTGCATAACAAATTGCCACAAATTGAGAGGCTTAAAACAATACCCATTTATTATCTCCCAGTTCTGTACATCAGAAGCTCTAATAGACTTGGCTAGAATCTCAGCTAGAATCTCAACCCACAAGGTTGAAACCAAGGTGTCAGCTTGGCTAGACTCTTACACAGAGGTTCTGGGGAAGAATCTACTTCCAAACTCATGTAAGATATTAGCAGAATTCAGTTGCTTGTGGTTGTAGGACTAAGGTTCCTGTTTCCTTGGTGACCGGAAGCCTCAATGCTCTTTAAGGCTGCCCACATTCCTTCTCTGTGGCTTCTTTATCTTCAATACTAGCAATGACATGTCCAATTCCTCTCACACTTTGCAACTCTCTCACTTCCCCTTCTACCAGCATCAGGAGATGTTTTCTGCTTTTAAGCTATCATATGATTAGATTGGGCTCACATGGATAAGCTCTCTATCTTATTTCAATAGTGAGATATCATAAATTCAGCCATTCTGGAGGTTAGGGCAGGATATCTTTAGGGATCATTTGAGAATTATGCCTATCATAGGGATATAGCACAAGATGTAGCACAAACTCATGTAACTCAAATATAAACGTTGAAAAAGTAAACAACAAATAAACATGGCCTGAAAATGTTAGGAAAACCCAAGAGAGCTGTGTTTTCTGAATGTAAGCAGAGATAAGTGACTAACAGTGTCTTTGAAACAAATGTGTACATTTGAAGTTTCTAATATTTAGACTTTATAGGGGAGAAAAAATTCTCCTCCACCCTCTTTCGGTCTCTGGCTGGGCTTATGAATTAAACTGACATAAAACAGATTAACAGGAGAGTAGCATACAGATTTTATTGAATTTTTACATGTACATGGGAGCTTTCCCAGGAGACCATAGTCTTGAAGAAGTGACCAGAGCAGGAAGCTTTTATACCTTTTAGACAAAGAAACAATAACTTTGTGAAGAATTGGCAAGACAAAAAGATTTAAGTTAGGGGTACTAAATGGGGTGACTAGGAAGACAAGCATTAGTTTAACAAGTTTATACAGATTTCTTGGCCCAAACTTCCTGTCTCTGATGATGAGAATGTATTTCTTCTTCCTGGTACAGGGAGGGAACCTTTTACGTGGGAGATTTTACTCCTGCTTTCAAGAGGCCAAAGGAGGATCAGAGTGTCCGTCTTGTACCTGTTGTTTCTTAAGTGCCTTTAGTTCAAAATAATCAATATGCCAAAGTGATATGTTTTGGGATGGCATATTCTGAATACTTTCAATGATACTTCTGCAAAAATTATTATTATTCTTTTAAAATGCTTGTGAACAAGACCATTTTGTTTTTCTAAAACTACCAAATATCTTGTGTACTACCTGATAAACCATAAGGACCCAGTAGTGGTTGGTTTCTCTGAGAACACTGATCCAGATACTCGCGATCCTTTTTCCTTGTTGCTCTACACATTCTCCCTGGGTTACCCCATAAACTATCATGGCTTTAATTTTCATTTGTAAAATGATATTTTATAAAATGATATATCATTTGAAATGATATACCAAATCTGCCTCTTAATCCCAATCTCAAATTAGAAAATGTTGTTTTTAGTTTCCCATTGTATTGTCAAAAGTTTCTAGTTACATGTATTAAATGAGCTCATTATCTCTTACAACCCCAATATCTACTCCTACTTCTTTCTGATGGTGAATATAAATTTATATTTTGAATAATCTTCATTTTTCAAAGACGTTTGGCTGACCCTATATAATAGTTCTGAGTAAAATCTTATTATGGAATTATGTCCCGGTTCATTTGTATCTCAACTATTACTATTTTTTTTTTTCAAAACTACTTTAAACTGTTCTTCCATATTGTAAGGATTAATTCATTATAAACAAAATAGTGAGAACATCACTGTCAACAGTCAATGTTGTAATATTTTTGGGGGGGTCAGGAGAAAGTGACACACTTGTGTAAAAGTGGCTGTTTCACAAAAATATCAAATATAGGTACCATGCCAATCTACATCGGAAGTAGTAGTTCATCATTTAGATAAAAGTAAATATAAATGGAAAGTCTAATGCTTTCTTACCACCTACGGAGCATCGATCATTCCAACCCACTTCAGGACACCATTATGCACATCTCCAACTGCAAACAACTGAAAGCCTGAGAGCTTTCTCTGGCCACTAAAGCCTGTATGGCCCCCATATGAGGAACACAAGAAGTGCCAAGAAACTCATGCTCCCAGGGGCAACTCTTAACCAAAGGCTCATGGGTGTTGGTGAATAACTATAAGCTTTCCAGCCCCTCATTTGAGATACCTCTGGTGCATAATCTACACTGCCTTCTAGAGTTTCCCAGAGGAATTAAACACCAGTTGCACACAGGAGTAACATGCTCAATGAAGCATTCTTTATGGGATTCCTTCCCTTTCCTATCTCACTTCCTGCTTCCCTACTCATGCTTTGGGGGATCATTTCCCCCAAAAGATATATTACATGTTTGCCTCAGGGTCTCCCTCTGGGGTAACCCTACATAAGACATTGCATCATGTATCAACCTGTGCTCTCCCTGGGGAGACTGTATCACACTTTAGAAACCACTCTTCTAAATTCTAAAAGATAAAAACTATACCTACACTTTATAGGTAAAAAGGCCTCATCGTCTGGCCTTTTCCTGTTACCTACTATTCCTCAACCCCCACCCCTCACCTATAGTACAGGCACACTGAATTTCTAACCATTCAGTAAAAGCCTCATTCTCTTTCATTATTCTATTTCAGTGTATCATTTTGTGATCTCTCTGTTATATGAGTTGGCAAATTCCCTGAAGACCTGGGTCACTTTTGGGGTCTAGAACCAAATATAGTTGTTTGTTTGTTTGCTTTTTAAAATATGGAATAGATGACTGAATGAATAGATTAATTGATTCATGAATAAATGTCCACTCAAATACCAACTAAATAAATTTAATTACTGACAAATGATTTATTTTCAATCACATGGTCTCATATGTTAGCATAATGACTACAGTGTGGTAGTGCCAAATCTTGTGATATAGAATTTTGAATGATCTAGTAACAGCTATGAGATCAACACTTTAAAAGGTACCATTTTATTAATAAAGATACCACTTTTACCATAACAAAGCAAAATTCGTTTTAAAAACTAGGTCAAAGAGATGGAATGAGGTAGATCAGCCATGAAAATATCTCAATAATATGCAACATAAATGTATTTTTAAGGTAAAAACTTTTTTAAAAGGAATTTCTATGGACACGTAGTATCACTCACTTATTCATTAAAATAATGTGTGGATTAGCTTTTTCACATTCAGAATAACATCCATAAGTATCACCAGAATTGACAAATTATTTTAATCATTGGATACTCATATCTTTTGTAGATTATCATATTAAAGAAAGAATGTCCACCCTGCTTCTTCCAAATGACTTGCATCGCTTGTACCAAAATGCTACAATTCCTGCAGAGCAAAACTGAATGTAGGGCATACCCTTTCTGACCAATTGTCATGCTGAAGATATGTAATCACAACACAGCCAAATCTGAGAGATGCAGAACAACAAAGCAAAGCAAAGCAAAACAAAACAAAACAAAAACATAAGCAGTGAGCAGCTAAATGGAAGCATTTGTTAGCAAATCAGTTTTCAAGTTGTGCGCAAAACGGATTTAGTTTGAAAAATACTGCAATTTCCTTTGCAATGTAATTCAATAAGGCAAAATGAAAGCTTGAAGGAGCAACATGTACTATATAAGCTATCTAAATAAATTTTGCTCTTTTGACCTTTCAAATGTTCCTTTTACACAATTTCATTACTTATGCTTTCTGTGATTTCAGCTTCAGGTAGATGTAACAGAAAGTAAACCATCAAAATACAAAACATGTAAACACTTCAGAATTATAGCTTCTATAAAACTTGATAGAGCCATAATCTTCCTCAAATTAAATTCTAAAGGTTAAAAAGAACTCAGCACTAAGGGTAAGAAAGAAAGAGGAAAGATACACCCTCAGGGAGCTTTGAGAATATGCTGGTGTTGTGTTCTAATAACCTGATTTCCTTATGCACGTTACTATTCTTTATTTTCAGCCTCAGTGAATTCTGGCTTTGGATAGAACAAGTCTATAATGACAAATAAAAACAAATGTGTACAAAGAGGTTATTTATTTTTTTCTTTTCCCCAAAGTTTGCCATGAGAAAAGGCCATAGGATTGTCATAAGGGAGTGAGTTTGGAATCTTTAGACTCACCTGTCTTTCACAAAAACAACACAATGCATCTCTATCAGAAGTCATTCTGCCAAAATAAATCTACTTCAGGCAGTAGGTATTTCAATAGATAATAAACTGGATGAATTAGATGCCAGAGTCTCTAGGTTAGGAAGCCCAGATGGAAACACAGATCAAAGCACTGATTTGCTAGAAGGCATGGTGAAAAATACACGCTGAGAAGGCCTCTGCCTGCTTTTCTTACAATACCATCAAAGACATAGGGGTATTTGAACTTTGGAGGGAAAATGTAGGCAAAAAAAAGGACATTATTATAATGGGTACTATCTACCATTTTTCCTTCTCAGTTGCACTGACATTTTCACATAGGTACAAAATACTATACTTTAAATTGAAGTATTAATTAAGTAATATATCAAAATTTAATCAAAATGAAAATGGAAATCTACCGCTAATTAAAATCTTTAATCTCCAGTTTAACCCAGTGTTTAGATTTGTTTAGATATTAAGTTGTTTTTTTCTTTCTTTCTTTGCCTCCAATATTTTAGGAGAATGATGTTACTGAATAGTTAAAGTCTCTTACCATCATGCAGCAGAAGAGAAGAATGCAACAAATTACAAAATTCAAAAACTAAAACAAAAATAGTACAGGCTCAGAAGAATACATCCATATAAATATCTACTAAGCTGATAGCGATGGATTGCATTAACTTGTTGCCTTCCTTCAGTGTATAAATAAACCATATTGCTGTTATGGATTGAAAGCAAAACTGCAATTCTACTTATTGAATATTCCACGGTCAGCTAATATTTGTATCATAATCCCCTTACTAGCTAAAAGGAAGCCAAATAACATATTAATCTTACACAAAAACAATGGCTCTATGATCTTTGTTTTCTCTTGGATTGGAAGTAGATCCTAGCAGATGTTTTCATTTCTGTTGTTTTGCATAGCACACACTTCTGTATAAATCATGGCATCAAGCAATCTATATTTGCATTAATGGTTTTCTTTTGACTCTGTGATTGGAAAGATTTTATTATTATGCTCACTTTGTATGTATTGAGCACCCACATGAGTGCATTACACAGCTGCATAATACACAAAGAGCCACAATGTTATATAGAGATTTGATTTTTTAAATATAACAAAACTCCCTTTACTTGCATTAAATAGGTTGTTACCTAAGGAATGTTTTGTTTTAGTTTGGCCTGATTACCTATTTGACAAAATTAGATCAATTTTAATGACTCCATTAAATTGAAATGCCTCCATTCAAAAAATGGACCAAATAAAAGCCATTCTTTAGGTAGTTAAAAAGCATGAAAATAAAGCCTGGCAGAATGCTCAGTCTTTTCTGTGAATATGATGTAGACAGAAACAAGAAAGACATACAGTTAAAATCCAGATGTTAAGATTTTTAAGATAATGTTTTTCTTCCCAGGGCAGCATATTTTTAAGGAAAAAAAAAATCACAGCAAAAAGCAAATATTGCTATGAATATTCTCAGAACCATGTGTCATATAAGCAGCAAAGGCACATTGTATATCTGAATTGACACTGGGCCTTGGGAACAACCTAGAAATGACAGATTCAAGGACTTCTCCATGTATGCAGGCACGGTAAATAAGATTATCAGAAGCTGAAGCTCTCAGATAATTTTCATGTCAGCCATCAGTAGTGAAATCAGTATAATCACCAAAACTTTTGACTCCCAGGTACATTCTTTGCAGAAGTCATTTATTCCTACACTTTTGAAAATTTAAGATGGAGTATCTTTTGGGTGCATAAGCAGTGAGTAGAAGCTGGCCTTAGATAATCTTAAACTAATGGTGTGAAGGTAAACTTGAGCAACATTTTTAGTCTGGGTTTTTAAAATATTTTAAATGCCTCAAAAATATTTATGTTATTTAACCCAGAGACCCAACATCATTTGTTCAGTGAAGTATTTATTCAGTTATCTCAACAATATTTCTCAACATTGTGTTTGGCACTGAGCTAATTGCTAGAGACTCAGTGGTTAAAAATAAACATAATAACTTAAAAACATATTGTTTCCACCTTCACAGAGATTATAGTCTAGTAAAACAGCCTTATAACTTTATTTTAAATTAAAATACACACAGAATCACAAGCACTGATAAGAAAAATGGAAGAAAAATATAAGGCATTATGAGAGCATAATTTTATAAAGGATACCCAATTTAGATTAGGAAGTCAAGAGACCTCTGTAAGACCAGGTTTCTCAGGATCTGTCTACAACTTCTCATAGACAGCTGATGTGTCCAACTCTTCTCACTATAACCCTTCTTGAACCTCATTAAGATCAATTTAATTGTACCTTCTCCTTTGTTCTTAATAAGTCCCTTTTTATTCACTTTCCTAGTTATCCTCTTTAGGTTTCATGGTGCATTACTTCAATATGTCTTTGGCCAATAGCCAAAATCCCTGTCAACGGTGCCCACTTTCACCACTTTTATTCAACTTAGTATTGGAAGTCCTAGCCACATCAATCAGATGAGAAAAAGAAATAAAAGGCATCCAAATGGGAAAGAAAGAAGTAAAATTATCATTATTTGTAGATGACATAATACTATATAGAGAGAACCCCAAAGATTTCACCAAAAGACTATTAGAACTGATAAATGAAAGTGGTATAATATTAGGATACAAAATTAATATTCAGAAATCAGTTGCATTTTTATATACCAATAACAAGCTATCAGAAACAGAAATTTAAAATAAATCCCATGTACAAATGCATCAAAAAGCATAAAATGCTTAGGAATAAATTTAACCAAGGAAGTAAAAGACTTGAACTCAGAAAATTGTAAGACATCGAAGAGAGAAATTAAAGAAGACACAAATAAATGGAACGATATACCATGCTAATGGATAGAAATAATAAAGTTAAAATGTCCATACTACCCAACGTAATTTATAGATTCAATGCAATCCCTATCAAAATACAAATTGAATTTTTCGCAGAAGTAGAACAAATAATCCTAAAATTTACATGGAACCACAAAAGACCCCAAATAACTATGGCAACCCTGAGAAAGAACAAAGCTGGAGCTATCATACTACCTGATATCAAATTATACTACAAGGCCATAGCAATCAAAACAGAATCATACTGGCATAAAAATAGACAAAAAGATCAGTGGAAGAGAATAGAGAAACCAGTAATAAATTCATATCTATATGGTCATTTAATCTATGACAAAAGAAGGAAGAATTTACATTGGGGTAAAAATAGCCTATTTAATAAGTGGCGCTGGGAAAGCTGGACAGATACATGCAAACTAATAAAAATGGACCACCTTCTTATGCCGTATACAAGAATAAACTCAAAATGGATAAAAGACTTAAACGTAAACCACCAAACTGTAAAACTCCAAGAAGAAAATACAGGAAGCAAACCCTCAGGTATTTTTATTACCCTTAGTAATATTTTTACTCATATATCTCCTCAGGCAAGGGAAATAAAAGACAAAATAAATAAATGGGACTACATCAAACTATATATATGTATGTTATATATATATACACATATTGTATATATATATATATACACATATTGTATATATATATATATATATATATATATATATATACACACAAATGGTTTCCTTTGCTAATATATATATATATATATATATATATATATATATATATATATATATATTAGCAAACAAAACAAAAAGAATGGGAGGAGATATTTGCCAATGATACATCTGATAAGAGGTTAATATCCAAAATTTATAATAAAAAAAATAAAACCTCATAAAACTCAACACCAAAAAAGCAAGCAATCTAATTAAAAAGATAACCTGAATAGACATTTCTTCAGAAAGGACATACTCATAGAGATGGCCAATAGATATACGAAAAGATATACAACATCACTAATCATCAGAGAAATGCAAATAAAACCTTAGTGAGATATCACCTCACTTCTGTCAGAATGGCTATCATCAATAAATCAACAAAAAAGCAAGTGTTGGTTAGTATATGGACAAAAGGGAATACTTGTACACTGTTGGTGGTAGTACAAATTGGTATAGCCACTGTGTAAAATAATGGAGGTCCTCAAAAAATGAAAAATAGAACTATCTTATGACCCAGCAGTTCCACTCATGGATATTTATCCAAAGAAATCCAAAACACTAATTCGAAAAAATATATGCACCCCTATGTTTACTGCAGCACTATTCACAATAGCCAAGCTATGGAACCAACCAAAATGTCCATCAATAGATGATTAGATAAAGAAATTGTGGTACATTTAAACAATGAGGTATTACTCTGCCATAAAAAAAGAATGAAAGCTTACCATTTGCAACAACATGGATGGACCTAGAGAATATTATGCTAAGTGAAATAAGTCAGACAGAGAAAGACAAATACCATGTGATCTCACTTGTATGTGGAATCTAAAGAACAGTATAAGTGAACAGACAAAACAGAAATAGACTCATAGATACAGAGAATATACTGATGATTGCTAGATGGGAGGAGTTTGGGAGGATGGGTGAGAAAGGTGAAGGAATTAGGATGTACAAATTTGTAGTGACAAAATAGTCTCAGGGATGTGAAATGCAGTTTGGGGAATATAGTCAATAATGTTGTAAAAACCATGTATGTTGTCAGATGGGTACTAGACTTATCAGGGGATCACTTGATAAATTATATAAATGCCTAAGCACTACACTGTACACCGGAAACTAATGTAAAATAATAGCTACTGTCAACTATAAGATATATATATGTACTTTACATGCCGTGACTATATATGTGTGTATATATATATGTGTGTATATACACATATATAGTCACAGCATGTAAAGTACAGCATAGGGAATATAGTCAAAGGTATTGTAATAGCTATGTACAGTGTCAGATGGGTAGTAGATCTGTTGAGGTTATCACTTTGTGAGGTGTGTAAGTGTCTAATCATTAAGTTGTCTTACACACCTGAAACTAATAATAAAAAAATGAGAACCTTCACAGTGGCACACATCTTGTGTTTCTTACTACTTGTTGCTATAAAAGAGAGTCTCTTCTTCCTACTTAAGGCAAATCTTCCTCTCATTTTCTCAGGAGTGAACCTTGGTATTGAACTCTTTTCCTCTTGATATTTCACTTATTTCTCTTAGAGTACAGAGTGCCCCCGCGACCTTTAAAATAAAAGTCCCAACTTGACTATACATTTCCTCTACCAATTTATCTCTTGAATCCATTCATAGCTAATCACTTGAGGCATTGTTTAGAGTTTATGATCTCCAATTTCATGCTTCTTACTGTCTCAGATAATATTTTCCTCTCTTGGCTTCCATGGCACTGTATATTTCTTGTTTTCCTCTTAACTCTCTGGTTGTGTATTTTCTGTCTCCTTTGGATTTTTTTCCCCTAGATATTTAACATTGGTGTTTCATAATAATAAAAAGGGTCTTCTTCTCTTCTCACTCTATACTCTGTCCCACAGCAATCCCATTTATTATTTGTCTCCTATGCATGCATATCCATAGATTTATATCACTACTCTGACTTCTCCACATGGTAATATAAAAGACACTTCATATTCATATCTGAAAATCTAAAATTTAATTCATAATCTTTTCCTCCCCCTTCTAAACCATCTTGGACCACCCCAATGTTTCCTTTCACATCGAATGGCACTGCTATCCATTGACTTGCCCAAATCTGAAACCTAGGAATCATTTTAACTCTCTCTCGCGCCCCAAATCCAATCCATCACCAATCTTTGTCTGTTTAATCTTTAAAGTATCATTTACATCTGTCTACTTTTCTCTATCTCTATCACTACCACCCTATACTAAAGTATCATTTCTCATTTCAATGACTTCAGTAAGTGCCTAGCTGTTCAAGCTGCCATTGCTTGCAATCTGTTATCCATATCCCAGCAGCATTATATTCTTGAAATGTAAATCTCTTCATGTGATGCCCTTACTAAAAACACTTCAAAGGGTTTTCTGAGCTTTTCTGGATGAACAAAAAGCCTTACTATATGACCTAAATGATTCTATACGAGTGACCTCTAACTACCTCTCCGGTTCCATCTTGCATCATCATGTTCCTATATTCCTCTTTATGTTCCATTAACTTGGTCTTGTTTTAGTCCCATGTATGAAATGTTTTTATCTGGGCATGTGCTGCTCTGAACATACTTTTCTGTCACAATATAATTTGGGTGATCCTTCTGAGGATGAAATGATCCTCTATTAAACATTGTGCAGGGACAACAGGCATAAACAGGAATGACTGTGTCTGTTCCAATATAGGCATTAATATAATAGTCATTAAAATACTCTAGTGAGTAGGAAACAGGTTTACCACCTCAATGCCACTCATAATACTTAATGATTCACCTACATAGCACTGCTCTATCTCTCTGTGTTTGGAATTGTCACGTTCACCATGATGCTTCACAGATTTCCAGCCCCATGATGTCTTCATAGATTCTAATGAAGCTAAGCCCAATCATTTACAAATTATATTTAATATAAATCACTTTTTAAAAATGTTTTCTTTGATATTACAGTTATTTTTTTCAGTTATGTGTGAAGTAGTTTACATCATCTATGACTTTAATTTCAGAATAGCTAAAGAAGCTTTATAAAGTATTCATTATATAAAAGAAGCATTTTGACTGATGAGATGAAAAAAAAAAAAAAAAAACCACAGAGGACTTGAGTATGGGAAGAAGTGAGGAGGGAGAGAAAGAGACTAGTTGGGTCAAAAGGAGGAACCCTTCCCCCTCCCACAAGCAGGGCCAAATTCGAGACAGGAGAAGATTGATCACTAAGCCAAATTTGGAGTTTTGACTCTTGCATGGTGTGATGGTCAGTTTTGTGTCTCAACTTTGCTAGACTATAGTCCTGTTATTTAACTGAATACTAATTTTTGTGACATAATATTTTGTAGATGTAATTGATGTAATTAACATGTATAATTTGTTGACTTTAAATAAAAAGATTGTACTAAATAAGTAGGGTGGAGTTGATGCAATCAGTTGAAAGACCTTAAGAGCAGATCTGAGGTTTCCCTGAGGAAAATGAAATTCTACTTGTGAAGGGCAGCTTGTGTCTGAGAATTCTGAAGACATGTCATGCAGATTTTGGACAATAAATTTCTTATTATATATAGCCCACTGATTCTATTTCTCTGGTGGAACCCTGATACACACAGCACTGGACATTTTAACTACTGAAATGAAATGGTTTTCATTACTAAAAATAATTAGAAGAAATTTTAATATCTCAGAGTGGCCAGAAAACTTTTAAGTCTGCCCAAATCCTCATCGTATGTGTGTGTGTTGGGGGTAAGGCGGGTGGGGATAGTTATTCCTCCTGAATGAAATTGAAAAGAATGGGGATTAAAAAAAAAAAAAATGAAAGGTGTATTCTGACCATGAGACTGGCATTAGATGTGTTTAACGTGCAGGTTATACTCTTCCTTTCTTGATTTACTCTTGCTCATCTTTCATTTCTTGACTTGCAAGAAAAAGCTGTGAACATTCAGAAATCAGACAAAAACAAAAAATAAAAAAACAAAAAATAAAAAAAACTGTGTGGCCTGAAAGTAGTAGGTCAGAAGGAAAGGAAAAGGACATTAGGTGAATTTGGAGCCTGAGAGGAAGGTGGTAGGAGAGAGAGATTACACAGTACTTTGTTGGCAAACAAAAGGATTTTACATTTTCTTCTAAGCACTAATGGAAGCCATTGAAGCATTTTGAAATAAGGAGTGATGCAATCTAATTTAAGTTTTAAGATCACTCTAGCTGCTCTGTGGAGTGGAAAAGGGATTGGAAAGGGCCAAGAGGGGAGCCTGGGAGACCTAACAGGAGGCTATTACAGCACTCTATGTAAGATTATCATTTATGATTATATCCTTAAAAAGTAATCGTGAGCAGAACATTTTATTTACAAGGATAGTCATCTTAGTATCCTTGTATATACGACGTTGGACAATTAAGTTCACAAACCTGTTGCAACAATGTTGCTAACCTTTTTTGATATCAAAGGGATCATTCATTATGAATTTGTACCAACTGAACAAACAGTTAACCAAGTTTACTATTTGGAAGCGATGAAAAGGCTGCATGAAAAAGTTAGACGACCTGAACTTTTCACCAACAATCCCTGGCTCTTGCATCACAACAATGCACCAGCTCACATGGCACTGTCTGTGAGGGAACAGTAAACAAATAACTGTACTGGAACACCCTCCCTACTTGCCTGATCTGGCCCCCAATGACTTCTTTCTTTACCTGAAGATAAAGGAAACATTGAAAGGAAGATATTTTGATGATATTCAGGACATCAAGGGTAATACGATGACAGCTCTGATGGCCCTTCCAGAAAGAGTTCCAAAATTGCTTTGAAGGGTGGACTAGGCGCTGGCATTGGTGAATAGCTTCCCAAGGGAGTACTTCAAAGGTGGCCATAGTGATATTCAGCAATGAGGTATGTTGCACTTTTTTAGGATGAGTTTGCTAACTTAATTCTCTGACGTCATAAGTATTGGCAGGGCCTCTAAAGCAAAGTTCTGTTTGTTAAAATTATTTTTTCCTTAGCTTATCAAACTGTCTCCTAAATCACTTATTACTTGGGCCAGAAATCTTCAGTTTGTCTCTGTGTATTCAGCTGCACTCTTCTTTACCTACTGTGTGTGGGTGTGACCCTTATGGACTGTCTCACCTCAGAGGGCCAGAGGGCTCCTTTGTTCTTGGCTTTCCAGTGAATGAGCCAACAAGGAGGGGAGCAGTGATATCTGGGGGAAGAGGCGGTTGGGTGTAAAATTAGATAGGAATTTTATTCTTCAGATTCTGTCTTGATATGCCTAAGGTGGGTGTTTATTGAAGTCCTTAGTAACTTCACAGTGAGACGGGAAGAAGAGACCCCATCCCTGGGCTGAGCACTATAAAGGACCTTGTTCCACCCCTTGTCTAGCCTTGCTGCTCCTCACAGAGCAAGGGGTTTGTAGTCCAAGGGGACATGACCACTCAGAGCCAAGCAGCTCCATTCTGGACCATGGTCTTGATACATAGGTCCCCGTTATTCTCTGTTGAAACAGCTCTGAACCTACTTGTACTGCCTGCCATGGTGGGCACGGCTGTTTGGAGAATGGGGACCAGGGCAGAGACAGAATTTGGCAACGTGGAATGGAGTGACTACATGTGTGCATATAAAGTATCTTCCAGCATGGAAAAGAGGCAAGGGTGTGAAGAGAAGAGGGCAGCTGTAGACTAGGGGTGGCAGCTGGTCCTCCCCATGCTGTAGTGTGTCAGAGCAAAACCTTGTGGAGTCAGAGACCCCTAAATGCAAATTGTACCTTTCAAGTTATTGTGAAGATATATTAATTAAGGTAGGATGATAGATATATATTATTTCTCCATTTGTTAACCTGATTTATAACTTAAATGTTAAGATGTATGATTTGTAGACCTCAATGTTTTACTCTTGCGCCAGGCAGCACAAATGGTAGGTACTACGGACCTGGTCCACAGTTTTCTCAGGAAGCCTATTTCATGCAGGTGAGCCTCATCTTTCTGCTTCAGGGCAGGGGAGCGACAGCTCCCCTTACCAGCCCATCCATTACTGGTCTTCCTGAACCTCACCCACACCTTTGGAAATCATCCTTATAGTAAATGCTTCCCAATTAACCCGCGTGAGTTTAGCAATTGTTCCCTGTTAGGAGTGTGCTGGTACGAAATGTAGAAGCTAAAAGTCGAAAGCACACAATCATGCGATGTGATTATGGAGCAGAAATTTACATGTAGGTGCACACTTTGTTTGAAATATCAATTTGTTATATGTAATATACTAACTAGTTGTTTGAGTAAAGGAACTTCGTTCTAGAACACCTGGCTCTCATTAGCTAAGCTTGTAATATCCAGCCCTATAACTGAAAGAGGTCTTGGGTTTGTCTCTAAGGCACACATCCAGTCCATGCTCTTTTTTCTCTTTTCCTTTTCAGAATTTATTGTAGCAATTGCTGTTTATCCCCTGAAGGGATGGGGAAGACAGAATTTCTTGGGCGCCCTGCAGGCTACTAAAACAACCTACCTGCCTTCTCTAAGCTCCCTTCACCCAATATCCTGCCTTCAGGGAAGATTCTGTCCCTCTTGATGACTGGGGAAGGGAATTCACTTTTATTCCCAACTAGGACTTGGGAGGTCAGGAGGCAACACCAGGGCTTGTTTTTGTTCTTCTTTTTGCCTTTACTAAGACATGTATGTATACACACAGAAATAAGTAAGTCTGTCAGAATATACGAGAAAATTGCGTGAATTGTCTTTGGGTAGCTCTAACATATATTACTCTTATTTTCTATCGCACATTTTTCTACAGTTTCCTTATTTAACATTATTACATTCATAATCCAATAATTAAAAAAAAAAAAGGAATGATTTTGAAACTTCTTAGTAAGCATCCTGGAAATAGATGTAGAAATAGGTAACCCTAAAAAGAGACAGACCAAGAAACCAGAACATTATCCAAAACACAGACAACTTGGTTCTCTTATTTTGACAATGGAGAACTAGAAAATGTTATTAGAATTTTCAGCAACTCAGTAAGACCAGGTCATGTGCCTATAATAACCATTTCAAGATTGTACATTTAAGAAAACTTTGAAACTTTTCTAAGCATTATTAAATAATGGGGGGGCCAGAGAGATTCCAAAGTATTTGTCATTAACTAATTAATTACATTGCACAGGTAGTTACTGAGCGTCCATTATGTACCAGATATTGTCTAAGGTAGTATAAATATAGCAATAAATAGGTGAGTCAAGATTTCTGCTCTCTTAGAATTATATAATTGTGGGAGAGAGAATAAACAATTAAGCAAGAAAATGGCCAAGGTTAGTTCATTTAATGGTATATATTGTTAAGGCAAAACATATTAAAATGTAAAAGAATATGAGAAGGAACTGCGATCAATTTGGCGGTCAATAAAGTCCTCTGGCAGAAATGAGATATGCCTGAGCCCTGATTAGCATGAAGGATGTTTCTAGTAGAAGGAACCATAAAAGCAAAGTTCCCAAAGGAAGATGAATTTGTCTTTTCCTAGGGAAGAAAAGGACCAAAAGAATGGAAAACTCAAATGAGATAGAGTCTCAAATTAACTCTCACATAGGAATTTGGAGTCCTTAATATGGAGTTTAGGAACCTCATATCTCTAGCAATACATTAAATATTTAACAAGGGATAATTGCAAAGGTAACATGCAAGTTTAGAGTACCACCAACAGCACCCTTTACACAGGATGCTCTTTAGCAGGAAAAGGACCGATGCATATACCAGTGATCCACCAAGATGCCAGTGTGGGATGGAGGTTGTATTGTATATATGTATGTTTCCAGTAGGAGGCTGGGGCAGAGTTTTAGTTAGTACTTCAACTAGGTTGTACAATTGCTTTATGGGGTGTAATTGTTATCTACCAGTGGGGTTAAGGGTTTGGATAAAAATATAACAGATTCTGCAAAGGCACCAAATCAGTTATACACAATAAAGTGAGCTAGACTGACTCTTGGGTGTTATTGCTCCAGGACTGGATTTATTTCCAGAATGATGCTCCACTCTCATGCACAAATATGTGAAATGGATCAATTAGCTATTTCATAAAGATTTTCCTTTTTATTCAGGGGCACGAATCTGATCACAACACCTTTACAGATTTTCCCCAGGAGCTGCATTTGAATTCAAGGAAAGTTATTTTAAGAGATGCATAACTCCTTCACACTTACAGCCCTCAGAAGAAATGATAAAAGGATGGCACACTTTATTATTTTTCTGCATTTCGCCTTGGTGCTCTTTTATTTCCACTTTATAACTGTAGGCAAGACTTGATTGATGAGTATAATAAAGGATATGAGTAGTTTAAGAAAATAAGGCAAGCTAATAGGAATGAGACTGACCATTTTTCATTTTCATAAGTCTTGCAAATACTTTTAGGGTGCTACTCCAGTGGTCCCATGGATGTGGACAGTTTCTTTGAAATTGGTTCTAGATTAATGGACTGTTCTGCTTGCTAAGAAAATATTTATAAAGATACAGAGATTTTCATGCATTGATACATCATCTTTTTTGATAGGCATATCAAATGTGTGTAATTTTTTTTATTTATAGGCAGACAATTTTGAAAAAGACTAATTATATCTTATATTATCACTTAATGTCACAGTAGCAAGAGTCTATTTTAAATAACAAGCAATTTGTTGAAAAAATATTGCCACTTGGAAGTGCCAGTTTAAAATTAAATCAAATCACTTCGATGAGATTATTATTTTTTCAAGCTTAAAAAGGAGTAGTGCTAGGGATTTTGTAAAAGCATTCATAACCTATATAAAGGTATGAAACAAAACCACATGAATTTAAAAAGAAACAACATTATGTGTATATAGAATCATTGGTTTTTCTCTGTCCCTAGAAAACCTATAACGAGGAATGACCATAAAAACTGCAATAAGTGAGCAATTATAAAATGATTAGCCTCTTTTCTCTCATTACTGAAGATTATGTGAAAGACTCCAAAGAACAATAAGCAGTTTGCTTTATTTTTGGCTGAATTTGAATCAAGACACATGTGGTCCAGCTCTGTCATTAATTAATTGTATGACCTTGGGTGCACCGTTTAATCTCTCTGAACCATTGTTAGCCCATATGTAAAACAAGATTGTTAGAGTAAATGACATTCAAGATTTCTTTTATTTTATGCTCTAACATGATATTGCTGTTTCCTGTTTAAGAACTCATATATAAACTGTAAAGAGCATAGCTGTTAGCTGAGAGTAAAACCTGTAGTGCCTACAAGTAATGATACTTGTATTAGTTTTCTAGGACAGTCATAACAAAATATCATAGAGCGCATGGCTTAAACAATAGACATTTATTTCTAACAGTTTTGGAAGCTGGAAGTCCAAGATCTGCTTGGCAACAGAGTTGGTTCCCAGAGCCCTCCCTCTCTTCTTGGTTTGTGGAAGATCACCTTCTCACTGTGGCCCCCACATGGCTTCTGAGTGGATACATCCTCCATGTCTCTCTTCTTATGAGAACACCAGTTATATTGGATTTGGGCTCCACCCTATGACCTCATTTACCTTAATTATCCCCATAAAGTCCCTATCTCCAAAAACAGTTACGTTGCAGGTTAGGGCTTCAACACATACATTGGGGCGGGGAGGGGGGGGGGAATGGCACATTTCGGTCGATAAAAATACCTTAATAATAGTGAAGAATATAAGTACTGTGTGAATAAGAGTTTTAAGGTTGTATAAAATGAATCTGAGAAACCAAAAAAAAAAAAGAGTTTTATAATTTTATATTTATATGTATATACCTATATGCATACACATATGTGTGTGCACATTTTTATTTATTATTGGACTCAAATTAGAATTTACCTTACTCAAAATAGACTCTTGCTACTGTGACATCAAGTGATAATATAAGATATAGTCTTTTTCAAAATTTTCTGCCTATAAATAAAAAAATTACACATTTGATATGCCTATCAAAAAAGATGATGTATCAATGCATGAAAATCTCTGTATCTTTATAAATATTGTTCATTCTAAGATTTCTGAGTATTATTTTCTTAAAGGACTCAGTATGTGGTCATTAATTTTATAGGTTCCGATTTTAAAATATCAAAAATAAAACCAATAAAACGAAAAAATCCATAATAGATAATTCAGTCCTCAAATTAGCCCTTTGTTCACATACTAAATTATGGTAATGGGGGAAGTTTCCCTCTGTAGTGTTTGCAGTGAAAACACTCTAGTTGTAAACCTTTCACTGTGCAGCAATGCTATCTGTGTGGGGCACTTCTGGACTTGTATCTCCCCACAGGTTTTGGGCAGGGTATCTTTATTCTGCTTTCAGCATGATCTCTGAGTTTGAGTTTCCCTTGAGCTTGAATGGGGCGCCCCTTCTTAGTTGTATTGCTTTGTGAGAGGCACTAGTTGTTGACTATGCAAGCTTCAATAGAGAGCTCTCCATTCTTCCACTGGGTCTGTGGCTTCAGGTCATTAATAAGCATGCAGGGTGCTCCTCCCTTCACAACAATGAGTCACAAACAGTTGCAAACTCTCTTTTAGTTCAAATAGGATTAAAAGGAAAGCCTCAGCAGCTACTTGAGGAAAAACTCTAGTTTACATACACTTCTGAGAGACCTGCCTTGGGGATGGAGGGACATTGTATTGTCTGCTGGGCAGTGTTGTGTTTCTGGTTGGTTTACAGTGGTATTTGTGTTAAAAGTCAAGTCAAATGCAGCTCTTCATCTTTTAAGAATAACACAATATCATGGTTTCCAAATATACACAACTATCATCAAAGGAACTCATCTTTCTGATCAGGATGAAAGTAACAGTAGAGTGCCCACTGAGCAAAGCATTATTGGTAATACAAAGAGAGGATAGAAAAGATAGCTACTCCCAATGTTCAGCAAAAAAAAAAAAAAAAAAAAAAAAAAAAAAAGTCACAAATCCTGTTTATATTAAGCTCTCTCTCTCTCTGGGAATTCTCTTAATTCTGGCAAGCAAGGTTGGCTAATGAGTAATTATATTTCCAATTTCATACTGTCATTATAATTTACACATTAACTATGACCTGTATTATATAAATTGCCCTTGAAACATGTCTGATGTGAAATTTTAAAAATTTATAACATTGAACATTGTCCACAGCTATGGTTTAATGTGCTGATCCACAGTTTTGTATCTGTGAGTTGTGCCTAGTCAGTCAGTCCTGCACTAAATTAACCCTGAGGGCCATAAGGCAGTGACTAGGACCATGGAGTCCCAATTTGGATCACTTGGGTTCAATATAGGACAACCTAGCTTGATGACTTGTGGCTATGTAAGCTTAATTAGATGACTCAATCTCTTAGACTCGTTCCTCACCAGTAAAATGGAGATAGTACCTCTTACCACATAAGGCTGTTGTGAGGCTCCAATAAAAGGGTACACACAAACCTCTTAGCACAATGCCTGGTGCTGAGTAAGGATACAATAAATATTAGCTATAATTGTTTTGCTATTTAGTGAGTTTACTGTATTCCACTCTAGAAAGCTGGATATATACTCAAGGAATTACTAAAAACTAAACATAAAACAGTCAATATCACTTGTAGGTATAATTTATATGATGAAACTATATATGAAAACAACATCAACACTTAAAAACAGGCATTCTTGAAACAAAAGGAATTGTAGCATTTTTAGATTATGTCTCTATAAATGGAAGTTCCCCAACTGACATTCACTTTCATTTTTATATAATAAATCACATTGATTTTAGAAGAGTGTACTTGCTATCTTAATAATAAATTTAAATTTATTATCACATGTTATGCTGTTTGTGCAAAATCACTGAAACAAACTAATACCGAATAGTAATTACAACCATATCAATGTTGAGAATTACCCTGAGTAGCTTAAATGAATAAGGACATGCTCATGCTCATGCAGGTTGCATCAAAGCATTCAAAACCAAGATAAAAATTCCAATTAGTAAAATGGAGTACAGTGAAGAGAAATGTGGCTATATCATGATTCCTACCATAAATACTTCACATTTATTGAAGGGTTCAGAGTCGTGGCTGACACTGTTGATCTCCATCACCCGCTCTTTCTGTTCCCAGCACCCTTTCCCACTGCTGACACAGAAAATGCTAGTCACTCACTTCAACAGCCTCTTGCAGCTAGGGCACAGAGCATGATCTCAGAAGAACTCTCCCTGTGGTCTATGAGAAAGGACTTCTTCCTGATAAAGAAGAGCAATGTTAAAGAGAAAACATGCCTTCCATCTTGCCTTCAGATACTATTCCCTCGAGAAGGATAAACTGGAGACAGAACAGCTATCTTAGCAGCATAGTGTCAAGCTAAGGGACTTTTCAAAGAAGCCAAACCAGAAGTTTCTGAATTAACCAACCCTGAAAATATTTACCTTCAGAATTTTTATAATGTGAGATAATCCACATTGTTTAAACCTCTTTTGATAGATATCTAATAGTTGCAATTAATGTAAAAAGTCTTAAGGAGTAATTGTGCTGATAATCACTTTCATAACCATATAGAATTGTTATAAAAGTATTAAGTTTAATTAAAATCATTAACATTATATTGATTATGGAGAAATAATTCCCTGGTCTTAAATCAATTCTATAAACTATAGAAGGAAGAAATTGCTTGGTCAAAAAGTTTACAAACAACGGATTTAATGTTTCCATTTAATTAAAATGGGAAGAGAAAGGGTAGGGGGGAGAGAGAGAGAGAGAGAGAGAGAGAGAGAGAGAGAGAGAGAGAGAGAGAGAGAGAAGAGAATATCTAGAAAGATTAGAAAGATGTTTACCCAAATTTTAACACTGGTTACCCTGTGTATCAATTAAAATAAATTTTACACTTTTTGAAAACAAACTGTCTACTCTTCCCTACTTTTTTGTATTATTTAATTTTTATTAACATCAAAATAAAAATCATAGCCATTTTCATTTTGTAAAAAATTAAATAAAAGCAAGGATAATTTAGGTCTTATCAAACTTGGTGAGGTCGGGGGATAGCAAAGAAAGGAGCATTCTTATATACTTATTGTGAAAGTATAATTTGTGCTAACTTTCTGGTGAGTAACTTAATAATGTGCATCAAAGACTGAAAAATATGCCAATTTTTTTTTACAGAGAAAAGCTACTTCTTGATCCTTGATGACTTTTCTGCTGCATAGCTTGGAGTGACAAAAAATGTAGAAACCCCCTGTTTATTATTAGATCAATAGCAGTTCGACAACACCCATACAGTAGAATGCTCTCAGATATATATGACACATAGTGATGTTCATGGCATATATGAACTTTTAAAATGTATGTACATATATGTTATTTTTACAGTTTCTCTATAAATGTGCATGTGCCATCGAGGCAAAATAAAATATGCTGAAAGAATAATCACCAAATTAGTTTTAATTTAATAGGACTAATTTTAATTTAATAGGTAGTTTTAATTGTAGTAGGACATTCTGGAAAGGCAGAGAACTTTCACTTTTTACTTTTACATGCTTTTATTATTTATTTATTTATTTATTTATTTATTTATTTATTTATTTTTACCTTGGGCCCATATTAACTTTGTAATTTGAAATTATTTTTTTTACTTAAAAAAACAAACAAAGCAAGTACTTGTTTCTGTTCTTGTAAATTATGCCATTAAAACTCTCAAGAACCTGGCTGGTAAGCCAGCATTTGTGTCTGAATTGACATTGAGTGTTGATGTGAAAGGTTAGCTAGTGTGGCCACAGTAGTTACAGAGGACACTCCATACAGATGTGGTGGCCCTTGCAAGAGACCAGAATACACAAAACTACTTGGTGTGCCATATTTTTCAAAAACTTGACAGGCAGGATTATTTTTATTTTGCCCCATATAATGACTTTATAGATATCTAGCTTCCAGATAAGATGAATCACTATCAAGCATAATTTTAGTTTGTAATTTTAATCACTAAAATATTTCTTTTCTCTATAGACAATGACTTGTGTCTGTTCAATCTCCATTTCATTTTCTATAGACTCTTAGCTCCATCCATTAGTTAAGGGAATCCACATACTTAACACGTTGATCTCTAAGCATATAACTATGTCCTTTATAGTGGCCACCTTTTCCCAGTCTTCTCAGCTTTACTTTTGACTTAAATGTTCCCCCAAGTGATATTAAATCAAGATAATCTCATGAAAATTCAGAGAAAATACATGGTTGATAATCAAGTTTCAACAACAGACAACATTTTCCACTTTTGAGTGGATTGCTATTGCATGGACACGGACTCCATTCCTTTCAGTTATAAAGCAAGATCCCTTGGCCAAACAGCTCAGAGTGTTTCTCCTCTCATTTAAGAGTAAATTCCCTGGGAGAAGGCTTCTATTCTGTATTTTCCCACCAGATCCTTAGGGAAGAACAAAGGTCAGTGAAATGAAAACATAAATGAATGTATGAAAATCTAGCATAACCAAGGTTAGGCGTCCAAGATGTTTAATCTTACTGTTTAAAGGTCAGAATATATGGATAAGTATTTCTTCTGACTGGTTCCATTGCTTGATTCATAGCTTCGAAATCTGTTTTCAGTTTCTTCAAGGAAGCCTATTGCCAGACAAGGAGTCCATTTTGGAGCACAGATGTAGGTTGCATAATCCCTGTTTCTTAAAATAACTCCAGGCCCACCCCAGGCTTCATGAGCTCCTTCCAGCCAGAATCTTCAGGCCTCTAATGTGTGAGGTTTAAAATCAGGTCATATTATTGAGGGAATGCGTTAACTGTTTCTGTGTCCGTTGCCAACATTGATGCCACGGATAGTAAAATTGAAGTCCTCTATCACTCATTTGGAAAGTAACCATTTTATTTAGTTACCCCGTTTGATTATACCAAAATATTATAAAGGAATATATTTTGTTTCAATTCCTATTAAACTCATATTAGCTTTGAATTTGTACCTAAAGAAAACTATTTTAAACTTTGTCTTAGAAGAGTCTGTCATTTTTTCCTTCTTAAAATCTGGAATAAAGACCTGGAAATATGTGAATTCATCCATCAAACACTTGTTAAATTCTATAAAGGATTACAGGAAGGTGTAGAGAGGAATAATTAGAGAATCTAAGTTAGATTGTGTGACATGGGAGAAATAATTAATTATAATAATATTCTCATATATAAAATAAGCAACTAGACAACATTCTTTTTTCAAGAAAATCCATAAAGCTAGGGAGAATATGAAGCACACAAACGATTTCCGTTTCTGCCAAAATTATCAAAAAATCCATATTAACTAACTTGCCCTGCTTCACTGTGTTCAATAGCCTTGAAATGTCTCATTTTCTTTACCAGTTGCAGGGTCTAATGGAAGCATATGCAATTGAAGTAACACTGTGAAGAGACACTAGTGGGAGATTTATTTTAAATCTTATGCGAAAGCTTGGTGCTCATTAAAATGGAGGATTAACAACACTCTCCAGGAGAGCTAGGTATAATGCTGGCAGTCATGCAGGTGTCTGAGCACAGCTCAACAAATCCTCCTTCATCTTGACCTGCTTCCTCCCTGTTACTCCAGTTTTAGCTTGCTTAAGGAGAAACTCCAAATCATGCCAAATTGCTCAGTGGACTTTGCAACCTGGTTATCCATCCAAGGAAGCAAAAGGGTAGCATGAAACTCCAAGTTCTCCTCTGACATTAAAAAGAATGCGAGAGGTATTAGTATTGTGGTCTCTAAGGTGATAGAAGGAAAGACCTTTTCTCCTTTAATTGAGCTGAATAAGAAATACTGGCCTCAGCTTATGTCTACACTAGAAACCATTAGACTCACTGTTCTTTTTAATAATTGGTTGTAAGAATTTCATGAAATGAATACTATTAGCTCATGAAAAGGACAGTCTTAATTATAGGAACCAGTCTGAGAGAACATTTAGATGTAACTTGAAGCAAGAGAGTTCAGTGTATCCATTAAAAAGAAAAAATTTCTTAGCACAGAAGTCCATTAACTCTGGATTTCTACTTCAAGTTGCTTGTTTTCAGTAATATGTATGTAACGTACTGATGCTTTCCTATCTCCTTATTATTCTTTTTCTTGCCCAAAAGCCTACATTATCATCCTCCTCACTTCGTAAGGACAGAGGACTGAGAGCTGCATTTTAGAAAGCTAGTTTCACCTTTATTACAAACACTGATGATACCAGGCAGGTTGCTGCTCTGTTTTACCCGTTGAACTGTTTGTTAATGGTCTTGTCAGTTAAAACTTATGAGTTGAATAAATCAATTGTGCATGTAGTCATATGCAAAGACTATCATAACAAAGAAGTAACTTCTATGAAATTAAAACTGTAGAATTAGAAAATTAAGAGCTTCAAATTTTTTTTTTGTAGCTACAAAGATTTAGAGCATATTAAAGAGGACGTCTTTACATCTTTTCTTTAGTTGAAGTTTTAAAGTCAGTAGAAATAAGTCAAAAGAGATTTTAATGAAGTATTTTAACTGCAAATTCTGCAGTATAAAATTTGAATTTGTTATCTAAAACATTCAAAATCCCTTCATATTTAAATCCAGCCTTCCTCCTTTTTTTTTTTTTTTTTTTCCTCTGACAGCAAAAATAAAAGGGGGTGGTACTGTAGCGGATTAGGCTAGATCAATGTAGGCAAGTTATGGTAACGGTAACCCTGAGTGACAGCTGAAGTCATTTTCTATGGCAATCGACCCCTCCCCTCCATATGCAATCCTTTTTTCTCTGCCTCACTTTCTCTCTCCTTCCTTGTCTGTTATATTGCACTGCTCTGTGTTTCTTTCAATACCACCATCTCTTTCTCTTCCCTTTGCCTTTATCTTAGGACTGATGGTGAGCCCCATAAAATATTCCTCAGCCCATTCTCTAGTTCTAAATTTAAAAATATCGTTTACTACTTTTTTGGATCATTAATTTCTTTCTTTTTTATTGTCATGCCTGAAATCTCTGGGCTTATCTTTAAAATCATCCCACAAAAGTGTAGTATCAAAGCCACCATATTATGACCAATATTATTTTCTGACTTGTGAATTCTGAAATAATAAAAAGGAAGATATTATATTATTTTAGTCAAGTCATCTCTACGGATGAGAAAATGTTGTTTTACTCTTTGGAATGTTTTGCTCTCATTAATTTTCTCAGTTATTGAATTTGTTAGGTGAGTTCTAATGGTGCAATAATAGAGAATCATTTCCATTTTGTAGGTTTTAGGAAAGAGCTAATTTGTTTGGAAAAGAATGATTTATTTGCATTTTATGGAGGAAATGAAAAAATAAAAAAACTGTATGGTAGTCTAGACAAACACATAAAACAATATGGCTTTATCAAGAGAAAGAGAGAACAACCAATGGAAAGTCATTAAAATAGCACCTTCGGGGTAACATCTGAATCTTCAGGCTGTAAGACAAAATGCTGGCCTAGACATGAGGTCTGCCACTAGCCAGCTGTATGACCCTGGGTATGTTACGTCTTCTGTAAAGTCCTCAGTTGCCTTACCTGTCAAATGAGGTACATGGATTAAATAATTTTCCCAGTCCTAGACATAAGACCCTATTTCAAGTTGTCAAGAAGTTAATTCTCCATGCAGACTGAGGTCACACTTTTTCAATGTCATTGCGTTCTTGAATTTTAGTACAAGCTAGAGAAAAAAGCAGTACCAGTGTTCAGCTTCATTCTGATGGGAAAGTGTGGAGTTATGCTGATCCCCTCTTCACTTGGTTAGCCATTGTTTTGCTGTGGTTTACACTGTGCCATATTGGAATCCCTGCCTACCTCAACAGAAGTCAGTCAGGAAATCCTCTAATGGCGCCCCTCTATTTGTATTGCCAGTCTAATCACTTTTTTATTTGAACAAAATCTCTGATGTTATTAGTAGCATCTGTGTCTCCCAGTAGAGGCTAATGTAACTTAACTCAACAGTTAATTGGGTAATCAAAATATGCTGTAAATGTTATGCTAATATGCAAGTGGCAAGCATTTCCTTACCAAGATCCAGGCGTAGTGTTAAATACTTTATCAATAGCTCATATTCCTTTTGCAAAATTATACTGTAGACATCATCATTATCCCCATTTTAACAGAAAAAAATTTCAGATGGAAAGGCAGAGTTAGGACACTCTGACTCTTAAGTGTAAAATAATTTCTCTACTTTAAAATTCTTGGTAATATAAATTACAAGTATTAGTTTGACTTTCACATTTATATTGTTAACAATCTGACTTGTGAGAAAGTTACATTTTTTTGTTGAGCCCAGACCTGACACTTTATAAGTTTGCTTCTTTGCAATAAAATTTGACTTAACCAACAAAATAGGACTAGAATTTATCTGTTCTACCTGACAGCCTTTTAAATAACTAAAGATATAAATATACATTTACCAAAGTAAGTTTTCAGTGAACAAGCATTTGTTATAGACCCAGGGCCATTAGATAGCCTGTCCATGCACATACCCAAAGGCTAACCAACCTGACAATACTTTTCATTTCAGACCCCTCATTCAGTAATGTGCTAAGTCCTATTAACTGATTGAAAATATTAGCCCTGCAAAAACAGCCAGAATTACATTCTTCCTGTATGTTTATAGTATATAGAGAGTGTCTGGTTTCCCACCTAAAAATGTAGGGCCTATTTAGTCTGGGGTGCTAAATAGTAATAATGTATAAATAACTTATAAATCATTTTATTTCAATTTTATGCCAGAGTCTATAATCACCTACCTGTCCACTAGAAACCTTTGTGTTTGCAATAGGAAATATTTAAGGAAAAGTATTTTGGGAGCTACACTTCTGAACATTATGTGGAAGGCGCCTAATGGCTTTCCCCCAGTGGGTTGTCTTGTATTACAGAACAGTTTGATTCCATCGGACAGAGACTAAAAATGCACATGAACTTCTAACTTTAGTTGCATCATGAGGACTCATTGTGACATTTTCAATGAGGTTAAAGGCAAAAAAAATTCCTATTGTTGAAGTTTTCAATTACTAAAAAAGCAGCTAGACTATGTCCCACATCTTTCTAGTGCAGGGCCTGTCTTTAGTATTCTTTTCTCTCTCATGTTATTTAACATGTAGGGCAAAATTTTTGCATGTGGAAAGCTGAAATATGGATCACATTCATATTTTTAAAGGGATAAAAGAGCAGCTGATTCAGAAAAGAGAATTAGGTATTGTATATGTAAGTGGACCAGGACTCTGCCCTCAACCCACCCTTGCAAACCAGGGCTCACATTCTTATGTTGTCACACAAGAACCCTGTGTTAAGTACAATGTCCTTGAAATCTCTCACTTTGCCAAATGTGTGCTCTCTGCTTTCTGTTGTGTTCTGAATCTACCAATCTTGTATCTTTAAAAATCAGTTTTTTGTTTTTCCCCCACTCCTACACAAGCTCTTGATTGAACAGTGTTTCAACTCTCATTGATTTTTGGCTTCTTTTTATTGTTGTTAGTCGATTTTAATGATGTACTATTGGTTGTCACAATACAATGAAGCACATTTTCTTATCCAGCATGATATATCGAATGCATCCAAATCAGTATTTTTCTCCAAAACCATTCCTATTAGGGTATATAATACCTCCTGTGATGGAACCCACCTGTCCCTGTCCTCAAATGGAAGGACACTTATTCTTCTGAATTACCTTTCTGAGCTGGTTTATCAACCAGACGATGAAACAGATATGAACATACAATGATCACAAAATACATGTCCAGCAGAAGTTTCCTTGTTTTCTTACCTCTTATGTTTTTCTTTGCTTACATAATGCTGTCCTTTCTTTCCTCCCTTATAGGGATAATACAGCAGCATATAAAGATGTGATCTCTAAATCATATTGGGGCGTTAGTAGGAGAAAGCTAAAATCACCTAGCTGGGATACAGATTTCCTGTTACTCCAAACTCCCTTTCTTAAAGCCTTGGAATACTTGATGACCTACTGTTTTTAGTAAAACCATTCCCATATTAATGATTTGCTATGTAAGGAGTGTTTCTTACAATATTCCTTATATAGTAATGATCTCCAGTGGTCCAAAACAGTGTGTATGAAATCCCAGTAAAACCCTTGCTGGTTGGTGTTGAACTCAGCATTTGTGAAACTGCAATCAGACTCCTTTTACAAGATTTCTAGGCTACTGAATAAGTTGATGAACCCTGAGGACATAAGGAGTACACAATGTTACTTTGTTGATATAATCCTTGGCTTGAATTCCATTGGTTGGATGGCGCGAAGAATGAACCAACCAGGTGAACCTGGTAACAATTAACTTGTGTTCTAAGAGGAAAAAGTGACCCTTTTATCTGAGGTAAAGAGCGTCCTGCTACATCACCTGTTGGGGTCTGCTAAAGAAAGACACTCCTTCAGTTCATATCGGGCTGAGCATGTATCCCCTCCCCTTTATTACAGTGCACTGATTCCTTCCTGGTTGGGCCATGTGATGGGCACAACTTCCAGTTGAGGAATCTCCTTACTACATCATCTACACCTTTTGGGGACAAGAGGTTGTAGAAGGCAACATAAAAGTAGTTTATGTGTGTATTGTCAGCACTATCAAAATTTAAAAATCCACAGATAGTGATCACTCTGTAAGGTATGTAAATGTCTAATCACTATGTTGTACACCTGAAACTAATATAATATTGTATGTCAACTATAAATAAAAAATAAATTAAAAAAAAAAGAAAGAAATGCAAAATCAGCTGGAACTGTACTCTGAGTAACAGCCCTCAGTCATCACTACCAATACAGCATGTAGAGGACAATAGCAAAATGTTGAAATTGACTCTACATATAATGCCATAAATCGATCATAAGCATTGAGTATTATAATTGATTTGTGAAGATTTAGGTGCTATCTCAAGTGATAGAACTCAAATAAATAAGGACTGTTGGAAGGATAAGCTCTGCTGATCTAGGCAGCTGAGAATGGCACATCTTACTTAGAAAGAGCCATTGTTACTAGCGATGGGGCTGAGATTAAAATAATAATTGTCGCGTCCTGCACGACTAGAGCTGTGGGAAGCAAGAAGCACGGCGCAGGGTTAAGAAAGACAGTAGCCAAGAATAAAGTGTAAGCCGAGCCAAGGGACTCAAGCCTCAAGGACTGAGCCCTGAATTGGGCCAATGCATAGCTTTTATTAGTTAACAAATGAGGGGGTAAAGCTTGTTATCTCCAAGGTTTGTGAGTTAAGTGCCTGTTGGCTGTTGTCCCGAAAGTCCCCATTGTGCTCCAGCACATACTGTGTCTTCACACACGCACAACCACAGGGGATGGAATCACTGTACTGAAACCATCAGATCAGGGAGCTTATGCCATCGGGTCTCAGCTTTCCAAGACACTCCCTTGTGATGTCATGGGGAACGCGCAGGGAACAGACGGTTCAGCAGTTGTAAGACAACAATAATAATAATAATAAATAATAATAATAAAGCAGCTATTGTACAGAAAGGAACAAGAGTCTCAAAATAAGACAATTTAATAGGAAAAGGAGGAAATCATTGGAGACCATGCTCAAAGTCATAGCTCTTGATATGTTTGTTAGTGTGCATGTATTTTAAAAACAATGTGGAGATGGGAGGGAGGGACAGAGTTGAGAAAAAAAATGAGACTTGGTGTGAAGAATCACATGTAAATTTTAGCCTTTAATAAATGCCTTCTTGTGTTCTGAGAAACTTGTGAACCTACAGCGCAATGCTAATCACCCAAAGGGTCTCACTAACTTACTCATTCCCATGAAGATGGGATTGCCACTCTAGTGGTGAGAACAGACAGTGAGCACCTACTTTCTCTCACTGTTTGTAGCTGCCGTTTAACTACTGAATGCATCTTGAATAATATTTGTATTTGAAATAACTAATTGGATGTCTATTTCCTATATCAAGACATTGCACTCTCTCATGATATATGCTACTTTGTTACTTAATATTACAGCACACACACACACACACACACACACACACACACATACACAAATGGGTGATTCCACTGAATTTAAATATAAGAGATCATTTTTTCCCCTTTGATTGTGTCTGTGACATTAATCATTCAAAGAAACATTTGATGAAAAATCTGCTAAATAGTTTAATCCATGGGATGGGAGTGGGATAAAGATCTGATGGCTATAAATGGCATTGTCTTTAGTATTTCTTTTACCTGTTTTTCACAGATAATGTCCCTTACCATAGTGAGTAAAATCTGACAAGTTAACAGGTGATTAATCAAGTTTTAATCAGTGAAATAGCCTGGCAGGTCTAATTCCTGGTGAGAAGTCAATAATAAAACCTCAGTATCTCAGTCCATGCAGCTACTATATTAACCACTGTGGTCAAATTCCTATTTATTATGGTGGTTGAGACAAGAAAATATTGCACTGTCAAATGGTTACCTTTTTTTTTTTTTTTTTTTTTAAGAGAGAAAATAGCCATGCAGCACAACTTTGGAATACTTATTTTTACTTTGTGTCAAAAAACCATGCTATTAAACTCTGTAATGGAAGTACCACTTCTTTCAGCTTTCATCAGCAGTCCAAAATGTCATACAATGAGAATTTAATTGGACAAAGTGACTATTTGACATGCAGAACTGAGCTATATCATCAAGACTCCACAGGTAGTGAACACTTGGTGACTAGTGGGTGGAAGAAAATGTACATTCTAATAAGGGGTCAAGGGATTTCAGGAGTTCTGCTATGTAATTACCTAGCAGCAGGTGAGATGGTGCATGTCAAATAAGAAAATTACAATTCTATTATTGAAGAACAGAGACATCATATACATAAAATAAATATAAAACAAAGAGCTGAAGCCAAAGTTACCTAAAACTGTGTTGTTTTGTGATAAGCTTTTAAAATATTATCTTTAAGTGAAACATACAATGGAAACTTTTTGTAATATTAATGTTGTATGACAAGATGAATAATCACCTCATTGGTCCATCTATTCATAGCTGGTTTTGTTCAAATTGTTTTTGGTAGGGGGCATTTACCAAAATAAGTGGCATGTAATAGTAGGTTATATGTTTTATGAGATTCCAGATATAAACTTTTAAATGTTTTTTCATATTCCATAATAATAAATTGAGTTAGAGTTTATTTATTTGTTCTGATTATGTAGATAATGGACAAAAACTTAAGATTAATTTGAATTTTCCAATAAAGCAAGCACTAGCCTACATATAATAGTCAAATGATAATGTATGCCTTCTAGGATAGCATAGAAGACTCGGTGCCTTGAAATTCCCTTTCTAGAATGTGTGATTACATTTGCTCATCTCTGACTTGTATGTTATTATTTTGAGAAAAAATTTCCTTTATGAACCTCAAAACTTCAATTTAATAACCAAATAGTCATCCATGTTAGTAATTGCATTGTCTGAAACTTACAAGTTAATTAGGCTCTAATAGTTCTTCTACATTCAGTTTCTCCAAAGCATGTTTAATATAATTAATATCAACAGTCATTAAACTTGGAGGCTAGTTGATATAAGTCTAATTTAGGAAGGAAAATGTTCTGGAAGAAAAATACATGATCTAGGTATATGAAGAGTATTATGTACCATACCTCTGTGTCTCTATGCTCAACCCATTTAGGGACTTTTGTTGGAATACCAAGACATTGCTTCTCCTGCTGTGCTTTTCAGTGGGAAGGAAGTGGGTACAGAGTCCAGTGTGAAGAAAGTTTAAACTTTACAAATGAAAAATTTCCAAACAATGTTCCTCTCCTGGCATCGATGAAGAATATGATGTGGGAAAAGCAAAGGAGAGGGTTGGAGCAGGTTTCAGGAGGCAGTTGGTTAAAGTGGGAGGCAGCGGGCATAAGGAGCAAATGAATTTCAAGTTGGAACTGGTCCAGTGTTGTTCCTGGGAAAAGGACAGTTGTGGAAAGCAGTTGATTCCAAAGGGAAGAGAAGGAAACTGTGAGGGACTAACAAGTGGAGCTCGCTGTGTGTGTGATGAAACTCCAAGGGCAACAGCTGAGGAAGGAAATAATAAGGTATATTTATGCAAATACGGGTCAAGATTTTTTTCTTGAACTGTGATCACAAACAGAGGAAAAAAGATTAGGAAGTCACAGTGACGTAGCCTTACACATTCACACACAACATGTTGAAGAGTCTATGAGGAGGTAGATTTGTGCAGTAATGGCACATTGACATCTCAGCATTGGAAGGCTGTTTGTTAAACGCATGCATGAACAAGACTAAGCCACAATAATCAGGGAGGGTCAGAGTGTGGGGAAGCCCAAGATAAAATTAAACAATATACTGAGCACGTTCCTGGGCACCGGCAAATAAAGTACTGAACTATATTTTCTAAAATTGTGCTGCATGTTTAGAATGGATTTATAAACTTTTTTCCCCTGCCTGTAAACTATATAATACTATAGTAGTTCAGTAAATAAAGATTAAACAAAGGCACCCGAAACAATGCAAAAATAATACTTATTACTTTTAACACGTAAGTGTGTTCTCATAGGTCTCATAACGTAAAACAAAGACCTTGAAAAAAAATGCATATATGTATTCACTCTGAAATGTGTTGAGACTTCAGGACCCAAGAAAGGCCATTGGAGAAGCCAACCCAAAAAATGTAACATTGTTTGATGTGGTTTTTAATGTATTTAGAGTTGATACTTAAGACAATTATATTATAAATGGGGAAGAGTCAGGAAGGTAAGTTTTCTAGACATCACTGGAATGGGTAAAACGATGACCCTCTTACACTGTGATGTTATGCATGTATAACGCAATGTTTGGAACCATCACTAAATATCTGTACAAAGAGATACACTAAAAAGCATTACAGATAACTCAAAATAACTCATTCCACAGGGAAATGTAATGGGATATTTTGCTGTTGTTTCCTTACCGTAACTGCCACTCTCCCCAGTCCAAAAGAGGAATCCTGTTTTTCTACCTTTTTCCTTCATTTGATGTTTTCCCTGTGGACTGGGCATTTCCCATGAGGAGATGAACTGTTACTGAAATGTTACAATAAACAGGAGAGCTAGCTTGCAGAGGTATTGTTGTAATTTTTACAAACAGTTACTATTATCCTTACTGAACCTGCTTATGTATTATATTGGCATAAACAGAATCTGTGTCAACCTTGTTCTAAGAGGAGCTGAGACAAAAGGAAATTTTGTGTACAGAAGCAAGGGCCTTCTGATTTGAGTAAATACGTTGTTTGATTACCCCCATTTTAACAATGTTGTGAGGTATAATTAATATACAATAAACTGCACATAATTACAAAATTATACATATTGCACGATTTCATATATATAATCATTCTCAAAATGACAAAAGGTACACATGGAATACACACCTACACTTGTTATCTGCCACATGTGATAAAATGGCCTAGAACTATACACACCCAATGTGCCAATGTAAATTTCTGATTTTGATATGGTCCTATAGTTACATGAGATGTCACCTCTGGAGAAGACAGGGTGAAGAGTAAACGGTACCTCCCTGTACTACTTTTGAAATTTCCTGTGAATCTAAAGTTATTTCCGAACACAAAGACAGACACTGTATTGACAGGCACAAATGACCATCTATTGCATGATTCCACCTGTAAAAAGTTCCACGACAGGCAAATCTATAACGACAGACAACAGATCAATGATGGACCAGGACTAGGAGTGGTAGAACAGTAGAAGGGATTGATTACAAACGTACATGAGGTATTTTGGGGGGCTGATGGGAATATTTTACACCTGAATTGTGGTGATAGCTACACAACTCCATAAATTTTCTAAAACTCATTGAACCATACACTTGCAATGGATATAGTTTATGGTATGTAAATTATGCTTCAATAAAACTATTAAAAATGCCTTACTGATCACATAAAGATAAGATCCTGTTGAACTTTTCTTAACTATTCTGTTAGAATTTGGTATCATTTATAGTTTGAGTTGCATAGTGTCTGTATAGGAGCAGTGGGAGGGCAACAACAGATTATCTATGCCTTAGGCATCTACAGGTCTTTTCCAAGCAGTGTTGTGCATGTGTCAAGGCAGACGGCACAGGGAGGGAGCCTTGTGGGACACACTGAAGGGAGTGTTATCCTTGTAGCTGCATTGGTCAAGAGTTATCTGTTCCTATTGAGAGAAAAGACACTGATATCAGAATCCATCAGCTATCCTTTACACCTTGCTGTCTGCGGACACATATTTCATATAGATAGGAGGCTACAAAATAGTTACCATTTCAGAGTGTGTGCTCATCCACTGTCCACAAATCACGTTGTCATCTTTACAAAGCCCTAAGGAAAAAGGCAAATGTTCACACAGGCAAACACAACCCCTCTAACCTCTATAATCAGGGTTGAATCTCTCTGACTATTTAGTATCAGGATTCCAGTGCCCAGTAGGAGAAAATATGGCCAGTGTCACACTTTGCAGACTCTGCCCTGAAGAGGTAGATTTCTGTCCAGATGTGTTTCATTTAAAACAGCAACATTTTTATACTTCTATCATTTATTTGTTACCCTGAACTGCAATAGTCTGTTTGTGTTTACGCTCCACTAGACTGGTAGTTTATGTTGGAGTGGGAGGTAGGAGAGGGGAGGTTATCCTCTGTGTCCCTAGTACCTGTGAGAAGACTTAACACATAAAAGTTACTTAATACTGGTTTGTATAATTGACTAATAGTTAGTGGAGAGGATGCTGGAAGTGAAAATAGATATTGGGATTAAATTCGAAAGTCAGAAACTCTCTGTAAATTTTAAATCTACAACATATTTTTCATAAAATATAAAGTTAAAGTACTTTCTTACAGTTTCAGCATCTTAGATTAAACAAAACTATGTCTCATCACAGAGATAGGTAGGAATCTTAGCCGTTTAAGATTGTGTGAGCTGGGATAAATATTTTAAACATGAAGTTCGATTTAAAAGGTTATTAAACAAAAGATGGCTCTAAAAAAAAAATCACAGAAAAAAATAAGCAAACAAAAGACAATGTAGCAAGTGAAAAGTCTACTACAATTAAGCAGAAAGTAACAGTGATAATAACACAATTCTGAAGTATCCTAAACATGTCTCACATAAAAAATAAGTCTTAATTAAACCATAAATCATTTTTTCTCACTTAGGTCAAAACTACTTGCCAAGGTTTGAATGTTGGGGCTCTCTTCAAATTCTTATGTTGAAATCTCAACACCTGAATGTGTTGGTATTATAAGGTGGGGCCTTTGGGAGATGTTAAGTCATGAGGGTGGAGCCTTTGTGAATGGAATTAGTGCTCTTATAAAAGAGGCACCAGAAAGTTCTCTAGCCCCTTCCACCATGTAAGGACACAGCAACGAGGTGCCAACTGTGAACCAGGAAGAGAGCACTCACGATAACACAACCGTGCTGGTACTTTGATCCTCGACTTCCAGCTCCAGAACTATGAAAAATACATTTTTGTTGTTTATAAAGTACCCAGTCTATGCTACTTTATTACAGCAACCTGAACTAAGACACTGCCATGCTGTATATACCATGTGTATAGATTTAAAAGGGAGAGTCTTTGTCTGCTTGTCCTGCCATCATAAAACACCACAGACTAGGTGGCTTAAACAACAGAAATGTATTTTTCCATAGTTCTGGAGGCCAGAAGTCAAAGATAAAATTTCAGCTAATTTGTTTCTTGGTGAGGAATCTTTTCCTGGTTTGCAGATGGTTGGTCCCCTTCTTGCTGTGTCTTCTTATGAGAGAGAGAGAGAGAGAGAGAGAGAGAGAGAGAGAGAGAGAGAGAGAGAGAGAGAGAGAACTGGTGTTTCTTCATCTTCTCATAAGGGCATCAGCTCTATCAAATCAGGGCCCTATCTTTATGGCCTCACTTAACTTTTATCATCTCCTCACAGACCCTATCTCCAAATACAGTCACATTGGGGTTAAGGCTTCAACATAAGAAATTTAAAAAGATACAATTCTGACTCTAGCAATGATGAAAATAAGGTGGAGATGGCATATGTTAAATTCCTACCATGGGCAATTCCTACCTGAGCTAGGCACATTCTTTTAATACTCTCAACAAAGCTGCAGAGTAGTTTTATATTGTCCTACTTCATTTATTAAGAAACAGTGATGGACATAGCAAATACTTTTCCCAGGGTTGCACAGCTACTATTAGAGGATTTGTACCCAGAGGATTTGGGGCTTAAAAGCTGGATTTCTTACTTTATTGGTTTTTTTTGAAATCATAGGTAAATTAGTTAAATATTATAGTGCATGATTATTTCATGTCACATAAACTTTTCCCTTTTTTTAAATACCTGGGATATTTTATCTCATGAATTTTTTCCTGTTATTATGCTCCCTACTTCCTCAGCTGACCGTCAGGGTCAGTTATGGGCAAAGCGAATGGTCCTCATACACACTGACAGCCTTTCATCATTAGCCCCTGAACCACTCTGCTATTCTTCCTGGGGCTTTTATGTGGTGCCATGAAATTTGCCAAGGCCAAGAGCAGGGCAGCCTAAATATACCAGGGATTTAACACACTCAGAAACCACCACCAAAAAAAGACTCAAGAGAATCTTGGAAAATATTGACAGTGAGGGCAATTCTAAGCCACATTCTACAAGATTCCTCAAAAAGTCCCCAGATGGATTGAGACTCATTTGTCCACAATAGACACATACTTATTATCTCTCCTCTCCACCTCCAGTTCATGCTTCTTGGGGTTACCTCTCAAACATACTCCCTGAACTCAAGTCCTTATCTCAGGAACTGCTTTCAGGAGCCCAGACATATTCCCTAGAATGGTGACCTCTCCATCCGTCCATCTCCATCCAGAACAACTTCTGCACTAATTCTCCAACCTAAACACTCTTAGAAAAATTTATTTATAGCAATTGGTTTAAAAGTGGCGTTTCCTTGCAGTGTAGATTTGAAAAAAAATTAAAATAAAAGATACATTATTTTAATCAGTGACAGTGTCTAAAGATAAACCATTTCCTTCTTCATCTTCATTAAAAACATTAGTGCATAATGATTCTTCAACCTTTGTTTTTCACCCCATGAATATCATTTCCAACTTCATCTATGTCAAATGAATTTATTGTAAACATAGAGGGTATTATTAAAGCTTCCCATTGTTGTCATAGGCATTTTCTCATTTGCACCTCACAGCTATGAGTTAAATAGGACAGATATTATCATGATTTTACACATGAGGGGATAAAAGCTTTGGAGGAGCTAAGTCGAACTCAGTTACTCTACTGTTATTTCATATAAACAAAAATGTAATGATTTATTATCTGTAAGTCTAATGTTGCACAAGACTGTGTTGTCTTATTTATAATGATTAAATCTTTTAAAAATTTAAATGAGCTTTTGGACTAATTGCTTATTTCCTAGTTACTATAACTCTGATTCATATTGCAGCCCCTTACGACCCAGAATGTGAATGCAAACCCAATTTCAACATGGATCTCTTGCTTTCTTTAAGATTAAACTCAACATTGTTCTTAAGAGCAAGCAATATTTTTCTAAGATATCCAATGTCATATCTACTCAATTTTCTTTGATATTGAATAGGGAATGTATCAATATGTAGTGACTCATTATTTATATATATTGAGTCCTGTCACACACTTGTCTAGCTTGCCCTTCTCTAAGTCTCGCACAGCTTGTTCAGGGATCTTGTCCTACCCCTTTGCTTCAGATCTCTTATATGGTCCTCCAGCTGTTTCTGTATATGGCAGCTTCCCTGCCAGATAGCTGCTGCTTTCATCAGACAACCCCCACTTCCCAATACCATCACCAATACCTCCATCACCCCTGTAGTACCAACTTCTCCACAACTGCTTCTCAACAACGCCTGGGAGTAATACCCACTAGCCATGCCAGCTTGGCCTTCTCCTGATGAGGATGGCTATAGACTTTTAGCTTTTGAAAGATAGATTAGTGCATTCCCAAACTGTTTTGGAAAAACTAAGTTTTCCTCCTGTCTTTTCATCTGTGTTTCTCTCCTTTACTCTGACACTACTACCATACTCACAACACTTCTGACACCAGCTATGTGTTTTTGTTTTTGTTTTATTCCACATCAAGCACTTCTGCACCACTAACTGGGTGTCCTACAATGTAACTCAATTCCGACACTATCTACCTGGAAATCCTATAGGTTAAGGGCTCAGTCACACAAGACTGCCCCTTTCACTTCAGATCCCAATAGCAAGTAGTAGGTCCCCAGGACACCCACAATTCATTTACGTATATTTGAGATACTATGCTGAATGGAAGGCAACTTATTGCCTGCAGTACATCGGCTCAAATTTGGCTACAAATTTGGAGTTTCTTTTGACCCCCTCCTTTAGTTTGATTAATTTGCTAGAACGGCTCACAGAACTCAGGGAAACTTATTTATGTTTAGCTGCTTATTAAAGGATATGATAGAATACTGATGAATAACCAGATGAAGAGATAGAGAGGGAAAGGTCTAGGGGATTCCCAAGAACAAAAGCTTCTGTCCCCGTGGAGTTGTGTTGTATCACCCTCCTAGTACGTGAATGTGTTTACCAACCTGGAAGCAATCCAAACTCCTTATTTGGGAGATTTTTTTTTTTTTTTTTTTTTTTTTTTTATGGAGGCTTTATCACATAGGCATTACTCATCATTAACTCCGTTTACAGCCCATCTCCCATCTCAAGAGAGAGGGGGTGTGGGAGCTGAAAATTTCAAGCTTTCAATCGTGGCTTGGCCTATCGGGTGACCAGCTCTCATCCAAGAGCCATCCAGGAGCTCATCCACAGTCACCTCATTAGAACAAAAGACACTCCTATCACCCACAAAATTACAAGGGTTTCAGGAGGCCTGTGCCAGGAACCATGGTCAGCGACCAATACGTATTTTCTATTATCTCACATAGACAAAACTGTGTTCTTAATAAATGGTGTTTGTGCTCCTATTAATGGATAAACAAATATTTTCACAGAGTAGATTTATGGGCCATGTGACACCAGTGTGCCATCCCATTCTGCAACAAACTTCTTTTCCTAATTCTGCAATCATATTCTGATAAATGGGATGGGAGATGAAAATCCATTTTATAGAATTAATGTTTTTATTAATTATGCAGAATAGTGTAAACAAGATATTAAAAATGAAATTCATTGAGCAGACTCCTAATCCCTCAGAAGTTAGACAATATCCCTAGGTCTTACCCATTTCAACTGATAAAAATCTTTTAATATCATTTAACATGTTTGTTTTGTTTTCATTACATTTGATTGATTTGAACTATAGATTGCTATGATTATGTAATTTAGAAAGACATTGTTTCAGAATAAAACAAAAACTGCTTTATGAGGAAAAAAAAGCTATATTAGTAAACTCTTCTGGTGTCATTAGTCTGCTTGACTGTGTCAATGACAGCAAAATTGTTAACTAAAGAAGCAGATAACGTCAAAATTATTGTGACACACTATACTTTTAAGTAAGACTTTAAATAGTGTCAGGTCCTCAATTCGAGGAATTATTTTTGATAAAACTCTCAAATACAGGACAGTTTCTCTATTTTACCTTTAAAAACGTTTAGGACTAATAATCTTCCTTTACCGATTTGATTACTAAGTTTTAATATCAAATGTGTTTAACAAGAAAGAAGTGCGTTTCCTATACATTTCCTAAGGAACAAAGACCTAAGACTTACCCAGCATCAGAGTTTCATTCCTTCCTAATGTTACTAAGTCTGTCAGGTTTCACTGAGGAATTCACTGAAGTGAAAATCTGATAAAGCAATAATGAGGTTAAAAAACAGACATTCAGACACAATGAAACCTTGGTAAACAGTTGAGTGATAAAAATGAAGTACTTTCATACTATATACAAAAACACTCAAATAAAATGATTTCCTGACTTGTTAAACCAAGAAACATATAATGTCAATAAATATTACACAGAGCAAAATTCTTGTTGAGGCAGATGTGACTAGAATGTTTCTCATTCAAATATCTTCAGTTTAGTCGATGCCTTATAAACTGTAAACTTCCATATAAGTTGACATCATGCCTGCCTTTGTTATCATGTGATACTTCATGGAGAGTAGTATTTTCCTCTGCTTGGTATTTATTGATTTAGTCAACATTGTATGTTTCTTTGCTTTTTGTTACTCTAGTACAAGTGCCATTTAAATTCAGAAGATACTGAGATAGTAGATTGATTATATCACTAGTATTGGTTAATTCTTATGGGGACTTCAAAAGAGAAATATTTACTCATTTAATTTTTAAATTCCTAAAAAAAATATGTCAGAGAATGTAACTTAATGTGTTCTTAATAAATGGTGTTTGTACTGGGGGATCCCCAAGTACAAGAGCTTCTGTCCCTGTTTGTTAGAGTATCACCGTAAAACTTGTTCTTAAGCAAGTAAGCACAGGGGATCTTTCTAGGTACATCTGCTTATCAATAAGATTGAAAATTCTCTATTTACTCTATTAATGGTACAGAATTAACAACTGAAACATTTTCTTTTTTTCTTGGGTGAAAAAATATCCTCATGCTTTATTTTTTAAATATCATGCTTTTTTTGCTTTGTTTTGGTTTTGGTTTGTTTTGTTTTCTAATTACATTGTATGCATCATTGGAGAAACTGGCAAAAAATTAACAAAAAGAAGAAATAAAAAGCACCTATAATCCCATCAATGTAGACATTTTGTTATATTTGCTTGCATACACATACACACAAACACATACACATACTTGAAATTATATATATGATTTCATTTATCAATATTTTGGAAACACTATGTAAGTGGCTTATAATATTCATTGCATTAAAATTAATTGTGTTAATATGCCATCATTTATTTAAATATTCCATAATTAAAATTACTCTTCACTTCTATTCTTATATACTCATACAATGCTGTGATGATCATCTTTGTATTTAAAATTTGGTCCACATTTCTAATATTTCATGAGAGTAAAAAATAATAAAAGTCTCAGGACACATGATGGAAAATTTTCAGCCTTACAGTCCATATTGCCAAATAATTTTTGTAATATTTCTTTACCAGAGCTCCAAAATCATGTATATACCGAATTTTGCCAAATGTTTCATTATAACATGTTAAAGCCATACTGTTTCTGGCTTTGAATTTCATGATTCTCGCATGTTGCAATGGATATTCCAAGTACGAGGAGGATAATTTAACACCATTGAAATGGTGATAAAAGTCTTTGTGCCATCATTTATCTATAAATAATGATACATTTGATAGTACTTTTATATTAGCCAGAGCTAAAGTGCTCTAGTATTAAAATACTATTCATTCGTATGCATCCAATTCAAAAGATATCTAACCTTTATAACATTTTTAAATCAACTCTCAAAAAATTCCTGTTTACAACCCCAACATGAGAGTCCCCTGAAAAGGTACACTATCAAAGAAAACAATACATCTTAAAACTTTAGAGAGTTGTCACATCCTTGTTTGACTATCAGGTTGAATAAGATCAGGGTCATTTCAATTTCAATCAAAAAATTTAAGTAAAACCAAAACCATTGCTGGAAACAACGAACCATAATATCTTCAGCTAAATTTTGCTGCCTCAGAAGTATCCTGTTAAATGATGCACAAATAGGCAAGGGACTAGGAAGCATACCAAGATACCCTGACTGTCTGTTGATAGATTTTCAAACCCAGGTTGGTGCCAATAAGGCAGTAAATGTAACATCAAGGTCAGTTTCTAAAAGTTTATGGTCCTGTATTTTCAAGAACCATTATGTGGGTTCAGACCCAAACATCCTTTCTGTGTTAAAATCAAAATAAATTAGCTGCATTTTGTATATTACATTCAGTCTCAAGTATGAAAAGAGGTAGCTTTCTCTACTAGGTAACTTTTCTCAGTTTATTGTTATTGCCTCCCATGGAACAAAGCTTGCATCTTCTTTCTGACTTCCTACTTTCTCCATTTTGTCCTGCCCTGGGGTTATAGTTACAGGACAGGATACACTAAAATGTTGAAATCCTCCGCTCCCTACTGCGACCTTAAGGCAATGTGTGAACACAAATTCCAGATTAGCTCTGCAGCACACTCTCCCCACGAAAGCAAGTAGCCAAAAACAAGCACTGATTTTTTGGACTGATTTAGAAGCACATACATTTTTTTTTTTTTATAATTGAAGAATAATTGACATATAACATTATATTGGTTTCAGGTATAAACCATAATGTTTCAATATTGGTGTATGTTGTGAAATAATCTCCACAATAAGTCTAGTTAACATTAGTCACCTTACACAGTTACAATTTTTTTCTTGTGATGAAAACTTTTAAGATCGACTTTCTTATGAACTTTCAAATGCACTGTAAGTATTATTAACCATAGTCTCCATGCTGCACATTACATTCTCATGACCTACTTATTCGATAGCTGTGAAGTTTGTACTTTTTTTATCCTTTTCATCTACTTTGTCCACCCCCCAATACTTCTCTAGCAACCATCAATCTGTTTTCTATATCTATGACCTCAAGTTTCCTTTTTTTGAAATTCTTTTAGATTCTACATATATGAGATCATACAGTTTTTGTCTTTGGCTTATTTCACTTAGCATAATGCTCTCAAATCTATCTATGTTGTTACAAATGGCAAGATTTTGTTTTTTTATAGCTGAATAATAGTCTGTTAATATTACCACTTCTTTATCCATTCATCTGTTGGTGGACACTTAGGTTGTTTAAGTGTCTTTGTTATTGTAAATAATGCTGAAATGAACATGGGGGTGCACATAATTTTTCGAATTAGTGTTTTTATTTTCCTTGGATAAATACCTAGAAGTAGAATTGCTCAATCATATGGTAGTTCTATTTTGAATTTCTTGAAGAATCTCCATATTGTTTTCCATAGTGGATGCACCAATTTACATGTCCACCAATAGAGCACGAGGGTTCCATTTTGTCTACATTTTTGCCAACACTTGTTATTTCTTGTCTTTTTGATAATAGCCATTCTAACAGGTTTGAAGTGGTATCTCATTGTGGTTTAGATTTGCAGTTCTCTAATGATTAGTGGTATTGGGCATTTTCTCATGTACCTATTTGCTATCTATATATCTTCTTTGGAAACAAATTTATATTCATATCTTCTGCCCATCTTTTCAAAATTTAGTTGCTTCTTTATATTTATTTATTTATTTATTTACTATTGAGTTGTGTTATTTATATATTTTGAATATTAGCCTTTTATTAGATATATGATTTGCAAATATTTTCTCCCATTCAGTAGGTTGACTTTTCATTTTATTGATGGTTTCCTTTGCTGGATACACATGCATTCTTAAAGATAGACAGAACAAAAATTAGGTGTGATGATTAATTTCTGCCCAGACATTTGACCAAACATTACTCTGGGTGTATTTGTGAGAATATTTCTAGATGAAATTAACATCTGAATTGGTGGACTGAGTAAAGCAGATTGCCCTCCCTCATGTGGGTAGGCATCAACCAAGGATTCAAATACCTGAATAGAACAAAAAGGCTGATGAGAGGGAACTCCTACTTTACTGCTTAATTTGGAATGTTGGTCTTTCCTGGCCTTTGGGCCAGATTGAAACATCAGCTCTTCTTGGGTCTTGAGCCTGCCAGCTTTTGGACTGGAACCACACGTCGACTCTCCTGGGTCTCCAGTTAGCCAATTGTACATCCTGGATCATTTTTAAACCAAGTCACCACAATTAGACTTCTGACTTTTAGCATGAAAACTTTAATAGTATATCCAAAAACTGACTACTTCTAACCTACACTGCCACAGTCTTGCTCCAAATATGGAGCTGCCCTCATTTTTTGCCTAGCTAATTGCAAAAGCCTCCTAATTTTTTTCCTGCTTTGGCCCCTGCCCTCCCTCTTATAACCTAGTTTCGACACAGCAGCCAGAGTGAGCCTGTTAAAGCATAAGTCAGACCATATCATTAGTCTGCTA
This sequence comes from Rhinolophus sinicus, assembly GCF_036562045.2. Classification (NCBI taxonomy): domain Eukaryota; kingdom Metazoa; phylum Chordata; class Mammalia; order Chiroptera; family Rhinolophidae; genus Rhinolophus; species Rhinolophus sinicus. The sequence goes on along the minus strand of NC_133755.1, from coordinate 124,904,636 downwards.
AAAACCCTCCAATTGCTCTCACCTCACTCAGAATAAAAGCCAGTCTTTACCTGAGCATGGCTGGGCCTCACTGATATGGCTACTCATTCCCTCTCTGATTTCATATTCTACTTTTCTTCCTTGCATTCTCTCTGCCCACCCACCTTCTCCTCCTATTGTCCCTTAAAGTCACCGGACACACTCAGATCTCAAGTTCTCTGCATGTGTTTCTCTCTATATGGAAGGTTCTTGTCCCAGATATCTTTATTGCTTGATCCTTAACCTCTTTCAGATATTTATTCAAATATCACTTTTTCATTGAGACCAGATGTGGCCAATCTATCTACAATTGCAGCCACATCTGACACTCCTTGCCTCCTTTCCTTGCTTCCCGTTTTCCCTCAGCATTTACAACTATCTAACATACTGTGCATTTTCCTTGTATATTTTATTATTTATCTGTCCTCCCCTTGAAATGTAAGCTCTCTGAAGACAGAAATTTTTGCCTGTTTTGTTCACTGCTATATTCTTAGCCCCTAGAACAGTGCATGGCACATTTTATATGCTCAATAAATATTTGTTATGTGAATGATTACAACTTTGAAATGTTGTATTAACATTGGGATGAGCTGAGTGGAGTTCACAAGCCTTGAAGGAGATCGTCTTTAAAGATTTAACCTCAAAATATACTCCCTCCCCGACCCCCACTTCCACAGCTACTCTGGTATAAGACACAGTCCTTACCCTGAAAAATCTAGCTGAGAAGAAAAGATACTTAAAATTGTAATGTATGTTGTTGTTTTTTGCAGAATGACAAGACCAGGATTATTCTTAGGATATATACTTCTCGTTGAACACTGAATGAGGGTTCAGATTTTTTTTTCCTTCCTTCTGAATTAAAAAGGTAAGAGAAGGAAAGTGTATTGAAAAAATGCCACATTCATCTTCCTCCTTTTTCTAAGAAGGTGCAGTTTGTCCTGGCTAACCTCATGAGACATCACTACTACTACCCATTCTTTAGTTTTCTTGCAGTGACATATCCTCACTTGTAGATATTTTGTACTACAGGTTAGGAGCTCAGGAGCTGAGGGTCTGGAAAAGCCTTGTGTCCCAGGACTAATGGGGCTTCACACTACTGCTCTTTCCAATCTGTTGCTTTTCTGCCCTCTCTCTCCCAGGGGTGTGCAAGACGCATCAATGTCGACTCTTAATCATGCCAAACTGCATCTCTTCTTGCTGACTCCCACAGCTTCTCTCTTTTCTCAGTTGCATAGTATCTCATCTGAATCGTTGTGGCTGGTCTTCCAGGACCCAGGTTGGTTTGGCTTCTGCTTTTTTTTACATCCCACATATTGAAAGACAAACTTAAAATTCAAACCTCTGAAAAACCTAAAGAGCTGTTACTTCACTGCTAAAACTTCTTCATTGTTCACCAATGCCTTCAGGATAAAATTCAAACTGCAAACCATAGCCAAGTATGCTGATGATCTGGTGTCTGCTAAAGTCTGCACACGCAACTTTCCTGACTCATGAAGTTTTACCATCCACGCTTGCTTAACGATTTAAAGATCTTTGAAAGTGCCATACTGAACGTTTTGTGTAGAGTATCTCTTCTTTCACACAGCCCCTTGGCTGGCAAATTCCTTCTCATTATTCAAAATGTAACTGAGATGTCACATCCACCAAGAAGGTTTCTCGATCAAGTTTTGCCTTCTTCTTCCTCAGCCCTCTTTCCTCCATCATGGCTGGAATACGAATTCTCTATGTATCCTGCACTTACATTTTTAACATAGAACTTTTCACACTGTGTTGTAATTACATGGGCTCTTCATACTTCATTTCCTATTTAAGTTGCAAAACCTTCAGGACTTAATGAACTGTAACTTCTCACCGTCCATTTGCATCTAAGTGTCTCACTGATCCTGGGTGTGACTGATCTTCTCTCTCCATGATTGCCCTGGAAGTTTTAGAATGACAATTGTCTTGGGTAGAGCAGCTTAGCCTGTTTCCAGAATTTTTTTTATCAGGGAGAAATTTAACCCTTTTCAGGTAAAAACACAAAGACTTTTCTCATTTATTTTATTATTTATAAAATGCATCTTAGTTCATTGTAAAGGGAGAAAAAATATTTTGGCTGTTAAGTGCCTGGGAATGCATCTAGAATTTTGTAGAGAAGTAAATTGACTTCATACGTTATTTCAGTATATAATTTATGGTAACGTAACCACAGTGTATATAGCTAGAGCCCTCATATTTATTTCTCTGATTTCCCACTAAACTGTCTCTTTATAGGAAGGAATTGCAGTAGTTCAGATGCCACTTATCCACAGTCAACCACAGAGAAAGACTTGTTTTCTTCCCTGTTGGAGAAGCCCCATGCTTCAGATCTCTGACTGGTATTTTTTTCTCCCTGCCATACAGTGTGAAATGCTGGAATGGAGCTGCTATTGAACTGTTTGTTTCTCTCTGATTCACATTAAGATTTACCTTTAGAAATCTCTTCTTGTTAGTGCTCATCACCTCAAATTCAGTGGCTTTAAGTTACCTTTTGGGGAAGCCCTTGGACCAGGGCACTGGGAGATGATCCAGTCTGCTATCTCCTCTCTATCTGTAGGTTTTCTTCTGAGAAGAAGGTGAAGAGGGAAACTTTGGCTGTCCTCAAAAGCTGAAATACAACATTAAATTGGCTATGTTAAATATTAAATACATAGATATTATATGCTACAAGAGTTCAAAGGCTACCATTTGAAAAATATAAGTTTATGGAAGGTAACCAAAATTAATCTTTCCAAGAATAATGAAAAGACACTGAGCTTAAAATAGGTATAAATTAGATACGAAGAAGCTTTAATCATAATGGAAAAAGATAGCATGTTCAATAAATAGTGATAAAAGGAGATCAGGACACACACACACACACGTGCACACACACACACACACACACACACACACACACACAAGGTCTGAAAATTGAATTAGCGAACTCATCCTAGAAAAATTGCTACATACTTCATTGCTGAATACCACTATGGTCACCTTCGAAGTCCTCCCCTTGGAAAGGTATGCACTGATGCCAGCACCTAGTCCACTCTTCAGAGCAATTTTGAAACTCTTTTTCTGGAATGGCCATCAGAGCTGTCATCGTATTTCCCTTGATGTCCTGAATGTCTTCCTTTCAATAATTCCTTTATCTTTGGGTAAAGAAAAAAGTCATTGGGGGCCACATCAGGTGAGTAGGGAGAGTGATCCAATACAGTTATTTGTTTACTGGCTAAAAACTCCCTCACAGACAGTGCCATGTGAGCTGGTGCATTGTCGTGATGCAAGAGCCATGAATTGTTGGTGAAAAGTTCAGGTTGTCTAACTTTTTCATGCAGCCTTTTCAGCATTTCCAAATAGTAAACTTGGTTAACTGTTTGTACAGGTGATACAAATTCATAATGAATAATCCCTCTGGTATAAAAAAAGGATAGCAATATCACTGCAACAAGTTCATGAACTTAATTGTCACACCTCGTATTTATAAATTTGCATTTTTAGCCAATCTATTGGGAACTCTGGGTATAAGACGAAAATATCTGAACAGTACATAGGGGTTGAGAGTATGCTTTGGAGTCAGAGGGCCTTTGTTCAAATTCTAGCTCTGGGTCTTCCTAAACTTGGGAAGTTACTTATTCTCTTTGTGAAATGATGTGCTTTCCTGTAATATGAGAAAACAAGTATGCGAATTAAAAGACATCATACATTGTAAGTGGCATGTTATAAGGTATGCAAGAACTATTAGCTATTATTAATTTTATCGTCCTTATTATTACTATTAACCTTTCATAGATATGCACCTAAAGTGTGTAAATACCCAGAAACTTATTGCTCTCTGAATAATAATAAAGTAGAATTTTGAAAACATCTCACAGATTAGTGTTCTTTCAAGAATCTGTTGAGCTTTGGTGGCTCAAGGGTCTGTTATTTATAGAAGTCATTTGGAGCAGTCCAAATCTGTCTTACTTTATATTATCATGTATGGTATTCTCCTAATTACATATGTTGTTAAGGAAAAAGAAGGAACAACCATGTTCCTTTAGTGTCATTTAATAAAATTAAACCAATCAATCAATAAATCTCATCTTTGGTTGTGTGTTACTTTGCCAACCAGAAGATTGCCACTGTGAAGTGAATCCTGGGACTGGAATGAGTACATGGTCCCTTCAGGTTACATCATCTCACATCTTAAGCTGTTTAATCCATAAAGCCTAGAACATGGTGAAATATTTTTATTAACTGTATGTTTGGTCAGAGAGAGAATAAAAGTTTCTCCTTTGTGGGTATGACTTGAGCATTTTTGAATTACTATCTTATGAACACTGATAATGCAGTGGCTCATAAGCTCATGTTATTTGCTCCCGTGTTTAGGTTGCAACTCTGAGCTAGTTAGTTGCTATGGTGACAGTAACGATTAAGGTTGATTGGAATAAGATAACATCTTATTTGGGATTTTTAGTTGTTGAAAGGGAAGAACGCATTCCATGTTTTCCTATTAGACAAGATATTGGGTTACATCCATTTTGATTAGCAAGTCTTCCTTTTTATTTCAGTACAGATTGTTTCAGTGTGGTACTTTATGGCTAAATTCTCTAAGTCTTGACTTGGGATATGGCAAAGTTAAGAGAACCTAATCTGAAAGTTGTTGCTCAATATATGAATTATTATAAAAGACAAAATACTAATTTTAATATCAAAGAGCCAACCTCAGAATTTCAAGCAACAGAAATACAACTTTTCCACTGATAAAATTATTTAATTACAATCTATTTACAGAAAACTATAGGAACTCCAGCAGTAAGTACATTATAAGGGCTGATTTCTTTTTAATTCTCTGATCCCAGCTGGAACAAGGTGTGATTGGAGAATGGTTTAATTGTTCATGGACATCTGTCTTTGGAGTCAATTGAAAAATAATATCCTGAATATAATATGACCGACAGAATTTTTGACATTTTTATATCTTTCACAATCAAGGCTTTGTCAAAAAGTCAGGTAGTGCAACTCCTAAAAACTTATGGATACATTTAGAGTAGGAGGGAATAAAAACCTGGTAATATATCAATATGCACAGCTGGAAAGCAGATGTTCAATTGAATGATCTCAGTATTTAGAAAAAGCTATTAAACCTGTTACTTACTTAAATGAGAAATTCTCATAATTTATTGTCCTCATATTTGACTTACTTCTTTTTGTGTCTTTAAATTAACTTTGGAATTATTATTTATATTATTATTGTTGTTGTTGAAGCCAATTATCATGAAAGTTTGACTTCATGCAATACAGACATGAGTGCTAAGAAATGCCTAAGGCGGCTGTCAATCATAGTAAATAGTGAGTTACAAGTTGTTTGCTGTACTGGGTAATGAAGTGATAAATGTGAGTCAACCAGTAAAATGTGACATTTAGTATTAGATATACCAACTTTAAGTAGGTTTTTACTCATCTATCGAAGTGTCAAAACATAGTTTTAACAGAGCCGTCATTATTAAAAGAGACGTAATATTCAGCTCTTTAAAGTCCACTGCATATGTGTGTGTTTGGGGGGTAGTGGAGGGAAATGTACTTCCATGGAGGCCCATTTTTATCTTTTTTTATGATTACTGGCCAATCACATAAGCTTCCACTAGTTCCTTTGATTCCACCAAATCATTTGGATGAATCATTGCTGGCTCATAATATTACTAATTTAGTGAAACTGAAAGAGAAAATACTTCACATAGGTTTTTATAGTCCTTAAAAAATTAAAGACCACGTCTTGATAGCATTATTTGATGTCACACTGTTACTTTAGGTTCACAATGCATGACTTCTTAGACTGTGATTTACTAACAGAATTTCTTTAAGGGTCACATTGGACAGCACAACTGCCGTGTAGTACTAGAAACATTTAATGAGATGCCCAAATGGGGATGGCAAGGAAAATTCCAATTCTAAAAGTACCACTTAAGCATAAGTACTGTGTCCCCTCCAGAGGGAGAAAGATCCCTTTTCTCATAGTCTCTTATTAAAAACAAAAATTAAATGCTTGTGAATTGGTGCTCTATGAGTCTAGCTATGCCATCTCCCAGAACACATAATTAGATAATTACATTTTAGACAAAAGAGTACTATAGTAATTCATAGCACAAGTTCTAGCTAGGGAATAGAAATTGATACATGAAATATGTATCAATACAAATATAAATACATGCATATGTGTTCTATGCAAGCTTGAGCTATTATAGGCCATTAAAAACACTGGAGCAAGTAGCTCCTGGGATTAAGCTCTAAGAGCCCTCTTTATAATCAGAAGGCAGCTAATCCCTGCTCACCTATTCGAATGCTTAGCTTCCCCAATATAACATTAACTATTGTTTTTATTTGTGATGCTGCATGAGCACACAAATGTGGGCAAAAATGCTATTCCCCAAGGATCTGAGGATGCTTTCAGGTTGAATAAACCTAGAGGTAAAATATACAGCTTGGATTCGAGAATTTTTAAGAAGGTTCACTATAGGTTAAATTCACTAACTCATTTATACCAGCTACCCTGCAATTTCCCATGACTATCTCTCACTTAACTCCTTGTTCAAGCTTCTTTTCTCCCCGAAAGCTGCATTACTAGGTTCAGAGAATTGCTCTCTAATTGTTCCTGACGTCTATCTGTAAATCCCCCACCTGGAATTTGTAGCCTTTAGTCTCCTTCCATGTCAGGACTTTTGCACCTGATTTGTCTGCTAAAATGTAATGGTCTAGCATAACTCCCACAAAGATGCCACCCTCTGTGTCCCTTCGCCAGGACAATTGATGATAATAAGTGGCTATGGTGATACTGCCAAGAAGAAAGCTGAGATACTCTTGAGTTTTTCTCTTCAACTATTTCATAGTACATACATACACTGTTGGTGCAAAAGCATAAGTGATAAATACCATAAGCATTAAATACAGACACCTCTATTTTCCTATTAGGTTTTAAAAAGAAATACTTCTGAGCAACCTCCCTATCTTTCCAATCATAGCTACATCTTGGGTAACAACCGGGGAGTAAAATACATACATATACACATACACATATACATAAAGATGTTCACACATACACATACACATAAACATATGCATATGCACACACATACACATATACATACATATATACACACACATACACATATACCTATAATTTGTTCAGGAAGAATGCAAATGAGAATAAATATAGAAGAACTGATGATATTACCTTTAAACATATGGGTCAAAAGCTCTATTACCATATCTTTTATGGTAGTACACAAATTCAATGAGAAGTATTTCCTTCTTTTATTCCCCATCTCCTTCCTTAATCTTACCCTTTGTTCCTAAGGAAAATGCTCAACATCTTCTGATTTTTCAGGTAGTATTTTCTCTTAGTCCTAAAACAACTTTTTTTTTTTTTTTTTAAGAGAAACACATTTTGATAATAGGTATAAATAGATTGCAATTGCACAGATACATATGTTCCTGTATATACATATATAGATGGTGCCAAGAAAACGTATACACATTTTAAGACAGGAAAAACTGTATTAAAAATTACACTAATGGTAACCACTTTGAGCACCTCTTGTGATTGCAGAAGTCAAACGTGACTTGTATTCATCTTTTGTTATTGGTGTATATTGAGTATTACAATTTTAATACAGTTTTTTCCTTCCCTAAAATGTGTTGTTTTGGCACCCTCGGTATATGCATATGTATACATATGACACTGCTACAGGACACTATCCTTCTGCATTTGCCATAGAAGCCCATTTCATGGAATTGTATACTTATTAAGTATGTACCACTATAGACCCAGGTAAGAGAATCCCCTGCCATCCTGTGTTTTAGGGGACTCAGCATATCACAAACCCACAGAAAATAAATCGATGGCAGGATTTTGATGCCCTTCTTACTCAGTATCAAGCAGTCAGCATAGGCACACAGCACAACCTGGGACCCCACACACCCTCTCAGGTGACTAACATCTTTCCAGCTCCAAAGGTACACTACTCCACATTTTTTGCCTTATTTCTTCCAAACAAAAAGTAATCACGTTTGACTAGAATGAAGGGCTGTGACTTATAATCCTGCTGAATTTATAGATGGACAGTATTTCAGAGGGCAAAATAATTGAGCTGCAGATGTGCTTAGGTAAGAAAAATTCAAATTAATTAACTTGTCTATCCTCTCAGATAGTAGAAATGCAAGAGCTTCTTGCATGACAAAGTATGTTTCCCAGTAGTGCTGAGTATTCGTTTTCTTGCTTCTGTTCACATTCCAGTTCATGGTTCCAGAACACTGAAAACAGCATATCATGCATATAGCAGCTGAGAAAACGTTTGCAATGATAAAATATTCTTATTAATCTTGAATTTGTGTGTATAAAGTATGACACCAATTCCTAACAATGCCACCTAAAGAGACAGGCTAGAACTATGAATGGTTTTATTTGTATACACATATTATAAAAAAATTAATTAATTTTAAAGACATATAAGTTCTACATTTATTTGTGTAATATGTTATTCAATAATTGTCACATTATATATATATATTTTTTTTTTTTTGAACATTATATTTTTCATAGATAAGTTTTGAATACACATGATCCTGGACTTAATAGGATTACGTTCCAATAAAACCATTATAAATTGAAAATATTTTAAATCAAAAGTGCATTTAATACACTTAACCTACTGAACATCAGAGCTTAGCCTAGCTTACCTTAAATGTGTTCAGAATACAACATTTTAAAAAGGCTGGCAATACAGTTCAGGTTGTTTACCCTCATGATCAGGAGCCTGACCAGGAGCTACAGCTAGCTGCCACTGCCCAACACCATGAGAGAGGATGTACAGTATATTGCTAACCCAGGGAAAGGTCAAAATTCAAAATTCAAAGTACAGTTTCTACTGAATATATATCACTTTCACACCATCATAAAGTTGAAAAATTATAAGTCAAATAATCATCATGCAGGGGACTGTCTGTACTTTATTTTTGAACACATGAAAAATAATTTTGATTTCTTACTTTTAATTTACATTCTGTTAAAAAAGAGAAGAAAATATAATTGTATTCAAAATGTCCACATTACTATCAACAGAACAAAAAAATAATAAATTATTATAACACGATAATTTTTTCTGAAATAAAGGCAAGAAATATACATTTATGCAATAATATATAATTTACGGGATTATCTATATCTTTATTTTATTCCTTATCTAAATGCCACCAAACCATTAATGGTTCCTACTAATGAACAAAAATATCTAAGTTCAGTTGTCTTTGCATTTGTTGACATAAATACCATAGCTGAACCAATTTGTTTGATATATTCATTATGAAGGTATATTTGTCAAGGTAGAAAGATAAAACAGTTTTTGATTTATAATTTAAAAATATTTAGACATAAGAGATGTGTTACTCCAGTTGTTTTCTTTCAAACTAATATTCTATGTACAGTATATTTTAAATGTTTTAGGGACATTCAAAAAACAAATGCTTAACTTTATTTGAAAATTTTGATTTATTAGGGGCTATTTTAGTTCTGGCAAGCTGACATTGGAGAGGTGTATCTGCTGGGTTCCCAGCTAGCCAACCCCAAACTATTAAGGAAGGCTTCAGAATGTTCCAGAACATATTGTCAGCTAAAACTGTAACTGATTTGGAGAAATCTTTAATTGTAGAAATCATTAAATCTTGATGAATCTCAGAGTCTCTAGAAACACTAGAATGTGGAATATGATGGAAGGTCAAAGACTGGGTGGATTGGAAAATGTGGGCATGAAGGAAAGAAAAGAGGCAATGATACCAGTATCCTTCATCCCAAGCTAGTAGGGTAATTTTGACAATAGTTTGCTAAGATCAACTTCATATTCACAGATTTAATTCTTCTATTTGTTTAATTTTTGTGTTTTTTCTGCTTAGTACTGTCTACTGTCATATTACTAGAGAGATAATGCTGGGTATTTTAAGGATTAGATCTATTTCTGTTAAATTTATGATTATTTTATATTAAAATAGTTACTTTGTTTTTGAGTTATTTCACTTATTTATTACATTTGAAATCAAATTATTTTAAGTTAAAACATCTAATGAAAGTCTACTAGTAAGATAGTCAAACACACTATGATTCTTATTGATTTAATATAATAAATAACCTGGAGTTCTACAATTTGTTCAGAATTAATTTTTTTCTTAAATGTGGACAGCTCTGTTTGTGTAAGAGTATCTATTTGAGAAATCAACTACACTTCTCATTACTTGCGAGGTTTACTTTGCTTTGTTTTCAGAAATGTTGTTTAATATTCAGATTTGGGTAACATTCCATAAAATCCTCAATATTTTGAGTGCATAAATAAGAGTGAATAAACTTGTGTATTATTTTTCCCACAGAAAAGTCATAAAACTAAAGATATACTAAAACATGCAATCTTTACTAATTGTATATGATTAATTAGAGGCCTAGACAAAAATTCAAGGGTTATTAATAATTGCCAATATTTGGACATTTTATTTTACTACCACTAAATTAATCTCTATATCTAAAGAGCTTTATTCTGTCGCAAAAGCAAATATTATGATGTTTTATTCTCAGAAGTTTAGTTTTTTATTTAATATGTAAATTTATCTTCAAATTTATTTCTTATAAAAATATTGGAATATCGTTATCTTCAAGGTTAAAGCATTTAATTAGCAAGATGGGTATGGTGCAGTGAGCAAAGGAAAAATAATAGAGAAGCTATTATTTTCTTCCTGGCAAGTGGCATTGTGAATTATATGATTTAAGTGTGCCTAGCCTATGAAATCTGAAATATTCACACAAAGTATGATTATTAATTTACCTATATAAAAATCTTGTTGGGGACTGTATTAGGTAAGATGTACAAAAATAAATTTCTGACTTTTCTATTCACAGATAATCTCACCAATTTGCCCCAAATTGAGTATTCTATTATTAAGGATAAAGCCTTTCTTTACTATATGCCTTCTATAGTATGTATACTAATCTTTCAAACTGACATACATAGTTTCTCCATTTCAAACATTTAAATTACTTTCTTTTTCATACAAAGAAAATTTATTAAAATAGGCTGAAATATGCCCACCAAGATATCAAGGAGTCTTATGTAGGTAATATTTCAATAATATTGCTGTTAATTCCATTAAATATAACTCTCTACTAGGCTACATAGTATTTTAAATGTATTATTATATATTTGGTCTTGTTATGGTTAGTTGTGCATTATTGTTTCAGTAATAAATGTTTACTTCTTCCACTGATACTTTCGTATTCCTCATAAAGTCATGAGTAGAAAGAAAGAAAGAAAGAAAGAAAGAAAGAAAGAAAGAAAGAAAGAAAGAAAGAAAGAAAGAAAGAAAGAAAGAAAGAAAGAAAGAAAGAAAGAAAGAAAGAAAGAAAGGAGGGAGGGAGAAAAGAAGGGATAACAAAGGAGAGAAGAAAGTTAGGAAGGAAGGAAGGAAAGAAAGAAGGGGAGAATAATGGATGAATGAAAACCAGCATATGCTGTTAGGTAAATGAATGTGAACCAGAAGGACTACAAGTGGCATTTGCTGTCAAAATCCTGATATAAATATCGACTCAAAGTGAAAGGGTGGGAAACAATACTCCCAGCAAATGGCATCCAGAGAAAAGCGGGCCTAGGCTTACTTACTCATATATCTGATGAAACAGACTTCAGGTTAAAAAACGTAAAGACATAAAGATGGACATTGCATAATGATAAAGGGGACAATGCAACAAGAAGACATAACACATCAATATACATGCTCTAAATCAAGAAGCACCAAAATATATAAAGTAACTATTAACAGAACTAAAGTGAGAAACTGACAAAAGCAGTTATAGTCGGGAGCCTAAATATCTCATTGACAGCTATGGCTCAGTCATCCAAACAGAAAACCAATAAGGAAATATCAGTTGTTGTTTTTTTCAATAATTTATTATTTTTTTTAATTTATTGGGGTGACAATTGTTAGTAAAATTACATAGATTTCAGGTGTACAATTCTGTATTACATCACCTATAAATCCCATTGTGTGTTCACCACCCAGAGTCAGTTCTCCTTCCATCACCATATATTTGATCCCCCTTACCCTCATCTCCCACCCCCCACCCCCCTTACCCTCTGGTAACCACTAAACTATTGTCTGTGTCTACGAGTTTCTGTTTCTCATTTGTTTGTCTTGTTCTTTTGTTGTTTTTGGTTTATATACCACATATCAGTGAAATCACATGGTTCTCTGCTTTTTCTGTCTGACTTATTTCGCTCAGCATTATGCTCTCAAGCTCCATCCATGTTGTCACAAATGTTCCTATTTCATCTTTTCTTACCGCCGAATAGTATTCCATTGTGTATATATACCACAACTTCTTTATCCATTCATCTATCGAAGGACATTTTGGTTGTTTCCACGTCTTGGACACCGTAAACAAAGCTGCAATGAACATTGGAGCACACGTGTCTTTATGTATAAATGTTTTCAGATTTTTTGGGTAGATACCCAGGAGAGGGATTGCTGGGTCATATGGCAATTCTATTTGTAATTTTTTGAGGAACCTCCACACTGCCTTCCATAACGGCTGCACCAGTCTGCATTCCCACCAACAGTGTATGAGGGTTCCTTTTTCTCCACAGCCTCTCCAACACTTGTTACTATTTGTCTTGTTGATGATAGCCATTCTGACTGGGGTGAGGTGATATCTCATTGTGGTTTTGATTTGCATTTCTCTGATGATTAGTGATGTTGAGCATTTTTTCATATGTCTATTTGCCATTTGTATGTCCTCTTTGGAGAAATGTCTCTTCAGGTCCTCTGCCCATTTTTCAATTGGGTTGTTTGTCTTTTTCTTGTTGAGTTGCATGAGTTCCTTGTATATTCTGGATATTAGCCCCTTATCGGAGGCACTGTTTGCAAAAATCTTCTCCCATTCAGTTGGTGGCCTCTTTATTCTGTCGATGGTTTCTTTTGCTGTGCAGAAGCTTTTAAGTTTCATATAGTCCCATTCATTTATTTTAGCTTTTACTTCCATTGCCTTTGGAGTCAAATTCATAAAATGCTCTTTGAACCCAAGGTCCATAAGTTTAGTACCTATGTTTTCTTCTATGCAGTTTATTGTGTCAGGTCTTATGCTTAAGTCTTTGATCCATTTTGAATTAACTTTGGTACATGGTGACAAATAGCAGTCCAGTTTCATTCTTTTGCACATGGCTATCCAATTCTCCCAGCACCATTTATTGAAGAGGCTGTCTTTGCTCCATTGTATGTTTTTAGCTTCTTTGTCAAAAATTATCTGTCCATATTTATGTGGTTTTATTTCTGGGTTCTCAATTCTATTCCATTGGTCTATGTGTCTGTTTTTCTGCCAATACCATGCTGTTTTGATTATTGTAGCCCTGTAGTACAAGCCAAAGTCAGGAAGTGTGATACCTCCATTATTGTTCTTTTTTCTTAAGATTGCTTTGGCTGTGTGGGGTCTTTTGTGGTTCCAAACAAATCTGATGATTTTTTGTTCTATTTCTTTAAAAAATGCCATTGGAATTCTGATGGGAATTGCATTAAATCTGTATATTGCTTTGGGTAATATGGCCATTTTAACTATGTTGAGTCTTCCAATCCATGAGCACGGAATGTCTTTCCATTTCTTTGTGTCTTCTTCGATTTCTTTCAAAAATGTCTTATAGTTTTCAGCATATAGGTCTTTCACGTCCTTGGTTAAGTTTATTCCTAGGTATTTTATTCTTTTTCCTGCAATTGCAAAAGGAATTTTTTTTTGTATTTCTTTTTCTGAGATTTCATTGTTAGTATATAGGAAAGCAATGGACTTTTGTACGTTGATTTTGTAGCCAGCAACTTTAGTGTATTCGTTAATTGTTTCTAATAGCTTTTTGGTGGAGTCTTTAGGGTTTTCTATATATAGCATCATGTCATCTGCAAAGAGTGATAATTTAACTTCTTCATTCCCAATTTGGATGCCTTTTATTTCTTTCTCTTGCCTGATTGCTCTGGCAAGGACTTCCAACACTATGTTGAAAAGCAGAGGTGATAGGGACAGCCCTGTCGTGTTCCGGAATGTAAAACAAAGGGCTTCAGTTTTTCACCATTAATTATGAGATTAGCAGAGGGCTTGTCATATATGGCCTTTATTATGTTAAGGTATTTTCCTTCTATACGTATTTTATTAAGTGTTTTAATCATAAATGGATGTTGTATCTTGTCAAATGCTTTTTCTGCATCAATTGACATAATCATATGATTTTTTTGTCCTTTATTTTGTTTATGTGATGTATCACATTGATGGATTTGCGGATGTTGAACCATCCTTATGCCCCGGGATGAACCCCACTTGGTCGTGATGAATAATCTTTTTAATGCATTGTTGTATTCGATTTGCTAGAATTTTGTTTAGGATTTTTGCATCGGTATTCATCAGAGATATTGGTCTGTAGTTTTCTTTTTTTGTGCTGTCCTTACCAGGTTTTGGTATCAGGGTAATGTTGGCCTCATAAAATGAGTTAGGGAGTACTGTCTCTTCTTCAATTTTTTGGAAGAGTTTGAGCAGGATTGGTATTAGATCCTCTTTGAAGGTTTGGTAGAATTCACTAGTGAAGCCATCTGGTCCCGGACTTTTGCTTTTGGGAAGGTTTTGGATGACTGATTCAATTTTGTTACTGGTGATCGGTCTGTTTAGATTTTCCAGTTCTTCATGGTTCAGCCTTGAAGGCTATATGTTTCTAAGAACTTGTCCATTTCTTCTAGGTTATTGAATTTGGTGGCATATAGTCCTTCATAGTATTCTTGGATGATCCTTTGTATTTCTGTGGTGTCCGTGATAACTTCTCCTTTTTCATTTCTGATTTTGTTAATTAGTGTCTTCTTTTTTTTTATCTTAGTGAGTCTAGCCAAGGGTTTGTCAATTTTGTTAATCTTTTCAAAGAACCAGCTCTTTGTCACATTAATTTTTTCTATTGTCTTTTTGTTCTCTATTTCATTTAGTTCTGCTCTGATTTTTGTTATTTCCTTTCTTCTGCTGACCTTGGGTTTTACTTGTTCTTCTTTTTCTAGTTCTTTAAGGTGTAACATGAGGTTATTTATTTGGGAGTTTTCTTGTTTCTTGAGATAGGCCTGTAATGAGATAAATTTCCCTCTTAAAACTGCTTTCGCTGCATCCCAAAAATTTTGGTAGGATGTATTTTCATTGTCATTTGTTTCTATGTATCTTTTGATCTCTCCTCTAACTTCTTCTTTGACCCAGTCCTTCTTTAAAAGTATGTTGTTTAATCTCCATGTATTTGTGCTTTTTCCTGCTTTCTTTTTGCAGTTGATATCCAATTTCAAAGCCTTGTGATCAGAGAATATGCTTGGTATGATTTCAATCTTCTTAAATTTGTTGAGACTGATTTTATGTCCCAATATATGGTCTATCCTTGAGAATGTTCCATGTACACTAGAAAAGAATGTATAGTCTGATGTTTTAGGATGAAGTGCTCTATAAATGTCAATTATGTCCATTTCATCTAATGTGTCATTTAGGGCTGCTATTTCGTTATTTATTTTCTGTTTGGATGATCTATCCATAGCTGTCAATGATGTATTTAAGTCCCCTAGTATAATTGTGTTTTGGTCAATTTCTCCCTTTAGTTCTGTTAGTAGTTGCTTGGTATATTTCGGTGCTCCCTGATTGGGGGCATAAATATTGGTGACTGTTATGTCTTCTTGTTTTATTGTTCCCTTCACCATTATGAAATGTCCATCTTTGTCTCTTGTTATGTTTTTCACCTTGAAGTCTGTTTCATCTGATATCATTATGGCTACACCTGATTTTCTCTGGGTATCATTTGCTTGGAATGTCAATTTCCACCCTTTCACTTTGAGTCTATGCTTTTCCTTGTAGCTGAGATGGGTCTCTTGGAGCCAGCATATGGTTGGGTTTAGTTTTTTGATCCAATCTGCTACTCTGTGCCTTTTTATTGGTGAGTTCAGTCTATTTACATTTAGGGTGATTATTGATATGTGAGCATTTCCTGTCATTCTATCCTTAGTTTTCTGGTAAAGCTCTGTCTCCATTTTTCTTTCCCTTTTGGTTGTTGTCTATTATTTCTGTGTGGTGGTATTCTATGATGTTTCCCTCTGTTTCTTCTTTTTTTACAGTATATATTTCAGTTATGGATTTTTTTTGAGTGGTTACCCTTAAGTTTATGTAAAAGAAAGTTTGATAGTTAGAGTATTCCATTTTCTTCAGCACGCTTACTTTCTCCATGCGAATATTCCAGTTCAGGCCTTTATTCTCCCCCTTTTTATGCTTTGGTTGTCACAAATTGTCCCTGTGGATGGTGGTCGAATAGCCTCCTTTAGTATTTCTTGTAGTGCAGGTTGTGTATTAGAAAATTCTCTCAGCTTCTGTATGTCTGCAAAGGTCTTTATTCCTCCCTCATATCTAAAGGATATCTTTGCTGGATATATTATTCTTGGCTCATAATTTCTCTCTTTCAATAGTTTGAATATTCGGTTCCATTCCCTCCTGGTTTGTAGAGTTTCTGCTGAAAAATCTGATGATAATCTAATGGGCTTTCCTTTGTAGGTTACCGTCTTCTTTTCCCTGGCTGCCTTGAGGATTCTTTCTTTGTCGTTGATTTTAGACAGCTTCAATACAATGTGCCTTGGAGAAGGCCTGTTGGGATTGAGGTAATTAGGTGTTCTATTTGCTTCTTGGATTCGAGGATCCAGTTCTGTCCACAAGTTTGGGAAGTTCTCATCAACAATTTGTTTGAATATATTCTCTGTTCCCTTCTCTCTTTCTTCTCCTTCTGGTATGCCCATTATTCTTATATTGCTCTTTCTGATGGAGTCAGAAAGTTCTTGTAGAGTTCTTTCATTTCTTTTAAGTCTCAAGTCTCTTTCTTCTTCCATCTGTGTCATTTCCAGGTTTCTATCTTCGATGTCACTGATTCTTTCCTCCATCTGGTCAACTCGACTACCTAAGCTGGTTATTTCATTCTTAATTTCTTCTATTAAGTTCTTAATTCTCAAAAATTCTATTTGTTTCTTTTTTAAAATTTCAATCTCTTTCGTAAAATGCTCATGTTGTTTTTTGATTGTGTTTCTGAGTTCATTAAACTGCCTCTCTGTGTTTTCTTGCATCTCGTTGAGTTTTTTCAGAACTGCAATCTTGAATTCTCTGTCATTTAAGTCACATATTTCCATATCTTTAAGTTCCTCTTCTGGAGACTTTTCACTTTCTTTCTAAACTGTTTTGTTGCCTTGGTTATTCATGGCAATTACTGATTTATTATTTCTCTTCCTAGACATCTACAGGAGTGGCTTCTGCAACAGGTTGATAGGAAGAGATCTTTCTTTTGTTTTCCAGTACTTGTCGGTAGAATGTTTTATTTTCTCTCTGACTGCAGCCTTTTGTTCTCTCTCACATGGTAGTGCTGTTTTCTCTGCAGTATTCCAGCTTCTCACACAATGGGGGGATTCCCTGGGATATGGGCTTCTCCTCTGTTAATAGTTCCCCTGGGTCACAGGGTGCAGTGTCCGTGTGGGTATGCAGAGAGCTTTTGAAGTTCCAAAGCTCTTCCTGCACCAGATTCAGAGCCTGTATGTTTCAGCATCTCTGTTTACTCCTGTAGGGATCCACCCAGATAGGTGGGGCCAGGGGCAGGTTGAGTTGTGAGAGGTGGCCCAGAGCAATGGCGGCGACCACCACCACAGCCAGTCCTGCTTCCACAGCTCCCTCTTCTTTGCTAGTACTAGTTGTACTGTGAATCTGAGTCTGTGGTCCACAGTTCTCAGAACAGCAAATATTTTGTTCTTTTGATCTGACACTGCTACTGTTCTGCTTCTAGCACTGTGCAGGTGGGGGTGGGGCAAGCTCTGGGAAGGTAATGAGGGGGCGGCTAGTCTCAGTGCCTAAGGCCTCCGTTCTCTGCTTGGCAGTGAGGGCTTAAACCACCATTTTCAGCCTTCTTCCCTCAGTGTTTGCTCTGAGGTCTCTGCCAGGAGTGTTGGGTTCAGCCTTGTTATATGCTGTCCCCTGAGCCCTGTGGGCCATAAATGGAGCCCTAGCAGTCTGAGTTCTTCCCTCTCCCGCATCTGCAGTAGTTCTGGGATGCAGCAAGCTCGGAGCACTGAGCTAGGTCTGCGTGCTGTGCCTGTACGGCTCTGTCTCTGCACTTCTCCCTTTCCTCCTCCTCTGGTCGCGCGATTTGCTCACCTTCAGGTGAATTCAGTAGTGGACCTCTTCATCTTGCCTGTCTGCTGTGCAGAGAGTCCTTTGTGGAGTTATAGTTGTTCAGTTCGTTGTAAATTCCAGAAGAGATTTCCAGAGAGGCTCACCTCACGCCACCATTTTGATGACATCTTCCCCCAAAGTTTAATAATTTAAGAAAAATACAATCTTATAGAGTAGTGGATCTAGGAAGTAGTGTTTTACACAGAACACTGCCTGAATCAAATCTATTTCTACTTCTGCATAACATTAAATATATCTGTTTGGCTATTTGACATCAGTATATCAAATTAACACAATTTTGTTGGGTAGTGTGTCTTGGTCAGCTAAAATTCAACTATAGTACTAGGTCTTGAATGCCAAGATACCAGCTTCTTTGCCAACTATGCTTACTTAGAAACTAGGAAACCAAAATATCTGCTTACAACCATCTGTATATCCTGTTTAATGTCCTTTATTATTGTTATCCAAAAGGATAAAGTAACCTGGAATTACAGAGAACTTTAGTATTTGCAAAAAAAGGATTTTAACATTTGGAACATCACTTTAATTTTTTATACATTGTGTTTTCTAAAATATATAGAAGACAGATTGAATGGGGATTTACATATCAGAATTTCTAGTTCTTGTGGCTCTTCTCAACCAGGTATGTTAGAATATTTTTGGTAATTCTTTCACTGGTCTCAAGAATAATCAAATGATACAGGTTGGTATTATTGGAAATTCACTACAAAGAAAAATAATTAAGAAATGTGGCCTACACAAGGTGTCACATTTAGTCTGTCATTAGTGACATTAAGAATAGAAAGAAATCTGTTACTTTAACTATAGTAGTAGAAGAATTTACACAATTATTCTAATCATAACTGTATCAAACATTATAATATAATTCTAGCCTCTGTCATTCTTTCAGATTGGTATAGATAGATGTAAGATATTGGATCATTGAATAGTTAAGATAAAAAAGAGTAAGCTTGTTTCTAACAATACACATAAACATAATTTATACTTGTTAAACCACCAAGCTCCTGAAATTGAAACCCACTTACAATAATAGAAGTTTTCACATATCTGAGAATATAAATAACACCTGAAATTCCACTATAATGTTTAGTAACATCTTTTTATTTGTAGTTTTGCATAATACTCTAAAATATTGCTCAAATAGTAACTTCTGAACACTCAGAAATAATAGTTTGTAGTTATAGCTTTGAAGCATATCTGTGCTTAGCATGACATATCTTCAAAAGATGTCTTGGAAGTGTTTCTCAATACAAGAACCACTTCTAGAGGAAGAGTTTCATTTCAGCAAATTTAACTATCACTTTAATTGTCATTTAAATAACAGTAGAAACATACTATAATGACAGTCCTTAACACTTTATGCATTTGAAAGCCAGCTGTTAAGAAACATCTTGATAAAAATCTTTAACAAAGGAAATGAGGCTAAGCCTTTCAAAAATTAAAGAATATATATATATATATATATATATATATATATACGTAACCCCTGTATAACATGATTGTTAAGTTCCTAAAAAGCCATGTTATGTGAATCAATGTTATACAAAACAAAGAACTAGTACAAAAAAGCAGATTAGCTTCCAAAAATTAAAAAAAAACATACTATTATATTTTTATAATTAAGAGAAATATCTTCATTAAAGCAATTTTCACCAAAAGTATAACATATTAATATGTATTGAATAATGTTTTCTTCATCATCACTACTAAGCACCATCAACTGAGGGAGTTTTCATTTTGACAAGATATCTTCATTTTCTGAACTTAATACTCCACAAACAAAACAGATTTAAAATTCTAATAAATTTTAAAATTCTGCAGTCAAATCTGATATGACGTCCATGCTCAATGAAAAATTTCAAATGAGATATCTTTAGCTCTTAAAAGCTTTTATTGCCTTCCGTGTTGTTTGGGGATTTCCCTAATTTCAAATGAGATATTTTTTGCTCTTAAAAGCTCTTATTATGCTCCCAGTTGTTCAAGGGTTTCCTCAATTCTCGAGCCATATTAGAGCGAAACCCTGTTATAGAAGTGCAGTGTTATATGGGAGTTTCCTGTATATATATATATATATATATATATATATATATATATATATATATATATATATATCGTTTTCCAAAAAAATAAGACCTAACCAGAAAATAAACCCTAGCATGATTTTTCAGGACGCTCCTGATATAAGCCCTGGGTCAATTTAAACTTGTTTTGCAAGGTGGCCGAAGAAGTTTGCTAGTCTGGGAATCAGCCAGCACTCACCGCACTAAAGAAATAGAGAACTTCCTTGCAGAGAATAATAGATCAAATAATGATTCCCTCAGGAATGCCTGCCTATCTCCAGACTCTTGATGTTGCAATAAATGAGTCATTCAAGGACAATTTGTGCATGGAAATCAATGACTATATTGAAAATAGAATGGAGAGAAATCAACATGGAAACTTTGTGAAGCCTAGCCTGCAAGATGTCGTGAGTTGGTGAAGAATTCATGAGCTAAAATCACTGATAGCTGTGTTGCCAATGCACTACGAGCAGGCTACATGGACAAGAAGTGCTCATTTAAGGAGAGCTCTATTGCTGGACATGAGTGATTGGGTCCAATGGTTGTACAGGAAATAGAGTTGCAAGAAATTCAAGCCGGAAATTCGGGGTTTGGAGAGTTATGATGATGTTCCAGAAAAAGATGACATGAATATTTGAATAAATGTATATTTTTGTACGTGAATAAATGAATAAAGATAGATTGCTGTACATGAATAAATGTAGATTGTTGTACATGAAAAAATAAGACACCCCCTGAAAATAAGCCCTAAAACATCTTTTGGAGCAACAATTAATATAAGACCCGGTCTTATTTTGGGGGAAATATTATATATATATATAAAGCAATTCAAAGTGAATTTGTATTTGATATTTGTCACCAACAGATTTTCAGAACATATTGAGTCTCCTAGTCTGATATCTAATGTATTGTATAACTCAGAAATTTATTTTCTATAATTCTAATTTTCAAAAATATATTAGTAGAACTATGTTACCATTTATTATTAGAGTACCATGGTCCAAAAATGTAGGGAGCCACTGTTAAACTGTGGACATTTTGATGCATTAATGAGAATTAAAGTCTGTAAAAGTATTGTGGTATGCAGCATATTCCTAACATTTTGACATTGAAACCCTTTCTTCCATAATAGGTATTTAGATACTTTTTTCCACAGAATTTTTTTTTAAATATCTAAAAGTCAATCTCAGTAATTACAAATTGATTATTTACACTCTCCCATGAGTTGTTGTTGATGGTGATGATGATTTTTTAAAGTCATAGATTTCCTATCTTGAATTTATAACGTCATTCGATAGCTTTATTATTTTTCAATAGAATATTTATATTTTTAAACAGTTTCAATTTGTGAAACAAAATTATTTTAATAAAATTTACTTTCAATAGTAAATATACTTATACCGGTCATAAAATAAAATAACGATTCAAATATAAGGCTATACACCCTGGTCTAAATTAATCTAATTCATTTCCTAGGTTATTTAAAATCAACCAAATAAGTATATATTTTCAATGACATATTGACCCATAAGAAATAAATCTGATATATTCTTAAATGTGAGAACATTTAACATAATATAGATACTTAATACTCATATATCATACTATTTGTAATTTATGTTGTTTAATGTTAAAATAATTCTACTCTTTTTTTTTTCTTTGCAAAGCATTTATTGATTATCTATTATATGTTAGGCAAAAGATTAAGGACATTATAGTGAATCTGATACACTTGCTACTTACTCTCACAGCTTTCTTGCATATAGTAGTAAAGACAAACAAGCAATAATTTCTAAATTAGAATGATATGGTGTTAGAAGAATTTATACAAGGGTTCAACTTTTATATAAATTTGTCTCCTACCTTTTTTCACTATACTAAGCAAACCTATTATAGCTTATAATAGTTCAATTTAATTATTTTGCATGTACATATTAAAATTCAATTATCTAGTGGTTTGATTTAGCTATGTACTTTTAGTGATTCTTTTCCTACTCTGTTAAAGATGCCATCTCTATCTAAGATGCTTCAGGATCATGTGTGAGGTAAATTGTTATGGGAATGCTTTTTTAAAGGATAGCTGAAATTTTGATGAGCATAGAAAAAAGGCAGGTAGAATGGTGTCCAACTATTTCTTAAGCCACTTAGTATTTTCAACAATAATGATCTCACTTATCTCATGAATTTTTATGGAAATTTTAGTGCATAATAATGTGAGATATTTTGCAAAGCAAAGATTAGTCTGAAAGTAGCAGGTATTTTTATTTTTAGGATTCTAACAGATAAACATCTAGTTTGCATAAATAAAAAATGATAACAAGAGCATGGTAACACATATATATAAGTATTTAGTTGGTAAAATATTCACATAGATATATATTTTTTTAATTCCCCCACTTTCTTAGGTATGTAGTAGGTTGCAAAATGATACAATTCTTTGTAAGTCCTTTCATCAAGAGATAGAGTCTATTTCTCCACCCCTTGAATTCGAGTTGGACTTGTACATTGTTTTGGTGGGAATGATATGCAAGTTCTGAACCTAGTCACTAAGAAGCTACTGTGTTTCCCCAAAAATGAGACCTACCCCGAAAATAAACCCTATTTAAGATCATCAGCCAAATGGACACATTTAGTACATTATGACGATGTTCCAGAAGAAGATGACATCACTGTATTTGAATAAATGTCGATTGTTGTACACAAAAAAATAAGACACCCCCTGAAAATAAGCCCTAATGTGTCTTTTGGAGCAGAAATTAATATAAGACCCGGTCTTATTTTCAGGAAAATATAGTATAAGACCCGGTCTTTTTTTCGGAGAAACATGGTATGCGTTCTGTTGCACCTTAATCATTCCGTGAGTGCAAGCCCAAACTAACCTGCTGGATGGTGGGAGGCCATGTGAAGGAAGACCAAGGCATCCCAGTCAACTGTCAGCCAGATATCTGCTGATAGGGCAGATACCCAAATATACAGATGTGTACACTAACACAGATCACCAGAACCATCCAGCTGAGTCTCGTTCAGAGTGCCCATCCATACAACCATGGTCTAAAAAATGTAGTCACTAAATGTTGGTGTGATCATTGTTAGCAGCAAGTATCAGCTCATACAGAACATTTAAAAAAAAGGATTAATTTTAGTAAACCTAGATGTTTCTACCCATAGCTCACTAAGTACCATCCCACTGAAAAAATAAGATGCATCTCTCTTCTCTCCAAGAGGATTTATGGAAGTGAATCATGCCCACCTGGAAAGACTTTAAGGGTGTTTATAAATAACTTAGACATTAATGAAGCATGGAACGTGGTATGTGCTTTAAAGTTTTTGACAAGCTAGAAACATCATCATTACCATTTGGTCTAAGGCCTAATAACATCAACATACTCAATATAAAGGTGACATAGGTGGTTTGGAGTGTATCCACATGGGAGTGCAGAGGGAAAGATTTATGCGATCAAAGTTTATTCTGAGTAAACTATCTTAAGGAAAATGTAAATAATAAACTACTCTAATCCTTATTTCTACTAGCTGGTCATTTGTTTGCTACATGAATTTATAAATTGCCTTAGGTACCATTTAAATACCATTGTAGACTTGATTATTTAACTTTGTTGCCAATTTTTAAATATTTTTCCTTACAATTCCTAATGTGTATAAAAGGAAACAGAAAGACATGATCAGCAAATGTAATTGGCAAAGTTAATTAACCTATATTTCCTCCCCTCTAGAGGTGAAGTTTCAGTGCCAGTAAAGTCCACTGACTTGGAATAAATGTATTAGCATGTCTATGCTGAAGCTTCAGAAACTGCATGGACTACCTGAATCAAACAATGAGTGTTTACAGTCACAAAGGCCATAACAGCTAAAATAAGGAATATTTTGAAGAGTAGCTGTCATGTCTGAGGATAAAATACATCAAACAAATACTCCTTAATATAATTGAAGAAATATATTCATGTATTGCCATGCTTTACACAAGAATCAAGACAGCTTTAAAAAGCTATGTAGAGAAAAAGTTATGAAGAGAAACCTCACAACCATATTTTCTTACTTTATGCTTCATGCAATGATCACCCTCTGAGAGGACAAGCATTGCTAATGAAAAATTAATGCAAAGACTGAATGGTGACCAGGAAGGCAAAAGAAGTGGTGTCTCTAAATAAGACGCTCTTACCCTAAAATCAAATCTCCCAAACACGTAAAAAATATTTTACATCAGCATCATAATTTTGCATTTTTGATTCAACTGACTTTGGAGATACTATGTCCATCATACATTATCCAAAGAGAAAAGCTAAGACCCTAAAAATGGTGAGATAATTCTCTTTAAAGGTAAAATCCTAACATTCAAATTAAATGTTGAATAGTTATAGGTAAAAATGTTTGAACATTTATTTGTTTAGTAGTTTTCTAGAGAAGTGTACATATTACTTATATAATGGAGCAATATCACAGGATGGATCCCACAGGCCTTTTGGTTTCAGCTTTCTTATACAGAAACTGAGACTTCTATTTTTCTCTTGGTTAAAACAAATTTCCTTCAGAATCTAAATCATGTATTTTCCCAACTAAAATACTGACTCACTTTTTAAGTTTTTCCTTTATAATTTATATTTCAGCAGCTTGAGCAATCAGTAGGGTAACTGATCAGTTCAGCCTCCTGCTGGGATGAGGTTCATGCTGAGACACTGCTGAGCGGTGCACCAACCACTTACTTCACTTGTTACCTTGTTAGAAAAATTATAACCACACATCAATGAAAAACTGTGAAAGCTACTAATGTTTTCTCCAAAACAAGAAAGGTAATCTCAGAAATGTGAGAGAGCTATTTTAAAAGACAAAATTACCATATTAATATGTAAGAGAATAAAAATACAAATAACATTTTAAACCAGCTTTAAAAATAGCATATTCATGTAAAACTTCAAATGCTCTTGCAATAAACATTAAAAAAACAAAAACAAAACAAAACAAAAAAAACTTTGTGGCTATGACTTATGAAGCGAAAGGGGTTAGTTTTTTTAAAGCAAGTGCAATAATGGAAATAAAGTAGGTTTTCATATACATTCTTTATGGAATAATTTTTAAAACTATATTTTTTAATAGAAAAATTTGAAAAAATCTTAATCAAATGTTCTAACTTATTATAACTAATAGTAGGACTACTTGAAATTCTGCAGCTCATAAAGAAAGGCAATATAATGTATACACAATGATGTTTAATCGGAATCTAATTAAGCCTTTAGACTTAACTTCTGATTAACAAGATATATAGGAGATGAAGAAGCAAAACACAATGAGAAAATAATCAAGCAAAGTTCAAACCTGAGACATTCTACAAAACCTGTGGCTTAGACTCCTCAAAACACAGTATTAAGAAAAATAAATTAAAAGATAGTTGCAGAGGAGAAAGCAAAGGAACTTAAGAGACATGGTAATCAAAAGCAATATGTAAACTACCCAAGTTCAGGAAAAAAATGTTATAATAATATGTAGGCCAAATGGAAGATTTGTATATGATTTGGATATTAGATGACTTTAGAGAATCATTGTTAAGTTTTCTAAATATGATAATGTCATTTGGGTTATGTAGAAAAATGTCCTTACTTTTAGGAGATGCATGCTGAAATATGTGGAGATATTATAATACTGAAGCATAAATATGTATGCTGTGCGTGTGAGTGTGTGTGTGTGTGTATGTGTGTATGTGATTATGCATATGTATTTTCCAAAATGTTAATTGTTAATGAACCTAGATGGAGCGTCTACAAGTATTTGTTGTGCCAGTGTTGCTTTATGTTTAAAGATTTTTATAGAACATGTTTAGAAACAAGTATCTTACATTTACATATATACATATGTACTATATATATATATATATATATATATATATATATATATATATATATATACTATTGACCATTAAATGATGCAGAGATTAGGGGTGCCAAACCCTGGCATAGTCTTCCCATCATAATTCCTCATCTTCTCGACTGAGCTCCGAGTTTATATAAGTATGGACAGTGTGCACCCTCCATATACCATCAGCAACCTTGTTTTCCATAACCTCTGAGACTAAATATTAAATCACTTTCTCAGTGGCTCACTGATGTTTATGGGGTTCCTGCATTGTTTCCCGTATCCCCTTTCTCATCAACTAGACATGATACTTACTACTGCCAGTAAAGACTATGGGTGCTTGTTATACTGCAGTCCCCTGTAGCAGCAGTTGGCCTGAGCCTCTAG
Source organism: Rhinolophus sinicus (assembly GCF_036562045.2). NCBI lineage: Eukaryota > Metazoa > Chordata > Mammalia > Chiroptera > Rhinolophidae > Rhinolophus > Rhinolophus sinicus. The sequence goes on along the minus strand of NC_133755.1, from coordinate 124,878,032 downwards.
ACCTCAAAGAGAGTACTTAGAGGGGACTGCAAGCTTTAAAGTAATAGGATTTTGCCTTATTGCAATAATAGAGGCAGCCATCTCTGCTGCCAAGAGATGGACTCACAAGTGCAGGACTGGGGTCCTTCATTCAGTCTCTTCTGATGGGTTTAGACACAACAAAACTAAACCCCACTAACCCTCTGGCCTCATTTTCTGGATACTGCATCTTTTATCCCCAGCACAGTATAGTGTCACAAAGTGCATCTCCCAATCACAGCACAGGGAAATGGTATCGCCTCAGTCATTCTGTGTGTCAATCCTAATTCTTCTTTCTCTAAAATGTGTGTATAGCTTAGTTTTCACATATTATGCTTATTATTTTCTCCTTTCTTATCCCTGATTTAAGATGCTTACCAACTTGTTTGTTTTTCCCAAGTCATAACTCATATCCCTTCACATTTCCATCTTGGTTGAGTACATAGGCCTTAGTTCCAATGGAGAAGTTTCATTCTGTTATTCTATCTAATAGCAATGTTCCCTATCACGGACTGCAGGACCACTCTGAGACCTCACCTCTTGTGAACTGACATCTCAGATGATGAGGTTCTGCTTGCTCTCCCATGCGACTGAGAGTTACTTGCACAGAAATATATCTGTGTGATCTTTCTAATTTCTGGTGTTTCATTATCTCACCTTGACATCCCTGGTGCTATCATTGGGCTGAAGTTTGCCAGACTTCAAACAAGTCCAAAGATGTTATCTCTTGACACTGTAATTCGTAATTCGCTCTGCCTCCACATGCAGATTGACCAGAACATTAAGCTATTTTTTGACTGAATGTGTGCCTTGTTCTTAGTCCCAACTACTTCTCCCTTTCTACTTGCTTGACAGTGGATTACCCCACCAAATTCTAAGACACAAACAAACTTTTGAGTTGCGAAATGTTCATCACCCTCTCCACTTATAGTTGGATCTGTTAGGGTGCTTTCATCAGCAAACCATAAACCTTGACTCAGCTGGCTTGAATAAGGATCATTTATCATTCCACATAATATGAGTCTGGAGGTAGAGTCCTTCCAGGTTTGTTTAATTCAGCAGTTCAATGATGATGTCATCAAGAAACCATATTTTCCGTCTTTCTGTTCCTCTCTCTATAGCAGTTGGCTGTTTCAGTTTCAGGTATCACTGTGTCATCAAAGGCAGAAAGATAGGAATGGTAATTCCATTGCATATATTTTCATCCATGAGGAAAACCATTCCCAGCAGTTTCTCAGAAGACCTATGCAAGGGGGAGGTCAATGGACGTGATGGTGAGAAGCTAACATAGACAAAGGAGGGGGGTGAGGGGAAGCAAGCTGGGGCTATGCTCTGTGCACTTTTCATCCTGAATTCCTCACAGATTTCCTGGCACACAGCATGTGCTCAGTAAATAATTGTTGGATGAATGATTTGATTAACCAAGGATGTTTGGTAGCCCATTATGATTTGAGGGTAATACTTCACATTGAGAAGTATATGTTTATTGTTGCGTTCTACAAGCTGACCTAAAGTTTCTTGGCCACTCTATCCTCAATACTGTAAACTGGATATAGTTCTTATTTTATAAAATGAAATAAATTCTACTGTGCTAGCAAGGGAAGGTAAACAAGTGTTGTTAGACAAATTCAAGGTGACTAAAAAAAAAGTGTGACAGGTGGATGAATGTGGGCCCCATTAAGATATATTTGATTTTGTGCCACAGATTTTATGCTTTTCCAAATGGAACTGTTAGATGATAAGGGAATGGGGACTATTTTTAACTCATAGTGTTTTTTTTTTAATCTGTGAGAAATGTATTTTCTTATCAATATTTTATGCTGTTCTCTTTTCATACTCTGCTTTTGTGATGCTTCCTTTAAAGATGTTTTTTTTCCTTTTTATTCTGTGCCACTGTTTATGCTGAATTTGTTGTTATTTTTGCATTTACACTCCACAGAGAAATGGTACTTAACAGGCTAAAATCCCAGAACCACATCAGGATAAAAGAGGTGATTTATAAACACATAATAGTCGTTTTTGATACTTTTCATCATTAGTCAAGCTGAGAGAACAAATTGGAATTTGAGCTTCTGGTGGGCTTTCTGAAGGGATCCTCAGATAAATGTAGCCAAAGATAAAAAATAATTCCAATTAAAAGATAATGGATATTATACACAATTACGGCTGTGGCCAAGTCAAAGCACTTTGAATTAAATGTCTTTGTGTGAGAAATCACAGTGTTAAATAAAATCATCAACAGAAATTTATTTCTACTTTCTTTGCTCATATCTGCTTACATGCTCATTCCCCATTTTGATAGGAAGTGACAATCTTTTTAAACAGATTTAAAAAGAAAACAAAACTCTCCAACCTGGAGTAAAGTGTAATATTCAAACTAGTATCATATTAAGATTATTTAAACTCTTCAGAGTATAGTATCCAATTGTATTTATGCCAATTTAATTTTGCTCATTTAGAGCCCTAAAACAAAACAGAAAGCTTCTGCATACTACACAATATCTAACCTGAAGCTAACTCTTCGGCGAATTTTCCATGTGTAACTCACCTTAGCTAAATATCTCATTTATGGTGAATTATGTTAAAATATACAATAGAAAAAATTATGGGATTATCACTTAAAATTATATGCTACCACCCACCAGTTCATAGACCTAAGTATACTTGAGACACACAGAATTGTGGTAAAGAGAGGAGAGCAAAATCAGAACAACAAAAAGAGTAAAACAAGTGTACCACTGATTCTGGCAAAATCATTAGAATCTAACCAGTCACTGATATGAAAATGTCAGGTGCAGATCTTAAAATAATTATAAAACTGTCTTCCATCCTCGCTAGCATGTTGAATGATAAAGTAGGATTCCTCTCACTTCTTGGAAAATTTGTCCCACCCCCAAAAATGGGGGTGGAACTGAAGACAGATATATGTAGGGGATTATCATGAGTTATCACCTCATGCTTGATTCAATTTAAAATCCTATAATCTTTTCAATCTTCAAGGCAATTTAATCCTTCGTCCCATGGATCGTCGCTATGCACCATGTAAAAATTTACCCCCGAAGCTCTGTAGCTGCTAGCTGCAGTTTATCAAAAGTTGGCATCATAGAAAAACAAATCAAATCATTGGGCTCATCTTATTTTGTTCTGTCAGGGCTCTGATAAGTCAGGTAAATTATTAAGAACTGCTGCATCTCTCCAGAAACTGGTTATGTGGAGTTATGCCTATTAATTTAATTCCTTTGTTTTTGTCCAGTTCCCAGTTTCAAAACACATGGAATGGGAGGGAGGATTTGAAATTAGAACTGGCTATCAAGACATTCCCCAAATTGGGCTTGGGGGACATTTTGGGAAAGGGTACAATAAGGGCCCTTAATGTTTATTGCTCCCACTGCAAAGAATACAATTAAGGTCCCTTAATGTTTATTGCTTCAGCTCTAAAAAAAATACCATTAAGTCAGAAACATCACCTGATGGCATCCTCATCAAGCCACACTCTGTGAGCACAGATGGGACGTTATGTAACACAAAGAGAGCGGGGGCTGCTCACCCGGCTGCATTTGCAGAACCATGTCAGGAACCTTCTTTTAAACAAATCCAATAACATGATAATGTGGCAGCCTATCTCCCCTTCCACCACCATCCTGTAAACTCTATGGCAACCCGAACAGAACTACGTATATTAATATATTAATATTCGTGATCCATGGTCTTAAAAATAAAAAAAAGAAGAAGAAAATGCCACCACTGTATGCTCTTCTATATTAGTGTATCTAATGAGAATAAATTAAAATCCAGCTGAGACATGACCCTGAACCTTTCGCTTCCTCTTAACTGTCAATTTGACTTTCCTCAGCACTGTGATCAACTGCATTCTAAGTGGAAGTTGACACTGCCTCAACTTTCTACGAATACAGATAAAATGAAATGGGAACTGCCTGAAACTCAATGCTGATGTAACCTGGTTCTGCACCATTACCCATAATCTGTGTCTTTAGCTTTCTGTAGCTCCAATTTCATTTCTTTAATAGCATGGCTTTTGATAAGAATCTTCCCTTCTCTCCCCCTCCCACTGTCAAGTTCCCTTTGTGGTGTCATTGTTAACTTCTTGCACAATGCAACTTCATTTCTCTGAGAAATTCCCATCAGTGGTCTTTAATAGCAGGTTAATGGGCTGTTAAATCTCAAATTTTCCAGAATGATTTTGTTACCCGAAGTAGTCTTCCTCCTGCTTCCAGTGTGGTCCATAAGAGGCTTGCTTTAAAGTTACTTAATGCTTCACACACTAAGGAGATTGTGCCCCAAATCAGACCAACCAAGAAATACTTTTTATTCCCTTATGATATCAACACGATTTTAGGAGAATGTCTGCCATGGGCCCTATTTGTTATTCCTACTTAAATCAATAAAGGCGCTGAAAAATACAGGAAGCTTTGCCAGCTATGCGCTTACAAATATTAGATGAGAGGGTTCACAGATAGCAGATCATCCATAAGCTGGTTTTCAAACCTTTGTTGTCATACGCTTCGTGACTTGTTTCATTATCTGCCACTGCTACTTTATGTTAGCTATTTCTTTCTGAATCCCTCATAAACAAAATCTTTAATGATATATAGCCCAAGTGAATTCATTTACCAAAAGAATAGAATGCAAGATTACATGTAAACCAAAAACCCAGGTGCCTTGCTGCAGAATTTTTTTAAAGTAAAATACCCTGCTAGAGTTTTTCGTAATTTCTGATTGGATCAGTGCTATATATAGTCAGAAACTGGGCAATATCAGATTTTTCCTAGTGATTTTTAAGAATGGTACGTAACTATTAAAACTATGATAATTAGAATAGTTGGCAAAGAGTAAATGACACAATAAAGCACTTTCAATACGTATAGTTCATGGATCTAATACTTCTCATGGATGCTACCTTAGGTAAAAATAATTTGTTCCAGTTTTCATTGAATATTTAAGATGAGGGTGATTATGTGCCAGTTTTTAATATATAATCTTAAGGGATTTTCATAGAATTTTTATAAAACATATTATTTATTTCTAATTATAGAAGCACCATCATTTGTTATGAATGAAATGGATACGTTCAAAAAGCTTTTTTTTTACCAAGAAACTTAAAATCTAGTGAGAGAAAATTTTGCAAATACAAGAGAAAAAATGAAAATATTAAAAATTTTTGAGGCACCTTTTTAAAATTGTTGATGTCTAGTTAATAAACAAAGTATTACTTACGGTCTTGCGAAGAGTCAGAAAATAGGCAGTAAAGTACAGTGGTTCAAGCATAAAATAAGATAATTTCTCATATACATAAAAGTTCAACCAGGTGAACATTTTGCACGTAGAGATTCAGGGATGCAGTATCTTCCCATCTAATGAATCCACAGGTCTCTTAAGGCCTCATTATCATTTTCATCTGTCTTCACAAGGGGAAAGAAAAGGTGCAGGTCACATACCTGTGGAGAAGAGGGAAAATAATTTTCCTTATATTTTTTTAGCTTCTTGGCTGGTCCAATAATTAAATTTATATAAAACAAATTAACAAGAGAAAAACAAATTTAATTTCAATGTACGGGAGCCCCATAAAAATATGAGACTCAAAGGCAGTCAGGCAATTGAGGTTTATGTACCATCCTGAGCTAAGGAAAGGGATGGGGGGGGGGGGGCGAAGTGGGCTTCAAAGGGGAGGAAGAAAATTCACAGCAAGATGAGAAGAGCAAATATTTGGTAAATAAGTATTTACCCTGCCATGCAGATAAGTCTTTCAGATGAAAATGTTATCTCTGGTAACAGCTCTCTTCCTGTTACAGGACCCATTATTAAATTATTTTAGACAGTTAAAGAGAAGGTAAAAGCCTTTTCTAAATCTGCTGGGTCTTGATTGCCTTCAAGACCACATGCAAAAGTGGCACATTATTGGGGTGGCATATTCTTTCCCCCTCCATCTGCTTCTTAAAAGCCTTGGAACAGAAATAGCACATAGAGCTTCCACTCCATTGGTTACAACTCAATAGCAAGGACACACATAAATGCCAAAGAAGGCGAGAAATAGATCTTAGTTGTGGCCTGAAAACAGAAGAAAATGAATTTTAGTGAAGAGCTAGCTAGTGTTTCCATGGTCAAATTGAAAAACTCTACTGGATCAGCTTTTATAAACCTCTGAATAGGAATCTTTGAAGTAGAATTCTAAGGTTTTTGTTGTTGTTGTTTTTGTCATTTTTTTGTTTTTTGACTGGGAAGACCAGAGAAACTCCATAAAGAGCAGACCTGAAGTTAAAATCGGAATGTTATAAATAGTACAAATAAAATATAATACATAATTGTATTAGACACACTTGGGAAGTGAATATTGGAGAACAAAAACAATTAGACAGTGGGGAATATCCAATGCTAGATTGTCTGGCTATCACTGGCACAAGAGTAAAAGAGTGAGTCAGTCTTTATTGGTCATAAGTAAATAACTAATATAACTTAGAAGGGCTTCACAGCAGAGAGGCGGGTACATGAAATCAAGATGAGCCTGATAAACTGGGGGGATAGTGGGGGCGGGGGGGAGAGTCAAATGCCTTCTAAGCCAAATGTTCAATAGTAAATAGATGAAGAATATAAAAATAGAAATTCACAGAAAATTAATTTCAAAGAAGATGTTGGAAACTAGTCATTTTTATTAATGCAATTGTGATATGGGGTTTTACCAGTGGGGGACTGAACAGACACAGAGATCATTGGAAGACATGACACTGAGAATTTGAGAGGGCAGGGTGTTAAAAGGCATCAGTATAAACACAGAAGTTTCTAATGGTGATGCCAAGAATGAGTCCACCAGAAGAAACTGGTAGCCACAATCATGACAATGGGGAGCAAGAAAAAATTTTACCCCACTTTTGGATTTTTGAGTTGAAAAGGAATATATCCTAGTGAACATAGTGGTGAGAAATGAAGGTATGTTAGGCTCAAAGTTTTGCCACATTACTGAAAATAGAGTTTAGAAATAAAATTTAGAGTCTTTGATAATGGATTTTAGGACTCATGTCATATTTTGTTCACTGAGGTAGTAAATAAATTAAAAACAAACAAAAAAAGAAAAACCCGGGACAAATATTTTGTTAGATATTAGATACCATGTCTTAACTAATTTCTCTGAGAGTTAAAATACCGAATATTATTAATTTGATAGTATTACATTTTGATGTATTACACTTAGAAGCAAAGATAACAAGGGAGAACAAACTGTAAATCCATAAAGTGTTTTTTCTCTTTAAATTTACTCGCAAATCATAACCCTAGTATTGTTTGCCAAGTATAAAAAATGTTTATTAAACATAATTACTTACTGCTGAATGATTATGGACAAAATATAAGCTTGTTTTTATTTAGTAAAGACATAATAGAAACAGATGTTAGATATTTTTAGCTGTCTTTAAGATTAAAGATGAGTGAGCAAAATAATAAATTATTTGGCTAATTAATCTTTGTTTCCATAAATTTCAGATACATAATTATAATCTTTAGTAATAGCACATGGAAGACTCAGAGGGTCTTCCTGGATAAGCACACACTCTGATGGAGCAGAACAGTGTGCTGCAGGGGTTGGAGGGTCTGGGTCTACCATATTCTGTGTTATTTACATAATGAGTATATTTCAATCCATAACTACCTTGATAGACAGACATGGGAGTTAAAATTTGAGCTCAAATCCATATAACATAAAGGGAGCAAGTAAACTTTTTAATAAATATTTCTTAGTAGCTATATGCAAGAAAGATCATTAGAGTTCACAAAGAAAGAAAAAGAGAAAGAGAAACATGGACAGAAGGACCAAGAACAGTATCACATTTATAAGAAACAAAGTTTGTCTCATATTTAGAAAACATTACATACACAATTATATGTGAAAGCCTCACTAAGAGGGTAGATAGTAATTTGATTTTCTAAAAGAAGTTAAATTTTAGAGTGCACAACAGTTATTTTATGGCTTTTGTAGTCTATAATAAATGTGAACTATAAATAATTTACAAATCATCCACACATCTCTAAATGTTGAATAGGCACTCACTAAATATTTACTGAATGAATGAATGATAGTTACAATACATTTTATTTCAGAGAATAAATAAAATAGTAAGAAGAGTATGACATCCATCTTACACATCATTAATAGTCATGTTCTTACTTACCCTTCAGAAAATATTTCACTAATCTTTCTATGGGGAAGCACAAATTAGATTTATTAGATTTTAGTATCTTTACAGTAAAAATTACTGTGAAAAAAATAATAACAGACATGGATTCCAAGTAATATCATGTCAGTTACTTAGTAATAAAAGAAACTACCATATTCAACTGTGAAAACACTGGCTCAAAAATATAAAAGCTGAAATGAAATTCCACAGAGATGCACTGAAAAGTTGAATGCACTGTTTTTTTGTCCGTGGAGTCAGGGAATGACTGACTTGAGAACTCAGTGCTTATCAAAACCGTGGAGTTGGGTAGAAGGAAGAAAGCAATGTCACAAGCAGACAGGTAGTCCCAGGGCAATGCTTTGGTGTAAGGATGTCAACAGAAGCTGGACCAGACAATGGCATTTCAATAACATTTTCATGATGATTCTTGGGAGACTACAGGAATTCATTTTCTTTCCCATAAAAGAATATAATTTGATATATTTTCATCCTTTTGTATTGTTTTTGCTTTCTTCTATACTTGTGTAACCAAGTTTATTTTTTTTCCTCCCTTTTCTATATACTAAATGCAAATTGCTGGAAATGCCATTGTGCCCCATTTCCTCAATGCTGCATGCAGGGCCGTCTTGCTCATCACTTAGTCATTTCCAAGGTCCTCAGGAGGCATAGGAAGCAGACTTTCATATGCCAGTTTTAAGGTTTTGCTGCATTCAAACATTCACTAATGTTACATTTGGAAATATGTGTTTGTTAGCGGCTTGTAGTCTTTGGCGGTCTTATTACAAGTGTCATTAAAGCATCATAATATTTGGAGGAATAGCTTTGCTTCAAGATAGTCAGGTTCATTAATGAACATTATCCATCTGACACATTTGGTAAACACCAGAGCTTCAGAGAACAGCTCATCAGGGATAAGCTCGGCCCTCTAGGCTCACTTGGAGAAGCTCATGAACTCACTACAGTTCACCCTCATTAGGCTTGAGATGCAGAGAAAAAAATACATTGAAAACTGCCAATATTTTTATCTTAGAATTTAGAGGGTTTAATGACTTCTGTTGTTGTTGCTGTTGTTGAGATTTGTAGATAAGAGGAAAAGAAATGCCGTGTGCAAGTTCTGTTTGCTTTTCTTTGGAAAATGTTGGTGTTACCTTTAGATTAAATTCAGAGAAAATAAAAACAAGATTGAAATGAAAAAACAAAACAAAGCAAAACAACTCTCTGTCTAGTTCCTAAGTTTTGAAAAGAATTGAAAGCATCTTTCAGGGCACAAATACAGTCATCCCTCAGCATCTGCAGGGGATTGGTTCTAGGACCCCATGTGGATACCAAAATCTGAAGGTGCTTAAATCCCTTATATAAAATGACGCAATATTTGCATACACCTGATATGCAAATAGTTGCTATATGGTATTGTTAAGGGACTAATGGCAAGATTAAAAAGTCTGCATATGTTTAGTACAGATGCAACCATCACAGGCCTAACTACATAGTACATGTCTTTTTAAAGTGACTTTAAAAAAAAAATTATTTTTGCTTTTTATTTATATTTTTATTTTTCAATTACAGTTGACATTTAATATTATATTAGTTTCAATATTATATCATATTAGTACAGCATAGTGGTTAGACTTTTCTATAACTTACAATCCCCCTGATAAGTCTAGTAGCCCTCTCTAACCATACATAGTTATTCCAACATTATTGACTATATTCTCTATGCTGTACTTTACTTCCCTGTGACTATTTTGTAACTACCAATTTATACTTCTTAATTCATTTTACCCATGGTTGGTTGACTCTGTGGCTATGGAACCGTCTGATAAAGTGGACTGACTGTATTGCTGTGGAAAAAAAGGAAAAGAAAAATATAAACACTATTTTCTTCAAAATGACACTTACCTTGAATGGTGGTCTATAAAGCAGAAGCCGTGGGCCACATTCAACTATAACCCATATACTATAATTCATAGAAATAAGCCCATACACTATAATCCATAGAAATATTAAATGAAAGTGCATTGAAGCAAATTTCCCAAAAGTAACATGATCCCAAGTATATACACACCTTTGGACACTACAAAAAAAGTTGCTTTTCCAGAAAGCAAAAATATGTTTTTCTTATCCATGCAAATTATAGATTAAAATATTTGACTATATGTGTAAGTTTTATACATAAAGGATATATAACCATATTTTACAATCTACCTGGGGATCAGAGGAGAAGCCCAATCATCAAAAGATGTCTTTAACATTGTAACTACCTATATTTTATTATTTTGGAAATTTTCAAGTTGATTTATTATTGCACTTGATAAAGGCATTACCAATTTATCTTTGAAATCATAAAAAGCTATTAAAAATGTGGGGTCAGTAAGGTTGCTCATTTTAAAGATATGGGGAGATTCGGCCTTTAGAGTCCCCTGAAATTTCCACATTCCAGATGTGTCCACTGAGGCCATTCAGACCTTTAGTTCAGACTATAAAAATAAGCATCCATTTACAATTCTCAAAATAATTTGTAACTATTGTGAAAATGGAAAAACAATGTAGTTACTGACAAAGAAGTTGGAATCAATTCAGTATAACGGACTACATTCAAGAGAACCTTAAATCTTATTAGGACCAGTAATTTTCATTTGTCAAATACTTATATTCTTTATCTTCTCTTATTTTTAATTTGTCATTTATAATAAAATCAAAATAATTGTAAATGGATAAAATAGGTTATTGTATTAACAAAAATAAAAGCTGTTATGGTAATTTGATACCTTTCCAAAGACTTAAAGAGAGGTACAGTTGATTCTCACTTTTCATGGCTCCTATATTTGAAAATTTGAATAGTTACTAAATTAATCAGTGCTAATAGGACTTTCATGGTCATTTACATTCATGCATAGAACAGAGAAAATTTTATGTTGTCCAATGTGCATGTTTCCAGCCGAGGTGGAAGAAGGCTGGCTCTGCCATGTTTCTGCTCTGATACACTAAATAAGTGTTCTTCCCGAATTCTATTTAGTGTCAGGTTTTTGTCTCTTTGTGCTTTTTTTGTTACTTTGCTATTAAAAATTGTCTCCAAACATATTACTAAGGTGCTGTCTAGTGTTTCTAAGCACAAGAAGGCTGCAGTGTGCCTTACGAAGAAAATATGTATTATCGGTAAGCTTTGTGCAGGCAGCAGTTATAGTGCTGCCAGCTGTGAGCTCATTGGTAATGAACCAGTAATACATACTAAATAAAGTGTCTTTGAACAGAAACACAGATGAAACAAGGTAATGTACTAATCAGTTGGTGAAAATATTGTGGCCAGACGCTCACAAGAACCTAATCCTGTATGTCCCTTAGGAGCAATGGCTTCATACTCACTAACTCAGTGTTCATTGTGATGTATAGAACACAATAAGAATTGACTGTATTTATTTTTTTGATAAATCCTGTTAGGTGAGACTGAAACTGTTAATAGTATTCTTTTCTTTGACGGTTAACAAATTTAGTGTTCATCACACCCCATAGTTTTTGTATGCTACATTGTGAGGTGCTCCTTGTAAGAAATAAATGCAATATCATAAGCATTCTCTCAACGTTTTCTGGGTTACCTACCATGTTTCCCCAAAACTAAGACCAGGTCTTATATTAATTTTTGCTCCAAAAGACGTATTAGGGCTTATGTTCAGGGGATGTCATACTGAAAAATCATGCTAGGGATTATTTTCCAGTTAGGTCTTATTTTTGGGGAAACACGGTAAGTGTTCCAAAGAATTTCAATTAATGAGGACTATTGTTAGATAGGAATAAGTATCTTCCAAGTCTTTTGATTAGGTTTTGTTATGGTAAGTCACATTAAGGTGTTATTGTCATTATAATCTTGGCCTATTAAGGGTTTGTCCATATTTTTATGTTAAATAGCCTAAGATAAAATATTTGTTATATATAACTATATTGGGCCTGACACTATATATGAGCACATATATGCATTTATGTCTTATATTTTCATTTGTAGAAAAATATGTATATACATACAGTATATGACTAACTCAGATAAATTTGAAGATAATATACATTTGTTATAAAGTAATCTAAAGAAAATTATTTCAATGCTATTAACATACTAGTAGCTAGAACTGAGTTAACAATTGAATGAATGAAAAATAATGTAGTTATGATATTCTATAACATCAGAAGTTTTTAAGTATACCTGATTAAAATAACTTTGTTTGGAAGATACAAATAAATCAATGTTTCAAGACCCTGAGTCAAGTTGTAAGAGACATCTGAAATTTTTAAAGTCTAGCCAGCTGTTGGTTGGGCATTATCATGCGTTTAAACTTGATATTGATATCAATAGTTAGGAAGATAGAGAGAGAGATATAGCATCAAATGTTAAAATAAATGCATACATAATAATAAAACTACATTTAATGTGAATATATTTGGAAACAAAAACCCAGTAAAGAGTATGACAAGAAAGGCCATATTTAGAACAGGTAGTAGAAAAAGAGGGCTATGGAAAGTCTAGATCTTCTAGGTTCGGCTCAGATTGAGGGGGCCAGTTTAGACCAGGGGCAATAAGTGTTGCAAACGGTGATGATTTGATCACGAGGTTTAATCTTGGCTAGTTGGAGATTTCATGCCTGTATGCATTGTTTTCCTTTGAGAGAGACCTTTACTTGTCTCAGACACTCTTGCCCAGGGTTCTTACTATAATGTATCATCCATAGTTGGCCACTCAGCAAGCAACAGAGCTTAAGAAGCAACATTTGTTGTTCCAGAAAGGTTTCTGGGTAGTTATAGTACCATCAGACCTGTCATAAAAACCAAGAGTACTGATTTAAATTCTTCGGTGTGTTACTTAATTACCTTTTTAATTAGGATAAAATGTCTTTTCACCCTCTCCTATTTGAATACTGCCATCCCTGCTTTCGGGGCCAAGTTATAAATACACTGCAATGAATAGCTCTCACTATGCCCACACACCCCCCTTCCTTTCCCCACTGAGCCAGCTGCTCCTGTGTGCTCAACTGTCAGTAGCAGTGCTGCAGAGACGCTCCAAGTGCTCCCTAATAACTCGGGGAATCAGTGCTGCTCATCACTGAGGCTGACAGCTGAACACAGCTCAGGGGAACTGAATGTGCAAGAGGAGCAAGAAAGAAGAGGGTAGATTGATTCTTTGAGATGCAAGGATAAAATGCCTTCAAAAATAGCCATGATCTTGCTGGGTGGTTGGTGAGGGTGAGGACCGGGAAATGTGTTAGTCAAAGTCGGAAAAATGTGAAAGTCAAAGAAAAAATAATATACAAGAATCACTTTAATTATTTATTTGCATGGAAACATGTAATCTGAGTGGAGAGAATGAGAAGGAATCCCTTTTGTCTCCTGGGCCACACAACTGAGAGAGATAGATGACTGACATTGAGGACCATTTGCCCAGCCCTGCCACAAAGCCAGGTTTTCCTTGAGGAAAGAGATTGACTGAGGAACAGCCTGCAGGTAGTTCTTTGCATGTTAGAAATAAAACATTCTAAGAAGAAGAATCCTCTGACACAATTTTGTAAATTATTTAAATTTTGCAAAAATTCATGACACAAAATTTGCCATCTTAATAATTCTGAAATGTATAATTCAGTGGTATTGAGTACATTCACGTTGTTGTGCAAATTTCATTACCATTTATCTCCAGAATTCTTTTCATCTTGCAAACCTAAAACTGAACCCATTAAATAATAACTAGCCATCCTTTTCTACCCCCAGCTCCTAGCAACCACCATTCTTTTTCTGTCTCTATAAACTTGACTACTCTAGATATCGCATACAAGTGGAATCATACAGTATTTTTCTTTTTGCAATTGGCTTACACAGTCAGACAATTAAGTTCTTGAACTCATCCTAGAAAAAGTGTTACACAACTCATTGCTGAATATCACTATGGTCACCTTCAAAGTATACCCCTTGTGAAGCGATGCACCTAGTCCACCCTTCAAAGAAATTTTGGAACTCTTTTTCTGGAATGGCCATCAGAGTTGTTGTCATATTACTCTTGATGTCCTGAATGTCGTCAAAGTGTCTTCCTTTCAATATTTCCTTTATTTTTGGATAAAGAAAGAAGTCATCGGGGACAAGATCAGGTGAGTAGGGAGGGTATTCCAACACAGTTATTTGTTTACTGGCTAAAAACTCCCTCAATGCCATGTGAGCTGGTGCATTGTCGTGATGCCAGAGCCATGAATTATTGGTGAAAAGTTCAGGTCATCTAACTTTTTCATGAAGCCTTTTCAGCACTTCCATATAGTAAACTTGGTTAACTATTTGTCCAGTTGGTACAAATTCATAATGAATAATCCCTCTGATATCAAAAACAGGTTAGCAACATCGTTGCAACAAGTTTGTGAACTTAATTGTCACACCTTAGTATTTCAATTAGCATGAGGTCCTCAAAATTCATCTATGCTATAGTGTGTGTCGGAATTTCCTTCTTTTAGAAAGTTGAATTGATTATCTCTTTGTCCATCCATATAGACATTTGGGTTGCTTCCACCTTTCACCTATTTTGAATAATGCTGTTATGAACATGGGTGTGCAAATACATTTTTGAGATCCTGTTTTCAATTCTTTTGAATATACACCCAAAACATGCAATTGTTAGATCCTATGACAATTCTATTTTTAGTGTCTTGAGGAACTTCCACACTGTTTTCCATAGTGGTTGTACCACTTTACATTCCCAATAGCAGTGCACAAATGTTTCGATTTCTCTACATCCTTGCCAACACTTATTATTTATTCAGTTATTTTATAATAACCATCCAAATGGCCTCAGATACAATAGACTCTAATTCATTTATTCATACATGAAAAAATGCTGGGCCAGAAAGATTATATCTATATAGTTAGTAGCAGTGCTAGAATAAAAACACAGGTCTCTTGGTCAACAACTTGAATTCAGGCCTCCAAAAGTGGCTCACGTTGTGTTTTGTTTTGTAAATGACAGCCAACAATGCATCTAACCAGACTACACTTGTCCATTAACTTGCTCTATCTGCACACACAGACATACTTTGAGACCATGGTTCTGACCCCATAAAGAATATCTAGCCTAAAGATGGAAACAGGAGCACATGAAAAAAACTCAAGAGGAGCTACAATTTAAACACAAACAAATTAATAATGTTCATAATGCATATAAATGCTGAACCTATGGAGTAATGAGGGTAGAAAGCAATCAACAAAATCTTCTAGCAATTCTATATAGCAGCTAAAAACTGATAACAGAGTCTACAATGTAGAAAAATATATAGTAATATTGGATAATAAATTGTGAAAAATCAAGTTACCAGAAATATGGGTACTGTAAAAAATTCACATTGTTATTGTTGTTCTTGCTAATGTTTATCTACAGGAAATGATACTGTATAAATACTGAAATGTTATCTTCAGCTTTTGAGATTTATTTTTTCAGCAAATATTATTTGAATACCTGTCGCAAGTGAGGGCATGAAGATATACCCCAGAAAAACTTAAATAAGGCCTCTGCTCTCTTGGAATTTCTTTTCCAATGGGAGATAACTTTAAAAGAAACAAATGATGAGATCGTGATGAGTAGGAAGTCTCAAATTGGTCACCAGTGAGCCAAATATGTCTAGCAGATGGTCAATTTTATTTGGCTTGCAAGGCATTTGTTTTTTTGTTTGTTAGTTTGTTTTATTCTTATTTTTGTTTTGTTTTGTTTTTAGTGTAAACTAGATGGCATTTAAAAGATGAAAATTTTTTTGTAAAATTAAAATCCAAATTTCTGGATTTTCCTGAGACATTGAGAGATTTAGAGAAACTTCAGATAGGATTGTCAAATAGGATAGTTGGAAAAGCCATGCTGATGAAATGATTTTATAACTGAAATTTGAAATACAAGAATTAATTAAGGCTATGCAGTTCTGGGAAAAGAACATTCAGGGAGGAAGGAACACGAAGTCCCAAATTCTGGAAAATGGCAAAAACTAAGACAAGGTGAGTCAATGAGGTAGCACGTTACGTCCCAAGACTTGACAAGAAGTTCAATTTCAGTATAAGAGTTAAAGATGTTAAGCCAGAGAGAGACATGGAGTGATTTCTACCTTTTTGTCCTGTTTTTCCAAATACATCAATATTCCAAATGCATCAATATAAAGCTACATATCACCTTTATTTTAAGATAAGAAGTATTTTAAAAATACAAAGAAAAATGCTTTTTTTGATGGGATGTATTTTAAATAAGATTTAGAATGGGGGAGTGGGAAGTAAATCATTGAAAAGTAAAATTACTACTATCCTTATTGAATGTCATTATGGTCCTAACTTGAAAATCATTTTCCAGCTATAGACTTGCCCTTTGTAGTAGAAATGAGGAAAGTAAAACCAAGCACTACCCTCAGTCACAAAATGTGAACGCAATAGATAATTCATTGGAGCCATAAACTTTTGATTTAGGAAAATATTGTGTTTTCTGCTCACCAAGGAAGGAAATTTTTTGAGTCAGGGGAAATAAAGAAAACAAAGGAGGGAGAAACATGCAATATAAGGGACAGCAATTCAAAGATCTTATGGTAATAAGCTCAACAATATTCAGATAAGATCGGTCCCTGTTCAAGCCCAAGTTGTACAATGAGTGTCCATATAACTGATGGCTGGATAAACTCAAACAAAGCCCCAAGTCTTGAATCTAAAATCTCTTTTGCTATAACAGAGCAAGAGCATATCTATGAAGCTCCAGAAGTATACTTCGCTGACTCCTAGACTTATTTATAAAGCCAGCCTCCAATCACCTCTAAAACGAATTCTGTGAAACCAAGAGAGGGACAAGGCAATGGGATTGTACAGCTCTTTCAACCTGGTATTTTCTCTCATAAGTTCATTTTTTGTTTTGTGTGTTTGATTGTTTTGCTTTTGTGTTTTCTTACAATTTAAGGAAAAAGATAATTAGATAACGTGTTAAAATGTAAAGAACAGGCAACAGAAAATTTGTAAAACATTTCTGTCATAGTAGACGCCAATACATGTACAGACCACTGAAGAGTGCCGGTGGCCTCAGTAATAAATTACTGAAATAGTTGTTCTTTGAAGGGAAGTAATAGAGTATTAAATCAATGCAAAGGTACGAAGCTGAACTATGGCTCAAGCTGAGTTTGTGAGGTTGTTTGAAATGATATTATGATATCGGATCAGTTTAAAAAAAAAAAAATATACACATATATGTAAATATATTAAGATATATATTACCATATATTCTTAAAATCATCCCTAAAGCTGACATTCAATAAAATATGAAAAGCTTATGCCTGGATAGGGAAGAAATATGACTCTCTTTTTAAAGATATGATCAGTCATTAAAGATTAATTTTTAAATCAATTATGGGAATAAATAGAACTCTTTAAGTAATCAACAATTCATGATCAAAAATTATTTTCCAGGGCCGGCCCGGTGGCTCAGGTGGTTAGAGCTCCATGCTCCTACCTCCGAAGGCTGCCGGTTTGATTCCCACATGGGCCAGTGGGCTCTCAACCACAAGGTTGCCAGTTCAACTCCTCGAGTTCTGCAAGGGATGGTGGGTTCCGCCCCCTGCAACTAAGATTGAACAGGGCACCTTGAACTGAGCTGCCGCTGAGCTCCCGGATGGCTCAGTTGGTTGGAATGCGTCCTCTCAACCACAAGGTTGCTGGTTCGACTCCCGCAAGGGATGGTGGGCTGTGCTCCCTGCAACTAGAAAACAGCAAGTGGACCTGGAGCTGAGCTGAGCCCACAACTAAGACTGAAAGGACAACAACTTGAAGCTGAATGGCACCCTCCACAACTAAGATTGAAAGGACCACAACTTGACTTGGAAAAAAGGCCTGGAAGTACACAGTTACCCAATAAAATCCTGTTCCCCTTCCCCAATATTTTATATATATATATATATATTTATATATTTGTTGTTGTTGTTGTTTTCCCACTACCTTCTTCTCTCCTTATTCAAAGAAATCACCAAGTCCTATCAAGTCTGCATTTTTAAAATGTCTGGTTCCATTACCTCTGCTTTATGTACCATACCACTGCCCCATCCATGCATAACTCATATACCTGAGATATTATACAAATCTAACAATGTTACTCATCCTTCAATTTCTATTCCTTCTAAGAAAAGATAAGAGAAAGAAAAAGAAAAAAAAAAAAATCCTTAGATTGGTATGTAGAATAAGACCTGCTATGACCTAGCTCCTGTCTGTCTCTCTCTCTCTAGTCTCATCTTTTTCCACTCTCTTGATACATCCATATTCCAGGAATATGGAATCAATTGACTTTATTGAGTACATACTATGTACTAGTCTGGGTGGTTTTTGCCCTCAAATGCATTATTATAGAGGGGGTAGGAATGACAGGAAATAAGTTATAACTTCATATTCTCAGAAGAGTCACACAGCAAAAATAAGTGATAATATAATAGATATGAAATAGTGAGGAGAAGGGTGCCTTTGAGTAGAAAGTCTCATAAGGTCTTGGAATGAGTGATATTTGAGTCAAGATAGGAAGTTTGAGAAGGATCAGCCATTTGAAGCAAGAGGATAGATATTTCACTTCGGAGAACAGAGACAGCCAAGGCTCTAAGAGAAGAAAAGAAGTGACTAGAGCAAGATGAATAAAGTGTCCTATGGGAGATGCTCTTAGATAGAGACACAGGTAGATCCAAGTCATAAAAAGACTTTTAGGCCGTGTTGAAGAATTCAGGTTTTATACTAAGTGGGGATGAATTTAAACAAGGGAGTGACATGAACTACTTCTTCCAATCTCACTGTAGCCATAGTGTGGAGAATGCAATGGCTTCATAATATAGGAACACCAGCCTCCACTGTACTTTCGTACTCATGCAATACAAAGAACATCTGCAGCCAAGAGACTTTGGTTTTAAGTCTCAAACTACTCACTTATGAAGTAGATGATTTGGAGACTGAAACCTTGGAAAAGAGAGAGAAGAATGCAAGGAGAGCAGTTCTGGCATGCCCTGTGGAAAGGGTGCTGTATGCAGGAGCTTGCTGGAATATAGCAACTATGAACAGCCTGCTCCATCTCAGCCAGGTACCAGCTCATGGTTCTGCATCTAATAAATCTCTGGTCCAGTAACTTGCTTAATGGATCTGTGTAGGAAATAACAATAGTAATAATAGGTAAATAGCAATAGCCATAATTAACTAAACGCTATCCACAAGTTGTTTGTGATAAACTCCTTATCATCTTCAATGCTCTTATCAACTTTGCAAGGTAAATTGTTTTTCCTCTTTTAGAAATGATAAACTTAGAGGGTCTGAGATGTTCAATCTCATATGGCAGTCTTGCCTGACTTTCTTTTCATTACATTGTGTCAAAGAGAAAAGGTTTTTTGGGGGTTTGGGTTGTATTTATTATTTAGAATAGAAAATAATTTAATACATTTTTTTCTCCCCCTAACCTCTACAGCACTTTAAAAAACAAGACTTCATCTATAATGTCTAAATCAGAAAAATAAACAAGTATATACAGTTATGGAAATAACTACAGAAAAAAAAGAAACTTGAAAAAGAAAAACAAACAAACAAACAAACAAAAATACTTCCCTAACATTGAAAATAAGAATGGAGTTCAAAAAGTGGTTTGGCCTAATTTGAATCTCCCTGGGTGGCAGCACTGACTGGCAAGAAAATGCCTGTTAAAAGTAGGTGAGTGTCATGCTTCCCTCCCTGAAGTTAGGCAGAGCCATGTTGGTGCGGTCACACAGAATGACTGCCAAATGGGCCTCAGGCACAACATGAAGAACAAACAAATCCCTTACTGTGTGAAGCCAACTTAGATTCTCAAATGGCTCCAAAACTGGTCATGGCATTTCTGGTCTTGAGAGCAGTCCTGACAAGGTGGGGACAAAGGCTGTGTGCCCTGATGAGAGATGCTGATGGCTTCCACCACCTTTAACTTCATTTAGCAGCTAATCAGTGTGCAGCATAATTCTAGAGCTGGAGAAAGCAGCTTTTAGATGAGGCACCAGTCCCACAAATAGTCCATTGACATTTGTAATCTATTCAATTCTATTCCTAGCTTCCACCTTTTATATTTCATTGTTGAAGAATTAGAGCAGGAGAATCAAGTATCATAGCAGATATTTCTTTTGTGGAGTGCTGATGCCTGCCCTGGGAGAGGAAAAGCAGGGATGACATTAACATATATAGAAGACCAGGGCACAGGTTATGTTTTTGACAGGGAAGTTTAAAATCCATGGAATGGGTGTGGACTTTGGAGCCAGATATAACTAGATTTTGATGTGGAGCTCCCAGCTATTCTGTGATCTTAGGCTAGTTAGTTGAGTTACACTGAATCACAACATCAATGTTTACAAAACGAGAATAACAAGCAGTTTATAAATTATATGAAAATGTGCCTAACATAGATGTTACACAATAAATATTTCTTGTTCCCTTTTTTGAATAGTTTCTTGCAGCAAAATGGGTTCAGCCACGAAAAGCTCTTATTTAAACATGGCATGTGGGAAAAAAGCACTACAGAACTATGTGCCCTTCACCAATTCATTTAACATCTCTAAGTCTTAGTTTCAATATCTTTCAGATAAAGGTATGTCCCCATAAAGCAATTATGGAACAAAAGATGAGAATAACTATGAGTCTTATAATCTTTATTCAGAAATCTTTACTCATAGAGTTTGAGAAAAAATGTTGAAAAAGCCAGGTAAGTTGATTATTATTATTATTATTATTATTACGTGGCCATATTTCTTATTGGGCCTAATAAATACCAAAAATAAACACTAAAGATAAAAGATATTTGAAAAGTAGTGTTATTCCTTTGGAAGGTGCTCCTTTCCAAAATTTAAGATGATTTTGATGTTCCCTTAGATTGCTTTTTTCTTTAGAATTGTTTTTATATTGATATATACCTATCTAGTCCTTAGCTATTAGTACTAATATGTGTTTTCTCTATGAGACATAAATGATATTCAAAGGCCAATCACTCTGTACAAATGTCACCATCCTCAAGATTGATTTAGCATTTCTTCACTTTGAACAGACTCTTGACTCATTAATACTTGGAGACACCAAGCACATCAGATATACTAACGCAATACATACAAAATCAATAAATGGTCGTCTTGTGAGTCTCATTACGTCTATTTTATTGATTGAGTTTTTATTATATCTGTAATTACAGTTCAAAAATGCAATTTGATGATCTTATAAAAAGTATTAACTCTTAAATCTCTTAACCATAGGGCCTCAACTCTTTTTTCTGTTATTCTATAGCTTACTCTGTTCCACACCCAAACAAAGTAAGAGCCTCAATAAGACAGCTCTTTCTGAGTTGCAGTGGCTATTGATGGAATAGTCAGATAGGTCCACTTATATACACAGAGAAATAATGGGAAGGTCTCCTTTAACTCAAATATTTATGGAGATAATCAAAGAATTTGTGGAGATTGATTCAACCCACACTCTCTAATGAGATTTGGACTCATATACAATAAACCCTAGACAGTGGGTGGTAATTTCTGATGTTCTTTAGTTTCTTCTCAACAACAAATCAGTGATATTTATCAGTGTCATGACTAGGTGAATGATTGTGGTTCAATTTCACTCCTTTTCTGGTTCACCCGCTTCCTATTTCTCCTACAAAAAAAAAAAAAAAAAGACTATCAAGAATATTTTTTCAGTCTTCCAATGTTCTTATTTATCACTTCATAGGATGAATTGAATTCACTTAAAAATACCTCAGGGTAGGACATATATGTGATAGATACTTTAAAGATTGTCAGTTGCCCTACTTATAAATTCACTCCAAGGGTCAGTAAATATCTAATTAGAAATAACACTCCCAAATGCCATTTTTGTTGATCAAACATGATTGAATATTATCAGTTTCCTATGTTTCCAATTAATATAATAACTTCAGCAATTAATAAGTTTGATCAATGTAGAGGCCTAGCTATTTAGCTTAATTCATTTTTGAAGATAGGTTTTTATTTGTAAAATTAGTGACATGAAATGTATTTTAATGAATTTTGGCAATCGCCATTCTGTGATAAAATTAATGTTATTCAGATATGTGGATTGGCTTAATTATTTCAGAGACAACCTCTACTTTATTATGAACAGGGTATAAAAGTCTAGCAAGCTCTTTACAGCATACCCATAGGGATAGTGATTGAGACTTTATGCCTTAGTAGTCTTATGTCCAGCCATTAGTCTCTAGAATATTGTCATATTTACACGTGTCTCTCACATGCAAAGCATGTTGGTAGGAACTACAAATATGGAAGACTGAGGATTCATGCATCTTACAGACTTAAGTTGTTTAAATGTTCTATGCCTGCTTGTTAACAAATTATTGTTTACTCTATGTCTACGTAGGTAGTAGGCTCTGCTCTGACACTGGCTGTCATTGTTGCTTGGATGGGAAGTATAGGAAGTGGCAGCTATATAACTATCTAAAATAGCCTAATAGTTGTGTATAACTAAGTTTTCTTGGGTCACTTTGAGACATATCTTAATCTTCTAAATGTGTCCTTGATCAAAGTACAGGCTTTGTGAGGTAATTACTCATTGGTCTCTGTGGGAGACTTTCCTTCCTCCCATATGCCCTGCACTGTGCTGAGTGGCTCGGCGATGCCATGGTTCATTGACTCTAGACCAAGTGCTCTGTGTTAAAATCGTGTGGTTTGTGTCAGCTCTCACTGGGATCAGCATGCTCTTTGTGAGAGGATTTAAAATGTGAATCCTTTTCAGCTGGAAGAATCATTTCTTAGACAGGGCTAGAACTTCACACAGACATCTTCCTATCAGTTTGAACAGTGTGATAGGATGGTGGCACTCGGTGTTGACACTATTATACCCCCTGCCCCAAAGTATGGGACATTACTGCTTTATGGTTTCATGCCCAGTGTCTTGGAGAAAAGGCAGTATGGATATCTATTCTTTAAACTCTATTTTATAAACTATGTGAAAATATGCACCACATACTGATGTTATATAAATGTAATATATTACCACATATTCATTTCGGAATACGCATGTCAGAGTTCAGTTTTCCTAGACATCAGATTCTGAGACACTGACGTTTGTATCAAGTTTGGTCATTGACTGTGAGCTGCTCTCATAAAAGGGGCATAATATTAAGCAAGGCACGCTCTTTCTGCTAAGGACAATTCCTGGAGAAGGACCTGACAGTGAGCTCTCAGCAGCTAACACTCTCGGTAACTTGAAGAATAAGTACCTCAGTTCTGAAGGAGGGTCACATGGGTGCAAATAGCATCACCTTCAATTCAGTCCCTGGTTTGAACTATTCCCAATGAGTATCAGGTCCCTTTCTTTTTCTGAGAGTGTCCCCCCATCTGATCTTGACTCAATCTCAATTTTGCCCTTGATTTCTCCAGTACTAGCTTAATTATCTGAACTCCCCTGTAGCCCTCCTCATAAATATCATGAACTGTAAGGAGACAATATTCATTAAGAGAATAGGAAAGTCTCCCTTTCCTGTTCAACATCAATCCAAACTGTTTGCAGAACTAATTAATAAGGGTAATATAGAGACAAACCACTGCTGATAAGAAAGATGGAATGTGCTTGTTTGTTTGTTTATAGTAATCTCTTGATCTCTGCCTCCTCCTATGTGAAAATGGAAACAAAGAAAAGACAGAAGAAAGAGAATTCCAACATGGAGCCAGGTGCCCCATGGGGTAGAAGAGGCTAAAAAAGAGAGGACAGTGTAAGAAAATATTTTACATGATTTAGTAAACTGAAAAATGACTTAATGACTAAGAAGAAGTGGTCAAAAAAGAATTAACAATGAGGAGATTAGAATTGTCCCAACATGAAGAAAGGAAACTATGGTAGGGAAAAAGGAGTTCAAGAAAATGTTAAATTATTTTGAAAGGATATTTCTTGGAAACCAGACAGAGAGAGAGAAAGAAGGAACTGGACCCATCAAAGGGCAGGTGGGGTGATTTCTGTTACACTTGGTACTCATAAGTGTTCTCAGATAGTGTTAACCTAGGAGATTGTCCTCAGTGCTCTTTGGGTTTATGTGACTCCACATTAAAGCAAATCACGGTCGTGGACAGCAAGAGAGTGATTAAGTACACAACTAATGCTTACAGCAAAAGTGTAATACTTTTAAAAAGCACACTTTTTTTTTTTCAAAATTTCTAGATAACGTTTCTAATTTTGACCTTTTACTTAAATCACATGCAGGGGTATCTTACTAATTCTCAACTCATCAGTTATCCTTTCCTTCAAATTGTTATTGAAATGCAACTTCCACCATGAAGTCTTCCCTCATAAGAATTTTCATTTGCAGTTCTGTCTAATCTGAACATGCAAATTTCGTGACACTCTTACTTATCCCAGCCCTGATTTCATGTACACTGACTATGTGGCCTGTTATTGAATTTTGCAGTCATGCGTGTGTAGAAATCTATTCTCTAGTTCTTCTTATCCAACTCAACAATTCCCGAGCTTTGCAGGCAGCTTTGATGTCAATGTGCTATTGCAGAATAAGAAAATGGTAATAATGACATGATTTGTCACTCAAAATGACATCTATTTTAAGGGTCGTTATGGCCATATTTTACAGAAAAGATTACACACTTCACAAAAGTCAGAAATCCCTGAAAGGGACCATTAGTAATCCCTCAGACTTCTTCGTTGTTGAATTCATTCATATCTATATTTGTATCTACCAATATTAATATCTATATCTATCTCTAGTCTATAATATGCACATTTCTATCCAGAGATACAGAAAAAAGATAGAAGAGGATCAGGGGCTACCCATCATCTTTAAACGTAAAAGAGCAATGATCTTTACAGACTGTCTCAACGCAAAAGAAATTCCCCGTAGAGAGGTCTATAAACAGAATGACAGTACAGTCACGATATTTTATTCAGTGATATCAGTGTTTACTTTTAAACAAAAAGGAAAGCTCTCAAGACCCATTAGTTTTCTCTTAAACACAGACAAACTTCACCCATCCCTTTGGATGCTGTGATAATATTTATAATACTCTAGATCATTTCAAAAAGAATAAAATATAATGAAGGGTTGTTCTTACAAACACAGATTTTACAGAATCCTTTCGACAGGTAGCTTTGGATAGTCTTCTCTCAGGGGAGGTGAATTTAAGTGGAGCTGTACTTGAGTTCAGTTTGTATTCCCCTCTCAATTACCATCAATGCAGCTGAATCAGGAGCTACACCAAAATTCCTGAGATAGCTTTTTAAAAATCTGAAATAAAAAAGAAAGTGTTATTGCAGATGGAGGTGAAAGAAATGTTGATACAAGAGGGACAAAATCCCTGGCGGGAGGGAGCTGAGGGCATGAAATAATGAAACAAATACTTGAAACACCCAAAGCAGAAAATGAGCACTGTCATCCTTATGTTTTCTTTTAATTGTTTAGGTGTGCCAATATTTGATCTGCTTTTTCTTGACTTAGATAATAATTTTTTAACAGATAAACAATCCGGATGATTATCATAATATGGGAAAGGAACAGCCAGTTAGTGTAATATGTTTGGGAGTTGCTCCTTCTTGCGTGATTAGAAAACTCCCACCTCGTAGCCCAGGCAGCATGCAGGGAAGAGTCCTTGTCATGGCTTATTGCTTAAGCATGCTTCTGGCTACTACTGTATAAGCACTTAATGGCTCAAAACAATAAGATATGTTTGCAAGACACAGACATTATTTAGCAGTGCTTCTCTACTACCACTAGATAGATCATTGCTCAGGCTTCGAGTTTTTAACAAGTAAGAGGCATTTTCACTAGTTAAATTGTGAAAGTAAGTTTCAGAGCTTGTTGCTGAATTTAAGCAATTGCAGGAAAACAGCTCACTTGAAGATAATATGCAATCTGACACTTATAAAATGCTACTGAAATTTAATGGGCAAAATGGAGTAATTAGAAGTGGAGCTATTTATCTCTTATTTACCTATGTAACTTAATCGAGGCCCGCAATTCCAGCCGTACACAATATTCAACTATTTTCGGAAAGCTGTAAGTGCTATTGTGAGGGCGTTTTGAGAGAGAACTAAGAACACCCATGGGGGCGTTATTAAAGTTGCCCAGAACGTGCATCGTGATGCATTATTTTTAGCATGACAGCTCTGCTCTGGCTCACTCACGCATGTCTGTACTACAACAGACTTCCCTCTGTTAACCCAGGGTACCACTGAGTAGATCATTGTGTCTACACAGCAAGGACCGGAGTCTGTTAGATAATAAAACCAGGTTTGTCTGATTACAGAAAGATTGTTGAGAATACCCTAACGAGCATATAAAAACAATAAGGGACTTGATCCACATTTTATAAACTAACTAAACAAATAGGTGTCATATTTGTGCTAGTAATTGAAAAAATTGCATTTTGATTCTCAATTATTCTATTACAATATAGATGTGACCATTTTACCTGAGTCCTTAGTGGGTAGTACACTAAATACTGTGGATACAGAGAAGGAACAGATCAGAATTCCAAGAATTATGTTAACATACAGAGATGCACAAAATTTGTAAAGTTAAGAATTGGATGGAGTTAAGATTTTAGTGGATTTAGGATTTTGGTGTGAGCCACATCTAAGGTGGAGACCTTTTTCTGGCAGTTATTAGTTCTGTAACCTTAGCAAGACTACTTCATCACCATAAACCTCAGTTTCTTGGTCTGTAAAATGGACTTCATACTAAAATCAGTCTCACAGGCTGATTTTGAGATTTAAGTGAGAAAATTATGTCACTCATTTAACATAACACCTTGCTGATAAGTTCTCAATTAATGTTAGCTAAAATATATTTTAACTAATGAGTTAGAAAAAATATATACTTTGGGTTTGAACTTCCAAATATGCAGTAATCATAAAGGTCCTAGTGAAAGTGAGAGATAAGGAGAGAAGTGATGCCTAGTGTGTGTTCCTCTACAACCTGGCCCCTTTAAGTTCCACTTCATAGGGCTGTTCAAGAACATAATAACGGGCCACAACCAAAACCACTCTTCAATAACATGAAGGTGAGCTTCACGCAGAAGGTGGGCAGTAGGACTACAAAGTGCAGTGAAGCACAATGGGAGAAAACATAAAATAGCTGTTGGTCACTGGGAAGAAGTAGCAGCAAACAGGCAGTGCTGGCAGGGACCAGTCAGAGAACAGGTTGCTCAGAGGAATGGAAACAACTGAGCTTCCCATGAGGCAAATGCGCAAAACAGCAAACAGTGAGTGGCTGGGCAAGTCAACCAAATGATCTCCCCTTGTAATCTGGCCTGGGGTAGTGCACAGGCCAGCTGGTCTTCTTTCTCTCCATGGTTGGCATATAGGTCCAGACAACAACTTCTAGAGACAGCCTGGGAAAGTGAAAAGAGCAGAGGCTGTGTGTTTTCCTCCTAGCTCTATCACCTACCTCCTCGGAGAACGTGGTCAAGTCACCTGTCCTCTGTATATGTCGTTCAGTACCACAGTCTATAGAATGAGATGATGTTGTCACCCCAGCCAGCAATCAATACATGTTAGCGTCCTTCTCTGATTTCCTTCTCACACCACAGAATCAAACATTAACTTATTTATTTATATGCTTTTTGTTTTTATTTTAGTACTGGATCCAGTGCTTAATACACCTGGAAATTACTAAAGTAAATCCATTGCTTCTTTGCCATGGGGACCCAGCCGATTTCCCTTTTCTGTAACAATGGGGAAATCATCAACACTGATCATCCCTCCTCAATCACTTCAACTGCAGCAAAAATCTTTCCCATTCTTTATCTCGGGATTACTTTTGCTCTGGGAAGCTCTCTAGAGCTTCAAAATTCTTGGTGCATTTGAAGAATTTTGCTTTCAATCCAGATCCATGATGCAGATATATATATATATATATTTAAATCCCTGGTAACCAAACTTGAAGTCTTTTAAAACCTCAAGGAAAGCCTGCTGTTATTTGGTTTTGCCCTTATCCAAATCTGCATGTACTTCCTGACCACAAATTAGGTCAGGGATAAGTTTGGAGCTGCCAATCAGCCTTGGATTCATCAAGCACTTTAAACTGCTGGTGCTGCAGTGCAATCGCCAGTGTGTGCCACAGATAATGGTATCATTTGCATAGTTACAATCAGTTAGTGATAAAATGCCTGAGAGGCAGAGGGGATGCGTGGCAAATGCAAAGTCACTTTCAGATTTGCATTCATTTCGGTTTCAAATGGGGAAGAGAGGACCTGACTAAAAGGGGCATCGCCTCCTGTTCAGCTTGATTCTGCAGAGCCTGTGCCTATGGAGCGTTTCAACTCTTTGAAAGTGCTTTGTGATCTTCCTATGAGCTATTCTGTTCAACAATGTATGACATACCTAGTAGGCATTATTATCCATAATTTAGCTAAAGGGAAGTGAATCAAAAACCAGTTGAATGACTTGTTCAACACGGCAGGAAGTCCCAGCACAGGCAGAGGAAGAACCCACAGCTTTGTACCGGTTCCCCATCTGTTGCTAAGCCCTATTAGCCACATTTCCTACCTGTACCCAATAATTAGCCAAACTCAGGGCGGCCAAATAAGGACATTGTGTTGATTTTTTTCAGCATTTCCTCTCTTTTGAACTTACTCATTTGACTTGCAAACCAGTGTGAAAACATCCCACCTCCCCCCAGAAATAGGAACAATAAAAAGAAGAGGAGCTGGAGTTCATTTATTCTGAGGATGGGGAGCACAGGAGTTAATGTTTCTAAATGCTGTGGCTGGTGCTGTGAGCGAGGCCCATAAACCTGGAAAGACTTGTGCTCTACTTAAATGACAAGTACCAGGATCTGATTGATATTCTCTGTAAAGTTTTCCCCAGTTACACAGTTTTTCCTTGGCACCTATGATTTATAGAATATCCTTGTATTAATTAGCCATATGCTAGTATTTGAGAAAGAGCAGTAATAAGACAATTCTGTAGCATTTTGTTACACTATACCTACAATTTATTGAAAAGACATGATTTTAGAAACTGGGAGAAAAGGTTAAACGCCTTCGTCAAGTACCATAGTGGAAAACTCTGTCACGAATAGCTAGTGATACACTAAACAGAAACACACACACACACACACAAAGTAAGTAACATCTTTAGTAGGAAAACAACAACAACAACAGCAGTTAAAAACCACAGCAATCCCTGACTCAGCAAACAAAAGCAGTTGACAAATGCACCTGCTACCCTTTCTAGAGCTGATGTAGCCTTTTCAGGGTGGCCTTATCAAGTTAAGACCTTGTTGGAGAGTAATGAACATGAGGAAAGATGCTGCTGCTCAATTGCTCATCATTAGAGCTCTGAACAGGGCTTGAGGGGGAGCAGGGACTGGGATAAATCAGTGCTTTGAACCTCCAGATAATTGGTGCTCAAATCTCAGAACCTGGATATTATTCTAGGCTAAAGTATTGGAGACATGGCTAGATTGCTATATGCACTAATCTGTTGAAGACAAAATGGTGCAGGCTTTCCTCCTTGCAAAGGGAGTTAACAGACTTGGACTACTTATCAGCCGAACTAGTGTGTCGGTCTGAGCAGGCCCTCAGCACCTCAGTTTCTCCCACATGGAATAAGAATGACAGTCATCTCTGGAGAGGGTGAGAACATACAAGAGGGGAGTTTACTTTTAATTTAAGTGCCACATAAATGTAAAAGCAAACCTACATTTTTTTTGCAGAAATTCAGTAAT
The DNA here is from genome assembly GCF_036562045.2 of Rhinolophus sinicus. Classification (NCBI taxonomy): domain Eukaryota; kingdom Metazoa; phylum Chordata; class Mammalia; order Chiroptera; family Rhinolophidae; genus Rhinolophus; species Rhinolophus sinicus. The sequence continues at coordinate 124,848,128 of NC_133755.1, read as the reverse complement.
GTGAATGAAACTTTAGTTCAATATCTACTCATATGTAAACTCTCGGCACTTTACAAAAGATATCTCAACATCACAAGAACGCTTCGGAACAGGTGTATCAGAATGACCTGTATAGGTAGGTAAAGACGGGAGCAGACAGGTCTCTAACACTGGGGCCCGATGACATTGCTTTAAAGGCCCCATTTGAAGTCTTTGGACAATGGATAGGAAATCATAAAATGAGCTTCTCTTTCTGTTATCTGCAATTTCTTAGTCTCGCTCAGCCCTCAGTCAATTTTTACTAATGCAGCGACCTCCAGGGATACTGGGTCTTCCTCACATTTGCTGATTTTTCTGTCAGACCCAAGCATTTGGGGGCATCCTGAGCCATCCCTCTACAGGTTGACAGATACCTTGCTATAAATAGAAAGGTATTTCTCCTCCATCTCTTCTCCATTTAGTACGGATTCCTTCTTTAACGCCCACTGTAGTCCTAAAGAAGGAATACTTCCAAAAGCCTGGAGCTATGGGTTTGATGTGCATTTGTTATTCATACAGACAGGTCCTGGATATTTTACTATTTTAGGCTGATTCACTTAATGATTTGTGGTGGCCATAGAAGTATAGGATCAGTTTCCCCCTCCCCGCCCCCCAGCATTTCGGAGATGATACAAAACACTAGTGGGGCAAGGATTACTCTGTCTGGCTTAGTAAGGGGTCTGCTGATGAGGAACAGTCCAAGGGGCTAAAATCATTGTCTAGACTGTGAGCAGGGCTGTAGGATTATACGAGAGTGATCATTTTAGGTGTTTAAAAGGAAGTCTTCAATTTTCTTTATCCCCATCTTGTATATATTCATCCTGTTTAAGATGGGACAATTATTTTCTACTAAATCGATCCAGGATATATACATATATGCAATATATTGTATTTCCCAAAATATCAAATCTGGGCTGCACCATAATAAGGTGATTAAGAGTGTAGGTTCTGGAGTCAGTTGCCAATGTCCTTAGCAGTGAGGTTAGGGGAAATTTCCTTCATTTTTAAGTCTTTGGCTTCCTTCTGTGTGAAACAAAATAAAAATAGAACCTACACTATAGGGTTGTTTTGAGGATTAAGTATGATAATGAATATAAAGTATAGCTCCCACAACTTACTAAACCCTTAATAATTGTTTTTACAAATACATCTGTACATATGCATACAAAGGGCATACACAAGGCAAGCAATGAGGTAGGATAAATGCTTCCTATAATAAATTTACTCCATTTCAGTAGATGTTACTGTTCTCATCTTATCCATGAGGGAAAAGCATAGATAGATTAAACTGGCTTCCCCAAGCTCTCACAACTGGTTATTGATCAAGTTGGAATCAATTCAAGATTCTGATCCCAGCTTGTCTCTACACGTAGGCTCTTTAAATTCCTTGCTCTGTCTCTAACAGTATAGCCCTGTCTGCTATGATAGTTAGCATAAAAATTTACATTAAAAAAAGTGAAAAAAACGCTTCATGAAAACGGCTTTCAACTTCATCCCACTTCCTCTTTCCGCAGTTACTCATAACCATTCATCATCTAATTATCCTGGATATCAGATACTCGTAGAGAAGGCTAGTTCCTTCTAACTGATTTTTCCTACAGGAAAGTTACCATTCCCACAGTTCTAGGTAGATAATGTTTGCAGGGAATGTCCCACCCAATGGAAATTGATAATAAAACAAAAACAAAACAAAAATAAAGAAATAAATAAAAAACAGATTCTTGAAGACCCACATGTATAATATCCAAAATAATTAGTCAGTAATAGCATAAGAGGCAAGGAGAAACTTGGCTATGAGAAGGTAATATTTGATTTTAGCTGAGGAACTCTTCTGTTAGGTTAGTGCAAAAGTAATTGTGTTTAAAAGGTTTAAAATAATTGCAAAAACCGTAATTACTTTTGCACCAACCTTATAAGATGCTCATATCTCTCCCTTTTCAGGAATCTGCCTGTTCCACACCATGCTTCCCTTTTCATGGTTGTTTTATTTTGTTTTCCCATTGAATATTATAATCATATACCAAGAAATCAGTGACCCCATGACTGCTCTTTTAAAATATAGACTAGATAAGCAATTCTGTTTCTTTTTAACCAATGAGCATGTATAATTCTGATTTGTCCTCATAAAATTCTGTTATTAATGAAAATATATTCCATTGCATAAATGAAAATCAGCACTAAACAATTTTCAAAACATCATTTTTATAAGAAAAAATACAATATTTGATAAATATTATAATTTAATAAGAAATATAGTTCACATAAAACTAGTAATTAATAATAAGGCCTTTAAAAAAATATCATAGAGCCTTCCAAATCTGATTCTGAGTGAACAAGTTAATGCAGCAACAGACATTCCATGTTCTCATGGATGAGGTGCACTATACATCATAGTTATGTTTTCAAGTCTCAGTTCTACCACTTGCTATATGAGCTTGGGTAAGTTTATAAATCCCTATGCCTCATCGTCTCAGTTGAATACAAACTAATGATAATTTCTGCTTTCTGGAGTTCAAGTAAGGATCAAATGAGTTAGTTCATGCAACATGCTTAAAAAACATTTGTCACAGTAAATGTTTGATAAAGCTTGTGTTGTTATTACTAACATTACTACAATTAAGCACATGATAGGCAACTCATCTCAGAGTAACAAAATCTGTGCAAATAAAAGATAATTTTTAGTAGTGTTTTGTGTAACAACATTTTCAGAATAGGTACCATAAAATGCTGTTTGTAAGCTACCGTGACTTTCAATGTATGCTATAATGAAAATTCTTGTTTGCAAAGAACAGAAACCTAGTCAATACAGCTTCAATAAAATAGATTATTGTAATGCTAACAGGTATATAAGCTCAAGAAACATAATTCATCTGGACATAAGGCTTACCAAATAACAATCTTTTAAACCCAACAGTCCATGTCATTTTGGTTTCTCCCTGTTTCTGCTTCATTCTCATAGATCGCCCAAGCAGCTTCCAGAACCTACCTTTTCTTGCAGATAGTCCTAAATTCCCACTACCTTTGATTCTTACTGGGAATTTCAAATCCAAATACCACCATACATCTCAATATTTATATTATCAAGAGATATTCTGGTTGGTTTTGTTTTTTTCAATGGATTGAGGTCCATCTAGGTCTATTCAGCCACTGCCTAGGTAAAAGCATGGATATAAGAATGATGCCTCCAGAGGCTGTGGGAAAACTAAGTAACAGAACTTTTAAAGTAGAAATGAACAACAACAAAAAACTTTTTAAACTTGAACATTTTTTTTAAAAAAGTCTTATTTACATGTAGCTATGTTCAATGTATATTGGCTATTTTTATATAAATCTTATTTATGCTTATTTTAAGTTTCAAAAGAATGTGCAATAGTTCTTGTTTTCCCATTTTATATGGATCTATATCATTCTTATTGACTTACTTAATGAAATGTTGGCTTCTCAGTGTCATTAGCATTGATCTTGATGAGGATGAAAGTGACTGTTAACTCTCAAAATTATCTGTAAATATTTAGTCATTCCCATTGATACTATGAGAAAGAGATAGGTGTTCATTCCCTTTCTTACAATAATAGCAATTGACTGTAAATGGAAGAAATCTGTATCCTCATGGTAACAAAAACAAAATAAAACAAACAAAAAACTCTGGATCTATATGAGACTTCCTAGATTTCAATAAAAGAATAAGGGCATGAGAATCTAAAAATAAAGCTTTGTCTTCAGGTATTATTTTACCCCACTGCTAACAATAAACATGTAAGAGTATTTGTGAGAAACTGTGGACAATATTATAGCTGCTTGCCAATATTTCCAGGACTCCTTTTCTTCTGGGCACACAGTAGGATTGCCCTTTCCCGTATAACCAGGAATGATCATGAGACCGTCTTTCATTACTTAAATGTTAGGAAAGTGAAATATTTCAATCTGAAGTATTTAATTATCAGTGTTAAATCTCTAGCACTCTCTTGCCTTTCAAGGTTGATTGTAGAAGAGGCCTCATATTAAAATTTGAATGAGCCCAAATCTATAGCTCTTTCTTGCCTTTTTGAGGTTGATTGTAGAAGAGACCTCATTAAAATTTGAAGGAGCCCAACTCACCTATTAAAGGTGGCTGCCCTGGACTCATAGATGGCTTTGAGTAATTGAAAACTATGCTTCATTTTGTTAAGCCATTGAGATTTGGGGGGGTTGTTTGTTACCACCACTTAACCAAACTCATCCTGACTTTATTGGCATAACTGTAAAACGTTGATGTTCATTCTCACTTTTACTAAAAGCAAAGGTTTAAAAAAAATACCCAAACACTTTCTCTGTATCAAAATGTGGCAAATGTCCATATAAGTGATTAGAGATGAGAGACAAGAATTAATGTCATAATATTTAGCCAATAATTTTACCCTCTCTCTAAATTAAGCTTTATTCAAGGTCAAGGGTTGGTAGAATGGACAATTACTGTTAAACTTTCTCAGCCCCAAATCTCTAATAGTTCCTAGTACACAAAAGAAAATAGTTGAAAAGAAACTCAGTGGTATAAAATCATTCAATATTATGCTTAAATATTCTTTAAAGGATATGTGGGTAAAGGAGAGTTGAAAGGAAATATATAAATGTGAAAAAATTCTATTAGTGTAGAAGAAAACTGAGTTATTTTTGTCATTATTCCAGTTAATATATTTTTATAGCTTGGTCACATTGCCTTTTTTTTTTTTTTTCTTTTCTTTCTTTTTTGGCTTAAAACAACACACATCTAATAGCTCAATTTCTGTGGGTCAAGAATCTGGGCCCAGCTTAACTGGAGCTTCCATTTCAGGGTCTCACAAAGGTTCAATCACAATGTCAGCCAAGAATATGCTTCCATCTGAGGCTTGACTGGAGAAGAGTCTGCTTCTAAGCTAGTATAGTTGTTGGCAGCATTCAATTACTTATGAGCTGTTGGACTGAGAGCCTCACCTTCTTGCCAACTGTTGGCCAAAGGCCAACCTCAGTTCTTTGAGTTCTCCCTCAATTCTTCCTTGGATATATCTCGTTAATTCCTAGAAATCCGATTTCCAACTGCTCTGTGCCCAAGGAGGCTGACTTCCATGGAGTATATTAATTGGGTTCCTTTGCCTTCCAACTTCTGGTTGGGTTTGACCAATGGCAGGCAGTAACAGAAAATGCAGACAAGGAAGAGATTGAGTCTGTGTGTTTACGACCTTGGCTCCTTCCCTGCCAGGCCTTGAGTTGGCAAAGATCACAGCATTTTTTATTATACTGCCTTCAGCTCTAGTTACTGTCTCTGGATCCTGGTAACTGCTTCCTCCCCTTGCCATTCAGACAAATGGTAGTAATAGCATCCCCAGTTTATTGGTTCTGGGAGGCTTCGCTATCCCTGTCAGTTTCCCTTAATCTGTTCACAATTTGGAAGATAATCCCTTTATTAAACGTTCCCGATTTCCTTCACCTGACTGTGCCATTAGTTAGTCCAGGACCCTGATATAACGTTCTTTGAGAAAAATAGCCTAGCCTTAACCTATTACTCAGTAGTATCAATCTTTCTTCTTCCTACCAAGGTTTTACTCCATTTTATTTTTTACTGTGGTAAAATCATATACATAAAATTTATTATCCTAACCACTTTTAAGTGTAAACTTCAATGGTATTAACTACTTTCACGTTGTTTTGAAACTATCACTCCCATCTATCTCCAGAAGTCTTTCATGTTGCAAAAGTGAAACTCTATGCCTATTAAACAATAACTCCCCATTCCCTCTTCCCTCAGCCCCTGACAACCATTCTACTTTCTTTCTCTACGATTTTGATGATCCTAAATACCTCATATAAATGGACTCATATAGCATTTCTCTTTTGTGCCTTTACTTACTATAATGTCCTCAAGTACTGTCCATGTTTTACCATATAGCCTTCCTTTTTAAGGCTGAGTAATGTTCAATTGCATGTACATACAATATTTTGTTTTTCCACTCATTCATCTATAAACAACTTGAACTGCTTCCATGTTTTAATTATTGTGAATAATGCTGCTATAAGCATGAATGTACAAATAGCTCTTTCAGACCTTGCTTTCAATTCCTTTGAGTATATACCCAGCAGTGGAATTGCTGGATTATATGCTAACCTTATTTTTAATTTTTTGAGGTACCACCATACTGTTTTCCTCAGTTGATGTACCATTTTACATCTGCATCAATAGTACACAGGGTTCCAATTTCCCACATCTTCGCCAACATTTGTTTTTGGTCTTATACGTCTATCTAGATTTTTTTTTTTTTTTTCACAATTCAGTCTTTTAGGTTTGGTGTTTCTGGAATTTTTTTTTCACATTTCATCTAGGTTATTCAATTTGTTGTACAAATGCTCATTGTACTCTCTTATAATACTTTGATTTCTATAGAATAGGTAATGATGTCCCACTTTCATTTCTTAGTAATTTGAGTCTACTCTCTCTTTTTCTTAGTCCACCTAGTTAAATATTTGTCAATTTGTTTTTTTGTTTTGTTTTATTTTTTTGAACACACCAGATTTTGGTTTTATTTGTTTTCCTTTATTATTTTTTTCTTTTTAAATTTTATTTATCTCTGTTCTAGTCCTTATTATTACCTTTCTTGTACTAGCTTTGGGTTTAATTTGTTCTTTTTTTTCTATGTTTTGATGTTGTAAATTTAGGTTGTTAAGAGATTATTTTTGTTTTTTTAATATAAGCAGCTGTAGCAATATTTTTTTTGCCTTCATACTGCTTTCACTGTGTCCATAAGTTAGGGTATGTCCTATTTTTGTTTTCATTCATTAATATTTTCTAATTTTCCTTGTGATTTTTCTTTAATCCATTGGTTACTTAAAAGTGTTGCTTAATTTTCACAAATTTGTAAATTTTCCAGTTTTCCTTCTGTTATTGATTTCTAACTTTATCTCATGTAGTCAGAGCAGATACTGTGTATGATATCTACATTTATAATTTGTTGAGATTTGTGGCTTAACATATGGTCTATCCTATGTCTCATGTGTACTTGAAAAGAGGATATATGCTGATATTGTTGGATAGAGTGTTCTGTACATGTTCATTAGATTTAGTTGGATGTATCGTGTTTTTCAAGTCCTCAATGTTCTTACTTATCTTTTGTCAGGTTGTTCTATCCATTATCGAAAGTAGGGTATTAAAGTCACCAATAATTATTGTAGAACTATTTCTGTCTTCAATTCTATCAATTTTCACTTCATACGAGGTCTGACAATAAAATCCGAGAACTTGTTGCAATGATGTTGCTAACCTTTCTTGATATCTGAGGGGTCATTCATTATGAATTTGTACCAACTGGACAAACAGTTAACCAAGCTTACTACCTGGAAGTGCTGAAAAGGCTGCATGAAAAAGCTGGACAACTTGAACTTTTCACCAACAATTCATGGCTGTTGCATCACAACAATGCACCAGCTTACATGGCACTGTATGTGAGGAAGGTATTAGCCGGTAAACAAATAACTGTATCAGAACACCCTTCCTCCTGATCTGGCCCCCAACAACTTCTTTCTTTACCTGAAGATAAAGGAAATATTGAGAGGAATATATTTTCATACCATTCAGGACATCAAGGGTAATACGACAACTCTGATGGCTGTTCCAGAAAAAGTTCCAAAATTGCTTTGAAGTGTGGACTAGGTGCTGGCTTAGACGCATAGCTTCCCAAGGGAAGTACTTTGAAGGTGAGAGTAGTGATATTTAGCAATGACCTATGTAGTACTTTTTCTAGGGTGAGTTTGAGAACTTAATTGTCCAACCTCGTATATTTTAATGTTCAGTTATTAAGTGCATTAATGTTTATAATTGTTTTATCTTTATTAAAACTTTTATTAATAAATAATGTCTTTTACTTTTTCTTGTAATCTTTTTTTTTTAATTTGAAGTCTGTTTTGTCTGATATTAGTATGAATACCCCTGCTGTCTTTTGTTTAACATGTAGTAACTTTTTCTATTATTTCACTTTTAACTTATTTATGTCCTTGGATCTAAAGTGAGTCTCTTGTAGACAGCATATACTTACACAATGTTTTCTTTATTCTTCCAATCTATGTCTTTTCATTGAAAAATTAATCCATTTACATTTAAAATAATTACTGATAAAAAGAATTTCTGTATTTCTTTTTTTTTTTTTTTTTTTGTTTGTTTTTCTATATGACTTATAGCTTTTTGGTCCCATATTAACTGCATGATAGCTTCTTTTATGTTCACTTGATTTTTCTGTAGCAAAACATTTAAATTTCTTCAACATTTTATTTAGTGTTTATTTTTTAGCTGTTTCTTCTGTGATTACCATGGAAATTACATTTAAAATCCTAAAATTATAACACTCTAATTTAAATTTATATCAGTTTAAAATCAATAGCATATAAAAATTTGGTACCTTTAACAGCCCCCTTCACCACGCTTTTTACTTGTTGATGTCCCCAAATTACATCTTTATACAATGTGTGTCCAAAAATCAAAAAGTAATCATTTTAATAAATTTATCTCTTAAATTATGTAGAAAACAAATTGTCAAGTTACAAACCAAAGTTTCAATAATACTAGGTTTGAAAGTATTTTTTTTTAAATCTATTAGTTTCTTAAACCATGCATAACACATAGTTAAACACTATTGTTGCAATAATTCTAGCTTTTATAATCATCCATATATTTACCTTTACTAAGATCTTTATTTCCTCATATGTCTTTGAGTTAATATCTAGTGTCTTTTTATTTAAATCTGAAGAACTCTTTTTACATTTCTTGCAGGGCAGGTCCGGTGTTAATTAACTCCTTACACTTTTGTTCACCTGGGAATGTCTTCTCTCTCACTTCTGAAGGACTATTTTGTCAAATGGTTTATTGGTTGTTGGTTTTTCTGTTTGTTTGTTTTGCTTTGTTTCATTTTGTTTTGTTTCTTTTAGAACTTTAACTGTATCAGTTCCCCGCCTTCTGGCCTCCAAAGTTTCTGATAACAAATCTACTGATAGTCTAATTGAAGTTTTCCTTATATGTGATGATGAATCACTTCTCTCTCACTGCTTTCAAAATTCTCTCCATGTCTTTGGCTTTCAATAGTTTTATTATAGTGTGCCTCCACAGGTCTCTGAGTTCAACCTACTTGGAGTTTGTTGGGCTTCTTATACGTTTATATTTATGTCTTTCATCAAATTTAGGAAGATTTTGGCCATTATTTCTTTAAATATTCTCTCTACCTCTTTTCTTCTCTCTTCTTTTGGGATACCTCTAATGCATATGTTGGTCCACTTGATAGTATCCCAGATGTCCTTTAGATTCTGTTCAGTTTTCTTCATTTATTTTTCTTTCAGTTCCTCAGACTTAATAATTTCCATTGTCCTCTCTTCAAGTTTACTGATTCTTTCTACTGCCTGATAAAACCTGTCTTTTAATCCTTCTAGTGATTTTTTTCTAATTATTACAATTTTCAGTTCCAGAATTTCTTTGTGGTTTCTATTTAGATTTTCTATTTTTTAATTGATATTTCCATTTAGTTCACACATCATTTTCTTGGCTTTCTCCATGTATTCCTTTAGTTCTTTTCACATCCTTAAGGCAATACTTTAAAAATATTTGTGTGGTAGATCCACCATCAAGAGTTTGTCAGAGACAGTATTTGTTGGTTTATTTTTTTTCCCCTTTAAATGGGTCATACTTTGTTGTTCCTTTGTAACCCTTCTATATTTAAATAAAACCTGGACTTTTGAATTTAATACAGTTGTCCACCCTTAGAATAGAAGGAGGTGCAACAACAACTGCCTACTCCTTTTTCTACACCTCTGTTATCACAAGTAGCAATCAGTGATCAGAGCACAGAGCCCTGATATTTGGAGGATAGGTTCCTCTTTGCCTACCTTGGCTCCTGCAAGTTGTGAGTAAGATGCTTCAAGAATACATGCACAGCTGCCTACCACATGGTTGGAGATAAGGAGATGTGCTTCTATGAAAAGAGCTTAAATTGATTATAATTAACCACAATTTACCGTTCAGGCTTTCCCCTGGAAGTTGCAAGCCTCAACAGTCTCCAGAGTTCCAAAATAGTTACATCATATGCAATTGTTATTTAGGTAGGAAGATGGATTTCTAGTGCTTCATACTGTGCCATCCTCCCAGAATCTTAACACTACTTTATAAATGAATTAGTAAAAATTTAAAATTAAATAAACAAAATACACAAAAAAGATGAAAGTGAATAAAAGAACACAGATAGAGTATGTCATTATTAATCTTAAATGTCTAAGAGTTGACCTCATTAAAATTTACATCAAAATTAAATTTGCACTGACTGTTGACATATTAACATACCAGCGATGTTGAAAATTGTTGCAACTCTCAGGTCTGTTAATATACTTTTTACTGTGATGTTGGGAAAAACAACCATTTTATTGTGGAGTTTCATTAAAAAAATATACTCCAATATAAATAATAAGAATTCAACCTTTCACATAATAAACATATTTATATAAACTTTTCAACTCATATAATTTTTACCACTCCTCTACTAAAGAGTAGGTTTTAGCTGATGGCAACAAGGATCAATAACCTGGGAGAAAAAAATCATCAGTTATTTAAGGTATCTTTTCAATTGATATCATAAGGTTTACTATCTGTCATTTGATTTTGATTTTTTTTTCTCCCCAAAGTAATTCAGTGGTTCTGTAGTTTTTAACTGCTATCACCCTTTGTAAAATTTGAAAATTGGGAGAAAAAATGTACTCAGGGGATAATGGCATGCTCGGTCTTTCTCTGTGGACCAATTTTCTTAGACAAATAATCCTCTTTTGTTATTATTTACTCAGCTCACTTCCTAAATGAGTTATTATTATTCCAGGGTAGCAATTTTGAGGATCTGAATAAAGGACTCTTTTCCTTTATTTTTACTCTTGACTTCTGATCAAACAGTCAAAATTGTATGAAATAGGGTCACAGACTACTTCAGTCAGAGACAGTGTAAGGGAGTTTCATTAGTGCCCATCAGGAAGAATCGAGGGAGATTGTTTTGTTTCTGGGAAGCTTAGGTGAAATCAGTGACAGATATTTATCGAAAAATTGGTTGAGAGGAAGAAATCCAGTTTTTCTGGGATTCCTTTCTTCCTTCAATTAATCATTCATTAAAAGTTTTGAGCAAACAGATACTGAATACATATGGTATTTGTACCTGTATTGATTTCTCAAATTTATAACGCACATTTTCTGTTGTTTGTCTGCATCTGAGGCTTCTCTGTCTACATCTGTCCTCAATTCTGGAGTATCCCCTTAATCTGACTCCAGGGTGAGGTAGGTATTGGAAAGACTGGTATTGTAGACAATCCACACTCTTTTTATCACCTAGATCCTGGATTCACTTTCTTGTTTGGGAAACTCCATACCTTATGAGTCATAGCAGAGGCAGACATCATAGGAGCCTCATTCTCCAGCTTCCCTTACAGCTAAGATACGGGCAAGTGACAAAAGGACAAGTAATACAAGAAACTAGACCAGTAGCATCTGGTGTTCAGTTTTAGTGGATTCAGAAGAGGGAAAGGAATATTGTTTGGACCTAGCAGTAGTTAGAGTCTTTGCAAGATTGTGAGGAATACTGGACAAATTCATGCTTCTCTTGTCCATGCCTTTTATCTCTGAGAGATTCTGAATTAACTTGAAATAAAATTTATAACATTTGCAAAACTCAATACAAGTTTCTTTTCACTTTCTTCCATTCTCTAGTCATCTGTGCATTCCATAATTTCAAGAGAGAATGTGTTAGTTGTTTGCTAAACCAATCTCTTTTTCTGTTCTGTGCATAGATAGACTACATTTCTCAGCTTCTTTTTGCTATGAACAGAAATAAGGAAATAACTTTTTCCCCCAGTGTCATATTTGGGCTCTGTTTCCAACCACCTGCTAGGTTCTGACTGGTATGTGCCCTGCATTGGTCCTCCCTTCTCGTTCCTCCCCCAGTGCTACTTTAATGCAGAGGAAAGTGGAGCCAAAGATGGAAAAAGACAGGTCCCTGAATATGACTGCATGGAGTCATGAGTGGACTATATATGAGTAAGACACAAGCCACTATTTTGTTAAACTGTTGCGACTTAATGCATTTATATGACCCAGCAGCTAGTCACCTTGCTTGCAGAGAGAAAACTGCAAGCACACACAAGTTTTATAATTTAAAAAAAATATTGCTTTTTAAATTGTGGTTAGGATTGCAATTTGATCAACCGTCGATTATGATCATAAGTGATTGAGATTCTTTCCAGCTTGGCCAAAGCCACTATCCTATGGGTTCAAGCTTACCCACAATGTAGGCACACCCTGACCTGTGACACAGGAAACTTGAGCAGCGAGAGGTCAATCCCCATGGACTCGGAATCAGGTGCGTTATTATTCCTGTAATGACATAATAATTTATTTCTTGGATGTTGGATCATCTTCCCTTCCCTCATCACATTACTGAGCCTTTCCTTGGCTTCTTTCCTTCAGTTTCTTTCCAGGGGTGATATATTTGTTCTTTACAATCCAAGCTTCTGAACCGGTCCTTACTAGCCACTGTAGGATCTCTGTATCACAAACTTCTCCAAGACCCTAGATCTGTGATAGTTTTGCTGTAGATACTGCAGCTAGCATAATGGTTACCAAGGTCTACGGTATCTAGACAGAGCCTTCTAATATGATGTTGATTGTCCACATATTCTGTAATCCTCTTATTTCTTCTTTTTTGGAAAGATATCTTTCTCCAGTGCTCCAGGACTACCACCTCTGGAACCAGGGCACCAGTTCCAACCACTTGCTGAGCACTTAAATGCCTGAAGTTCCAAAAAGAGACACTGAATACTCCTTCCTTAAACATGGGCCAATGGAATAAGTTGCATATCTTATGATCTGGAAAACAGAGGAAACTTCTGGTCCCAAGCTCCATGTTTACCTAGAAAACCAGATCCCCAATTCCCATATCTGGGATGCTGCATTATTCTAAGCTCTAGATTTTCAGGAACTAAAGTCATACTCCTAGTCTTCAGTCTTGGAGGCTAGATTTTCTTAATGTATTTATTTGTATTGATGTCTCTTATCACAAGTTCTCCTGTTTGTCTGCCTTAGGAAACTTTGAGAACTGGATATAATTTCCTAGGTCCAAGCTGGGAACTACCAGGATAGAAAAGCAGAAGATTCTGACTCTGTCCTCCTGAAGCCAATACTCTAGTTGGGGAGCAAAGTATAAATGTTCAAACCAATTGGAGATGTGTAGTGAAATGATGATAATCACATAGTATTTGACAAGAGGGAACAAAATTTTTGGATTGGTCTAATAAGCAATAGAAAGCCATTGTCTGAGGAATATGAGACAAGTCATTTATATGTGCTGAATAAAACTGACCCTGAATGACTTGTTTTATAAAGTATACCTTATTTTTAATAGATCAGATATACCGTGTTTCCCTGAAAAGAAGACTGGGTCTTATATTAATTTTTGCTCCAAAAGATGCATTGGGGTTTATGTTCAGGGGATGTCATCCAGAAATATCATACTAGGGCTTATTTTCCAGTTAGGTCTTATTTACTGCTCCTTTTACCCCTTACAGATGCGTGATTGAGGCTGACATCCTGGGAGGTGGGAAGTAGAACTTTTTTTCCAAACGTCAAAGTCTAGGACATACAAATTCCCCTCCCTGCCTTAATTTTTAAATTTCCTAAAGTCATTCTATCTGCTTGAGTAGCCCAAGATTTAGCTTGAGCTTTAGAGTTTGAACAGATGAAACTTCATTAAATCATTACAAGGTGCAGACTCTGCTACATCAGCTAAGTCATGGTTTCATAGCTACACATACCTGCACAGAACACAGTTCACCAACCCCCGGAATTTCTTTCCACACCCTCTTCATCACTCTTCCTTCATTCAGTGGGCTTTTCCCTACCTCAGACGCTTAGAATAATGGTCCATGTTCAATGATTCACCTCGTATCATAGCCAGATCCTTGGAACCGAGAGCCAAAAGAAACCCCAGACTTCAGCTTGAACTGTTTTTAACCTCTGTCACTCAAACCATTAACAGAGACATCCTCTGCTATGTAACCCTAATAATTTCAAACCACTTCTTTCTCTTCTTATTGGAACTTCCGATTTTCTACTCCTTTAAAGAGCTTCAGCCCACTGGAAATTTGCTCTCTTACTCTGTCCTCTACACGTATCACTTACCATCAGAGATCAAATCCTTGCACTATCTATCCACAGCCACATAAAATTCAAATTACCGTGGAGCTTTTATTTCTTCTGAGATAAACCCTAGCACAATCACCCTTTGCTCAACAATTTAATTAGAGATCAAGACCTTTTCCCTGATGTAAATGATTTTAGGAAGGCATTTTTTTTTTTTTTGTCATAGTCTCGTTCTATTTATTATTAAGTGTTGAAATCCACAACACTCCCTATACCCTCAAATATTATAAGTTAAATATCGCTACACTTACGTAAGATTTACAAATAATAGGTATCACCTTTCTGCTTAATACTATGCAAATCTGCCTCAGATAAGTTTGGAATGTCTTCAAAATACAGGAGCTGTGAGAAGGATTGAGGAGAACTCTGTAACCTTAACTTTAGTGGTGGGAAAAAGTACTTAAATGTTCAGATGTGGAAAACTGCCCCAAAATAACCATTTATGTTCCCACTCTCTGCAGAAATATTTCCTAAAGCTTAGTAGAGCTAGGTAGAAATGGGCTCTGGATTAATTTTGACCTTCTGTGGCAATGCATTTTCAAAACCAAGAATTTATGTATGCAGAATATTAAATGTCAAATGCAAATATGAAAATGGAGCCACACAGTTGCAGATAGTCCCTAATTGATACTGAGCAGACTATTCCCTTTAAATGTTAATGAAACTGTTGTAATTACTAAATGACCAAAACAGCTCAGAAGCCAGGGTTCACAGCTGTAAACCATTATTTGTAAATTACTGGCACAGGCCCGTATTAGCAGATGGCTCAGCCCGTGGAAGAAAACTTTCTCAAGATGCTTTTCTTCCAGGCCGGGGCTCAAGAGCAAATTAGATGAGCATATTAGAAAGGGCCAAAGTGCCTGTTTGGACATATCGCTGGAGATAAGTACCTTCTTTGATCTTCTTATTATTTTTCATTACATTCTTTGCAGAAAGTGCTGAATATCGCAGAATACAAAGAGAAGGAGAAACTGACAGCGCTTATAAATGTTGCACGAAGGTTCAGATATGCACATTTCTGCAGGCTTTTTAAGAAACAGTGTGTTTCTTATATCCTGAAGCAGATGGATATGCTGGGGTGGTGGTAAATAATGAAGAAGAGGGAAAGAGAGAGAGAGAGAGAGAGAGAGAGAGAGAGAGAGAGAGAGAGAGACCTGCTAACAAGCCAGTGGCTCAAAAGTAATTAGAAGAAAAATAGAGCATTTGAATTGCCTTAGTACCCTCAAGACAGAGAACATCTATAAAGCTGTGTAAGCAAAACTGTGCAGTAGAAACAAGCTATGTCTTTATTAGAGAAGGCCTGTGGCTCTCCACAGCTTTGTTCTGTAAATTCCATACCAGCTTTGCAAATTCTCTGTGGTTATTAACTTTAGTGGAGTGTTTTTTTGTTGTTTTTAAAGAGTTGGGTGAGTCCTGCAGTTGAGCCTTTCATTAATATGAAAAAAAGATTAATTAAGACATCTGCCAAGAACAGGACAAAGGAGGAGTTTATCCTACAATATATACTACAAACTATCCTAGACAGTGAAAGGATGGATTTTTCCTTGCCATGAACTACGTACTCTGTAGCGAAAATGTTTAAGGGCTAGTCATTTACAATCAAACCAGAAAGAACAACCAATTCCTATCTTCTGCACAGTTTAATCCCAAAGTGATATAGAAAGTCGTTGCTAGGATTTCAAAATACAGCTTCATAGTAAAAGAATGTTATAACTGTTTCTATATTTAGAGAAAATGTCATGCAGGGTCTCTGGTCCTGTTCCCCACACAAGAACGCAGGATATGGTGAGGCCAAAAAGGAACACCAATGAAGCTATAGATAGGGGAGTCATATCACTATATTCTCGCTGGCGGCTGGGTTGGAGATACAGGAAGCAGGAGCCACACGATCCGCAAACTGCCGTCACCTTCTCTGCCAACCAACCCAACTTACTCGCCGCAATCCGCCATCTGCTTCTCTGCCTGCCAACCAAACAACCAATCAAACAACCCCTTGCTAACTGCAATCTGTGCTTGCTAGCTCAGCCATGGCAGTTATATCAGTGACCAATCGCTAACCAGTAACAGCTGATGGCCAACTAGTCACAGCTGATGGCTATCTACTACCCAAGCCAGCAAACTCTCCACATGAGGTCAAGAGCCTGGAAACTGCTCTCCTGGCTCTGTCCCCACAGAAATATTAAATTAATCTAAATAAGTTGACCTTATAGTGACAGAAGGGACAAAGCATGGAGATGTAGGGTATGGACCAGGATGTGGGTCAGAATTGCCGTAAAATAATCAGCTAAGAAAAATTGAGACATAATTTGAGTATTTTGTCAAGGTAATGCGTAATACTGACCTTTCCAAGGTATTTATGTTTTATGTGTGAAACCTATGAGACCAGAATAATCAGAGTCAGAACTGACCCATAAAATCAGTAATGAACGATTAATGGGTTGATAGACTGTCTTGAGTCTAGATCCTGGAGGCACTGTGTTGCAAGAGCATGATGAAAAGACTTGAATTCTTCCTGGATTCAGTACCTGTTCTGAGCAATATTTTAAAATATTTGATATTGACCTTCAGTTTTTTATCGCTTTCTTGTCATCCTCGAGGAACCTCATTCACAGGCTCCCTAGAAGTAACCCACCCTCAGTGTGCAATTCTGCTTGATAATAATCCCAGGCTTCTACCCAGGCCTGATAAACATAATCTTTACTTTCTTTTTTCTTTCCTGACTTTTCTCTCTTCCTCATGGGAGATGATCTTAGATATATTTAAGAAGAATGCAAGCAAGTGTATAAGCAGTGTAATCTTATAATGAGAGATGTTCAATCAATCTTTAACTCTTCCAGAGGTGGAAAGCATTTTTGGAAGTGGATTGTCATTCAAGTGTTGTGGTTTTGCCTGCAGTCTCTGAAGTCAGGCAAAACTGCATTCATAAATTTGGTCTTAATACTTACTACCTGTGTAATCTTAAGCATGTTACTCAACTTATCTATGCCTCATTTCATGATTTATATACAGGGATAATATAGTATTATAGGGACAGAGTCCCAAAGAGCAGTTTCCAGGCTTTTGGCCTCACATGGAAAGGTGCTGCCTCGGGTAGTGGATGGTCATTGGCTGGGACTGGTTGGCCATCAGCTGTACCCAGTTAGCCAACTGGCCACTGATATAACTACCGTGGCTACACTGGTTGGTTGGTTGGTTGGTTGGTTGGTTGGTTGGTTGGTTGGCTGGTTGGCAGGCAGAGAAGTGGACGGAGGATTCTAACTAGCAAGTGGGGTTGGTTGGTTGGCAGAGAAGCAGATGGCAGGTTGCAGATCATGAGGATCCTACTTCCTGTGTCTTGCCCAACTGCCAGTGAGACTGGGGTGCTGGAAGACCCCTTGTTGGGATACTGATGGATGTTTGTTCCCTGTATCTCCAACCCAGCCGCCAGCGAGACTATATGGTATGAACCCCTCATCCATGGCTCCGTGGGTGTTCCTTTTTGACCTCACCATATCCTGCGTTCTTGTGCGGGGAGTGGGAGCCGAGACACCGCATGACAAGTATCTACTCCAAACTATTAATTTGAAGAATTTGAAATATTTAATATATTTTCAGATAGATGTTAAAATGTTCAATAAATGTAAGTCAAATGAGTTTTGAATTGACAGTTTTACATAGTGAAAGTAAGAGACTCAATCATGGAAAACAATATTTTCTACCTGGAAAACTAGTAAAAAGGAACTCATTTCCTGGTTTGGACAATACATTATAGTTTTATAAAATATTACCACTGGAGGAATCTGGGTGGTGAGTAATTGAACATCGCTGTACTATTTTTGCAGCTTCTTGTGAGTGTATTGCAAAACAAAGATTTTAAAAAAAAAGTAAACTAACCCAATCTTAATTTTGTCCCTGAGCCAAATTACTGAACTTTTTTTTTTCCCATAGCTTTTCCCTCCTGTGTTATTGAAACATAGGTTCTTGAAAGCCTTCAGATTTGTCATGCAGTTCTGTTGTCCATTGACACAAAGAGAGTTTCCAAACAGGGTATTGTGCTGTGTGGGTATGTGTGCATATGTATGTTGGGGGCAGTGATTTGTGTATTTGTTGAGATGAAGGGATAATGATCTGTAGTTATTTCAAATAATCATTGCTACAGATATGTGGGGAGGGGGAGAGTTTATTTTTATAAACTCTTGTATATTAAGATGTTTTGACAGTTACCGTACTGTAAGCATGCTTAGCCATTTTAAGTCCATGTACTTTTTTGAGAACTTGGTGAAAGTTATGAACTCTTCCTAAGATAATGTGTTAAAATAAATTCAAACTAAGTGATGTGAGCAATTGATTCTTATTGTAAGTCATTAGTGATCCCTTACAATGTGCTATTCACAGTAACAGACAAGAGGGTGGCAGAGTGTAGCATATATAAAAGAAATTAGATAAACCTTGTCCCTCTCCAATGAGATATGGAACAGTAAAGAGACATTATAATGCAACATGACTGGTGCTATTTACTTACTGGGGATACAGTGTGCTCTTATCACGTAGGAGAAACATCTAGTGAGACTTGAAAAAATCAAGAAAGATCTCCAGGGGAAATGACCTCTAAGTTGAAAATTGAGGGAGAACTAAGCATTAGCAAGTTGATGAAGGAGAAGTTTGTTTTTAGCATAGGAAACACATCATTGGAAGGTGTGGTTACAAAAAAAGAGTAGTTGCAGAACTCTAAGAAGCTCCGAAGAGCTAGAATATGACATATAAACAAGATAGGAATGATAGATAATGTTGGAAAAGTGAGCAGAGGGCCAGATCATACAGGACCTTGTAAACCCTGTTAAGAAACCTTGACTCTTGAAGAACATTGTATTAGGTTTGTGCAAAAGTAATTTCGGTTTCGGACCATGAATTTTAAATCATTATAACTAGGCTCAAACACATCTTTATTAATCAAAATAGGAACCATTACAATCAAAACATTTTTTTGCCAATGAGAAATAAGTTTGTTTATTCTTGTAGCATGAAAAATCCGTGCTTCAGGATTCAATGAACTCTTGGAAAACATTTTTGTCACCCTGCTGGTTGTGGAAGTGTTTTCCCTGCAAAGAGTTGTCGAGATGCTTGAAGAAGTGGTTGTCAGTTGGTGAGAGATCAGGAGAATATGGCGGATGAGGCAAAATTCCGTAGCCCAATTTGTTCAACTTTTGAAGCATTGGTTGTACAACATGCGGTCAGGCGTTGTAGTGGAGAAGAATTGGGCCCTTTCTGTTGACCAATGCCAGCTGCAAGTGTTGCAGTTTTGGTACATCTTATAGATTTGCTGAGTATATTTCTCAGATGTAATGGTTACACTGGGATGCAGAAAGCTATAGTGGATCAGACCGCCAACAGACCATCAAACAGTGACCATGACCTTTTTTTGGTACAAGTTTGGCTTTGGGAAGTACTTTCGAGCTTCTTCTCGATCCAACCACTGAGCTGGTCATTGCCAGTTGTGTAAAATCCACTTTTCATTGCACGTCACAATCTGATCGAGAAAGTGTTCATTGTTTTTGCGTAGAATAAGAGAAGATGACACTTCAAAATGACAATGTTTTTGATTTGCTGTCAGCTTATGAGGCTCCACCCACTTATTGAGCTTTTTCACGTTGGTTTGAGATATGTATGGGATGGTATTTTAGTTTTGTTTTGTTTTTGCAACATCTATAATTTAAGGCTTGGTCTTGAAAGAATTATGTTGTCAAAAAAGTCCTTCCCTTAGCCAAGATATGAATTGACTCCTTCTGAGCAAGTAGTTCTGTCCCCCTCCAATAAGTACATAGATGATGATGATGATGATGATGATGATGATGATGATGATGATGAAATGATGATAGATGATAGATAGATGACAGATAGATAGATAGATAGATAGATAGATAGATAAGAAAAAAGGTTAAATTGTTTCCCAAAAAAGCAATCAAGCACTTAATTTTCTTTTGGAACATGTGGTAAAGAAGTTTGTATTTTTCTTTCTTCCATTAACAAAACATGCAAAAATGAAAGATTTAAATTCTTGACTCTGATAAAGTTGATCTTTCATGGCAATGGGCAAGCTTCTTTCAGAATTGATGGTAGTCTCTATGACATTGCATGCCAGTATAGAAGGCAGTGAGTCATTATGGCATGTAAAGCACCTTTCTTCAAGAAAGCAGCCAAATCAGATGTGTTGCCAAGCATCACAGGTGTTCTACCTGCGCATGGAACACCAAGATGTATCCTCTGGTGGAAGCTTTCCTTGGCAAAGAAGCTTTTTGCCATTTTGAAGACACTGACATTCTTTCCAGATTCCAAACTGGGCTTATAAAATGTAAATTATTTGATGGCTACAATATGCACACAGTAGATGAAGGCTAGGAGCTGGCTTCACTAATGGACACCTATACTTTTGTTCAGTTGCACGCTGCATGAAAATGGCATAGCTGCTATTTCCTTCAAGATTTGCTTTAAAATAGTGGAAAACATATCAGTGCTTCTAGAATGGCTGATATTTGTTGACAAAGGTAAATTTTTTTGACAGCTCAAAAACACAAAATAACTGAACATGGCTCCACAGAAGTTCTACTAAAATGGTGACTTATTTTGTTGGGGAATTAAGTAAGCAAACTTATGTGATGTTCTAATATATGACTTCTCTGATGAGAAATCTAAGTTCTTATAAATATCCAATCTTAAAAATTAAGGCTTTTTCTCACAGGATAGATCCATATCATTCATACGTGTGCATGATGGCCAAGTATAAGATTATTCTTCCATTTGGTTAAATTTAACTCTGGCTTTTTTGCCCCATGATTTTCAGAAATGTGATGTGAAAGTAATATCAAAAAATACATAAGTTTCTTCATCTTTTTATATATATATATATATAATATATATTTGCTAAAAAATTATATATATATATAATTTATATTTGCTAACTCGAGCTGGACCCCATTCCACAATAATGGCAAGATACGTTTTAAAATACACTAATAGAAAATATTCTAGAATTACAATATGACAAAGATTAGCTTTCTTTTTTTTTTTTTTTTTTTTTTGTAAAATCATGGCACAATTACTATGAGCCAGGCACTGATCTGGGCATCAGAGGTAAAGTAGTGAACAGAACAGACAAAAACCTTTTCTTTCATAGAGCTTATATATTAATGAATTACCAATATATGCTTCCTAAATATGTATAGTGGGATTCCATATCACCTAATAATTGCTTTGAGCAAAATACAATATTAATAAGATAATTTTTTAAAAATTAATACTATTTTTTTTAAATAATAACAAAGGGATTTAAAAAAAAAGAATCACCTGGGTTTTTGAAAATTCATTTGATCATTTTTATAGCTAGTTCCTAACTCCCTGAAGTTGCTACCTGGATTCTACTGTCTTACAGTCGTAGTGCTCAATGTTCAGGCACAAAAGAAAGATGTTAATCATTGGAAAGTAAACAGAATATATTCAAAATGGAAAAGAAAACATCCTGTTTACTTGAAAGTTTTAAAAAGTAATTATTTCCTGAGCTTTGCCTCCATAGCAACCTACTTATTTATATTACTATACTTATTTATTTACAAATATAATTGTATCTTAGAGTTTCTCTTTAAGCTACTATATTTTTAAAAGATTTTTTGAGCATACGAAAAACTCCTGACATTAAAATCTTCAAGTTACTTTTCTTGATATCAATTTAGCTATCATATATCTCCATCAGCTTGGGTTGTTATCACAAAATACAGTGGCTTATCAACAACAGAAATTTATTTGCTCACAGTTCCAGAGGCTGGAAATATGAGATATTAGTGCCAGCATAGTCACTTTCTGGTGAGAGCGCTCCCCTGGGTTATAAACTGCTGTCTTCAGTGTCCTCACATGATGGAAACAGAGAAAGCTAGATCTCTGGCCTTTTCTTAAAAGGGCACTGATCCCATTTGTGAGGACTCCACCTTGTGACCTAATTACCCCCCAAAAGCTCCCCTCCAAATACCATCACATTGGGGATTAAATTTCAACATACGAATTTGGGGTGGGTACACAACCATTTAGTCCATTATCTCATCACAAATTTACTTGTCTTTGGAAAGCTTTATAACCTTTTAAGTTGTTTCAAGTGAACAGTGGTCCTTTGGAACTAACCTGAGTTTTCCTTTCTGTGTAACTTTGACAAGACATGAATTAAACTGTTCTGTTTGCTGCCTTAAAACTACTATGGAAGCTTTTTTACTGTGCTGCAAAAAGTGGGTAAGTACAATTAAGCTTGTAGGACAATAGTCTCCAATTAGAAAGTATGAAGACAAAACAAATAGTTGTTAAAAAACATCTGTTGTTTTGTTTTGTCTGCCTGGTACAACAATTAATCACTTGTGCACCCCCCCTCCCCCCACCAATGTGTTTTAGCAGTTTCCTTGCCCCAATAGTAACTAGATAGTTCCAAAGGAAGCCTCCATCTTTTTACAGATTCTGATACCCTGTTCATTATGATTATTGTTAATTGAGTTATTATCTGACTTAGGCAAGATCAATGAGAATCTTTCTTTGAGATTTATAAACTTGGGACAATATGGAAGAACTTTACCTCCTCCTTGGTTTCATATGTTAGGGCACATAAATGTAGAGACTGCCAGTAACATTGTGTATAGCAAGTATGGGAGAAGTCAACAGAAGGAGAGAAACAGAGTAAGGAGGATAATACTTATCCCTCAGCTCTTATTACAACTCTGTCGTTATTTTGGTTATGTTAGCCAATAAATTACTACTGTCTGATAGAAGTAGACCAAGTCCATTTATGCCACTCGTAGCAAAATCGTTCTGCTCATATAATGGTTCATTGATTTTTCAGTTTGTAAATTTGATTAGTTACCTCATCACTAACAGATTAATCATATCAATGAAATAAGTCTATTTTATCATTTATATTGTACTTTGGTCTCCGATAGATGATAAATCTATTTTTAGAAGGTTAAATGCCATTATATTTTAAAATGTAATTTAACATATTTATTGTTAACAATAGTAATTAATGACTTAATAAAGTATGTAGAAATAGGAAAAAAGGAATGTTTAAACAAAAATTCTCAAAGAACTTTGATGGGAAAAATAAGGAAATACAATATTTTAAATTTAAAAAAGATTATTAGCTTAAGCACAGGAATGAAATATCTTGTATTTAAATCATTTTTATATCTATTTAAGTATTTATTTTCTCAATGAGATTATAAAATAATGGGATCTCTGAGGCCTGCACATCTATGAAGTTGTTATGTTTTTTTTAAAACACATCATTGTCAAAGGAATATTGATCTTACAGAAACATTTCATGACATGTACCATTCATCATCATTTTGAAACTGTGTACAAGCTGAGAAAATAATTTCTGTACATTATTCGGAAATGTGTGAAATTTTAAGTTGCTACATCTGTTTTTCCTTGATGTATAGTGGAGGAAAACTAGTTACTTTCAAGACTGACTGCGGAATTCATTTTGGGAAAACATTGATGCTAGAAGGATAAAACAGTGGGTATTTTTTGGTCACCAGAAGAGCCCCTTTGAGCAGTCTGTTAATCTGGGTTGGGAAAAGGATCAGGGAAACTGCTCCACATAGGAAAATGAACAGCTATTTGGTAGTTGGAAGATGGGGAAATAGTCTCATTAGCAAAATATGATAAAATTGTTAGATGGTATAGACTGTGCATTTGAGGCAGTTGATCCTGCTTTATACAATGGCAACTCAGTTCTTTGTTTTTGTTTAGCCTTGTTTGGTTGTAAAGCAATTAAGGACTTAGTTGTGGAATGGAGAGTTTGAAGCAGTAGATAGTTTGAAGCAGAGGTTAGACATGATCTTCCTAAAGATCATTCTATTTTCTTGATGACAAATTGACAGGATTAGGAGGTTGGTGAAATAATTCAAATGAGAGCTGATGGTGATTTAGGCCAGATAGGTGGATAACAGTGGAGGTAGTAAAGTGTTGACTCTGAATATATTTTGAAACTAAGAATGACAAAATTTGCTAAAAGAACAGATTTGAGGAATGAAAAAAAGTGAATGCAAATGAGAAAATGGAGGTGGAATGTTGAAAGGAATTGAAAGTTCAATAAAGTTTTTTTTTGTTGTTTCTATTTTTGCTTTTGCATTATTGATTTTTTATTGTATGAGGGCAGACAATTAAGTTCATGAATTCATCCTAGAAAAAGTGCTACATACCTCATTGCTGAATATCACTATGGTCACTTTTGAAGTACTCCTTTTGGGAAGCTATGCACTGACATCAGTGCCTAGCCCACCCTTCAAAGCAATTTTGGAACTCTTTCTGGGATGGCCATCAGAGCTGTCATCATATTACCCTTGATGTCCTGAATGTCATCAAAATGTCTTCCTTTCAATATTTCCTTTATCTTCATGTAAAGAAAGAAGTTATTGGGGGCCAGATCAGGTGAGTAGGGAGGGTGTTTCAATACAGTTATTTGTTTACTGGCTAAAAACTTCCTCACAGACAGTGCCTTGTGAGCTGGTGCATGGTCATGATGCAAGAGCCATGAATTGTTGGTAAAAAGTTCAGGTCATTCTCATCTAACTTTTTCATGCAGCCTTTTCAGCACTTCAAAATAGTAAACTTGGTTAACTGTCCAGTTGATACAAATTCATAATGAATAATCCCTCTGATATCAAAAAAGGTTAGCAACGTCTTTGCAACAAGTTTGAGAACTTAATTGTCAGACCTTGTATACAAATATGGAGAGAATTGTACAACGTACCCAAAGACACCCATTACCCAAGTTTGCTCTTTATCAACATTTTGAAAAATTTATTAAGGAGCAGATTTTTAAGGGCAGAAAAGCAATGACAATGTTTATACACGAGTGAAAAAGATTGACAAGAGAAGAAAAATTTGATGGTTCAGCAGAGATAGGGAGATCTGTTAAAGAGGTTTTCTTGAGTAGATGAGAGGGGACGGGGCCTCATGCACAAGAGAAGGAATTAGCTTTTGCTTGGGCATGAACAGCAAAATAATTATTTTATGGAGATAATTCAGATAGACATCAGATGTGGAAGTTCTCTTCTGTGTACTTATATTTCCCAAGTGAAATGGAGAAAAACGGTCAGCAAATGTGAATGAGAGTGAGAGTAAAGATGATGGCAGTTTGAGGAGGATGTATATACAGTCCTCTAGGAAAACGAGCAAATACATATATAGCACCATTGTCCAGCAATATTAAGGGCCCAATTAATCATGAATTTAAAGTTAGACCACTTGGTATGACAGTGTTTGTCTCCAGCCACATTCAGCTCTGGGGGTGCAAGGTTCAGAGTTCATGAGCAGTTGGGTTAACTACGAATGGCTTCAAGCAAGCAAGTATAATAAAGAAAGAAGGTGATGTGTTGGACTAAGAATTAAGCAAGGCAGAGACTATTGTGATGGATGTCAAAACTCAGTTGGGTAAAGAAATAAATAAGGGCCTGATGGACAGAGAGTGATTGAGAAATGGGAATTTTTGCAATACCTTAATTATGTGAAATATTTATATGAATCAAAAATCACTGGCTTTGAAAAGACTAAGAAAGAACGTATGATAATAATTTTCAAATGTCCTTGTGATTCTCACTTTAAAGTAGTAGACACATAACCTCCTTGTGTTCTTTGTATTTCTTTTTTTATTCCTGCCTTTAAAAGATAAAAGAAATAAAAACCACAGCAACTCAAACATTTGAGGAATTTTCTTGTTAATATTGTTCAATATTGTAAATTGTAAAAAAAAAAAGGAAGAAAAATATACTACTTTACATAACAAATTCTGCATATTCAAATTTGTCTGTTGGTTTTTTAGCTATCCTTCTAATAAACTGACATCACTGGAAATGGAAATGGAAGAAAGAGGCTGTGTCTTCTTCACAGATGAGTGTTGGGGGAGGAGCACTCCTCAGCTTTCTTGGTTTAAAAAAAAATCACAGTCTGCTGTGGTTAAGAACACCAGTTCTGGAGTTAAACTGCTGGAGTCTATATCCTGGCTTAGCCACCAACATTCAGTTTTGACATTAGACAAGACGCTTAACAAATTGAATCTCTCTCCTATATATAAAATATGGTTAAGTGTATGGAGGTCGTAGTGCATAGGCTAATGATATGCAATTACATTCAATGAGATAATCCAAATGAACCACAGACTACAGTGTCTGGTATATACCATGAGTTCAATACCTGTGGTTTTGTTTGTCTTTATTGGATTTATTGCTCCTTGAAACTACACAATTTCCTATCAGTAACATCAAGGGTTTTCATAATTTAAAACATAACCTTAAGAAGTTTAGCAAGGAATTCACATAATTTGCTTTTACTTGTCACTATTTTAAAATTAATTAGATGTCTTCACGAGGATATATACACATATACATATGAAGAATATGTACAATATATAAATTTTAATAAAAACAAGTTGAGACATCATAAATCAAAGCAATTTATTGCTCTAGGTACAGTCATAGTCCCCTTCCTGTAGGTCACTCAACCGTCTAAATGACGTGATGAATTCATATCAAGTAGAAGTAAAGTTTTCTAATGCATCCAGTGGTTTCTATCTCACTTAGCTACCCTGCAACTAACATAATCCTCTCTCTCTCTCTCTCTCTCTCTCTCTCTCTCTCTCTCTCAACTCTTTCCTCCCTTGATATCTTTGACATTCTCTCTCCTAGTCTTCCTTCTACTTTTCTGGCCATTTATGTTCAGTTCATTTTTCATGTTTTTTTCTCAATATACTTGGAGATTTCAATCACTTCCATGATTTACATTACCACTGTTTATGTTCAGGACTCGTAAGTATATTAATAGATTTCAAACTTAGCTATCTACTTATTATTTCTACTTGTCTATCTCACAGACAAAAACTTGTTTGCCAGTGCTTTTTCCTTTTCCTGCAGGACATCTAGAGAGGCTAAATTCCTCAGTCTCCAGCAGAGTCATAAATGATCATGTGATTAACTTCTGACCAATGGAACGGGTGTTGATATGATATATGTCTTTTTTTAGGACTGACCCATAGAAACATCTTACCTATATCTTCTCATTTGTTGCTCACCCACGAGCTCCAGGGAGATGACTCTAAGGACCTAGAAGAGGATGGACTAATGGATGGTAAGAGTCTTGGTGCTTGAATGACTGCAGTGAGCATAGACCCCCTCCACATGCCCATCATTGGGTTGTGATAGTGATGAAATTAAAACTTTTATTACATTAAGTTACTGAAATGGTTATTTATTGTAGCATTAACCTACCCTGACTAATACACATGTCCAACTCAATAAGCCCAATGTTGAACTTATAGCTTATTCATTGAAACTGTCCTCTCTTCCTATTTTTTTCCTCTTCCTTAGATTCCTAAGCATGGATAGAGACATATTGTCCCTACCTGAATATTCACCTGTGTGGTTCATTATTCTCTCCTCTTTCCTCCTTCCATTATCTCACTATTTTGTCAGTATTACTCAAGGAGCTCTATGATCTCCTAGCCCCTACTCCCTGTTCATACAGGATGATTCTCATGCCTTTAATACCTCCAACTGACACCCCCCCATCCACGCAGAAAACCTGGCTAACTCCTATTCAACATCAAGATTTGGCTTATGTGTCATCACCTATGAGAAGATGATCACTGGGTGATATGTCCATCTTTTGTGATTTCATATCATCCTGTGCTTACTTCTATCATAACAATTATCATCTTATATATGTTTTTTGTTTGTCTAGTCTAAACTTTATGAGTATAAAATATTATTGTTTTTTATCTTTTTATCCTTAGCAAAACACACAGGACCTGATCATAGCATACGTTTAGTAAGTATATGCTGAAAAAATTATATGCTATAATGAAAGCTGCAGCATAGATATGTCAATTTGGCTCAACAAACATGCATTGGCCATATACATAGTAAAAGTTGCTTTGGATCCTAAAAAAAATGGGTAACATGTGCCTTGACCTATAGTTTACATTTAATAGGCTAATAGAGAAAAAAAAATTCTATAAAACTAAATTTTAATCACAGTTCTGTTTAAAGGTTAGAATTCTGTAATACTTGCAGAATTACATACCTTTAACAGTACTGGCTCTGGTGCTTGGTAAGAGCAATAGATTTTTCTAATGTTAAATCAATTTGGCACTAATCTTATTGAATCTAACTTCAATATGTCTTTTAATTCTGTCCCATTTTCATCATTTCCCTTGCTACTGCCTTTGTTTATGCTCTCTTCATTTCTTATTTGCATTGTTTTCCGATATTTCCAGCCTAGACTTCCCTCTATTATATCATCGAATTGACTTCTTATCTGAACATCTGCACCTGAGTTTTCCATTTGTACCATAAACTTAATGAGCTCATCATTTTCTCTCCCTCATTTCCCTGTCTGCTCTTCCTTATCTTTGAATTCCCAATTTTTGTAAATATCATCAATTATTGCTGATCTTCCCAGTCAGAAACATGGGAATCTTTGTTGGTCTATCCCCTAAATGGCTCTCAAATCTGTTTTCTGTTCTCTACCTTCTTTCTCACTATTGAAGTGTATTTCTTGCCTAGACTAATACAATAGTTCAATCATAATTACCTACACAGTTCACGTGCCTGCATCAATACATCATCTATTCTTTCTCAGAGTGATCTTTGTAATAGTCAAATCTGACTATACACCTCCAGCACAAATTCTTTTCTCATCAGACAAATCCGCAAATCCTCAGGACAGCATTATCTGGATTTCTAGCATCTTATCATACCATCCTCTCAGTTTCCTGTGTGTTCTGACTCTATCAATAGTTTGTAGCCAACTGAATATTAAACGCATTCTTGTGTTGACTCTCTATGTTGATTATAAACCCTCCCCCTTCTTTCTTTTAACTCTAACTTCTCCTTCCAGAGGCTTAAAATATAAGCACTCCAAAATGGAGTACAATGTGGCGCAAAATATGTTCCCTTTCATCTGAAGTCATTTTTGTGGTTGCTGAAAGATCAAGTTACCTAAAATATATCCTTGATTCCATCAGCTGCCAAGATTTATTAAGTTCTCCATACACAGGAACATTAATAATAATAAATTAATATTAAATCATTAATATTTACTAAGAAACTGTGGTTTGAATCCAGAAGTCAGTTTTTTTTAACATTTAGCATTAATTTAACATTTTAGCATTAACAATTTAGCATTAATTCAACATTTAACATTAATTACAATCAGTAAACAGGATAGTTGGCATTTGAGGGCAATATAAACAGATATGAATAATAGTTAAAATATGGGTATATCTACATTCATGAATTCCATCTCCATCAGCCTGAGCAAATTTAGGTAAAAGCATCTCCAGGATCTCTAGTAAACATTGATTCGACTCAAAGCTCCAGAAATAGATTTGTTCTGGGTGAAAAAAGAGTTAAGAAGATGAAAGAGAGCAAGTACCTTAACAAGGTAAATACCAATAAAGTGATCAGTGTCCTTCAACCATCCCACGACCTCACATATACTATCCCACAAACTCAACAAATGTGGCCATAGCAAGATAAAATATATAAAATATTTGGAGACACAACTTAGTAAATTTGGTAGGTAGATAAGATTATATATTCTTTAAGAATAGTGCCATCAGTTATCCTTTCTCGGAATGTCTGGGACAAGTTAAGCAGTGGCCTGTTTACTCTCTCTAGATAGGAAGGTAGCCAGCCCACTTGCCTATGCAAAGGAAAGAATGGAGCCCAATGTATAGTGAATATATCACATTAAACATCAATCAAAGCATTGTATTTTAATTCTTAACATTTCCACATTAATGTGTTCAGTACTTATTCCAGAACATTTATTTATTTTTCTTGACATTTTATATTATAACTCAATATATACAATGAGTATATTTCTGAGAAAGCAATGCATAAATAGAATGACATTTTCACTTAAATTTCCATCATAACTTTAGTGATGCTTGATCTTGATATCTAAAAGGTTTTGGTTGGAAGTGGCTTCATTCATGTCACTTCTGGTTCCCTGTCAACTTGCTTCCAACCATTACTTTTATTGTTAAACAAATTAATTGTTTACACCTTCATTTTATATTGCAAGTAATCAGTGACATCACCATCAACACGTCAAACCATTCCAAATAGAGAAAAATAACATTCTTTGTATAGGAGAATCTAAATTTTCTCAATATTTTACAAATGTCAATAAAGGCATTTTTAGACTATTTTTTGTCTGTAAAATACCATCTAAGTAGTAGTGTTATTCAAACACAGCTTTAGGTTGCCCTCTTCTGTTCAAATCATTGTCCCCTAAGCCCCTCCTATATATACTTTTTAGCAATATCAAAGCAATTTTAATTATCAGTTTGGTTTGATATACCATCTAGTTTGCATGTTCAGTTTTCCCATGTAATGTTTGCGATTTCATTATGAATTTTCTTCTACCCTAAAGCCATGCAGTTGCCTCCTACATAGCAACAGCAGGCTGAAATATTTCCTATTCTGAGTCTAGGCCTCTCTGCCCTGTTACTGGATCCCTTGGAAAAGACAGTATCCAGATGTCAGATACATGAAGTTTCTTCTCCGCCTGTCTCCTCTGGCACAATGAGTAACTCCTGGGAAAACTCTGTCAAGGAAGCCAAAGTGTTCTAAGAACTGGAAATGTTTTGTTCTCTCTCTCAGCAGAGGCCATGGTTTGAGCAGTCACATGGCTCCTCACCAACTGAGATGCCATCCTCAAGTCAGGGCTGTTTCTCCAGATATCCCTTTCTGTCTGGCAAGGCACATTCCTGATTCCACTTCTACCTTGCCCGAGGTGCCTTGTACCACACTGAGTTGCTAATCTCCAATATTAGCGTGCTCTACCTTCTTTTCTTATTCTTTTTTTTTTTTTTTTAATTTGTAGTTAGATGTAGAAAAACTATAGAAAAAATGCCTATTCTTTTTCTGACTTCAAGAGAGTGTGGTAAGCTGTCATGTATAGCCCACTTATCTCTGGGCTTTTTCTCTAGGATCTCTGAAGCTGAGAAGACAATTGGCTTAAAGAGGAGAAAAGTCTCAACAATTTAGCATATTCCCTGTCTCCTTTTTTTTTCCCCCCTCAGAGCAGTGTGAATGGCATTTGGTTTAATTTTCTTCCAGTCAATGAGTCAATAAATATTTCTTGAAAAACTACAACATATGTGGAATATAGGCTCTCGGAATAAAGCATTGAAGGAAAGAGACCAAGTCTCTGCCCTCATAAATCTTAGAATTGCAAAGCAAGGGGAGGAGCAAATCAGCTTAATCACCTCTCCTGACCTCTGAACAGTGACCTTGTCCCTCCTAGATCTCCAGTGCTCATCAAGGAGGCCAGGAAAAAATGCAGAACACATATGTTCCTTCATGTAATTATGATGCCTTGGTCTGTATGTATGTTTCTCATATCAGAACATTTGTCCAGATACCACTAGAATAATTCTAAGCCACTTCTATTTTCTGTAACTTTATGCAAATCGTATTGAAAATATCAGGTCATGATCTGACTTCTCCACTCCAATTCATTTCTGTCAGTGAGGAGGTTTTATAAAATGCATGAAAATTTGTATAATGACACAAACATACAAAGCTTCATTTCTGCAGTAAAGAAATGCAAGTTAACCACCATATTATTTTCCTAGCAGGAGATCCTAGCTAGTATGAAATTTTATGAGGTATCACAATACCCATAAAGTATATAAAATAAATAAATGAATTCTTGAACAATGTGGTATAAATTTGATGTTGCCTTTAAAGATGAAAAAGAAGTCTATGATATATATATCTGTATATCCATTAGGATCTTGGTTTCGTCTAAGTGGTGATCACTAATGCCTCATTGAAATGCAATTGAAAATTAATATATCTGGCAGTAAAAATTATACCATTAAGGAAAGTTCACCCATGATATTTTTACAGACTTGCCAAGTTTCTTGGATTCAGAATGTGGGACAGATGGTCACATGGTGAATTGTTCTTACTCACTAATGCTTTCTGCTGCTTCACTGATTTTTGATCTTCAGATGGCTTCTCATTCAGAATTTTCTCATTCCCAATTGTCTTCACTAAAGGTGAAAATCTTAATACATCAATGACAAAATTATATAAATTGTATAGGCCTAAGGCAAATCAAAGCATTCCTAAATTTCTAGGTCCTTCACTGGGACATTGTGAGTTTATACTGAAGAATAAAAATGATCTTTCTGAGAGTAAAACATACTTAAATCCTTATTTTTTACTTACTTTTTTCATTGATTAGTGAACATTAAGTTCATATTCAATAACACTATCAATTCAGTTATGTATTCAATTATTTATTTAGTCATAATTTGAGATGTATTAGTCTGCTCAGGCTACCATAACAAAATACCACACACTGGGTGGCTTAAACAACAGACATTTATTTTTCACAGTCTGGAGAATAAAAGTCTTAGATCAAGTTTCTAACAGATTTGGTTTCTGGTGAGAGTTCTCTTCTGGCTTGCGGATGGCCTCCTACCTGTTGAATCCTCATGTGGCCTTTCCTCTGTGGTGTGTGTGAAAAGACAACTCTGGTGTCTTTTTCTCTTCTTATAAGGACATCAATTCTATCAGATTGGGATCACACCTTATGACCTCATATAACCTTTATTACCTTTTTACAGGCCCTGTCTCCAAATAAAACCACATTAGGAGTTAGGGTTTCCATATCTGAATTTTAGAGTAATATGATTCAGTCCATAACACTAGGATACCCATTTTTCTCATTATAAAGTTAAATGAATGCTACTTTTGACATTTCATGATAGAGCATAAGCTTTTCCATTATTTTCATTTCAAAAGATTATTACAGGTAGATATTATACCTGCTGAATGAAAAAAAATAATTATTGGTCTTGAATTGGGATCATTTTGATGCTCAGTGACAAATATAGGTTGTAAATATCATTTATACACGGTTCAAAGCCAAAGATCAATAGTGTGGCTATGAAGCAAAATAACATGTTTTTTTATGAGCCCTAGGAAATCAAACTACTCTATTATCAATCTTAAATTTAGATGATGTCATACTGGGTCTTCCATACCTGACACCAACAAATCAGCTACTCCAAGGCATGCATAAGTTTTATTATGCAAATGACAGCATTTAAGACAATTACTTATGGAGGTTGCATTGGTTAAATACCAATGATCCATTGTTCTCTGCCACCACTGCTTGGATGAGGACTGTGATCTTATCTATTGACAAACCAAATGGAGGGTTTGTTGGGTTAGTCAGGAGTCCAAGAAGGGGTAATTAACAAACCTTCACACTCACACACATTATGGTGATAACAAGACCAATCCTTTCTCTTAGAAATTTGAGCTGGAGTTTGTAAACAAGTCTACCAGTTGGTAGGGGCACTAAAAGATAGACACAGGAGAA
This sequence comes from Rhinolophus sinicus, assembly GCF_036562045.2. Taxonomy (NCBI): domain Eukaryota; kingdom Metazoa; phylum Chordata; class Mammalia; order Chiroptera; family Rhinolophidae; genus Rhinolophus; species Rhinolophus sinicus. Next base: position 124,814,482 of record NC_133755.1, on the reverse strand, counting down.
GCAGTGAGTGGGTGTGTAAGTGGTGGATAAGAATGGGAATAGTAGAGTTATGTCAATACAGCACTCTGAAGAACGATTTCAGAAAAGTCTTCTGTAGAAGAGTGCAATAAAGAATTTAACTTTGCTCAAAGAGAAGTCAGGCTGTTGCCTTCTACTCCTGTAAGGTAATCTCTAAACCTTTGGATGCTCTGCCTCATAAAAGTGTCTTTGTTTACCTGGAAACCTTGGGCCATGCCAGATAGTCTAACAATGTGGGTCGTGGCGGGCTAGATGGGTGTTGGGGGGGGGGGGGAGGTTTGGGTCACATGGTATCAGCTAGACTTCCAGAACAACTGGAGACTAAGGTCAGCCAATGGTCAGTCAACCGTGCCTACATGATAAGACCCCAATAAAAACTCTGGATTGAAGGCTCAGGTGTACTTCCTCAGTTAGCAGTATTCCCTGTTTTGTTACACTTTGTTTCTGGCAGAGTCAGTACTTTCTATGACTCCATAGGGATAGAACAACTGGAAGGTCCATGTTTGGAACTTTCTTATTTCCAAACTTTTCTGATACACCCACCAAGCATCTTGAACAAGTTCTAGTTATATGTAGTTTTTGTTCTTCCTGCGAAACCAGATAGTATGACATTTTCCAGGTACTTGTAAGGTGCAGCCACATGGAAACCTCCCTGCTGTGTTTCCACAGATGTCCTTACAGTGAACTCTCCAACTTGAACCATATCTAAGAGAGTATATATCAGAGCATAACAAACCTAGTACTGTTGTCAAAGAAGTAGTGTTTATTTCAGATTTCAGTTTCTTTAATCTATTCTTACACTTATGTTACAGTGAAATTCAAGTATTTATAGGAGAGATTTGTTATAATCTATGACCTATGCTAAGGAAATGTGAGACAAGGACAAGAAACTATAGGGATAGTTGTAAAACAACAACAATAAAAAAATGCTATAGAAATTTTGTTCTTTGTGTTTAGAGGAAGTTTATTCTAAGGTAGCTGATAAGCTTTATGAGAGGGGAAATGGCTTTTGGGGTATCCTGGTGTTTACTCTGTTGCTAATGTGATGCCTACTAATGCTTTGGTGTTTCCTTTAACATGGATGCTCCCATAAAAAAAAAAAAATCTGTCATATGATCCATTTCCTTGGGACACTGTTCCCTGCTTTCTGAAGAAATAGATTGCTAATATGATAAATTTATCCTTACAACTGAGACATTGGTGCTTTTGGTTTAATACATAACCACGCAGATAATGTTTATATTTTTGGCAAGATCTCTTGTAATGTGTACCCACAAATTAAAGAAATACCTCTAAGGGTAAGCTTTTACCTAGACCAGTGGCAGGAATTTTGGCTGTAGTGGATTCAGAAAAGAACTAAGAGTCCTGTGTTCTATTCTGCCACTGGTGAACTGTGCTTCAAACAAAGCATTTCATCCTCTTCTGCGTCCTTATCTGTAAAATAAAAACGCTTGTCCTATCCTCTTATACACAGGAAGACCCTGCCAATGACTAACAACATTACGTCTATGTAGGGTGATCATATATATGGGTTTGTCAGAGACTGTGACAATTTATGCCTATTGTCCCAGCAAAATTATTATTAATTATTAAGTGTGCCCACTTCTCACTCAAAGACAGCCCAGTTTGGATGATACCCAAACAGATTTTGTGCCAAATGCCCACTTTACAGGAAACTTCCTCACTATCATTGTCTTGATAACCCTCTAGCAGTGACCAGACGTAAGACTTACCTGCTCAAGGATCTGTAGCTAAACCTCACCCCAGATTAATAGCCAAACTCTCCAGTACCTAATGTAGGCAATATTGTTTTAGCATTGTTACAGTGACTATGCCCTTTTACCCAAAAGGTATTAATTATAAAAGTTTCATGTCAAAAAATAGATGTTATTTTTTGGGAAACCAATATTATATTTTTCTGCCATCCTTTATTCTTTTCTACCCCCTATCCTTCACCCATACCAATAGCATGAATCAAAAGAGAGCAAAAGTTTAGTTAACTCTAATTATCTGCGCTTACATTTGTCTCAATTCATTGAAATCCTTGCTTTCTGAATATCCCTTCCATCCAGGAGACTCCAGTGAGCATATTCATGCTTCAAACAAATCTGCCTTTCTTAATCATCAAAAGGTATTTTCTTTAATAAATGAAGCACAGCAGGCCCTGCAGCTGTGTTGTTTATTTTATAGCAAGCACAAAGACAATTTATTTTTTAATACTATAATTAGATTAGTGTTCTCTTTACTAAAGCATCTGTAGGAAAATGAGAGTATGTTTCTTTGAATGAATGAGCAGTCACATTTATTTTTATTAAATCTGAACCCATCCTCTGAGATAGCTGAATTTAATTTTATGTTCTAATACGACATATAATATTCCAAGTTTTTTTTTTTTCCAGATAAATCCATAGTCCCCTCAAAAAAGAGGTTGGATTAAACAGAATCATCTGATTCAAATTTCATGAACTGAATTAAAATCTCTCTAAGGTGCAGGATTGTGTTTGTGTTGAAGAATGACTATATTAAGGCCTGTATTTGCATTCATCAACAAATATATCTGAGTGGTTATCAGTGACCTGTCATTGACAAGGAGACTATAATAACATTATACCTTTGCTATGACTCTGTAGGTGTTGTTTTTTTTTTTTTTCCTGTACTTCTTTACTAAAAAGTTTTGGAAGTCCTGTTTTATAAATCAAGAAGGTTAATTTCCAAAATACAGACATTTTTAAAGTTTTGGAGATGGTTTATCATCATTGCATCCATAAAATGGTTGCTTAGAACCATCTAGACAGCAATTAAATCACCCAGGAAATTAGTCATCACCACCTTTGCGTTTCACTTCAGCATAGACAATAAGGAAAATATTTTCCTTTCTCTGTGCCCTTTTAAACTTAGGTGATGGAAGCAATTTAGTGTTGGTGCTATACCTTTAACAAGGGAAAACTATTCTAGTTCTCTACTGTTGCGTAACAACAAAGCCACAAACTTAGTAGTGTGGGGAGAGAGTCCCAGAGAGCAGTTTCCAGGCTCTTGGCCTCATGTGGAAAGGTGCTGGCTCGGGTAGCAGATGGCCATCAGCTGTGACTAGTTGGCCATCAGCTGTAACTAGCTAGCCATTAGCCACTGATATAACTGCCGTGGCTGAGCTAGCAAGCGTGGATTGCCATTAGCAAGTGAGGTTGTTTGGCAGAGAAGCGGACAGCAGGTTGCAGACTGTGTGGCTCCTGCTTCCTGTGTCTCCAACCCAGCTGCCAGCAAGAATATAGTGGTATGACTCCCCTATCTATAGCTCCATTGGTGTGCCTTTTTGGTCTCACCATGTCCTGCATTCTTGTGTGGGGAGCGGGACCAGAGACCTCCCTAAGAGACCCACATGACCCCTGGCGCAGCAAGCAGGGTATGGTGCTGGTCAGAACTCTCCGAAGGACGGTGGAGCAGTTTGTGCATATGAACACTCAGTCTCAGGAAGCCCGTGAGGAGCTGCGCCGGGAACAGGAGGCGCAATCTGCCTCGGAGAAACGTGACCCCTCGGTGAATCGGTGGTCCTCTCGAGCCTCCAGATGACATGCTGCCCTGTTGGCCAAAGCAAGCATCATCTTCCTCCCGGTCTGCTGCTGCTGTGGGCTCCTAGAGTTGTGGACACCTTACACCCAGGCCTCCACCCAGTTGGAACCTGGCGCAGCGAGCAGGATTCCAGCCAGGTAGGAATGGTGTCTGACTCTGGGCAGGAGGACAGGTGACCCCTCACAGTGTGTGGTACCCGGTAGCCACTGTTCTCGGGAGTTAGACCCCCAAAGAGGTGTGGGAAGACATAGATGGCTCTCCGGCCAGCGTGGAGAGGGCCCTGCAGGTTCTAGCTGAGTGGTTGCCGGTGGAGACGAAGGGTACAGCCGGCTGTGTGGGCTGGATGTTCCTCGCCGTGTTGTATCGTAGCACAGAGGATGGGCTTAATGAATAGCCCAGGTGCAGGACCAACAGCCCCACGGGGAGGCGCTGGAAGCTAGGGACCATAGGTTGGAGGAGGTTCTCACCGTGGTACATGGTAACTTGGAGAAAGCGCTTGCTGGAATAACCCAGGTGCAGGACCAGGTGTCCCAGTGGGAGGCACTGGAAGCTCGGGTCCGCCTGTTAGAGGATGAGCCCCACAGTGGAGACTCTGAGGCAGAGGCGGACTACGCTAGTGGGGACAATGTAGCTCCCAATCCCAACGCCCAGCCCATTATGAAGCAAAGGGTAAAACGTGAGCAACCTTTGGGCCCCGGGGGCGTTGCTGCCGGTAACTCAGCTGTGACTGAGTTCACAACCTACACCACTTACACTCCCACTGAGTTGCAGGAGCTGGGGAGGCAGTGCGGAGAGTGCTCTGGAGAGCCAGTCTTGGCTTTGCTACTAAGTTTATGGGATGAGGGAGCAGGCAGCATTCTCTGCTCCTCAGGCAAAATGGAAAAGCTAGCCTTCATGATGGGGCATCTGTCCCTGAGACAAAGGTTACACAATTGCCATAGGTTGGCCCAAGACCAGGGGAACCACACTCTCACGGAGTTGCTCACTGGTGCAGTACGCACAGTATGGGGACAGGCTGGCGACTGCCAGGCACTGTGAGTAAATGGCAATCTTCTGAATTTACTCAAGTCATCCGTGAAATGGGTATGAGACATGTTATGTTCAACCCTAGTAGGCAGGGGCCGGATAATAAGCATTTTACAGCCAGCATGAGAGATCTTGTTTTGGATACTGCCCCTGCAAGTGCTTTTGTATCCTTGGTTGCCATTCTTATGCCCTACGTGGGATGGCGGATCCATGAAGTTACCATTGCCATGGCCACCCTAGGGGATGTTGAAAGCTGGCAGCAAAGGAAGACAGGAGGTCCAAGAAGTCAAGACCTGGAAGCCCAAATCAAAAGTATGGGGGCAAGGTCGCGGGTCTCAGAGAGTAGCATGCGCACAGTTGTGGCGTGGTCTCGTGGCAGCAGGAATTGATCAGGAAAAAGTAGACCGACAACCCAATGCACTCTTGTTGGAACTTTGGAAACACCTGTGTCTGGAACAGCAAATCCCATGAAGCCTAAAGGAGAAGTCCAGGAAAGCGCGACCCGTGTCCCTCTAGGACTTCATGTCGCTGCTTCAGGCCAACTCCTTTCAGCTTGATTAGGGGTGGAACCAAGGTCCCTGTTTGCAGGGGACAAGTGGGGACCGGAGGCCCCACGTGGAACTGTCCATACATTGGCCCCCTTCTAATGTGCAGAGGGTTTTTTTGGCCCTAGTTGACATTGGCGCAGACTAAAGTTTTGTTTATGAGGAACACTGGTTGTGGCCAGGAAATCTGGCTGAGCACAGAAAGTAGGTGGACATTGAGGGACACTCCCTGGGGACATTACTTGAACTGGACTGGGACTTCTTTTCATGAACTGGGTTCCTGACACAGGGCCCCTCGTGGAAGACACTTGTCATGTAGATTGTGAGGCGAGATCCTGTAGGGGTGGAGTGTGGGGACAAAGTCCCAGAGAGCAGTTTCCATGCTCTCAGCCACGTGGAAAGGTGCTGGCTCTGGTAGTAGATGGCCATCAGCTGTTACCAGTTAGCCATCAGTCACTGATATAACTGCCATGGCTACAATGACAACTATGCTTGTCAACTACACTGACAAGCTAGCAAGGACGGATTGTAGTTAGCAAGGGGATTGCAGTTAGCAAGTGAGGTTGGTTGGCAGAGAAGCAGATTTCAGGCTGCAGATCTTGTGGCTCCTGCTTCCTGTGTCTCCAACCCAGCCGCCAGAGATACTATAGTGGTATGACTCCCCTATCTATGGCTCCACGGGTGTTCCTTTTTGGCCTCACCATGTCCTGCATTCTTTTGTGGAGAGTGGGACCCTGCATGACACCCTGCATGACAGTAGCTTAAAACAACATTGTATTATTACTTTCCATAGTCTGTGGCTTGACGGGGTTCAGCTGGGTGGTCTTGCTTGGTACTTCTCAAGAACTTAAAGTAAAATAGTGGTTAGGACTAGCTGGAGTTATTTGAAATCTCAACTGGGCTAGACATCCATCTGGGCTTCTTATCACATATAATTGACTTTTCAGCGGAGATGTTTCAAACTACAGCAGGAAATTGGCTCTCTCTCTCTCTCTCTCTCTCTCTCTCTCTCTCTCTCTCTCTCTTTCTTTCTCTCTCCTCCTTCTCCTCTTCCATTTTCCCCTCTTCCCCTCCCTTTCTCCTATCCCTTCCTTTTTTTTAATTAAGGTTTATTGGGGTTACAATTGTTAGTAAATTTACATAGGTTTCAGGTGTACAATTCTGTAATACATCATCTATAAATCATATTGTGTGTCCACCACCCAGAGTCAGTTCTCCTTCCATCACCATATTTTTGATCCCCTTTACCCTCACCTACAACCCCCTTCCCCCCTTACCCTCTGGTAACCACTAAACTATTGTCTGTGTCTATGAGTTTTTGTTTCTCATTTGTTTGTCTTGTCTTTTTTTGTTTTCGGTTTATATACCACATATCAGTGAAATCATATGGTTCTCTGCTTTTTCTGTCTGACTTATTTCACTTAGCGTTATAATCTCAAGATCCATCCATGTTGTCACAAATGGTCCTATTTCATCTTTCCTTGCCGCCGAATAGTATTCCATTGTGTATATATACCACAACTGCTTTATCCATTCATTTATCAAAGGACATTTTGGTTGTTTCCGTGTCTTGGCCACCGTAAATAAAGCTGCAGTGAACATTGGAGAACACTTGTCTTTATGGATAAATATTTTCAGATTTTTGGGTAGATTCCCAGGAGAGGGATTGCTGGGTCATATGGCAATTCTATTCGTAATTTTTTGAGGAACCTCCACACTGCCTTCCATAGCAGCTATACCAGTCTGCATTCCCACCAACAGTGTATGAGAGTTCCTTTTTCTCCACAGCCTCTCCAACACTTGTTACTATTTGTCTTGTTGATGATAGCCATTCTAACTGGGGTGAGGTGATATCTCATTGTGGTTTTTATTTGCATTTCTCTGATGATTAGTGATGATGAACATTTTTTCATATGTCTATTTGTTATTTGTATGGCCTCTTTGGAGAGATGTCCCTTCAGGTCCTCTGCCCATTTTTCAATTGGGTTGTTCAATTTTTGGTGGTGAGTTGCATGAGTTCCTTGTATATTTTGGATATTAGCCCCTTATCAGAGGTACGGTTTGCAAAAATCTTCTCCCATTCAGTTGATGGCCCCTTTATTTTGTCGATGGTTTCTTTTGCTGTGCACAATCATTTAAGTTCGAAATAATCCCATTCATTTATTTTAGCTTTTATTTCCCTTGCCGTTGGAGTCAAATTCATAAAATGCTCTTTGAACCAAAGGTCTATAAGTTTAGTACCTATGTTTTCTTCTATGCAGTTTATTGTTTCAGGTTTTATGCTTAAGTCTTCGATCCATTTTTAACTAATTTTGGTACATGGTGACAGATAGCAGTCCAGTTTCATTCTTTTGCAAGTGGCTTTCCAATTCTCCTAGCACCATTTATTGAAGAGGCTGTCTTTTCTCCATTGTATGTTTTTGCTTTTTTGTCAAAAATTATCTGTCCATATTTATGTGGTTTTATTTCTGAGTTCTCAATTCTATTCCATTGGTCTCATGTCTGTTTTTCTGCCAATACCATGCTGTTTTCATCATTGTTGCCCTGTAGTACAAGCCAAAGTCAGGGAGTGTGATACCTCCAGCATTGTCTTATTTTCTTAAGATTGCTTTGGCTGTTTGGGATCTTTTGTGGTTCCAAACAAATCTGATGATTTTTTGTTCTATTTCTTTTTAAAATGCCATTGAGATTTGGATGGGGATTTCATTGAATCTGTATATTGCTTTGGGTAATATGTCCATTTTAACTATGTTGATTCTTCTAATCTATAAGCCCGAATGTCTTTCCATTTCTTTGTGTCTTCAATTTCTTTTAAAAATATCTTATAGTTTTCAGCATATAAGTCTTTCACATCCTTGGTTAAGTTTATTCCTAGGTATTTTATTCTTTTTGTTGCAATTGCAAAAGGAATTGTTTTGGTTTGTTTGTTTGTTTTATTTCTTTTTCTGAGATTTCATTGTTAGTATGTAAGAATGCAATGGACTTTTGTACGTTGATTTTGTAACAGCAACTTTACTGTATTCGTTGATTGTTTCTAATAGCTTTTTGGTGAAGTCTTTAGGGTTTTCTATATGTAGCATCATGTCATCTACAAAGAGTGACAATTTAACTTCTTCCCAATTTGGATGACTTTTCTTTCTTTCTCTTGTCTGATTGCTCTGGCGAGGACTTCCAACACTATGTTGAAAAGCAGAGGTGATAGGGGATAACCCTGTCATGTTCCAAAACATAGAGCATAGGGCTTCAATTTTTCACCATTAATTATGATTTAGTTGAGGGTTTGTTATATATGGCCTTTATTATGTTAAGGTATTTTCCTTCTATATGTATTTTATTAAGTGTTTTAATCATAAATGGATGTTGTATCTCATCAAATGATTTTTCTGCATCAATTAATATAATCATATGATTTTTGTCGTTATTTATATGATATATCACATTGATGGATTTGCGTATGTCGAACCATCCTTATGCCCATGGGATAAACCCCACTTGGTCATGATGAATAATCTTTTTAATGCATTGTTGCATTTGATGTGCTAGAATTTTGATTAGGAATTTTCCATCTGTGTTCATCAGAGATATTGGTCTGTAGTTTTCTTTCTTTTTGTTATCCTTACCACGTTTTGGTATGAGGGTAATGTTGGCCTTATAAAATGTGTTAGGGAGTACTGTCCCTTCTTCAATTTTTTGGAAGAGTTTGAGCAGGACAGGTATTAGATCCTCTTTGAAGGTTTGGTAGAATTCACTAATGACGCCATTTGGTCAAGGACTTTTGCTTTTGGAAAGGTTTTGGATGACTGACTCAATTTCCTTACTGGTGATCTGTCTATTTAGATTTTCCAATTCTTCATGATTCAGCCTAGGAAGGCTATATGTTTCTAAAAAGTGTGCATTTCTTCTAGGTTATTGAAATTTGGTGGTATATAGTCCTTCATAATATTGTTGGATTATCCTTTGTATTTCTGTGGCATCTGTGATAACTTCCCCTCTTTCATTTTTGATTTTGTTTATTAGTGTCTTTTGTCTTTCTGTCTTAGTGAGTCTAGCCAAGGGTTTGTCAATTTTGGTAATCTTTTCAAAGAACAAGCTCTTTGCCCCACTATTTTTTTTCTATCATCTTTTTGTTCTCTATTTAATTTAGTTCTGCTCTGATTTTTATTATTTCCTTTCTTCTGCTGACCTTGGGTTTCATTTGTCCTTGTTTTTCTAGTTCTTTTAGGTGTAATGTGAGATTATTTGTTTGGGATTTTTAATGTTTCTTGAGATAGGCCTATAATGATATAAATTTCCCTCTTAAAATTGCTTTTGCTGCATCCCAAAAATTATGGTAGGATGTATTTTCATTCTCATTTGTTTTTATGCATCTTCTGATCTTTCCTCTTATTTCTTCTTTGACCCAGTCATTCTTTAAAAGTATGTTGTTTAATCGCTGCATATTTTTGGTTTTTCCTGCTTTCTTTTTGCAGTTGATATCCAGTTTCAAAGCCCCGTGATCAGAGAATATGCTTGGTATGATTTCAGTCTTCTCAAATTTGCTGAGACTAGTTTTATGTCCAAATATATGGTATATCTTTGAGAATGAACCATGTACACTAGAAAAAAATGTAGTCTGATGTTCTAGGATGAAGTGCTCCATAAATGACAATTATGTCCATTTCATCTAATGTGTCATTTAGGGCTGCTATTTCTTTATTTATTTTCTGTTTGGATGATCTATCCATAGATGTCAATGATGTATTTAGGTCCCCTAGTATAATTGTGTTTTGGTCAATTTCTCCCTTTAGTTCTGTTAGTAGTTGCTTGGTATATTTTGGTGCTCCCTGATTGGGGGCATAAATATTGATGACTCTTATGTCTTCTTGTTGTATAGTCCCCTTTACAATTATGAAATGTCCGTCTTTGTCTCTTGTTACATTTTTCACCCTGAAGTATGTTTCATCTGATATCAGTATAGCTACACCTGATTTTCTCTGGATACCATTTGCTTGGAGTGTCAATTTCCACCCTTTCACTTTGAGTCTCTGTTTGTCCTTGTGGCTGAGATGTGTCTCTTGCAGACAACGTATGGTTGGGTTTAGTTTTTGATCCAGTCTGCTACTCTGCCTTTTTATTGGTGAGTTCAGTCCATTTACATTTAGGGTGATCATTGATATGTGAGGATTTCCTATCATTCTATCTTTAGTTTTCTGGTAAGACTGTGTCTCCATTGTTCCTTTGCCTTTTTGTTGTTGTCTATTATTTCTGTGTGGTGGTATTCTATGATGTTTCCCTCTGTTTCTTCTTTTGTTACAGTATATATTTTAGTTTTAGATTTTTTTTTTTTTGAGTGGTTGCCATTAAGTTGATGTAAAAGAAAGTTTGATATTTAGA